>NC_134868.1:43173173-43773173 GCF_049852395.1 Peromyscus maniculatus bairdii
GAACCATGGCAATAAATTTCAGTGCTGTTTATAAAGCTCTTAGCACAGACACAGTCATAGAGCAGATCTCTGAGATGTTAGCTGTGCAAAATGAGCTTGACAAGCCACTGCACTGTACCGAGGGAACTGCCAATCAGAAGGATGTCAGGGTGTCACTCCAGTGAATTTGGTTAACTGATTTTTGATTCTGGGTAAATTTCTAAGTGTCAGTTTCTTTAGTCTGTGTCTAATTTGTTGTGGTAACACAACAACTGTTCTTTCCTCCGTTGTCTATGGTGGGACTATTTCTGCTATAAAAGACAGAGATGGCACAGCCTCTTCAATTTCAGAATTCCACAAACTAGTGAAAGATGTTACAGTTCTCCTAATGTTGGGAAATTTTATTCACACGGGTTATACAGATTTGGATCCAGTATCTCATTTGATTTCAGTACAGGCTGGCTTTATGTCAACTTGACACAAGTTAGAGTCATCACAAAGAAGCTTCAATTGAGAAAAAAAAAAAAGGCCTCCATAAGATCCAGCTGTAATGCATTTTCTTAATTAGTAATTGATGGGGGAGGGCCCCCTCCATTGTGGGTGGTTCCATCCCTTGTACTGGTGGTCCTGGGTTCTAAAGAAAGCAGGCTAATCAAGCCCTGGGAAACAAGCCAGTAAGCAGCTCCCCTCCATGGCCTCTGCATCAGCTCCTGCCTCTAGGTTCCTGCCCTCTTTGAGTTCTTCTCCTGACTTCCTTAGCTGATGAACAGCAATATGGAAGCTTAAGTCAAATGAACCCTTTCCTCCCCAACTTGCTTTTTTGGTCATGGTGTTTTGTTGCAATAACAGCAATCCTAAAACAACTGGTAATCTAAATGTTTGTGGTTTTTTCCTTTTGAGTTTCAAAGGATTAAATCTAGATTTAGTATTTTCGAATTTTTGTTTTGAAACAACATGGCCCACTAGTAGATTATAAAATGGATGCAGATTCCCTTCACTAAGCTTCAACTCCAGTTAACAGCTTCCACAGTGCATATAGCAATACCCAGAAACTACCATGGGGTACATTTGAGTTCAGACACTGTGGACTTATACACATTCATTATTCATATTCCATAGATATTTCTACTAGATCCTTCCTCTGGTTGAGGGTCCAGTTATGGATTTGGCATTGCCTGGGTTTCAAGTTTATGGTGGTTTCTTGATTTTTTTCCCCTCATTGATGTCTTTGACAGTGTTGAATAGCACTAGACAATTGTGCTTAATGACCCTTCAGGTGGACTTCTGGGGCGTATTCTCAGGTTAAGTTTGAGGTCATACATCTTTGGCAGCAACACAACATGTGATACATTCATCTAAATTCATTGAGACAGGATATAAGGGATTTGAGGTATCTCTTAATTTTCACTTTTAAAATTCTTACTTATTAATTTTTTATGATGTTGGATCTCGGTCAAACTCAGGGCCTTCAACATGCTAAGCAAAGCACTCTCCCACTGAACTATATGCCCTCACCTAAAGGATCCCTTACTGGTGATATTAATCTGATCCCGTGGTGAAGATGGGCCTGACAGACTGTATTATTGTATATTAAGAACTTTCTCTTTACAGTGAATATCTTACACCCAGAGATATTTTGTGACTGTGCAAATGTTCTTCTCATCATACATATATGCATGTGAATTATTTATATTACCTGTCAAATAATCAAGCCTGCATTACTTTTCACTGTGCTGGCAATGTGTTACAGATTCCAGTATTACAGATTACTAATTAAATTTCTACTGTAAAATAGGTATCCTCCTCTGTCACTTATTTATTTCTTCAATTATTTACTTTTATTATTGTATAAGCATGGAATCATATATATGTATTTACTATATCCCATGGAATTAAACCCACTCATTTTTTTTTCTCAAATTTTCCTAGATGATGCCATTGGGAGTTACATTAGGCTGACCTCTGAGTCATTTGCGATTAGGTACTCTTGGCATACTTTCTTATTCCCTAATACCACAAAGCATGCCTTTCTCAACTTTGTTATTTCTCCTGCAGCCCCAGAAGTGCTTACTCCTACTCTCCTGCTCATTCTCTTGGAGACTTATGTTTAACATATTTAAAAATAGAGATATAAGATGCTACATATGCTTTGTTTCCAAGTGATCATTACATCCAGGTGCCTTCCACAGACAGGCCCAGGAAATATGTATGCATGCACATGAATATATTTCAGCATTTTGTATGATTCCTCTTGTTCTCTACAGTACGAATGCAAATCAGCCCTATATATTTCAATGTAACCTCTCTTTCTCTCATTGGAAAGAATCACAACACACTTTAGTTCTTGGTTTTATCTGAGTTCACAGGGAAAAAAATCCAGAATGGCCTAATCCATACCCTTTGAAAATTAAATTCCCTAATGAGATGATGATAATGTTTGAATCTAGCTCTTTTTTGCAGTAGCCTGGTAAAATATATAATCAAATGGTTGTTTGTCAAAGCTTTTAAATTATCTATTTTCCCCTGACATTCTAAATGCACTTCCATCATTTATGTGTGCTACAAGTGCGTGCATTTGTTACTGTCCCCATTCCATTTTGGATTTCCTTGGTAGTTTGTTGATGTTATGTATGTCTTTGTTCATTCGTTTTGTGGTATCCTCTAGTCAGAACAAATAGACCAAATTATACTCAAGGAAGTGCAATTCCTTCCCACCCTGTTAACCAATTCTCATTTGCCATTTTATAACCCCCAATTCTACTTCTCATTTTTTAAATAAAATCATTATTTTATTTAAAATTTTATAAATTTATAAAAAAATAAAATATTTCTTCCTTACATATATTTGCACTAATTGTATATTTTATATGGATCATTTTCATAAGAGAATAATAATCTTATAGATACTTGCATGCTTATATTATTTAACAATTCTTTGCATAGTCTTGATAAAAATATCTGAAGGAACCACTTCAAATGGACTCACAGTTTCAAAGGGATGGGTCCATGGTTGCTTGGTCCCATGCTCTTGAGCAGGGGATATCATGATGGTGGAGAGAGTAGAGTCAAAACTCCTCTTCATTTTGTGGTAGACAGGAAGCAGAGGAAGGGACCACAAGATGGAGCAAGATGCAGTCCCAAGGAAATACTTCCAAGTGACTTTTTCTCCCAAACATCTTGCCTCTTCCTTTTCTTTTCCTTCCCGTAAAGTCACAATAGTACAAACCCATCCAGAGATGAATCGGTTCACCACAACCTGACCTAATTGTCTCTGGAGACACTCCTGGAGGCATGTTTCACTAATGACCTCAGCAATGGATATAACAAATCCCTCCATCTCACTTGATTGCGATTTGTTCTTTTTAGGAATGCATAGATCTCTACCACATATATATGCCATAGCTTAGTCAATACTTCTGAGATACACGGTACTTGGGTATTTTCCAAAAATTTGCATGTACAAAAAATAATACTGTTATATGCATGTGTGCAATTTTATATTATTTAACAGAGTATAATATTTTTTAAAATATTTGAAACATAGAAATGTAGTATAAATTACTCATTAGTTTTTTCTAAATATTTAAAACACCTAATTCTCATGTGGATGTGTGTGGTACTGACTACTACTGGCTGTGTGTGAAACATATGTAGGTAAAGAACAAGAGGAAAAAATAAACAAGTTAAGTTCTTACAGAGGAGAAAACTGTTTTTCACTGCAGAAAGCCTTGCAAAAGAGCTTCTTTTTTGATGAATGCAAATTTCTCCCAACTATCATGGAGAGAAATATAAAAAATTCAGGCTGCAAGATGTAAAATGATAGCTTGTCCTTTCTGACATTTCTCTCAAATATACCTAGGGCTCCCTGACCCACATCTTTTTATTTGATAATTCTCCAGCTAGACGACAACTGTCCAAAACGTTTAACTTCAAATGGACATACATTAAAAGAATAATTTTTGATTGTGTGAATATCCCTTTTAATTTTTTTCATGGTTTGCCTTAAGTCAAAAAGATATTAAGAGGCCATTAATATAACAAAAGAAGAAAGAAATCATTAAATTATCATTATGATAGCTAAACATTTCTTCTGCTAGGTAAGAGAAGTAATGAGGTGAGCACTACATACATCAATCTCCCAATTCAAATTCTAAATAGTTGAGAGAAAGATGGGCATCAAACAGAACAAAACACAGCTGAATTACGAAAAGAAAAAGAAAGAATGCATTTAAAATCTGCATGGTTTTTAATGGCTGACATAATGATCTGGTTAATGCATCACATCATCCTCAGCAAAAGAAAATTAAAAACTTCCCTATGTCTGTCTAAAAGAAAATAGAAGCCACCTGTTTACAAGATCAGTGTAAAAGAACAGAGCAAGCGGGATGGGACAGAGCACTGATGGACACGCTACAAACTCCTCATGCAGTATTTGACTTCTTTTCCTTGAGTACAAACGATTGAAGCCTGGGTAAGAGGCAGGGACAGTAAAATCGCCAAGCACTTTCTGCGACACCATTACTCCCTATAGGCATGCTCCCAAAACAGATTCAGGAGAACAACTTAAATGCTCTGAGTGCACCATTTGTTTTTCAAGACACATATTAAACCCCGTGATATGACCCTGTATATTTTGGTGGGACTTCAGAAAGCAGGCTTGGTGGCCATACTCCTAAGGCTCCTCGCTCTTGATAATTAAATGCCTCTGACACCTACTGCTTCATTCTCTCTTGGTGTTTAGTGGTTGTTGTTTGGTTTGGTTTTGCTCTTTTCTTTTTTAGAAAAAAAAAAAAAACTGACGCTTCTTTTACATCTGAATTAATTATTCTTCTAAAGCTCCTTGATTTGTTTGTCTCATGCAGGGGAGACAGGTAGGAGCGTTAATTAAATATCTTCCTGTCAAAAGCTGATGAGATCTTCAGTGCCACTGGACTGTGTGTGTGTGTGTGTGTGTGTGTGTGTGTGTGTGTGTGTGTGCGCGCGCGCGCGCTCATTTATGCTCGTAACTTGCTCTTTAGTATAGTGATAAATAGGCAATAATGGTCTCTTTATTTTAATGTCCGGGTGGACTTGACTTTGGAAAAGATCACACTGAAGCAATCCAGAAACAAAGTGGAAGTGGAGGTCTAGTGGGGTACTTAAATGACAGAGCACATGAGTAAGTAGGGGAGTACTGCAGCCCACACCGACATTGCTGCATCTGTCTGCACTGGAGGCTCTTCTGCCGATCTTTTCCATTGCATCCCTTTGCGCTGATAGAGACGGACACAGCCCATTGCCTGCAAGGATATAGGAGGCTGTTGGAGAGAATTGTGTTGCTACAAGAAGAACAAGATTATTACAGGAGCAAATAGCCGGGTGAGGGACAGGGGGTGAATGATTGGGATGCCAGCAGGACCTAAATATCATCTGATAGGAGGAAGGACGTTTTTCTTGTAACGTTATGTGAAACAAAAACTGATTTCCAGGCCTTTTGTGTTTACAGTCACAGTCGATGCTTGCTTATTTTGCTTAGTTAATTTACACAAACATACATACCGATATTTTAAGTATGCATGTTGTTGTTGGAGAGACAATAACACAAAAGAAGAAAAGCTGGATTCAAGATTCTTTGAGCTTATATATAATATTATTTAAGAGTCCTTGTCCTGTCCTTGAAATGGTCCCTGAGCAATATTTTTTCACAAGATATGTTATTTGAATTTATCTTTCCATAAAAAAATATAGTTTCTTAAGCTAAGTTATTTCATGTTTGAAATCCAAGAGTAAGATATGCTGAATTTTTTTCATTTGAAAAATGAGGTGAAAGATTTTTGTCATTTCATGGAAAAGAAATGGAGTCCTCTGGAAGATACTGCTTCTTTCCCTGGAGTGTGTTTCTTCCTTCATGTGATTCTAGTTTCAGATTCATCATCTTTATGTCTTGAAAAATATTTACTTGAGGGCAATTTTCCTCTACAATCACACCTCAAATCTCTGACCTTTTGTTAATTAACCAAAAGATTATTCTACCCACAGGTGATTTTTCCTTGAACTCATATAATCAATACTGTTATTCATACTTTTTGTACATAGCCTTTGATAGTTATTTTGGTGGCAGGGTGTGATAATGAACACTTGTAATCCAATCATTAGAAAACTAAAACACACTAGAGGATAACAACCCTGAACTACACAGTGAGACCCTGTCTCAAAACAGAATCTTTCTTGTTGTGTTTCTTAATTTCCTCATATTGTTCTTACAAGCAGTGACTGAATTATAACTGCACTATCATGTAAGGACCAAGCTTGCTTCCAATTTGCCTCAAAATTAACGGTAGTGATCATATTCACACCCAGTGAGATTAACAATAGATAATTTAAAAAGCAAAGGAATTATTTTGCCTGCCAGTGCTGGAGATCTTAGGTCATAGTAGAATGGATTTATTGCTTTGAACGACATATATACCATGGTATCCACGTGTAGAAAAAAAACTCTCACCTATGGCAAAGACAGGAAAGAGAGAGAGGGGGGAAGAGGCCTGGGTTCCAAAATCCCCTGTAAGGTTACACCTGCTATTAGTCACAAAACTGCCTCAAAATGGTCTTTGTGTGCCTTCACAAACAGGTTGATGCCCTGATGAAGACATATTGACTGGGAAACCTCAAACTCTTCCTGTCAAGTGCAGAGCCTTCTCTGGAGCATCACGGCAAATGCCCAGCCCCTCCCAATCCTAGTACTGGCCTGTTGATCTTATTTACATTGAGCTTTCTTGACAACATGGCTTGCCCAAGGGCACTGACAGGTTGATATGCTAATAGCTGGCTCCTTCATGTGCCTGCACTATTCTTCATTGCTAAGAAGAAAGATGCCATGTCAGGGAAATGCATTTTTCTATCTCCTGCATTATACAGTGAGAAAAGATGAGCCAAGCCACTTAACTGCTTCAAAGCTGCAATGTTCAGTGACCCTGACTGCTCCTTCAGCCTTGGCTGGATTGTGAACTGTGACCTCGAAGTGAAAATTTTCATTGGCCCTTCCTAAATGCCTAGCCCTTCAATTCCCTGGGCTCCTCAATGTTTTGTTTTACAAATAGAAATGTCGAAAGGTCCGTCACTAAATTTATATTTGGTTATCTAGCAGGAATTTGGGGGTGAGAATTTATTTACTTTCTGAGCTTTGACTCAGCAGAAGAGTTGTGAATAGCTAAATAAAAGATAGCCTCATTTCCTAAAAGGCACTGGCCTTTGCCCTCTGGCTCACCTTGTTTAAGTGAGCTGAGCAGCATTGTGATCAGCCAGCCCCATGTACTCTGGGACAACAGGATGAGATCAGCCCAGAGACAGAGATTTTTTTAAAGATGTTTTATTAATGTGTCCCCTGACTGTTCATTTGCTAAGGGTTTACAAATGCTTTGTCAATTATTAATGGTCTTGATACCTAGCTTAAAAAAAATACTTAAACTTGGGAAGGATATGGGCATTAAATAATTCACACTCACTGTGACTTCTCCTAAATGGATGCCTTTTAACAGATAAAGCCAAGGTAATCTGGCTTAAATTTGTTTATCTCTGGTTTGTTTCCTTTTCATTCCTCTAAGAGCAGAGCTGTACACTGAAGTACAAGGAATATTCTCTTGTTGTTAAAATTGGAAACAAAGAGCCAGAACTTGCCTGGTTTCAAGCTAATGTTTCTCCTGACCTTGGGTAATGGTTGGAAAGTCATTTAACAGGGCTCTCTGCTTGACATTTTCAGATTCCTCAGGCTCTGTTCTGCAACTCATTTCTAAATGAATTATTGGAGATGAATTTAACCAGCCACCCATTAGTTTGCACTTTCCTTGCTCTCCGTATATCAATTCTAGCTGGTCCTTCCCTTACACAGACTGAAGACTGGCTTGGTATTCCCACTCCCTGATTGCTAGATACCGTGGAGATAGATATATTGTGTTCCCTAATAAAATTTGCCCAAAGATCAAAGAACAAAATATGCCACTATATTAAACACAGATGCCAGGCAGTTGTGGTACACACCTTTAATCCTAGCACTTGGGAGGCAAAGATCTGTCTGGATATCTGTAAGTATAAAGCCACCCAGGACTATGTGAGATTGATGCAGTCTAGGAGAGAAACAGAGCCAGACAATGGTGACACACACCTTTAATCCCAGTATTTGGAAATCACAGGCATTTAATCCTAGCACTTGTGATTTCATGCCTTTGCTTATGAAGCACACAGGCCTTTAAACCCAGCACTAAGAAGGAAGTGATGGCTGGGTGGGAAAAGGTATATAAGGTGTGAGGAGACAGAAACAAGTTTTTTTCAGACCGAGGAGTTGGTGAGGTAAGAGGTGGTGGCTGTGGTTTATTCCTTTGCCTCTCTGATCTTCAGGCAAGTTTTATTAGGGTACACAATATATCACCACAAGATACTTCCACATCTATTGTGTTGCTACTTAGTAAGATGCAGTTGGGAATCTAAGGACATTTCTCTCTCTCTCTCTCTCTCTCTCTCTCTCTCTCTCTCTCTCTCTTTCTCTCCACCTAAATATGTGTGTGTGTGTGTGTGTGTGTGAGAGAGAGAGAGAGAGAGAGAGAGAGAGAGAGAAATATATGGATTTTACAAGACCACATACAGTAATTTTCAGACAAATCAAGTTAAAAATAAATAGGCAGGGATGCATTTAGCATGGGATGCATCCAGTGAAAAATCTGTCAGTCAGAGCCCTTTATCTGGGCTGTGGGACAACAAAGCTGGCAGGAGGGGTTGGTCCAGGCAACCAGAGCCTAGAGGCTGTGGGCAACTTGAGAAGTCCTACATTATGGGTTTGTTCCAAGGGGCCTCATTTGGGTGAAAGGGCACAGCAATAATAGATCATAAGTAGAAAACAAACATTTGCAAAAGAAAGTATGCTGGTAAATTCTTGGCTAATTTAATGGAACCATGGTGTGTTCAAACTAAATATCATGTCCTGGTGTGTCTGCAAGTATCAATGGACTCTGCAGACTGTCCTCCTCAGTGTTAGTGGCTCCCATTGGTTCTCTTGAGGGCTTAAGTTGAGCAAAAGGCAGAAAAAGAAGAAACTTGCTTCCTTTGATTCCTGCTTGTCTGTTTTGCCTGAGTCTTCTTTTCCCTTTGAGATTTATATCATTTGTATCACTGGCCTGTGCACTTCTTAGCTTAGAATGAAATTGACCTGACTTTCCTGGTTTTCCAGATTGCACATGCTGTAATGAGACTTTTTGCCCTGCTAATCACATAAGCCAATTCCATTTAGTTCTGAGGAACTGATCAACAACATAGAATAGTTACTGTCTGTCTATTCTTAAGCATTGAAATATGACAGCACGCTAGCCAGTGATTGAAAAAATGAAGAATTATAATTTAGTAATATAGATCAGATGTTCAGAAAGGGCTAGAAGAGTATATGATGGTATACATACTGATTTGCGTGTGCAATGTCCCCGGAGGCTCACATTTTAACTTTGGGTTCCCAGTTGCTAGCATTGTTTGGGGACATTTAGGAAATGGTACTTAGCTAATGAGAATAGGCCAGCAGGATTTGGCTTTAGGAAAGGCACCTGACAGCAAGACTCTGCCTGTTAAATTCTCCAGTGTAGAACTGAAAATTCCTTTGAAAGACTTTGGTTTGAAAACAGAATGCTACTAAAGTGTGTCCTGCTTGAACAGGAGCAGATAGGGGAATGCTACCCCAGTTCCCCGACATAGGCATTCAGGCCACTGTATCCTTGGTCCAAAAAGGCTCATCTACTTCTTTTTATTGTCTCACTTGGGAAAGGGTTTCCTGTAGTCTAGGTTGGTCTTGAACTTGCTACATAGCCAAAGATTACCTTGAAGGGCTTGTTTAGCCTACACTGTAATAGTTTATCCCTGAAGGAAATCAAGGCAAGAAACTCGAGGCAGGAACCTGAAAGCAGGAACTGAAGCATTAGTCTTACCTGTAAAACTCAGGACCACCTTCCCTGGGGCAGTACCATCTACAGTGGACTGGACCTTCCTAAGTCAATCATAAGTCAAGAAAATGCCCTATAGACTTGTCTATAGACACTCTAATGGAGGCTTTTTCTCAATTGAGATTCCTTTTGCCAGATAACTCTAGGTTGTGTTAAGTTGCCACACACACACACACACACACACACACACACACACACACACACACAAATTCAATCATGAGAGTGACTAATATAATTAAGTACTAACTCTCAAACAGCCCATCTCCAAAGAAGGGATTTAGAATCATAGACTGGAGTTTAATCTACAGCTTGACTTTCCTATGCCCAAAGGTTTGAGGCAAATAAGTTTCTGGAGCCAAAAAGAAAGAATGCCAGAGTACTATTGCCCATTTTGAATGAAATAGCACTTTTGTAGACAAACATAGCTTCCTTGGAGAATTTCAGATAAAACTAGTTGATGTAATTAAAGATACACTGAACTCCAAGTCTTGCCTCCTTTTCTCTCTATCTCTGGCAGTTTCACTGAAAGAAATACCCCCAAAAGCCAGAGGATTCTGTCATATCATCCCCACAGGCAGCAATATCCAGGAGTCACTATCACTGCCACAATGCTAACCCGGCAAGTGAATAAAGCTATGGGGAAGAATCAAGAGGGACAAAAGGAAGGAAGCCATGAAAGTCAGACTTGAAGCTCATGAATCATCTCCTGGATGCACAACCGAGAAACTGGAATCATGAAGAAGAAGAGTCTGTAAAATCTGTGATAAGTCAAAGCAAGTGCAATACACAGACTGATAAGAAGTAGACTCAATGCTAGCTGTATGTCGGGAGCTCCCAAAACTATCCAATGTAATCCATAGGCCAATAAACTTTTGCCTTTCCATTCCCTTCCTTTTATTCAGTGCTGGAATGCAATCCAAGGCTCTGGAAAAGTTAGTCCAACACTTCACCACAAAGCTACATCCCTGCCATATTTACTTAAGCAAAATTCATTGGGAAAAAAAATCACTTTTAAAACTTATTCTTTGTATCTGTTTTTACTGATACATTTAAAAATTAATATAGAGACCATGAAGCTAACAAAGCTAAACGCATAAATCTGAATTTTTACATAAAATAATGTTAATCTTTGCTATCAATTGATCTGAAAAAGCAGAAAAGGAGAAGTTTCTTTCTTTGTTTATGAAGATATGGTGGTAAGAAAAAAATGGATCCTGGCTCCCAGTGTGGCTCAGTAAGGAAAAGCACTTGCCACCAAGCCTGATGATCTGAATTTCAGGACCCACATGGTAGACGGAGGGAACTGATTGCTACCAATTGTCCTCTGACCTTCTTCCAATGCTCATGTCTTACTAAGAAAAAAACAAAAAAGAATTAATTCCTGTTCCTTCTCCCTACAGATATGGCCTAAAGTTATAATAGTAACCATGGCCTAAAGATATAACTGTTTTATTTTCAAATAAATACAATACAGTGTCAGATTGAAGTGTGATTAATTTTACTCAGGTTTTCCACTCTCTATGTGAGGATTTTGTATGAATCTATAATAATAACACTAAAAATAATAACAATAATAAAGAACATGAGCAGAGTTTCCTGCTAACTATACTTTATTCTAAGAGCGTTGAAGTACTCTCTGAAAATCTTGAGATAACCTGATCAGCTGGCACTTTTACTGCTGTTGCCACCAAGTAAGTTGAGGACACAGTGATATACAGAGGGAAGCAGTGGGCCCAAGCTCAAGAAGGTAGTGATCCACAGAGCTGGGGTTCAAGGCCAGGCAGCAGGCTCCACATTTTCTCTTGATAACTCCATATACACTGCCTATGGAGAAGTCCCTATCACTAAATCATGTTTTCAGTGATAAGACATGCTGAACTAATAGAAAGGAAAATATGCCAAATGAACAGAACATTCTAATCCAATATATCCTTATAATGGATTTAGCACCAAAACTAATTATCTAAATTGATGGTACTAAAGCTATCTCCAGAGCTCACAGTACTGTATTGTAAACATCACGTACACATTTGTCCACATGGAATGTTAATAGACATTTGTGGTGAAAAAAATAAGGCCTTAAAAGAGACAACATGCTGAAAGT
This sequence comes from Peromyscus maniculatus bairdii, assembly GCF_049852395.1. Taxonomy (NCBI): domain Eukaryota; kingdom Metazoa; phylum Chordata; class Mammalia; order Rodentia; family Cricetidae; genus Peromyscus; species Peromyscus maniculatus. The sequence continues at coordinate 43,185,210 of NC_134868.1, forward strand.
TATTATATTGCTCTAATGAAAATGTACCTGGGGTAGAAAAGACAAAGGTCAAATGAGTGAATGGTGATTAGCTATGAAAAGGGGGTGTGGAAATTTCTTCTGCAAGCTTTGGGGCTGTTTCTCACTGCACTGGGCCAGGGAAATGCCTCAGTTGATGCAGTATTTTTGTGAGCTCTCCTTTTCTCCCTTTTCAGTATGAACCAAATGATATTTACAGGCATCCCTTTACCAGCGTCCTCTCAGAAATGTCTATCATGATGCAATAGCGCAACTTTTCTTTCCAGTACCTTATTTTAATTGGTTCACCTCTTGTCATTGAGAAATCACTTTGTTTGGAATTTCAAGATGTCTTTTATTCCTGCTCACATGATTATAATTAATGTGTTTTCTTCTAAGGCAGCTACATAGATTGTAACTTTTTCTCACTCGTCTGAAATTATAAGCTTGGGGCTCAGAATAGATGATGTGCCTTTAGTTTAAAAAGGAGATGTTTACCAGATAAATTGAATTTTTATTTGTTTTTATTATTCATCTAATCTGGAATATCCCTCAGTCCTGTTTCAGATTTAAAGCAGAGCTGGAGATGATTTCCTAAGTCATGTTCCAGGACCTGTCTCTGAATTTGGAAAGCCTTTCATCCAAGCCATCTCAGAGAGCCATTCTTTCTTTCATTATCTCAATAAAAATATATTGGATGCTTACCATAAGCCAAGTACCCTGTCCTGCCTGAGGGACTCAAAGCTGAAAGGACACTGTTCCTTCTCTTGATGAACGAACTAATCCTGTAAAAGGACAGACAAAAAAAGGGGGGGGGATGAAATATTCATATTGTGAATATTTGTGCAGATAGCTAGGATAAATCAAAGCCCAGGAGCTTACTGTTGCCACAGGAAGAGAGGACTGGATCCATCCGGGAATTCGTGATGTCTAAATAAAGCCATTCTTATAACTTGATCTGAGTTTTAATTTATATATATTCAAATAAACACATAATTAAACATTTTTAAATTCAATTTAAATAAATATTGGCTAATTGAGTGGCATGTGTCTATGCAAAACAGGAGAACACAGCTCTATATGAAGCAGATCCAGTTTTCCCAGCCAAGTACTCCTAAATTCTTTTAAATTTGATATTTCAAATCAAGACTTCTGTTCCCAATTAGTCTTACATTCACCCTTCCAAGTGATCACAGAAAGATATGGATTAGATCATAGCTATTTTATTTATCTTTATAAGAAAATTATCTATTATTGTCTGTGTTTACATGTATGTGGTATGCACTTATCACCACACCAGAAGATAACTTTGTGGATAACTTCATTTTCTCCCTTCATATTTACATCAGTTCTGGGGATCAAACTCAGGTTACCAAGTTCTTGCCAGTCCATGTGACAATTTTATACCTCTAACTTGTTTGTCTAGGGACATCCAACCTTTCCAAATTACATTCACAAAATATACCAATATCTGTAACACAGGAACCCTCTCCTCCTGCTTCAGTAAATACTGCTTATTCTTTTCTTTTTGTTATTCTAAATAAATCTTGTAATCACATCATCAAATCTTTAAAGAAGAAAATGAAAGGGAAGCTGTTCAAATACAAAAATGTATTTGCAAACCAAAGATTTCATATGGAGTTAATAGCCAAATGCATAGAGCACTCATCTAACTTAGTAGTAAAAAAAATAAAGGTAAACAACCTGATTGTATTGGTAATCTTTTCACTGCTGTAATGAAAAACTGGAGGCAATTAACTCATAAAGAAAAACACTGTGTTAGCTTATAGCTCTGATTTTGAGAGTTCTAGCTCAAGCTTTGGTGACCTCAACTTAGTCCTTGGTGAGGACAGACACCCAAGTAAGAGCATTCATTGCCTGGTACCGAAATCAAAATGGAATGTGCCAGGGTCACAATCCACTTGAAGGTACACCCTAAGTGACCTAAGGACATACCCCAGTACTCACTGGTATTTTCGGAGATTTTTTTTCCATCTAACTTCACTTTCTTTGGGCTTTTTTTTTTAATCTTGTTTTTTGCTTGCATGTTTTGTATATTATGGTGTGTGTATGTGTGTGTGTGTGTGTGTGTGTGTGTGTGTGTGTGTGTGTGTGTGTGCCCATGCATTAGAATGTGTGTCAGTTTATTCTGCTTTTTCTGGTTTTTTTTTTTTATTATTATTATTCTGTTTTTCTTTTGTCCTCTCTCTGTTTGTTTTCTAAAGAGAGAGCAAAAAACCGGCATGGAGTTGAAAGAGCAGGGAAGATATGGGATGAGATGTTGGGATCAGAACATATTGTCTGAAAAACATTATTTTCAATAAAATTGAAATGTCATAAAATATATTATTCTTCACATTATTTATTTATTTGTTTGTTTGTTTATATCCAGATGGCTTTTACTCCTCCCTCCTCCTCTCCCATTCCCTTCCCCCACCACTCCTCTACCCTCCCTCAATCCACCCCTCCTCTGTTTCTGTTCAGAAAGGGGTGGGCCTCCCATGGGAATCAACAAAGCATGACATACCAAGTTGCAGTAAGACTAAGCATCCCCCCTTGTATTAAGTCTGGGCAAGGCAATCCAGTATGAGGAATAGGTTCCCAAGAGCCAGCCAAAGCATTAGGGACAGCCTATTCTCCCACTGTTAGGAGTCCCACAGTTAGACCAAGCTATACAATTGTCACATATATGTAGAGGGCCTACGTCAGTCCCATGCAGTCTCCTTGGTTTGTTGTTCAGTCTCTATGAGTTCCTATGATCTGGGTTAGTTGTTTCTGTGGGTTTTATTATGATGTCCTTGACACCTCTGGCTCCTACAATCCTTCCTCTCTCCCTTCAGCAGGATTCCTGAGCTCAGCCTAATGTTTAGCTGTGGGTCTCCACATCTGTTTCCATCAGTTGCTATATGAAGGCTCACTGATGACAATTGGAAAAGTCACCAATCATTTTTAAATAAAGGTAAAAATGTTAGTAAGGGTGTGAGGATAAGAAAACTATTGTATTCTACTGTGGGGAATGCTGGTACATTACCAATATAAAAAGCAGCATAGTGGTTTCGAAACAGATAATTATAGATTGGTAATGTGTTCAGAAATTGCTCTCCTAGGCATGAACAGAGGAAAAATAACATCATCACAGCCTATAAGGGTGTCAACACTCTCACAGCCATCAAAGAATTATTCTCAATAGACAAATTGTGGTAACAGGGAAGTAACATCATCATAGCTTGCAATGGTGTTTACATTCCCATAGCTGCCAAAGAGTCACTCTCAGTTGCCAACATGTAGTAACAATGTCTGTTCATTGGAAGATGGGAACCAATCCTTGCATGCAATGGAATAATCAGCTCTACAGAAGACCAGCCCAAACCATGGAAGAAACTGGAGGACACTATGCCAGCTGAAACAAGCCAGACAGAAAAAAAAGAAAAAACAGTTCATGGTCTCACTTACATGTGGAGCTCACCATTTTAAAACTCAAATACACAAAGAGAAAAAAATCATTCATTCCCATTTACTCCAGGGAAGGTAGACCAGGAAGAAATGGTGGGATTAGAGGAGAGAATGTAGCAAGTTTATAAGATGAACAACTCTAGAATGTTAAGGAACAGTCTGAGAAGTACAGGCAATACATTGTATCTTATACATGATCAACAAGTCTGTGAGGTGTTTTCTTGTTAGACAATTGATATGGGGGTGCCAGTCAACTATGGTTGCTGCCAACCTGGGCATGTGTCTCTGTGTGATATAAGAAAATAAACCAAGAGGAAATGGGGGTGGGATGGGTGGAAAGCTGAGGGGTAGGAAGAGAGAAGAGAGGGGGATCTGTGGCTGGTATGTGAAATGAATAGAAAAATTCTTAATAATAATATAAAAAGAAAACAAACAAATAAGCGGCATTCTTTCCTCAGTGGTCTCTGTTTGAGGTTCCTGCTTGAGTCCTGCCCTGAAGGTAAGCCAAATAAAGCCATCCCTCTGCAGATTGCTTTTCCTTGTGGTATTTATCATAGCAAAAGAAAGCACACTAAGAAAGCAGTTCTATAGTCCTCCTTGGGTCCTCTTACCTTTCAGGTTCACAGTGGCTTGATACTAGTATCCATTTATTATGAGGCCTTTTTTTTCTCTTCAGTCACTTCCTGTAACACATGCTGTATTCTCAGAAGCATATAGAACCGGTTTCTACTGTGTTGTTTTTCTACTGACTTTAGTAAAAGATTTGACATTAGATTAAGCTGGAGTGTAACTGCTACTTCTGAAATGAATAAAAAGCTTCCAGAAGATGTTTTTTTTTCCTTTTCTTTTTATCTAAAAAAACACTAATTTTTTGAGTCAATTCTGCTGCCTGTTGGGTCATAAGAAAGAAATGTCCCCTGGGTGTTCATACTTCTTTCAGGCTAGCCAACATGGTTTTTCTCCAAACAAAAGCAAAATAATCTATCATTGAGTATCAATCTATTTGCTTTTCAGTTTGGGTATATCAGAATAATAAATCGTAAAGGAAAGGCCATGAATCAAAAATGCCATCCAAACACATCCTGTGGTTTTTCTTTTCTCTCCTACATCTCCAAATGAGGACTGCATTCGAATGACTCATCAGATAATCACACAAAAGGCCTCATTTAAGTTCATTATTCATAGTGAAAGTCTGGCTGTGCGCCTTGATACACTTCAGAACTTTGGTTTATAGAGATAATAAAAACATTCAAAGACATGTCACTCTAACCTGAGTGTTCCAACTCTATAAATGAGAGGTGTTCTACTTGAGCTGGCTTCAGCCTCCTGCTCAATACTCATCCCCTAAATAGGCCACTCCCATCGGCATGGCCACCCTTGAGGGTACTTGTTCTGTGTGATGATTATGTGGTACGCCTCCACACTTAGGTGTTTTTATGTACCACTCTTGTCATGACAAATAAGGCATTTTTTTAAAAAAAAAAAAGATTCTAATCTCACCATATCCGAGGAAAAGGAATGATTTATTTGCTGTATGCTGATCCAGCAATGAAGACAGAAGATCTACCGTGTGCAGCAGGAGTCTCAATGTAGAAGGAATTCATGAATAAACTAGATTAGATCCAGGCCTCCAGAGGCTTCCCTGGAGGTGGTCTGTAATACACAGGAATGGTTAAATGGAGGTGTGACCATCACAAAGTAAACCACAGGGTTGTCCCTTTCCTGCTCTCAACCAACTTGTCTCAAGGTGACAGGTGAATCTATGTATACTAGGGTGATTTGCTGGATTTTCAGACAGGATATCTCTAACTGTTGTCACTAACTAGCTCCATGACTGAGAGAAGGGCACTTCTCTGCTCCACACTTAGACTTCCCCACCAGAAACAGACTGTAGGCAGATTCCCAAGTTTATCTTCAGTTTCAACTGCTCCTGATTATTCTGTGAGGCCATGGAAATGCTAACACTGTGACAAATGAGGGTATGCTTGGATTACGTGCCACAACCATTGATTTGCACTGCATTGCTTTATTGAAACTATCTCACTGTGCTAAGATGGCCTGAAACTTCCAGCAATCCTCTTACCTCTGTCTCCTGATTGCTAGTCTCCTGATTATAGAAGCCTGTGTCCCCAGATCCTGCTACCATTAACATGATATTAAATAAATAATGTTTATGATCCATTATCTGCCTTAAACCTTGAGGGGTGATTGCAAGACATACTCATGTACTACAAATGTATAAATAAATAAATAACGAAAATTGTAATGCAAATAACCTTTGACTAAATTTCTTTTCTTAAACCCAAATGTATTCATTTTATATATGCAATACATAATACATAATGTCGTCCTGTTCTTTAAAAAAGAAGAACTCTTTTTAAAATGAAAAACACAGTGATTCACAATTATGTTTCATGTGTTTATATTTTATATAATAATTTTAATTACCTTAGATTGGTAATGAGATGTTTTAAATTTAATTAATTTTTTTTCAAATGAGTATTTTGGTACCTTGTGTAATATACCAGTAAACTAACTGATGGAAAGTGATGCCTTCAAGTTCCTGGTAAGCGACCCCTGAGCCTTCAGTGTGACTTTACTTCCTCGTGTCTCCGAAGAATGTGGAATCTATGACTTTGTCATCTGGCTCTGTCGTCACCTCACCATAGTGACAATTCCACTGACCTGCAGAACTCAGAGCATTTCCAAGTCAAGATGACGGTGGCAGAGCATACACTACCGCCCCTTCCTGTTAGTCTGTGCTCCTCCCATTCATCCTCTCCCCATTCCCGTATCCGTGTTCATCTTTTAAATGTACCTCATCCTGGCCTCTGAGCCTCTCCTCCTCCCAGAGATACCACTCTCTGTAAAGCTGCAGCTTGGTACCCACATGTTTCTGTTTCTCATTTCTCATTACCTTACCTGCAACCTGGCTATCTTTTGAAGACACTAATTCTCTTAAATTTTGAAACCTAGGGCAGTTTGCTTTTCTGAAACTCAGCTCTTCATACTAGACACAGTCCAGAATCATCATCCGTTCCCCTTGTTGCTTTCAGATTAACCCACCGGGGTCATTTTTTTAAAAAACCCATCCACTAACAGCTCCTGGCATTCCCTTGTAGCAGCCGCTGCTGTTCTCTGTTATTGTCATTTTTATGCTTCAGATAACTCTTTCCAATTCATCAAAAGCTTCAGTACCTGAGACAGGTTTCCTCCCTACCCCAAGCTCTACTCTCCTTAGGAACAACAGTAACATCTGTTTACCAGATTCCTCTCGGTTCTCACCTCATGTCCAAGAACACTGTCACCCACACCCTGGTTACTTTACAATTTACAGTTGTTCTGCCTCCTAATGTCCAATGTAAACCCCCTTCTTCCACTGAAGCCTTTGTTTTCACAGTTTGCTTTTTTTTAAACTACAAGCAACATCCATTATTAAACTTGTTCTTCCATAGTTACCCTGTGACCTCTGCTATGATCTAATCTTGCATTCTTACTCAATAACAGATAATGTGAATTTTGTCTTTGTGTATGACCACTTGGAATAAGTAAATTTCTCAACATAATTATCAGGTGATGGTGGCCATGCAACTGGTGCAGTCTAGGGAAGTTACTTTGGAGAAAGAGGACATATTATTCTTAGTCTTCCTCTTTTTAGCCCATTAAATTGTGGAATAATGTCTGGAATGCAGGGAAGGTCTTGTTTCATGCAGTGAATGAGGAAAGGAAGCTATACACAGAAGAGGAACGAGATGGGACTGAAAACAAGCCCCACCCAAACTTTTGGATCATCACAGTTTTGCTTAGCTTACTTTTATTCATGGCTCATGTTTGTTGTTTATGATGGTTTTCTTTGTTCTTATTGTTTGTGATTGAGCCTAATTATAGCCAATATATTAATTACCCATATTCCTCATGCCATCTCTGAACATCTCTGAACTAATTCTTGCAGACATCAAGCAATAAAGAAGATGCCATCCACTATAAATGTACAATACAAATACAGAAAGTCACTCAGCACTACCTGCTATTTCTCTCCTTAACTCACGGGGTTATGCTGCGAAACTATTATAATCTCTGTGGCTGCCCTCCCTGCCAGCCCACTTTTTAAGGCATTCTATGCATGAATGTATTGTAACACATTAGAGAAGAATTAAATGTGCCTGCTGATTGGTCATTCTTCTCTATAAAGAGAATCCTTGCAACACTCTTCTCAAGAACCATTGTACTGTCAATTATTGCTCTTTTGTTGGACACTTGTGTCTCAGTCTCCAAGGGATTCTATCTAGCATCCTTGCTGTTCTTTATATGATTATTGTTGTTATTTTATACATTCAAAATCCTTCCCCTTTAAATAAAGAAAACATACTCACTCAAATTCTCATCCCTATAACAACTTTCCTGTCCTCTTTCCTGTCTACTTTCACTTTGGAGTTGTTTCTCAAATTAGGTCTCTAGTCTTTGCTTAGTATGTCCACATACTAAGATATAAACCAAAGGAGCATACTTCTGAAAGAGCCCTTACTACTGTATTGACTACATAGAGCTCTCTTTGCTATAGCTTGGATCTAAAATATCCCTCCAAAGCATATGTTTAAAAAAATGCTTGGTCTCTAGCTCATGGTGCTACTTGGAGGTGGTAGAATCTTAAAAACTGAAGCCTAGGAAGAGGGATTAGGTCTTCAGTGCCATGCCACTTGAGTGAATATATGGACCCGGATCACTTGCTCTCTTTATTTTAGCTTCTTGGTTGCCATGAGATAAACTGTTTCCTCTATGCAAAGTACTGCCACAAACCTCAAAATAATAGAGCTGAATGGCTACAGCCTGAAACTCTGAACCCATGAATGGAAGCAAGCCTTTCCTCTTAAGGTTTATTATCAGGCTGGGGTGATAAATGCTCATTGTGTCAGTGTTAGGACATGAGTTACAATAACTAGGAATCAGTGCAACCAGATGTGGCAACACCTTTGTCCTGCTTTTTTTTCCTATGGACTTGACACAAACTAGAGTTAACTGGAAAGAACCTCAACTGAAAAAATGTGCCTGGATTAGATGGATCTGTTGGGGTATTTACTAATTTATGACTGATGTGGGAGGGACCAACCCATTGTGGAAGTGCTACCGCTAGACAGGTAGGTCACAGTAGTATAAGAAAATAAGCTGAGCAAGCTAAGAAAAGAGGGTAAGTAAATGTCACTCCTCCATGGCCTCTTCTTCAGTTCCCACTTTTGAGTTCCAGCCTGAGTTCTTACCCTGACTTCCTTTACTGATGGACTGTGACATGAAGTGTAAACCGAATAAATCCTTTTCTCCCCAGGTACCTTTTAGTTGTGATGTTTTGTCCCAATGGAAGAACCAACTAAGACTATGTGTTTCTATAATGCCAAGGCTGTTACAGCAAGATGCTGAGACAGGAGACTTCCCAGGAAGCTCCTGTGCCAATTAATCTGGCAATGTAGTGGAAAACAAGAGATTATCTCAGCAAAGAAGATGACCAACACCTGCCCTAGACCTCTGACCTCTATTCATGTGGAGGAATATCATATGGGCATACAGAGAGAGAGAGAGAGAGAGAGAGAGAGAGAGAGAGAGAGAGAGAGAGAGAGAGAGAGAGAGAGAAGAGAAAGAGAGAGAGAGACAGACAGACAGACAGACAGACAGACTGACAGATTTTTTTAAAGACATTAAAGTAGCAGGCATTTTGTCAAGTAACAATTATCAACTGAAACATTTCAGTCCTGTTCTGAGCTACTGGTGGCATTAAGTATTCACTTTTCCCTCAGTGATAGATACATTAATGCTGTGTGATTTTACAAACAAGCATTACCCCATTTTCTCTCTACATGTTTGACACTTCCTTTTTTCTTTCCTTCCTTGTATCTACATGGCATCAAATTCAAGAGTTCCTCTAGAAGCAACTATAATCTGATTGCCTGTAACAGTCCACATTCTTTTCCTAAGATAAATTCTCTCTTTGTGCTTCCAGAATGCCCTTGAGTTCACAGCCCTAGGAAAATCCAGGAACATCAAATACTACATATATGTAACTACCTAACATTTCTATTGAATGTCAAAACTATATTTGATTCTTCTCTTGAATGTATCAGTTTTACTTCAGATTCTCTATGTTCAAAACAAAAATGCATAGGTTTATCTTTATACACAAATATGCCTCCTCTTTTTAAAAATAATGTACTATTTGGGGGCGGGGGAGAGAAATGTTTATTTGGTTTTTACTTCCATATCACTTTTCATTACCAAAAGGAGTCAGGAAAGAAACTCAAGCAAGGCTCATTCGGGAGACAGGGGCTAATGCAGAGGCCATGGAGGAAAGCTGCTCACTGGCTTGCTACATACAGAACTTTTTTTATAGAAACCAGGCCCAGCTGCCCAGGAGTTTCCCCACCCACAACAGACTGGGCACTTCTCCATCACTTGTTAATTAAGAAAATGGCCTACAGGCTTGCCTACAATCTGATCTTTTGGAGACATTTTCCCAGTTGAGTCTCCCTCCTCTCCAATGACTCTAGTTTGTGTCAAGTTGACATAAAATCAGGCAGTACACCCTTTAACAAAAAGTGCATTCAATATGTTGTCAAAAATGCATCCTTCAGCTATGCTTTTTGGTTTGGTGTTTCTCTCTCTAACTAATAAATTTAAAAATAATGCATTATACATCTTTGTGAATTGCATATTGCACATCTTTATCTGTGGAGGCTAAAGGGGAAAAAGCCAGAAATATTAAGCACTGGAGAACTAAGAAATTCTTGAATTTAAAATTTTTTAATATTCATGCAGTATATTTTTAATTACATTTTATCCTGTCCCTCATCTCCTCCCAGATCCTCACCCTCCCTATCTACCCAACTTCAAGTTCCTTTTCTCTCAGAATAAAAGAAAGAGAGAGAAGGAAAAAAGTCACTAAAAACACAGAGTCCAATTTGTGTTGGCCATGTGCTACTGAGATTGGGGCCTGCCCTGGAGTTTGGTTGATACATTCAATGTCATACCATTGGAGAAAATAGATTTTCCCTCTCCTCATAAATGTACTTTTAGTGAGAGCTATAACCTACCATATAACTCCACAATTGGGGACATGGACATCTTTTTATCACAATTTCTGCTTACAATTTTTTTCCACCCAAACATCCCAAAACCCTCCATTTATTTCTTCATTAATTGTTACCCTCTTCCTTGTCACTATCTTTTCCTGCCAAAATTGTGGAAATGCTGTCCTAACAATTCTTCCTTACTATGCTTGCTCGGCTTGCAAATGGAGAAAGGTTTTAAAAACAAAACACAGCCGGGCAGTGGTGGCACATGCCTTTAATCCCAGCACTCGGGAGGCAGAGGCAGGCGGATCTCTGTGAGTTCGAGGCCAGCCTGGTCTACAGAGCAAGATCCAGGAAAGGCGCAAAACTATACAGAGAAACTCTGTTTCGAAAAAACAAAAACAAAAACAAAAAACAAACAAAACTATACTGTGCCATTCCCATCCACGGTCTATACAAATACAGATATTTCTGTGATCACACACCTCCTCCCATCCAGCATGCTTCTGATAGCATTGAATCTTCTCGCCCCATCATGACTCTCCCATGCCTCACCTTCTGTCCAAATGTGTTGCTCTCTTGAGATAAATCACTGATCAAAAGCAGCCTGACCAGGAAGGGGTTCATTTGGCCTACATGTCCCAATCACACTTCGTCATCAAGGGAAGTCAGGTCAGGAACTCAAGCAGGAACAGAGCCAGGGACTCTGGTCAAGTGATAGGATTAAAGGCCTGTGCAACCATTACCTGACTTCTATGTTAATATAACGGTTGGCTTTTTCCTCTGAGCCTCAGGTAAATTTTATTGGGAGACACACTATATTGGAGGACTCAATACATCACCACAGCTCCTTACTAGCTTGACTCCTCTGGCTTGCTCAGATGGTTTTCTTATGCAAACCAGGTCATCCTGCCCAAGGGTGGCAACATGTACAGTAGCCTGGGACTTCTGACATAAATAATTAATCATAAATTGCCCCACAGACATGCCCACAGAACAATCTGAAGGGGCCATTCTTCAACTAAGTTTCTCTCTTCCAAGGTGACTCTTGTTTGTGTCAAATTGACAAAAGCTAAAAGACATACTCTTCTGCCCATCCAATGACACTGATCTCAGGATTTATCAGTTTTCATGTTCTGCTTGACCAGGATCCCATAAACAAGCTATTTCTCCTGCCCAAAATATCTCTTCTTGATCATCTTGGTCATTTCTACATGACTGAAAATAATATTCTTCTCTATGTCTTTTACCACACAAATTTCCCCTGTTTGGGCCACCACAGTACTATGCACCTATTTTCCACGGTTCTTGCTATCTCAACATCACATTTGCTTAGCAGACAAAATGATTAATATAAATCTTTCCAAATATCCATAAAGCAGTAGTTTCTTCACACTAGGGCAAATGTATTTAGCACCTAGTTGTGTTCTATCAATTTATTTTGAACATGTAAATGAGTAAATACCTGAAATAACTCATCCCTAGGAAGATTATCATGGAAATTTCAATGTTCTAAGGGTTTTTGCTTGACTTTTTGTTTTTATCCCCACCATGAAATTTGTCATAGCAATTAGGAGTTTTCAAAATCATTTTGTTTATGCAAGAGAGTTTAATATAATATTCTTTATAATTCTTGTGCATCATTTTTTAAAAACCAAAACATTGGAATGTGAAAACTGCATATGAGAACAAATGAGATTTTTCTCTTCTTTTTTTTTTCTTCCTTCTCCTCTGTATTAAGAATACTGTTTCTTGAGGTACAGAGTGTTTTTCAAGGGTTGAGTTGTAATGAAGAGAGTGAGAAAAGCCATAAGAACTCTTTATATATGGCTTGTCAGGTTGCCTGACATTTGTGAAAATTTTGTGACTATGGCCATCAGGTGCATAAAACAAATACATGAAGTGCAGCAATGGTTGGGGACCTGTCCAGAGACTTAGCCAAGCTTACCGTAAGACTGCATAATGGAGAGCGCAGTCCAACATAGTAAGTCAGAATTCCTACTCACATACTTCCAGAGGAACCAAGAATTGACAATGGAGGACTGACCACAAACATCACTAGACATTAAGAGAGCAGTCAAACATTAAGTGAAAATTTTGGAGGAGAAAAATTCAAAGTAACTATAATTTCAGAACTCCGTAGCTGTCCCTTGAGAAATAGAGCTTTGTTAGATTGAGAAATCTAGGAAGAACATTCTAAGCAGGAGGAGCGGAGAGGAACACAGGCATGCAAATGATTTATTTTAGGGACAATGAACAGATAAGGTGACTGGACTGAAAAATGTTTATGGAGTATGTTTAGATTTTAGTTTTAAGATGCCTTATTAATAAAGGGGATCAGCTAGATCTCTGTCTATAAATATTTGAACAACTAAGCTCACCTAATCATATAGAGAAAAAATGAAAGAGAAAAAGGATATAGATGAAAACAGGCATTTCATCATCTATTCCTACAATCAAGGCAGAATGAGTTGTGAAAGAATTACCATTCAGAGTCTCAGGGGAGGATTAGCCTACTCTGGATGTTTTATATACATCATGAAACTTTTAGAAACTGTGACATACATCCATGTGTAAGCTATCACGTTGGTGAGACTTTATGGGTATAGCTTCTGATATTAGAGGGAGATACGGTCTTTCAGCAAAGTCCCTAGTCTTCAGGTTCTTATTATCTCTCTCTCTTCCCTGCTCCATGACTCTTCTGCAGTGTTCCCTGAGCCTCGGTGTGGAAGTGTTTTTACAGATGTGTCCATGGGGACTGGGCTCTACAACTCTATATTTTTTATTGGTTGTGCTTTGCTACAGTAATCTCTGTCTGTTGCAAAGTGAAGTTTCCTTGATGAAAGTGAGAAACATACTCGTCTATGGATATACAGACAAATACTTAAAGTATAGTTAGGGATTATGCTGTTTTCAGAGTAAAGTAATGGTTGTAGATTCTCCTCTGAGATTCTGAATTTCACAGGCCCTGGGTGGTTGACAAAGTTTCCAGTATTGTGCATGGCTTCCCTCTCGTTGAGTGGGTCTTAACTGTAATTAGAGAGCAGAGGGTCACCACCATACTATGCAGGCCACTATTGAACATTTAGGGATATTGTATCATGCTGGTCATTGTTGTGGTTCATAGGTATTAGAGATGGGTAGGAATATTGCTTGTTCCCTTTTTTGGAAGTTTGCTTCTCACTAAGGAAAAAACAATGAGAATAGTTATAGCTCAAGGGCTGCCGGGACCTGTATCTGAAGTGTATGGTGTCTTCAATAAGCATTTACCTTTCACCTCTAGGAGGCAGTGAAAGAGTAATAGCCCGCAATATTGTGGGAGTCTCTTGGACAACCCTACCAACAACTCAAAAGAGGGCCCCATTGATGAAGACAACACCCACACAACTCAATGAACATGGAGAAGTCATCTGTTGCTTATATAAAGCCTTCATAGCTATATGCTAGCATCTTTGGTATAGAAAAGTACTATGCATGCCACAAAAGGAGAAACATAAACCCCAAGATAGCCACAGACTCTTTGATCTACAATGATGTCCTGATTGCATGCTATGTTAGTGCATTGGTGGCACAAACCTTGAGGGAGTAACCAACTAATATCTGATTTGACGGAAAACCCATTCCACGGGATAGAACCTATAGCCAACACTGCTTGGGTGACCAAGAACCTGAGACAAGATGGCCCAGGGGCCTGAGGTAATCCAAAAGCTACTGTTATTAACAAAACAAAATAAAATTAGTAATAAAATGACTGCTAATAACGTTCTATTATACTCATAGATCAGTGCCTTGCTTAGCCATCATTAAAGGAAGCCTTCTCATTCTTGGCGTTAGGATTTTGTTGGATAGTCTTTGACTTTTGGATGGAGTATTGTTATTCCAGAAGAGAAAAATTCATTTCAAACTATATATGTATATTTATACACAGACTTAAGTGTATTATAAGCTGTTTATTGTTTAGGTAGTTAATAGCATGATTACTTATGCCTTTTTCAGGCATCCTTACTGTTATTTACTCTCCTCCCTCTTTTATTTATCTGTCATCCCTCTCTAATTAGAGACCTGCACTTTTCCATTTCTCCAATCAGATCACAGATGCACCTCTCTACTGGTTCCCCACTTACCTATTAAGGCAGTAGCCATTTTTTTAGTTTCCTGGTTTGTGCATTCACTCCAGGATATTTATTTACATCTGAAAATTTGCAGCTAGGAGTCTCTGATGAGAGAGAACATGTGACATTTGTCTTTTTTTTTTTAAGTTTTGGTTACTTCACTCAATATGATCTTGTCTACATCCATTTATTTACCTGTAAAACTACATCCATAAAGCCTCACCAACATGACTGCCTAAACAAGAGCTTAACAAGGACAGCAACAATAGTGAATGGGGAAATACCACAAGGCCTCATCCCTACAGGGAGAACAATAAGCAACTAAAGAATACTGAGAGTTGGAAAAATCATCTTTCCTGGGGAAGAGCACAATATTTGTCTACCCAATACCAAATGGTCAGCCCTGAAAGCATACATACAAGTAACATTACACAGACTGAGCAGGTTATGTTTAAAGATATATATGTATATTACATGCATAAGTGTATGCATGTAATTACAATTCATGGAGGAAAAGGCCACGAATTTGAAAGAGAGTGAAGGGGGTGTATGGGAGGGTTTGGGGGAAGGAAAAGAGGAAGGAAATTGTATAATTATATTATAATACAAAATAATAAAAAAGTTTTCAATACATATATATACATTATTATGAAAAGTGGATGAGTATTTAGGTCTGGTATTCAAATATCACAAATATAAGAAGATACTCCAAGGACACATGGAAGAGGTTACAGTTTAAACTTTATTGTATACTCTCACTAAATTTTTGTTCTTAGTAGAGCATAAATAACAGAAATGTTAAAATGGACCTGGAAAATACATTGTGAGATATAATATGGAGAAATTTAATAGATGAAATTCATCTAAAGAAATGAAAGAGATTAGATAAACATATCTAAATTGTATTTTAAACTTTGATTACTAAGATAAATAATTTTCTTTTTGTAATTATGAAGAGATGAATTAAACTTTAGATTGTTGGGCAATATACAAGGGGTGATATATTTTTAAATAGAAGGAACAGATGTAGATGATGTTCATGGTAGACAAAGAAATAGAGACAGTAAAGTAAGATCTGATTATGCCCATTATGTTTGGACCTATGTGCCTTCAGTGCCCTCCTCATTGGTAATTAATTCAATCTCCAGATATTGACCTGCTGCTTCCGGGCATAGCTCTCTCAAATTGGTTTCTGACTAGGAAGCAGGGCTGGCAAGTCCAGATTTGCATATTGAACTGGACTGCTTCCTGACTTTCCCATGATAAGTTGTCTTGGATGTGTTGTTTCCTAAATTAATCATCTGCTTTGTGTGTTCAGTTGCAGTCCTGGCTGGCTCCTGTGAGGTGAGCTTAGCCTGTCCTCTCTCTGTTCACAGGACCCCATGGTTGTCTTGATCAAGAAATCTACCTTCTTCTCAGTGTGCTCTTTGAAGAACTGTTGCTTCAGGAAGTCAAGATAAGCTGACTTGCTAGTCTTCACATTTGCTGCCACTCCTTGTTTGCCTGCCTTGATGTCCACAGTTTGCTGTTCCTAGAGCGAGGGTTAACTGCTGGCTCTTCCCTATAATGATCTCACATGCCAAGCAAGCTCCATCTTATAGAGTAACAACAAATAAAATGCCTTTTCTAGACTCTACCTAAAGTTCTTACTATTTTTGGTTTCTTTCTTTATGTTTTAGAAGCGATACAAATTTACAACTTAGACTTTGGTGTAACACAGTTGGTGACTGGATCCTGTCCTCTGAACAACCTGCATCTCAGAAGGGGTAGACCAAAGTCTTTTTCTTTTATAGTGGAGAGTGAGAGTAGTATCTAGGTGGTATTATAGGATTAAGTTTAAATGCTCAGACCAAGTAAATTTGTAGTGTTTGACCAGGAAAAAATTTTAATTGGAGATTTTAATGTAATTACATCATTTCCCTCTTCTTTTTCTTCCCTCCAAAATCTCCCATGTACTCTTGTTCTATTTTAAATTCATAATCTCTTTTACTTTAGTTTCTGTATGTTCGTGTGTGTGTGTGTGTGTGTGTGTGCATGTTTGTGTGTGGGTATACAGAGTATATTAAATAAACATATTACATATGTAGATTATATATATAATATATATATATGGAATATATGTGTGTGAGTGTGTATGTGTGTGTATACATATATATTCCTAAACATATAATACAACCAGACTAGTCTGTATATGTTTTATCCCAGGATAATCTTAATCAGTCTGCTATTCAGAACCATCCCAATCAATGCACATGTCCTGAAACTCCAGGCAGCCACAGGATCCAGAACACTACTTGTCAATATTTGAACAAGCATGGACCCCTGTTACTTGGAGATAAATTTCCGCCAGCACTTGGATGCATATGGATCAAAGAACCAAACTCTTCAAACCACCAACATGAGAGTTGCAGCGGTCATTTCATTAACCTTAAAATCACAGTGCTTCCCATAGTATACAATTGAAATCTTCGGACTCAGTGCATTGGATTACTGTTGAGTTTCCTGAATCCAGGCCCTATTTCTATTACTCTCTGACCCTCTGAAATGTACTTTTATTCTCTCCTACTTCAGTAAAACTGCTTCTGTCAAGGTCACCTATGGTAACCATAGTGCTAAATCGAATGTACAAATTATTTGTCTCTATTTTACTTGACCTGTGTTCAGTACACTTGACCATATCCTCCTTTTTTGCAACACATTCCTATCCTGGCTTCTACTCAACATCTTTACTTGTCTGCTTCTTACCTTTAGAGCTACTCTGTCTTAAATTTCTTTGATGTCTCAGGTTCTCTTATTGGGACTTTGGATAAAGGAGGACTTCAAGGACCCACCGTAAAACCTTTCCTGTGTCCAGAGCACCTCATACATTTCCATGGATGTAAACAAAATATTTATGCTACATGTTATCAAATGTATATTTTGATTATAGAATATTATTTTACATCTACATATTCATGAGCCACCTGTACTTTATTGTCTTATAAAGACCTCAAGATTAACTAAAAGAGCTATTTAATAGTCAGTCATGTTTTACCACTCTTTTCCCAGCCCTCCCCAGAAAGACGCTTTATTTCTCAATTTTCTGCTCCATGTATATTAAATGGATTATTTTCCTTTACCCTCTTGTCACTTCATATTTATACCCCAATAATCCTGATAATTACATGTACTACATCAGTCATTTATTTTCGCTATTCAGACAATATCTCTCTCTCTCTCTCTCTCTCTCTCTCTCTCTCTCTCTCTCTCTCTCTCTCTCTCTCTCTCTCTCTCTCTCCTTGAAACAGAGTTTGTAGCCCTAGCTTGTATGGAACTCACGATGTAGACCTAGCTGGGCTAGAACTCACAGAGGTCCACTTTCTCAGCCTTCAGAGCACTGGGATTCAAGTTGTTCACCACCATGTCCACACCAGCATCATCTGTTATCTGGACACTACAGTTGCCTACTGGCTGCTATGTCAGTAGACCTATTCCATCTCTTCATATATTGGCAGTATGGTTTCTCCTAAGGGGCAAATTAAATAATGTTACCATCCTGCACAAAACATTTAAGTGGCTTGTCTGTTAACTCAGAAGAAATTGGAATTCCCTTTATTCATTCTGATAGGATGCTTTCTCATTGCTGGCTTATTCCTCACTGACTACCAGCTCCTTGAGTCATCTCTAAAGTTGTTTGTGTGCAAGGATTTTGCCATCTCAGAAACTTTGAGTTGGAGTTCCTTCTCCATAGCGCTTTCATTTCTGCTCACTTTCTCTAAGTCTCAGCATAAATGCCACATCCCTAATGACAACTTCTCTTAACATACTAATTAAAGTTAGTCATTCTCTGATTTTTTTTTAAATCTCAAATCTCTGTGTTTCCTTCTTAATACATAGCATCATATGGCAGTCTTTCCAACTGCTGTTTATTTTGAAGGCGCAGATTAAAATGCTCCCCCTGACTGTTCCACTAGCATTGCTATAGTAGCTGGCACATAGCAGAAAGTCAAGGAACATTTCCTATTAATTTCCAAAACCAGCATTCATCAAAAAGAGAAATTAGGTGTGTCATCGCTGAAAATAAAAATTTAATTTAAAGAAGGAAAATTTCACTAATTTTTCTTCTTTATAGTACATAGAAATCAGAACTAAAATTAATAAGTAATCTAGAAAAGGAAGTTTTCATTGGGCTAATATATTACCTCCTCCTTTGGAAGGTTGTGAAATTTCTTCATTTGACGTACAAGGTCATAGACTGTACAGTCATTAGGCTTGACCAAAGAAATTTTTTATTCCTTTTTTACTCATAAAATATAATACAACAAAATGGACAGATAGTTTTTCAAGTTAGAGTATAGTTTTTTTGTGACTTTATCTGTTACTTAACAACTTCAACCTTGAAAGTGTCCTCATTCATTGAGTAAGGTTGGCAAGGGTACTTGTATCCAGTCATATCATAAAGAAAAGTGAAATAACATGTGAGAATACATTTAATGCAGCGTCTTGCAGATGTTAAAGCACTCAATAAGTGCTGACTGCAAGCCACAATTATTATACTTGCAATGTAAGGCTCAATTATGAATTAATCTGACTTTCCCAGGTTACTGACTAAATTTGAGCTAATACCCTGGCTATGTCTACTCACTCATTCTCAAAGCATAGCACTATCAAGTGAACGGAGGTCTCAGAACACATGCTGATGTGTCTGAAGATGTTCTTTCATAAACTGTTGCAGGACCTAGCAATATGTGCTCATAGTGAACACTCCACAATTACTGACAAAGAAAGGATCACACTATCTCATTGGATGTTAAGTGCATATGTATAAAATAATTTCATCCCTTTAGATGCCTAGAAATGTGGCATTCAGAAAAAAGATACTTTTTGGTTATAATTGAGACTAAAAAAAATACAGAGAATTTTTATTATAGTCAATATTTGTATAAAAATATTAAAAGGAAGTTCCAGAGGACCAAGAGATGGAGAAACACATTCAGGAAAGCAGATGAACAGCAGTTTTAGGACTTTCCAGAGTAAATATTAACTCTCTGTCTCTCCACTGAATTAGTTACTGATTGGTCATTTTTGCTAATTTTTGTATAAGAAATAACTACATCACTAGTACCATCATTAAGTACAAAGAATAGTCCCTGGGTGCCCAAGAGGCACATGATGACATCTGACGGCATCTGACATTCTGACATTCTTTTGTTAATATCAAAGGCCAAGTACATTCTGTGGGTTCTTAGCTATGGAACCCAAAACAGCTTCTGAGTCATGAATATGTTATGTGCACACAGACTTCTGTAACACTGAGAAGCCTGTTTATTTTATTGGTTCATCTATGTGTTGTCATTTTTTTAAATGATTTTTTTTTTCTAGAACCAGTGGGTAACAATATGGGAATCATAGTGCTATACCTTTATTTTTTTTAATGTGAGTAACATTTTTCACGGGAAATGTGTTTAAATCATCCATTAGTGCATTATTTCATCATTATTTCAGTGAATTATTTCTTCCAGGCCATTCACTTATATTAATCCATAGGAAGTTAGTTTTACCTTAAGCATTGTATGTCATCTAAGAGGACAGACTTTACTAAAATTTTCTAATTTTACTAGCATTTACCCATATGTAGTTAGAGTTTTCCTGCATTGCCCACAGTCAGGACAAAACTCTGTCTCACATGCTAGTCCCACAGCTACTTTGACCCAACCGAGTAAACACATAGAGACTTATATTGTTTAAACTGTTTGGCCTAATGGCTCAGGCTTCTAGCTATCCAGTTCTTACATCTTAAATTAATCCATTTCTATAAATCTATACCTTGCCACGTGGCTCGTGGCTTACCGGCATCTTCACATGGTACCTGTCATGGCAGCTGGTAGTGTCTCTTCCCACCTTCCTGTTCTCTCAATTCTCCTCTGTTAGTCCCGCCTCTACTTCCTGCCTGGCCACTGGCCCATTAGTGTTTTATTTATTGACCAATCAGAGCATTTGACATACAGACCATCCCACAGTACCCATATGTGTTTGAGTATCCAATTAGCACACCCTTCATCTGAAACAAAATGTTAAGGGAGCATCTCTGCTCTCCAGCTCTTTCCAAAGAAAATGATACACATGCTGACAGTCCCTTAGCTACCCATTATTACAAAGCTGTCCGTGGTTACACAAACATCCCATCAAATCCCTGCCTTCCATTTTTCAATGTGAGATCTCTGCCATTTCTTGAGAGTTTGGTCTTGAGAGTAATGAATTCTTTCTTTTAAATGCAATTGAATATGCATCCACAGTATAGATCTGCATTTCTTTGTTATGTTTATATCAAATCTTCCCTCAAGTTTTGTGTTTAGCTGACAGTGTAATGGCAAATGACAAGCTGTGTCTGGGTGCCACAGATCAGAATGTTTTAGCTAAAGCAATCTTTAGCCCCCTTCCTTACCTTTCTAGGAAGCTGACAATGAACTGAGAGAGGGAGTAGTCTCCAGGAGATGTGATTTCTGGGTTGCATCATCTCTATTGTGTATGATGCAATATTCTCAATTGTGCATGCTCAAATAATCTTCTCAGATTTCCTACAACATAGCCTACTGATTTTATGAGTTGAAATAAACCAGTATGGCCTCTCTGTCACTACACTGAGTTCCATGTCCATTGCAGCAAAAGTAATCTACCCATTTTCATATAATTGTTTATTTGTTGATTATGTCTTTCACTGTGTTCAAAATATTAACCTATATACTAGAGATATGATATAACAGTGTAAACAACTATAACTGCTATACCTATGAATTTCAACAATTATCAGCATGGCAAGATATTCATAAAGGTACAATAAGTGACACTCACCTTGGTAGCAACCAGTATCTGTCTAATTGAAGTTAATAACCACTCAATAGGACATAAATCATACCTGGAACTGGAAATCTAACCAAGTTCCTAGGGCTAGTGAGATCATGGATCTTTAGAAAGAATACCCTACTGCCACTTTACTAGACCAGAATAATTTCTTGCCATATTCTAAATTTTATCCTTATACTCACAGGTAAGTGAAGCTACCACCCTTCATCAAAGAAGATTCTCTTTATAGCAAATGGAGGCTATCATCTAAAAACACAACTGGATACAATGCAGAGAGCAATAGATTATAGGGACCCCATCCCTAAAAGATACACACACACACACACACACACACACACACACACACACATATATATATATATATATATATATATATATATATATATATATATATAATAGATCCTGCATTTATAGACTCAGGGAATGTTGTTGAAGAGTGAGCTGAAAGATTGGAGCCAGCCAGAATACTAGGGAGTCTGCTGTGCAGATGTCTCTCTTAGAAATGGCTACAGAAATAAGACCAGAAGAATATCAATGAACGTGCTTGTGTTGAAGGGGGAAGTTTTCATGGGACTCCATCCCTAGACAGAGAACTATAAGTAACTATTGACTGACAGGAGAAGGAGAATTAGTCCTCCCAGGTTGTCCAGTGAAAACTGGTCATCCTTAAAACCACACATATTTAAACAAGAAAAATGGACTCAATATGTTCTATTTATATATCTCTATCATTTATCTATATCTATCAATCTAAAATCATTTATCTATATTTGTGCATAGTGATACATACACATATGTTTAACAAATATAATCAAAGAAAAAGAGGTTTTCAACTTAAGGAGGGCATGGTAGAGGTTGGAAGCAGGGTAGCTGGAAGGGGCTGTGGAGAAAAAAGGAAGGGGTGATATTCTAGTTCAATTTTAAAAAGAAAATGTGTCCATGTACCTTAATGCATTCAATTTTCATATTTCAGAAATGAAACATAATTAACCAATTATAATGGTTCTTGATAAATATTATTTTAAAGTATGTGCACAGCTATGACGGCTAAAAAATGGCTTCCTTTATCTGCCAGATAAAAGGCATTTTGAAGTCATTGAGTCTTAGATTGATGCTCATTTAAGGATTTTAGAAAAGGATAGAGGATCAGAATTTCACAAAGACTAAAACTCATGTTCACACACCTCAAGATGAGAGAATATAACATCTCTGAAAAGTCAGAGAAGCAAAACCACAGTACAGAAGAGAGTGCAAGATCATTGAGCTATGACAGAAATGATAAAAGACAAATGGGAGCTTGGCGTGGAGGAACAAACAAGAAGTGTTAATTGTGTCCTGCGAACAAAGGAAAACTGTTGAAGCTTTCTGCAGTGTTGTGGGGATTTGTCAAGGCAAATCCACGTAATTTAAAAGGAGGTTTATTTTGGGGTATCTTACAGCCAGAAAAGGGGTTGGTTCCAGGATCCAGAAGAGGTGAGGTACAGTCCAGCAGGGTTCTCTGGAAAACTCTGACTCAGTCTGCCATCCGACATCCAGGATCAACAGGAACCAAAAGGGCCAGTACATTTGGATCTCTGGTGTTAAGGACTCCTGTCCTGGCCATGCCCCATGGGCAGGTCATAGGTAGGCATGGCAGTTACCAGATGCCTCACTAGGAGTAGTACTTCCAGATCAAAGCTGGAACAGTTACCCACTACACTGCAGGGGAAGTAAAATCATCCTATTCCTACTGTTAACCTCTGACAGCAACAGAAAGGATTGACTGGGAAGAGAACAAGACTGAGTATGGGAGTTTCCTCAGAGGCAGTTGGGATCATTCCAGCCAAGATACGAGAGCAGCTTTACGAGGACTTCATAGGAGGCACCAGAGCAAAAGAATGAATTTCAATATTATTTCTTATTTAAGGCAATAAAATGACAATTTCATGTTGGGATTGTGCTGTGTGCCTCATATACAAATGGCTTAGTTAACTAAAGTGAAAGTGACAATAGAATTCTCAAACAATGTGTGCTGGTGTCAGCAAGATGTACACTACTTCTAAAGCCACCCTTACCTCCACCTGTCACCTTCTTCCCCACTATTAATTCAACTCTCTAGCATGATGTATGCCCCATCTGCAGTAGGGTATGTAAAATGATTAGTAATATTCAATTTTGATATCAAGACAAAAGAAAAGGGAGTTGAATATAGGAGACTTTAAATAGAGTTATTGAATAAACCAACCCTGAGCTAAACATAGAGAAAAGAAATAAGAAAGGAGACTGATCAGCAATAAGCATTTGATGAGTTTGGAATTCCACTTTGGTTGAAAAAATGAGTAGATTGGGAAGAGTAACCCTAAGTAAGATTCATCCCTGTCTAAGGCTCAAGAAACATTGAAGAAGATGAGGCTGAAAGAACCTAAGAACTAGAAGACAGGGAGAATGGTAGCAAAAATGTCATCTTTGGGGCAAGACACAACATTGCAATCATAGCAGCTGAGGCTCTCTTCAATGGATCTTTATAAGAATGGGACTGTCAATAGTCAAGCATAGATGGAAGAGGGGCTCATGTGTGGCTCATGAATTACTCACTACTGGTGGGTTTACAGAAAGGGGAAATCATTGCCTTCAGTTCTATACTCACTAGTTACCTAAATAGGTTGCAGGAGATAGCTCCAAATCCCATGGTCATAGAGATGGCCCTGGGTGAATTAAATAGGTCACACACACACACACACACACACACACACACACACACACACACACACACACACACACACAGAGTCATGATTCTGGGGAATGGGTGGTAGTGATAGGGGAAGGCTGGTAAAGATCAAAGGAAGATAAGAAAGGGTAAGAGAAAAAATTATCAGAATAGTCATAAAAATTTATGAAGTTGTCACATAGTGAATGAAAGAAAGGAAGGATGAAATGAAGTAAGGGAGGGAGGGAGGTTGGAAGGAAGGAAGGGAGGGAGAGAGGGAGGGAGGGAGGGAGGGAGAGAGGGAGGGAGGGAGGGAGGGAAACCATCTACTGCTTTAGGATTGGATTTTCCTGTTATCCTAAGACATGGAGGTGTAAATTAACCTTACTATGCTGAGGTATGCCCCTTGTATACCTAATTTCTCCAGGACTTTTATCATGAAGGATTATTAGATTTTGTCAAAGGCCTTTTCTGCATCTAATGAGATGATCATGTGTTTTTTGTCTTAATGTCTGTTTATATGACAGATTGCATTTACTGATTTACAGATGTTGAACCATCCCTGTATCTCTGGGAGGAAGCTTATTTGATCGTGGTGAATGATCTTTTTGATGTGCTCTTGGATTGAGTTTGTAAGTATTTTATTGAGAATTTTTACATCTATGTTCAAAAGGGATCATTCCTTTCTGTAATTCTTTTTGTTGTATCCCTACATGGTTTAGGTATTCAGATAACTGTGGCCTCATACAAAGAATTAGACTATGTTCCTTCTGTTTCTTTCTGTGAAATACTTTGAGGAATAGTTCATTAATTCTTCTTTGAAAGTCTGATAGAATTCTGCATTGAGTACATTTCTCCCTGAGCTTTTCATTTGTTTGCTTGTTTAGGCGAATTTTAATTACTGCTTCTATTTCATTAGGGGTTATATGTATATCTAGATTGCTTATTTGATCTTGGTCTAACTTTGGTGTGTGGTACATATCATGAAATTTATTCCTTTTTTTTTTTTAAGGTTTTCCAGTTTGCTGGAGTACAGGTTTTTAAAGTATGTCCTTATGACTTTCTGGATTTCTTTAGTGTCTGTTGTTATGTCCCCTTTTTCATCTTTAGTTTTATTAATGTGGATCTCCTCTATTTGGCTTTTACTTAGTTTGGCTAAGGGTTTATCAATGTTATTGATTTTTCTCAAAACACCAACTTGTTTTTTCATTGATTCTTTGTATTGTGTTTTTTATTTCTATTTTATTGACTTCAGCCCCAAGTTTGAGTATTTCTTGCAGTCTATTCCTTTTGTGTGTAATTTCTTGATTTTGTTCTAGAGCTTTCTTGTGTGTTAAGTTATAAATATGAAATCTCTCTGATATTTTTAACATATCCACTTATTACTATGAGCTTGCCTCTTAGAACTGCCTTCATTGGGTCCCTTACATTGGGGTATGTTGTGTTT
The DNA here is from genome assembly GCF_049852395.1 of Peromyscus maniculatus bairdii. Taxonomy (NCBI): domain Eukaryota; kingdom Metazoa; phylum Chordata; class Mammalia; order Rodentia; family Cricetidae; genus Peromyscus; species Peromyscus maniculatus. Next base: position 43,210,803 of record NC_134868.1, read on the forward strand.
TCATTTTTATTCTCTCCTAAAGTGTTTTTAATGTCTTTCTTAATATCTGTCTTGATCCATTTATTACTAAATAGTGAGCTGTTCAATTTCCATGAGTTTGTAAACCTTCTGTTGCTTTTGTTGTTGATGATATCCAGCTTTATCTGTGATTGTCAGATAGAATACAGGGTGTTATTTCACTTTTCTTGTGTCTGTTGAGACTTGCTTTGTGTCCAAGAATGTGATCAATGTTGGAGAAAGTTCCATGGCCTGCTGAGAAGATATATTCCTTTGTGTTTAATTCTATAAATATTTGCCAGGTCCATTTGATTTATGACATCAATTAACTATAGCTTTCTCTGTTTAGTTTTTGTCTGGATGACTTGTCAATTCATGAGAGAGGGGGATTGAAGCCACCCATAATTGCTGTGTGAGGGTCGAATTCTTATTTTAGCTGTAGAGGTGTTTCTTTAATGAACTCAAGTGCCTGGCGCTTTGGGCATAAATGCTTAGAATTGCAATATCCTCTTGGTAGATTTTTTTCCTTTGATGCATATGGAGTGTCCTTCCTTGCCAGGGGGCCAGCCCAAGTGGTGGCCAGGTCTGAGAGAGGAGCTAAGGAGTTGGCGTGGGAAGGGTGAACTAGGCATAATGGTCAAGAGAATTTTGCCGCCTGGCTAACTAGCAGTCAGAGTGCTTCTTTATTTATATAGAATTCAGCAAGAAGGCATAGATTCATGTTGTTCCAAACCACAGATCATAAAATTTTTGGTTTTGGATATGTGTTTAACTTTTTCTCTTGCATATCTGGGCTCATAAGTTTAATCATCATTGATAAACTGTGACAGAACAAAGTTATCTTTTACAATCATTTTCCCTCAAGTTTACTCATTATTGAAAAACACAGTTATCTTTTATAAGCATTTTCACTCATCAACCCAGTAACCCAACTTTTAAGAATCTAGAAGCATATAACAGCCTGTTCTCAGGCTGGTAGCCTTTGTAGCTTCGAGGATGCTAGGCAGAAGATCTCCAAGCCAGCCCAGGCAGATTGCAGTATCCAGAGCAGTGTATTATTAACACTTAATGGTCAGAGTGTCAAAGAAAAACTTCTGCTGTGGATATCATTCTATATAAATAAAACACTGATGGCCAGTGACCAGGCAGGAAGTAGGTGGCCAGGCAGGAAGTAGGTAGGACAAGGAGAGAGGAGAATTCTGGGAAGCAGAAGGCTGAGGAGAGAGACACTGCAGCCACTGCCAGGACAAGCAGCATATAAAGACTTTGGTAAGCCACCAGCCACGTGGCAAGGTATAGATTTATAAAAATGGGTTAATTTAAGATAAAAGAACAGTTAGCAAGAAGCCTGCCACAGCCATACAGTTTATAAGTGATGTAAGCGTCTGAGTGATTATTTTATAAGTGGATTGTGGGACTGCAGGGCTTGGGGGAACCTGGAGATAAGCCCTCCAGCAACAAACTTCAGGCCAAATTTTAGCATAATACAATGTTTTATATTTTTATAGAATTTGTTTCTATGTCTAATCCTGGAATTCTTTTTTTTTTTTTTGGCTTGGTCATAAGATACCACAGTGGCCTCTCATGATCTAACTTTTCTAAGAAAGGTAGGCCCTGATACCTCAGTCTTTTATCATCTTTCCACACCATTCTTTGTCCATCAATATAAGTCCCTGTGTAGGCAGAAGTAACTTAAGCTAATCTAACTTTGTTGCTGTATGTGCTATGTAATTGCCCAAAACTTCTATCACTTGCACACCTAGCTTGTCTTGCCCTGCTGTTGTCCACATTTCCTCCCTAGATATTCCTTTACCAAGGGGCTTTGGAAACCTAAACTAAGATTCTTTCACTTACATTTGTTTTCTGCTCTTAGACTACCAGGGTAGCACAATTTTTAATAACAGATTGTCTGTCTCTCAAGTAAGTGATTTCCTGTTGCCCTCCACATTATACACAGAGATGAAGTAGGACTTCGTTCCATAACATGTTTACTCTAGGAATCACTCTTCCCAAAACTGTAACTCTCCTGGGATGAATGAATAAATCCTAAAGAAAACACCATACCCTTGCCATTGGCTATCAAACTGTTTAGACAAGGGTCTCCAAGAAAGTCTAAATTTCCCTAGGGTCCATATGATGGAACAAGGAAAAGGTCAATGCCCTGGTGATAGCTAGCAGAGGGACTATGGGACTACACCTTGACAATGACTGCTTGGCTATAAGTACATTCAGTCCTCTGGTTAAACTTAAATCTAATTTTAGGAACCTCCTAAAATGGACTGGATGGTTTGTTGGCCACCTTTGTTACTCTTTACAATGTGGCCTCATTGGATAGATCTCCTTTAGCTGCTTTTCCCTCTTATCTGTTTAACAAGCCCTTTGAAGATAGGTGGCTGACTCTGACTTGTCAGGCTGCTATCACCCAGGCTCGGACCCTATCACTTCTGGTAACAAAACCTGAACCTGGGGTGCTTCTGAGGCCTGTAAACTAGTCCTGAAAGAAAGCCCCTCCATCTTTCTACCCTGCTTATCTTTTGAAAGGAAACTATTTTCCTTCTTTTCTGCCAGAAAGTTGCAGGCTGAAGTTCTGTTGGGCTTATTTCCTATCTGTACATAGCCTGTCTTTTTCTCTGCAATATTCAGGTACCAATCCTTTCACTCCACTTATATATTTCTGAAGTTTTTCTCTCTGCCTTTGACATAAAGTCTATTTTTTTTTCACATGCTGACTCTCCTTTACTGGATCATATAGAGGCAGCTTCTAGTCCACCACCTTACAAGAAAGTATCAATATCATTTTTCTCTTCTTTTTATTTTTACAGGACTCATAGCTAAGAATATTACTTGAGCCTTGTAGGAGAATTTGGACTTGTGGTTTCGAACAACTGTAGAGATGTGGGGACTCTTGGTGATATATTAAATGCATTTTCTTTATGAGATGAACACCAGGACACAATGTTATGGAATGGTTCTTAAATTCAACTTCAAGAGATATATTGAATCCCTTACAAGATATATGTTGAAGGTTTTGGTCACCAACCTGTGGTGAAAACTGTGAGAAGTGATGCCTAAAGTTAGGAACAAAATGGGGTTATTAAGGAAACGTCATTGAAATAGTCTTAGGACCTCTGCCCTATTTTTCTTTCCTCCTGGGCTGCCATCAAATGCTTATCTTTACTAACAATGTGATTCTTCCTTTGATGTTCTGCATTACCACAGGTCCCATATCAATGGGGGTTAAGTGTGATCTTGGCTAAAATCTTTCATATCATTACCTCAAATAAATATATTTTCCACATAAATTGATCATCTCAAGTATTTTGTGACATTACTTAAAATTGGACTAACATACTATAATAAATTTTAACTCATAGGTTGAGCTCAAGAAGAGTTTAACAACATCTAATAATAAAATAAAGCAATTATAATAATACATTGTAATTAAAGTGGTATGAGTTAGTTCATTCTTCCTTAAAATATCTTGCCTCCCTCTCTTTCTTCTTGTGCTAATGTGAGAGGATGTCTATATAATGAGATGAAGTAAACAGAATGATGTAAGCCTCATGGCACAGTATCGCACTATCAGGATCTTTTTGGACACACAAGAAAACCGATCGTCAATTCATAATGATACCAGTTGACTTTGGGTAACAGAAACTGAAAAAAAAAATTGCAAGTTAGAATGTTTTATTTTCCTTGGTTGTTTTCTTTTAAGAAGGATCAACAAATGATTGCGTGAGAATTTTTAAAAATTTACTGCTTCATAATTTCATACATGAGTATACTGTGTTTTAATCACATCTACCCCCATGCTCTGCCCTGCAATTCCTCCTATACCACCAACCTCTTATCTCTCCCAACTTTATATATTCATCTTTTAAACCCACTGAGTCACATTTAGGTTTACTATATGAGTGTAAAATGATCCATAGGAATATGGGAAGCTTATCAGGAATCTACATCCAAAAAGCCTGATCTTCCTTACTTACCAGAATGCCAAAGAGCCTGTGTGTGTGTGTGTGTGTGTGTGTGTGTGTGTGTGTGTGTGTGTGTGTGAATATATGTGATATGAGTGTGATATCATGTAAAGCACAGATTTTTTTCCCACTTTTGAGCAAATAAATAAATAAAAATAAGGAAATGCTTCTTCCCTGGCTTTCTGGTTATTATATTTATTATATTCTTTAATCATTGTGTTATAGATACATGGCTTATGAATGTGTGCATGTGAGTATACATGCATGTGGGTGTGCATGTGGGTATGAGCACATAGGTGTGCCACAGTGCATGAGTAGAGGTCATTTGGTCCTTTCCTTCCCATTTGTTTGAGACAAGGTTTCTTGTTATTTTCCGCATGCCAAGCTGGCTAGTATGCAAGTTTTTGTAATCTTCCCATGTCTGCCTCCCACCTATCCACAGCAGTGCTGGGATTACAGACACATACTACTACTGCATTTAGCTTTGTATCGGTTCTAGGCTATGAGCTCAGGGGGTCACGATTTCCATGACAAGTGTTTTGCCCACCAACTCATCTCATAGTCTGGTTATTATTTTTTAAGTGACTTCTCAGCTTGTGGATTTAAAGATATTATGGGTTTCTTTCTTTCATTCTTTTTTTTTCTCTTTGTGGCCTAGAGACGATTATTAATACTTCATGAGAGCTTATTTATATTTATAAAGTCTCAAACAGCATACAGCTTCAAAGCCAAAGAATTTGAGTTTTGGACTCTTGTACAATACTATTGGTGCCAGAAATGCTGAAACATTAATTGTATTCCCATCATTAGAAATCAGATTTTACTTAAAATCAAAAAATTACTAATTTAACAGGAGACATTTCCCATATAGTTGTTTCTGACATCAGATTGAAAGCTAAACTCTGGAAAAGCTGATGAGTATCACAGAGTCCCTGGATAGCCTCTGATACTACTATATCTGAGATCTCTACATTAAGCGCCTGGTAAAATCGAGGGAAGCATTTTTTGAATTGGTGTAAGGTCACAGCTTGAAATAGATAAAATCTTGAAATACTGGCTGAATAAAAGCAGAGTAAATCACTAAATGCCAATAGAGAACTACATGTTGTATACACTGTGGAGGCAGAAAAATAGATCATTTAACAAATATTTGCTGATGGATACTAAGTATTTTGTGGATATCAGGTTGTACCTGGCCCAAAGCCACTCCATATTGTGTAACAAAGTTGTTTTCTAGACTGTGCTGTACCCCCAAGAGACTCTATTTATAAGCATTTTGAAGATGTAGGATGACTCTGCACCTTGTAGACATGTCCATCTAATATTACCACATAATACAGACAGATCAATTTTTATTCCTGAGCATAGAAGTGTTCCACTCTCTGAATTTATTGGGGGAAATTTTGACTGTAGGGGCTCATGAGTGTGTTCAAATCAGGTAAGCCAGGCCTAAGAATTGATTGGACATTCTATACCAAGGAAAATGTATAACCTGGACTCCATAAAGAGGGAGGTACCTAGTGTTGTGATGGTAATGGCCACCAAGACTTCTCATTTGACCACTCAGGGTATTTAGGGTTTTATTTTTTATTTAGGGCCTTTTATTTTGGATTCTTCCTCTGGATATTGGAATCCAATGAAATTATGATTCCCTTCCCTGTGGTACCTAAATGGAATTTCAAAATTCTCCTCAAAATAGTCCTCCAGGGAATAACAGACAAGTGATTGGAGTTGACACCTGTTTAAATCTATAAACATCTTTCGTCTTGGTAGAAGATGGTTGTCTAAAGCAGTGGCTCTCAATTTGTAAATAGTGACCCCTTTGGGGTTGCATATCAGATTTTTTAATTAGAGACATCAATGGCCAGATGCAGTATTCCATGCTCAAACATACACAAACATTTCTGTTTTATTTATTGTATCTTCTATGAAATACCTTTGAAGATATTTTATTTCTCTCCTAAAAGTTTCTATCCCTGGTGGTCATTCATGAATTGTTGGGAAACTCCAAGACAGTTAAGGGTTTTGCCTCTGTGGAGTCATTATTTTTAGAAAAAAAAAAACCCTTCTGCTTTGCATGTTGTATTTCTTTTCTAAAACCTAGAATAGATTAATAAATATTTGTTCACTAACCTTTGTGTTTTTCACACCTTCCTCTGATTTTATATTTATATTTTTGTTCACAGGCAAATCACCATTCACACGAATCTATTACTTCTATTACTCCCCCCTACCTCCCACCCCCTTGCACCACAGACTCTTCTGTTTGGCTTACATTTCACACACTTTAATAGGTAATACTATTATCACTTGCATTTTGCTGATAGGGTCACTGAAGTACACAGGAGGTAAGACACTGAAGTCCCCAAGCTGTCAGAGCCAGTAACTTGAGAATTAAAGCTCAGGATCCCTGGATCCCAAAGTATGTTTGTTACTGTTATATTGCCAAGCTAATTCATAATTCATTCACACTTCTTTTGGAAGGCAGTGTAGAATGCTGACTAAAAACATGGATTTTAGGCACACACCTGTGATTCAAGATCTTAGGAAGCTAAGAGAGAAAGATAGTGAACTTGAGAATAAACTACCTTGTTACAGGCCAGCCAGGACTGTGTAGAACCCAGCAGGACAAATCAAAATAAACAAACAGAAAGCCCACAATGAATAAAAACACTTTTAGAATGAACATACCTCAATTAAAATTCCATTTCTGCTTTTTATTAGCTCTCAAAGCTTGGGTAATTTTCTTATCATCTTCAAAGCTCAATTCTTCCCTGAGTCAATGGGAGTATATTTATTTGGAAGATCTATTAATAATTAGAAAATATACTTAGTAAAGCATTGGCATATAGCAAACTGGAATTATTAATACTATTTAGCCTATGCATCCAGGGAAATTAAATGCTTTGCACATGGACACCACACTGTTAATGGAAAAGTTAAGTCTAGTCTATGGATTTCATGGTCCCAAGACCAATACCAGATAATTTCACCCTGAAGGGGTTTCTTATATTACTTGGGCAAGTGAGTCTGAACAGAAAGGAAACACAGCATGTTTATAAGTGTAAAGTGGGCGAGGGTATGAGTGCATTATAATGCTTCAGGGTTATACTGTTGTCGTTAGTACACCAGAAACCATGAGCAAAAGAATATTCATACAAAGCCAGGTCTCTTTGCATAAGAATTCAACTTTGGAGTTCAGTTAAGCTGGACGGAGCACAGCTGGACGGAGCACAGCTGGATGGTGGTGGTGCAACCTTTCATTCCAGCACTTGGAGGCAGAGGCCAGCCTGGTCTAAAGAGTGAATTTCAGAACAGCGAAGGCTACACAGAGAAACCCTGTCTTTAAAAAAAAATTGAGAGCTCAGTAAAGTTTATATTAGCAACATGGACATCTTTTAGTAAGTTTTCTTTAATTTTCAATTCTAGTAACATAACATCTGTCATCAACCAAAATTTCATGCACTGACAGATGTCTGTACCTCAGCTTTTGTCTGCCAGTTTCTTATTTAATATAATTTATGTTGGGCATTTTAAACTACTTGTTCTCAAAGTTTTAAGTTAGATTTTTCTCTTCCTAAGTTTAATTGAAATAAATATATGTGGAAAGGACATAATATAAAGTATTTGAGATACTTTAAAAACCATGTATAGGGTTTAGAATCCAGAAGCTATATCTTGCTTTTAAATCCATATACATGTGTGTACACAAATATATACATATATTATCACTAAAATTATTCATTTTAATCTATTTTCCAGAAATCTAAGGCAATAACACTGAAAACACTGGAAGTAGTTTTAAAAATCTCCGTGGTCTCCCCAGGACCAGTCCAGAAACACTGTTCTTTTAAGTGACATTTTAGATGACCCATTGAAGCTTGCTGCAAATATTTTTTTTCTATATTCTCTGGGTCTGATTTGATTTAGCCCCAGAAGCTTTTATAAATGTCCCTGAAACACGAGGGGGTATAACTATAGTTCATGATTCAGCACATCTCCATCACAGAAAAATCCAATTTCCAGGGGCACCACTTACCTTTATTGTGCGGAGATCAATAGACAGGAGAACTCTTAACCCAGATGCATCCCCAGCTCACCAGCATCCCCAACAGGTATTCATAATATCCATCCATAAATTCAATAGAAATATTAGGTTACAGGGACATTCATGCTCAGAATAGCAAGATTTCTTCAGCTCTTGGAATGTCCTTCAGATAGTTCTCTCTTCTGACAACCTGAAAGCTTCCTGAGATACTGTCATGCTGGACAAGCTAGATGTACTCAGAATGCTCTGAGACTCCACAGTTGTGAATATTAATGCTCATTGTTTGCTGTCTAGTTAGCTGCCCATAATAATCAACATCTTTAGATATACCATCAGTCTCTATTTTGTCCCAACCTTTTCCAATAACTTATTAATGACTCTCCTTTTCTCAGGTAGAATAAGATCCTCAGTCCTCTCTCTAGAGAGCTATTCCTTGATGATGAACATGTAGACCTACTTCCTACCTGGTCCTGCTCTGCCCTTTGTATATTTACTTCTTATAGATCTATACAAAAACCTTCTTCAGGACTTATGCCATACCTAAACTGTACGGAAATATTTAATTACACAAAATACATTAAACACAAACCTTCAAAAATACTATCACATTGAATCATTTTTTCTTAAAACAAAATATGTTTATCCAGTAAATTATCTTGCTTTTGATTTGCACATTTAAAAAAAATGGAACAAAACTCATGGATTCTTTTTCACATATTTTATTGAGAGTAGCTTCCTAGCGACTGATTTATATCTAACCTGGTAGCATTCTCCCCATAAACTGTGAAGGTGTATTTATTTGCATATTCACCAAAATGAAAGCATACCAAAACAGCTTTGTTATTTTTAGAACAAGAAATGGATTTTAAATTTTGTTTTCTTTTGTTTTACCAAAATGATTTGGTGAAATATTTTGGTGATTTTTTTTGTATTATTTTTTATAGAATTTGGCAAACAGAAGGAGTTATGTGAACAGAAAGATGGTTTGTTTAATAAAATAAAGGGGAAACGAATTTCTAAGTGTGGCTTAGAAAAACAGGATGGTAACCTCATGCATGGTGTAGGGACAGAGGAATCAGGAAGATGTTGCTCGAGGTGCTATAAGAGACCAAGCATCTAGGAGCTGGAGGTGATGATGCCTGAAGTTTATAAGAAAAGTCACAGCAATACTCAATTGCACATTAAGGACTCATGGAATCCCATTCATTACTCATGATCATCAAAATGTCTGTTATACACAACCTTCTTACATGCTAAAAAATGTGTAAAGTTCAGAAATTTGAAATACCTGTAAGCTTTCATAAGAACCAGGAGATTGCAAACAAGAAAATGAATAAAAGTAATTTAAGGAAAGTGGGAAATGCAAAGAAAAACAAACAAGCAAAGAAAATATAAATCCCTTGGGAAACACCTCAATTCCCAAAGTAAAAGAGGCCTTCAATTTTCCCACCATAGATAGCAGCAGAGCCCAAAGCAATTCATCTGAATATGAAAACACAGCCTAGATCAGGGGAAAGAGCCCTCAGATGGACATCTCCCACTAGGTACTTCTCCCTGATTTTGTATGTGCTCCTGTAGTCTATTTCACAACACTTCTCAGGCTAATTTTCTAAATGTGTATTGAGGAAAAATAAAGCTATTGACTATCTTAAATATATAAAAAAATAACATGATTAAATAATGGATAGTACGCTATGCTGTGACCATCTCCGAATACATACATAGAAACACACTAGCTGGTGTGATTAAGATGGGAACGTGACACTGTTGTACTTCAGCTGATGTGCTTATGACTTGCTATTGTCACCTCAGCTTTGTGAAGTGGTCAGTTTGTTAGCATATTGCCATAGGAAATGTCCACATCCGCTGAAAGTTGTTTCCGTACAGGCTTCTACGGCAGGCTCTGAAAGAACTGCTTAAGTGGATATCGTGCATTTTAGTTGATACACATCAGCTTGAAACTGATGTCAAGTCTTTCTAAGATGAGGCTAGACCTCCTTCCATCATCTCAATAATCACCACCTAATGTAACGTGCAGTCGGGTGCCTGAGAACATTGAGTTGGATCGCACACAATCCAAACAACCTCTACTATTATTTTACCAGGAAACTTTAGACAAATCAGTTAATGTGCCTAAGATTTTTCTTCACATCTGAAAACAAAAGGATAATAATATGCAAGAATAGTAAACAAGATATCACGTGCATGAATAAATGGCTGAGGGTAACAATCTTTTTTTTTTTTTTTTCTCCCAGCTCGCCCTCTGGCTGGATTCCTCATTCCGGTGCATCTTCTACACAGGCTCACCACAGATTATGCTATTTGAAATAAGCTTCTCTGCCAAGAACCTTCATGGGCTAAATGCATTTTTAATGCTCAGAGTCAGAAGTCTTGCTTCCAGCAGCACACAGAGAGATTTGAGCCTCTGCTTGATTGTAGAAATTGCATTTAGGATAATGGAGAAACTGGAAGCGTGTGAGTCTGCCAATCCAATACCTCCAAATACCGGTCCTTTAAAAATAGAAGCTTCTAGATGCTCCATTTTCCCCCAGGAAATCCACACACAAACCTCCACCACCTAAGCATTAGTCACAACCTACTCACAGCCAATTGAACTATTCACATGTAATTCTCATTTCTTTTGTTTGGGGACAAGAAGTAAATAGAAAACCTTTGTTTTCTTACCCCATACTGTCACCCTCACATTGACAGTGAACCTCGTTGTGGAGTGGGCTACACTGAGTGTTTTACATCTCTTCAGCCTCAACGCTAAGCTGTAATACTTCACTGACTGTTTCTTTAGCTTACAGGGCCAGACGACTTAGGCAGACTCCTAAGGTCATAAGCACTCCTTAGCCTGCCTGACTCCAGAGTGGATACTATCAATGAAAATTTAACCTCTCTTCCCAACTTGGCTATGGAGTGGACAGTGTCCCTCACAGGCCTGCATTCTGTATACTTGACCACAAGCATGACAGGCACTGTGGCTCTGAAGAGGTGGGGCCTGGGGGAAGTTCTTGGGTCACTGGGAGCAGACTTTCAAATGTGATAATGGGACCCTTGCATTCTTTATCTCTCTGATTCCCAGTTCTATATGTAATCACTAAGTCCACCATGACCTCCTGACAAGATATGACGTCCCTGACAAAGTTCCAGATGATGGTACTGTCCAGTCTTGGATTTGGACTTCCAAAATCATGAGCTAAAATCCACCTCTCTGTGTAACATAACGTACATAGTACCAGTTAGTATCTCAAAGATTACACCACAATTTCTTTACTATCAAACAATATTGGTAATAGTTAATATTGTTTAGCCTATTTTTAAATGCCAGGTGTTGTTTGGATCTTTCTATATGCATCACTCAATTTGATCTTGGAAACCATACCATAATGTGGGAAATTTTTTTTTTCTTTCATTCTCCATGTATGTGTGAGAAAACTAAAAGACAGATGGAGGAAGAACTTGCCAAAGATCACAGTGTGGTTAAACTGAAAGGGAGGACCCATGAAGCTCCTCCATACTTCATCCTCATTTGCCCTATGCCTGTTGGTAGATCATAGTCAAGAATGAGGACCAAAAGCTTATGTTCACAAGTTATCGTGAAACACTCTTGTTACCACACTGAAGTACCCACTCTTCAAGGAATACACCACACACACAATTGCTTTCACATTACTGGGTCCTGGGAAATTGTCCCCTTCCTCCCTGCTGCCTGTGTGAGCTCAGAGAATCCTTCTATCCACCAAGGTTCCCAGAGCCACTTATTCCCTGTGAAATCCTTTTCTTTCCTCTTTGATTCTTTAAACATTGTTCATTATCTCCACATTAGGATGTTTAGTCTTTTTTCATGCCAGTTTTCATAGTTGAGTGTTGACCATTATGTCCCTTCTTCAACACTGAGCACCTCAAAGAAGTATAATGCTCTATATTATTTATCTTTGTGTTTTATAATGTCTGATAAAGTGACTGGTATGGGATATATATATATATATATATATATATATATATATATATATATATATGCCAAACTATTGAGTTGGAGAAGAAAAAAATAAAGAAGACAGATAAGTGTTCATGTATATTTGAGCATGGAATGTTGCATCTGGTCATTGATGTCTGCAAGATGAGTCTGGGATAGTCATCAAAACTTAAGTTGGAATAATTTTCCCTCCTAAAGAAAGCTGAGTAAGTTAGCATAATGTCTTTACCAACCGTGTTCCTAAACTGATGAGGCTGTCATTTAACAGAAACTACCACCTGCAACAGACTTTTTTATAGTGAAGACATTGAAATAAATAGACTTTGTAACACAAAATCAGAACTCAGTAAAGAGATAAATAGACTAGGAATTTACAATTGAAAAAGAATATATGTCTTGAAATATTTGTGATTTTGTAATTGCACCCAGACTTGAGAATTCTTGCCAGGTGTTTTAAAAGCCACAGTCATGGAAATAGTGTATGCTGGCATAAACCAAGAACAGAACAGACTGAGAACTTGAGTGGGCTGGGGTAGAAGATGATGTATTCCAGGTGCTTCTGAGGGCATATTTTCACTATGCCATGGGTGGAGAGAGATTTTACCTTAATGGCCCATGGTAGTTTTTTCTTATTGCTCATGCTTATTGAGTCAATCAACTTTTCTTTCTGTTATTCCATCTTTTCTACCTAATGATACCATTTATGGATATTTAGTCAAACACAGAACAGAAAAGCTACAACCTAAGAGATGGAGGCAAGCTACTACTCAAGGTTTTGTTTCCTTTCTGGAAAGTTAAGCTCTTTAAAGACAAAAAGATGAATTAGAAATAAAGGATAAAGTCAAGTTCTTTCCTGTAGTTTTCATCTTCCCCTCCTCTTCCACTGATTCCCTGGCATCTCCTCTTTCTTGCTTATTTTCTTCTCTTCCTTCTTTTATTACTTTCTATATCCTCCAAGTCCTGCCATAAACACTGGAGTTACAAACACAGTGTATACTTTTGTTTCTTTCCTCCACTCTCCTTCCTTCTTTGTGAAACACAATCCATAAGGAGTCTTCTCAAAGGGTTTCTGGTCAGAGCTCAGCCTTTCCATGTGGAGATGAACCTCTCATCATTGAGATGATGTTCCATCATCTTTGCTGAGTTGGACATACACAGTATCACTAAGATAATAGGACCCCAGGACAGTGTTGTCTGGTGAACAGGAGTGAGGCAGCTGCAAAGCAAAAGGTTGAGAACACTAAGGGTCAGTCGAGCTCTAGGAGTCTGGCTGAAGAGAGGGGAGAGGGATGATATAAGCAAGGGAGGCCAAAATCATGATGGGGAAACCCACAGAGACAGCTGACCCCAGCTCATGGGAGCTCATGGACTCTAAACTGACACCTAGGGAGCCTGCAAGGGACTGACCTAGGCAATCTGCATGTGGGTGACAGTTGTGTAGCTTAGTCTGTTTGTGGGACCTCTAGCAGTGGGACCAAGATCTGTCCCTGGTGTATGAGCTGGATCTTTGGAACCTGCTCTTTTTGATGGGATGCCTCACTGAGCCTTGCTGCAGAAGGGAGGAGCTTGGTTTTATCTCAACTTGATATGCCTTACTTTGTTGACTCCCATGGGAGGCCTTGCCCTTTCTGAGGACTAAATGGGGCATGGAGAAAGGAGGTGTCAGGAGGGAATGGAAGGAGAGGAGGAAGGGGAAACTGTGGTTGGTATGTAAAACAAATGAATGAATTAATTAATTAACTGATATAAAAAGAAATTAAAAACTGTCTATGTTTGGGCTGAGCAGGAGTTGATTGCATAGGGATTTTATAATAAGTGTTTATTACTGAAATGTCTATAAATAGTAGTTAATACTGAAACCTTATATGATTGATTGTTTTTTCCTTAAGGTAGAGTGCTTTCCTATTGTTAACCTCTCCAGCCATAACTGGATCATGATTAAGTAGTTTCAAGCATAAAATGAAGAGTGTTTTGTAAAGTAGCTAAATAGAAAATCTCTACATTATGAAAGGTCTTTGAAAAAAAATGCATGAGCCTAAGGCTCTGGAAGTATCAAGGCACTTCCTTGGACTAAAAGTACTTTAACTCCATTTCTAATTTGCCAGATAAGATGTTCTTGATACACCTGACCCTCGAACTTCACATACACACCCACATCTACCCCTGACAGACACACACATGCTGTGCTCCATATGAAGCCCATATATAGAAGACTAGAAATTGTGGCCAAGTATTGTGAAATACAGGCAGAATGATGCATTTCCTACACAATATGAAGTAGTAACTTTGGAGAGTATCATTGCATAAAGAAAAAGGAAAAAGGCCACTGGAAATGCTGGCTCTAAGTGATGGCGACACAGAGTCTAGCCCTTCGTTTCCAACAGAGGCCCATTTTTCCACTCTGAAAATCCAGCAGCTGAAGGAACCACTTTAGAGAAGGAAAAAGTGATACATTGGAAGCCAAGATCATTACCACTGCACATTAATTTTTTATATAAATTCATTTCTTCAAGACTTTAAGAATTCAGTTTTCATAATGATTCAATAAATATAAACTGAAAGAAAAAAATTCAGAGAATCCTAGAAGGAGAAATAACATTACAATGCTAATACAGTCAGTAGGAGGCCGCAGTAATACAGATTATAATACATAACTGTCTCGTGGAAGCTAATTTGACTTTTATTGTGCTGCTAAATGAAATTATTACATGATCTATAGATTATTGAGCCCTGTGGCCATGGTGGAAAGCGAGGCACTGAGTTGCATCTTTTACTTTGATGGTTGCAAGGTTTTTAAAGCACTTTGCACATTAGGAGTGAGTAAAGAAGACTACAGTACTCACAAACAACACAGCAGCTGAATACATTACTTGCCAGAACCCATAGCCACAGCAGCGGAACTACAGCAAGCAGAGCATTTCCTCACTAACCATGTGCATCCAATAAAACAAGACACGTGGGAAAGCACTCACATATGAGGGCTGTATAACGATGAGACAGAGGCTTTCTTCTGACAATGTGCCCTGGACAGTGTCACCAGCTGTTTCTATGCTGACCGTAATGAACTTGGAATAATCTTGAGGACTTGGATATGTTGGTGTTGTGAATAATAATTTGATGCTATTCACTACTGTGAATAGTACACTGACCATTAAAATGGTGAGATCTTGTTAAGCATATTATTGACTTAAGGCAAGGCCAGGGAATAAGAGAAGGTATGTATTTATAAAGAATAATGTCTTTTTTTATTTAAAACTTATATTTGAACAATATGTGGAACACACTTATTGTAATAAGAATATGTATTGATCCCTTATTGACTTAACAGTAATGGCTCAAGTTTGTACCGGGAGCTAGGATTGTCATCCATTTTAAGCTATTCCTTAGACATACCAACTAGCTCCCTGTGTCATGTTCTATTATTCAGTTTGCTCAAACTATCACTGGAGCATTGTCCTATTACAGACTAGGCTCAGTGTATATACTATCAAATGTGATCAAACACATCCCCAATGTCCTCCCTCTAACTACCCTCTTATCCCCCCACAAGACATATCACCCTACCAACTTCTTTACATTTTAATCCACTGTGTTCGATTAGGCTTGCCCATGTGTGTATGGTTGTAGGGCCAGCCACTGGAACATAGGAAACCTACTAATGTCCACATCCACAGAAAGGAATGAAACTTTCTCCTTCTGCAAGTATCAACTGCCAACAACCACTTAAGGGTAGAGGCTAGAGGTCCCTCATCCCATCTATCTCAGAGTTGTGATTGGCTTGATTTTGTGCTGGTCTTGTGCAGTTAACCATGCTACTACTTGTACTTAGTTACAAGTCTAATAATCAGTTCTGAACAACCCCAGACTTCACCCATTACCCTGGGCTCCACACTAGGGCCCCCAACTGAACTGTAGTCTGACTTTCTTTTGGGCTGCAAGCTCACAAATAATGAAGTGGAGAATTATTATTAGTTATGGAAGCTCAGCCATAGCTTAGGCTTGTTTCTCACTAGTTTTTATAACTTAAAGTAATTCATATCTTTTAAACTACATTCTTTTATGTGGCTTAGTTACCTTTACTCCCCATGCTGCTTCCTCTCTCTCTGGCTGGCGACTCTGCCTTTCTTCCTCTCGGAGTTCTCTCTGTCCAGAAGTACCTGCTAAAGTTCCTGTCTAGATATAGGCCATTTAGCTTTTAATTAAACCAATCACAGTGACATATCTTTACGCAGTGTGATTAAATGCTTTACCGGAGGCCAGAGTGGTCCTAGGGACTCCAGGGAAGACAGCACATACCACACAGCACCTGCTTAAAAACCCACCCAACAATCCAGACTGCACACCTCCCCCAGGCTCCATATCCCAGCCTACAACTTTAGAAACAGACTTTGGCTTTACTGGAGCAGGGCCGGATCTAAGGACCCTAGCCCTGGCAGCTGTACTGGAGGCTAGGCTAGACCTAGGAACCTCAGGCAAGATATTGCTTACTCACTGTCCACTCAACCCCCAACAACATACTGTAACCCTAAGCTCCCTCAGACCTTCCCCCCCAACAACTCCATATCCTGGCCTACAACTTCAGAAGAAGACTTCTGCTTTACCAGAAGCCAGGTCAGATCTAGGGACCCCAAGTCCCAAAAAACCAGAGGGGACACCCTACTGGACCTGAAGACTCTCTAGTTACCAGAACCCTTCACCATTTTTTTCATACTATGAAACATTTCTTTCTTTCTTCCTTTCTTTCTTCCTTCCTTTCTTTCTTTCTTTCTTCCTTCCTTCCTTCCTTCCTTTCTTTCTTTCTTTCTTTCTTTCTTTCTTTCTTTCTTTCTCTCTCTCTCTTCCTTTCTTTCTTTCTCCCTCTCTCTTTCTTTCTTTATTATGTATACAATATTCTGTCTGCATATACATAATTTTAATCCCAGCACCCAGGAGGCAGATCTCTGAGTTCCAGGATAGCCAGGGCTACACAGTAAGACTCTGTCTAAAACAAAATAAAACAAAAACATACAAAACAAAACCAAAATAACAAAACCACAGAGAAAGTCACTTGCTTAAGGCATCATGTGTAGCTGATCTTTCACAGAAGAGACCGCTGACTGTAACTGGTTTTTACCTTAGCTGATAGGGCAGCCACACATTGTGCACCACTATGACAACATGCTGGACAGTAACAACTCATGGAGGAGGGAGGAGAGGGGGATCTGTGGTTGGTATGTATAATGAATAGAAAATTTAATAAATAAAATAAAATAAAAAAAATATTAGCCTTCAGAAAAGGGCAGGGCTGGGAGAATGGCCTGGCCCATTTTGCAGATCAGGTAGCTGGAGATTAAGTGATCCACCCAAGGTCTCTTGGAAGTTCTGCAAGGGAAATTGGGAGTCCAAAGGTCCATTATCTGCCTCTATCCCTCCTGCCTGTCTGCATCACTCACCATTTGACCTTCTGTTTCTCCCAATCTTTGGTTAGGGCTTCCCTCTAGGCAGAGACAACACATGTCTTGGGAACTCCATTTCCACCTGTCTCCACTCCAGAGGCCCACAGCTGTGCCAAAGATACCAGACCCTGAGGGTCGGGGGCAGTAAGGTAGAGATAAAGACTACCCTCCTCCATGCACAGAAAGGAAGTTACCATAACATCTGTCTGGGGGCATCAAGTTCCAATCTCTGCTCTGTCACTTCCTAACCTTTCACCATTTAGGCCAAATAACCAACAAGGAAATAGAAACCAAGAAATTAAACACTCATCCAAAAAATACAAATGGAGGAATCAACACCTAGACCTATAATCATTTCAATTCTAGTTTCAAACTGAATCCAAGAACACATAAAAATGATCATCTACCATAACCAAATAGGCTTCATGGCAGAGATAAAGAGATGGTTCAACATATGAAAATCTGTCAGTGTAATCCCCCATATAAACAAATTGAAAGAAAGAAACCTCATGATCCTCCCATTAGATGGTGAAAATGCCTTTGAGCAAATCCAGTGTCCCTCATGACAAAGGTCTGGGGGAGATCAAGGATACAATGGATATACCTGAACATAATAAAAGGAATGTACAGCAAGCCAGTTGCCAACATCAAATTAAATGGAGAAGAAACCCAAAACAATTCCACTAAAATCAGGAACAAGTCAAAGTTGTTCACTCTCCCCAAACCTATTCAATATAGTACTTGAAGTTCTAGCTAGAACAAGAAGACAACTAAAGGAAATAGAGGGGATACAAATTGGAAAGGAAGAAGTTAAAGTATACAGATGATATGATAGTATAAACAAGTAACCAAAAAAACTCTACCAGGGAACTCTTACAGCTGATAACCACCTTTAGTTAAGTGGCTAGATATAAGATTAACTCAAAAAAATCAGTAGCCCTCCTATATACAAACAATAAATGGTCTGAGAACGAAATCAGAGAATCAACACTTTTTACAATCTCCTCAAACAATATATAATATCTTGGTATAACTCTAACCAAACAAGTGAAAGACCTATATTATAGAAACTTCAAGACTTTGAAGAAAGAAATTGAAGAAGGCATCATGGGAACAATCTCCCATGCTCATGGGTTGTTAGGATTAACATAGTAAAAATGGCCATCATACCAAAAAGCAAACTACATGTTCAATGCAATCTCCATTAAAGCCCAACACAATTCTTTACAGACCTTGAAAGAACAACACTCAACTTCATATGGAAAAAAAAAGATAGCTAGAACAATCCTGTATAATAAAAGAATAGCCAGAGGTATCACCATCTGTGATCTCAAGCTCTACCACATAGCTGTAGTAAAAAAAAAAAAAAAAAAACCAGCATGATATTGGCATAAAAACAGACACATTGATCAATGGAACTGAATTGAAGACCCAGACATAAATCCACACATTCATGGACACGACTTTTGACAAAGAAGCCAAAATTATCCAATGGAGAAAAGAAAGCATCTTCAAGAACTGGTACTGGAATAACTGGATGCCTGTATGTAGAAGAATGCAAATAGACAAGTTCCTAAATAGAATACCAGTAGCACAGACACTAAGAACAACAATTAATAAATGGGGCCTCATTAAGCTAAAAAACTTCTGTAAGGCAGAGGACTGTCAATAGGACAAAATGGCATCCTACCGGATGGGGAAAGATCTTGACCAACCCCACATCTAACAGACAGTTGATCCCCAAAATATATAAAGAACTTAAGAAACTAGACATCAAAAAAAAAAAGAAATAAACTAGACATCAAAATACAAAATAATCCAATTAAGAAGTCGGATACAGATCTAAACAGAGAATTATCAACAGAAGAATCTCAAATGGTTGAGATATACATAAAGAAATTTTCAACATCCTTAGCCCTCAGGGAAATAGAAATCAAAACAACTTTGAGATTCCATCTTACACTTGTCAGCATGGCTAAGATCAAAGAAACACATGATAGCTCATGCTGGGAAGGATGTGGAGCAAGGGGAACATTCCTCCATTGCTGGTGGGAGGGCTAACTTGTACATACACCCTGGAAATCCATGTGGTGGTTTCACAGATAACTAGGAATCAATCTACCATGAGATCTAGCTATAACACTCTTGGTCATATACCCAAAATATGCCCAATCATACCTCAAGGACACTTGCTCAACTATGTTCATAGCAGCTTTATTTGTAATAGCCAGAATGTAAAAACAACCTAGATGTCCCTCAACCAAGGAATGGATAAAGAAAATGTGGTACATTTACACAATGGAGTATTACTCAGCTGCTAAAAACAATGATACCAGGAAATTTGAAGGCAAATTGATGAAACTAGAAAAAGGCCATCCACAGTGAGGTAACCCAGAAAGAGAAATACAAACATGGTATGTAATCATTCATAAACGGATATTAGCTATAAAATAAAGGATAATTACAGTCCACGAACCCAGAGGGACCAGGTAAAAAGGAGAGTTCATTGGGTGATGCTCAGATCTCTCTGGGAAGGGAAAATAGAGGAGATTTCATAAGATTGAAGGCAGGTGGGGATAGAAACATGAGTGATTGGGTGAGGTAGGGATGGAGAGGGATCATACTGAAATAGACTACTCGAAAGGGGGTCATTTCAGGGTCAGTTAAAAACCTGGCACAAAGGGAATTTTCCAGGAATCTACACAGATGACCCCAGCTAAGACTCCTAGCAATATTGAATACATAGCCTGAACTGGCCATATTCTGTGACCAGGCCAGACTTCAGGTGGAGGGAGTGGGAAACCAACCCAGCCACATAACCTTCTCTACAGTCTTTTCTGCCTGTGGGATGTTCTGGGGGGTAATGGTGGCCTAGAGATTGAGGAAATGGCCAACCAATGACCGCTCTAGCCTAAAACCTGTGCCGCGAGAGTAAACCCATCCCTGACATTGCCTAGAGCACCAGAACTCTCAGACCTAGGATTAAACCAAACACAACTACAGGGAAAAAAATGTCAATGTAATGATGCCTAGCAATATTATGCTATACATACAGATTGGTGCCTGGTCCAACTGTCATCAGAGAGGCTTCATTCAACAACTGATAGAAACAGATCAGACCCACAGCCAAACTTTAGGCATAGCACAGGGAGTCCTGAAGAAGATGGGCAGAAAAAATTGTCGTAGCCACAGGGGTCAAGGACACCATAGAAAACTCACAGAACCAACTAACTTGGGCTCACAGAGACTGAACTAACAACCAGGGAGCCTGCATAAGACTGACCTAGGCATATATGTTATAGTTGAATAGCTTGGTCCTCTTGTGGGACTCCTAACAGTAGGAGCAGAGGCTGTCTATGACACTTTTACTGCTTTTGGGACCCTCCTCCTCATACTGGGTCACTTTGCCCAGCCTTAATACATGGGAAGGCACTTAGTCTTACTGCAACTTGACATGTCGTATTTTGTTGATAGGAGATCTGCACTTTCCTAATCAGAAACAGAAGAAGGTGTAGATTGGGAGTGGGAACAGAGGGTACATTGGAGGGGGAAATGGAAGGAGAGAATGGAGTGGAAACTGAATTTACTGAATGTAAAATAAATATAAAATAAATAAAAAATAATCATTTCATGTCCAGATGATAGGACTTCACAGCACTGCTCCCCATGCTCTGACTTTTGTTCTCTTTCTGCTGTTCTCCTGCGATGTTCTATGAGTCTCAGCAGGAAAGAAAGCGTGTTGACAAAGGTTTTCCATTTAGGGCTGAGTCCTCACAGTTTCTTATTCTCATCACTCTGAATAGTTATGAATTTCTGCACTGGCTGCTGAAGAAAGAACCTTCTCCAACCAAAGTTGAGAGCAGTACAAGTATATTGGCATAGACATGAAAATTTAGAATGCAATTTGACAACATAACCATTTTGCAAAGTAACAATAACAGGTTCAATCCTAGGGCCTAGGACCTTCCCAATCATCTGCTTTTGACCAGGATTATAGTACTAAGTTCTTCTGTGAGGCAGGCTTCAGATGAAATCAGAAAGCAGTGAGCTACCCCAAAGCAGTGGTGTCTGTATTGCTTAGAATAGTCCAGCACTGGATAAGGTAATTGATGTATTCCTCCCCAGTAGGTTTTGTAGTACTATATAACACTATGAAAGCTAGCCAGAGGGGAAGAAGTTCCCCAAACCGTGTGAGATTGACTTTTTTATGTTCTGCAGCCCACACATACGGTGTCTTAAGCAACTTATATACATATGGTTGGTGGGTGATCAAGGGCAATGGAAATAGCCTAGGTGATATTTCTTTGAGACAGCATCTCATGGGTCACAGGATGACTTTGAACTTGTTGTGTACCTGAGGATGATGCTGAATTTCTGAGCCACCTGGCTCTATAGTATTATTGAGTTCCATCTCTCAATTTTTGAATAGATAAAAAAATAAATTCTTTGTTTTTGTATCCCATTTTTATATTAATATGAGATCATAAAGCAACCTTTTTTCCAAGACACACATTATAATAAAAAGAATTGTGACATCCCAGAACATATAAGAAACTTTAATATTTAGCCTAATGGGAACAGTTTCTTTTTACTCAAATATCTGGTTGTCAATTATTTCCAGCCTCTGAAAAGTAAAACAATTTTTTTATTTAAATTCACTTCAAGGAATACGTAATCACACACCAGCCATTTGCCACAGTGTTTAATGAAGAAACTAGAGAAGAAAAAAATAAACAGTTCTTTTCCACCACAATGAAGAGCTTAACGGCAGTGGTAGTCTAAAACAGTGGTATTTGAGTTCATGATGGTAATCACAGCACTTAATTAAGGTGCTACTTGAGTTTTCAGGCCCTTTTAAAACATTTAACCAATACATGATAGAGGCCAAGAGTGTGTCCTTTCAATATGATTGGCTGCACTCAGAATAATGACTTTAATAAATCAGGGGGTACTCAACTAATTATATACCACTGGAGAAAGATAAATATGATTTTATTGAATATTTGTAAAAGTTATTTAATCTTTATCATGAGTCCTTAGCTTAAGGCATATATTAGAGACACAAAATAACATATATTAAAATAATATTAATAATAAAATAAAAATTAAAAGCAATGTTAACAATTGCACCCAGGAGGCTGAGAAAAGAACATCATAAATTCCAAGCTAGCCTATACTATACTAGCTAGACCTTGTCTCAAAAAACATAATAAATAATAATAATAATAATAATAATAATAATAATAATAATAATAAAATAGATAATGAATCCTGGGAGGAAAGCAAAAAGAAAATATTGATGATACTATAGAGATACTAAATCAAGCCTTCCAGACCGTGCATGGTTTTGTTTTTGACATTAGAGGAGCCATCATTAACAAGCCTTACTGGCTACCCTTTCTGTATGTGCCAACTCTTTATCTCCCCCCACATTACCACACCTAGAGACTCACAGTCTTTCCCTGTTGCCTGTTGTTTGTCTAAAACTTTTCTGTTCTCTAACTGAAGAGTCTATGCAAGCTGGAACTCACACTTTAAGTGTTGTGAACTACTCTATGTATAAAATATCCACTTAAATCAGTATGCATTTGGTTACTACACTAGGGACTCAAAGTCCTTTCCCATTGCCTGTCATTTGCCTGAAACTTTTCTATTCTTTACTGAAGACTGTATGTAAGCTGAAATTCAAACTTGGAGCTCTGTGAACTATTCTATGTATAAAATATCCACTTTAATAAACAAAGTTTTTTTTTATTCACTTGTCAACCAGCTTTTTAAGAGTATCATTAAGACCCTATGGGATTTTCTCTTCCTCTATGTACAGATACTCCACAACTCTAGAAGATTCCAGCCTTTGATCCTAGTGAGTTATTTGGATTTTCACATTTAAAACATTCTCTGGCCGGGCGGTGGTGGCGCACGCCTTTAATCCCAGCACTCGGGAGGCAGAGGCAGGCGGATCTCTGTGAGTTCGAGGCCAGCCTGGGCTACCAAGTGAGTTCCAAGAAAGGCGCAAAGCTATACAGAGAAACCCTGTCTCGAAAAACCAAAAAAAAAAAAAAAAAATTCTCTGAATATTCATACTAATTATATTGAAGCATAATGTTGGGATACTGCAGAACACTTCCTTTCACATCTTTTAATTTTTAATATATTTTTTCCTGGAGAGAGTGTGTGTGTGTGTGTGTGTGTGTGTATGGGTGTGTGTGTATGTGTGTGTGTGTGTTCTGAATATGTTTGAGTGTGTTGTATTTATGCCTTAGTATGTATATGGAGGTCACAGAACAAATTGTGAATGTCATTTCTCCTTCTATCTTGTTTTAGACGCAAGAACTTTCTTGTTATTTCTATTTCACTGTGTACTTGAAACCAGCTGGCCTTCCAATTTCAATGCAATTCTCCTATCTCCATCTCCCACCTCACTATAAGATGCTGGGATTATAGACATGTTCCACTACAGCCAGTATTTTACCTGAGTTCCAGGGATCAAACTTAGGTTGTCAGCCTTGTACAGCAAACGCTTTTACCCACTGAGCCATCTCTCTGACCACTGAGCACTTCTTATAGGGGACAAAACAACAATTTAACACGTTACAATACTTTTTATAGGTGTGCACATAACTAGAAGTAAAACTACTATTAAAAATAGAGCAGAGTGGGGCTGGAGAGATGGCTCAGAGGTTAAGGGCACTGACTGCTCTTCCAGAGGTCCTGAGTTCAGTTCCCAGCAACCACATGGTGGCTCACAACCACCTATAATGAGATCTGGTGCCCTCTTCTGGCCTGCAGTCACATATGCTGTA
Organism: Peromyscus maniculatus bairdii; assembly: GCF_049852395.1. Taxonomy (NCBI): domain Eukaryota; kingdom Metazoa; phylum Chordata; class Mammalia; order Rodentia; family Cricetidae; genus Peromyscus; species Peromyscus maniculatus. The sequence continues at coordinate 43,235,045 of NC_134868.1, forward strand.
TACATAAATAAATAAATATATCTTTAAAAAAAAAGAGAGCAGAGCAAAGATGAAGGCAGGTATGTGTTTTCATAGGCCATAGCAGTCATATAGTTCTTAGGGCTGACCATTTGCTATTGGAGAACCAGTAGGCATGCTCTTCCCTGGAAAAGACGATTTCTCCCACTTTCAGCCAACCTTAGTTGCCTGTAGCTCTTCACATAGGGATGAGCCCTCCTCAGTTCCACCCGCACATCCACAATAGCTCCTCTATGATGGTTGTCCTTGTTCAACTCATTTTAAGCAGCCAAGTCACTGATACTTTTTGAAGGAAGTTTTAATATGTAAGTCCTGTTCATGGGAAGCTTTGGACTGTACAAACTCCCAGGATATTAGGCTGGGAGAAAGAGCAGGGAATAGGAACTAACAGGTAGTTGGTAGCATCAAAAAAAAAAAAAAAAAAACAACACTATTGAGAAATGATAAAGAATTCATTATACATTGAATCCATGACCTCCTTTCTGGTCCAGTTCCCAACTCTCACTATTAATGATGAAGCTAAGTATTTCGCCAGGAGTAAGTACCACTCCCAAGAATGCTGTGTCTTACAGCTCAGAAACGCCAAGTGAAGAGAGAGCAAACACAGGCAATGATTTTCAAGAACCTTCATAATTCAGATTCTGACGTTCAGCAAGTGCTTCCTAGTGCTACATCAAGAATGGCTTATCTTTCTATGGTTGGTCCTCAACTTTGCATATTTTGACGCTGAGTGTTAGAAATTTGGATCAAAACGTGCGTTTCGGGCCTGCCTTGGTGTCCCCAAGGACAGTGTTCTTTACAGCTAAGAAGCAAGGCAGTAGCAATAACCACAGAGCTAAGTCAACCTCAGCTTAGTTCAGAGGATGAGGTACAGTACAGCTATCACTGACTGCCTTTTTCTTGACAGACAAGAAGTCAGAAAACATTTAGAAGCTCTTCAGCCTTGCCTCTTGGAGTATCTACTTGAAAAAAAGAAACAACTGAAGTTATTTTTTTCTGTTAAGGTAAAGATAAAATTTTTAGGGAATGAAAGGGGAGCAAAGCGAAGCTCTTCCAACTGGCAGGTCTGCCTGTGTTTGCGCAGGAGTAAGGGAAGAGATGGGTATGGTGAGTGGTACGAGGTGGACTTTACAGATACTTCACTCTACTCCACAGAGTGTGGTGTCAAGGCAGAGTGGCTCAGTGTCAGAACTAGCAGACCCTAGGAGCTAACAACTTTCCGGGGCCCCAATGGTTCCCCAAACCCTGGCAAATTTCATCAATTAACCCCCATCTTCAAACCAAAATGTAAGCAGAAAATTAACTTGACTGACTGGGTATCTCTCCGACATGAGGGAAAGAAATGCTATACATGATTTTTTTTTCGTTTTATAAAAACAGAGAAAGGGAAGGAAGGGAGTACTTTCTAGGTTTGGATACTCTCAGGGACTGGGAGACGGTGCTGAGTCAGTAGTTGTCGACTTGCACTAGGAATTTGCAGTGGGTTCTCTGACTCACTACTGACGTCATCCCCAAACCCACCTGAAACTTTAGGTAGGGCCAAATTGCATCACTTCCTGCAACCTCCATGTAAAGCCTTGTATACCATAAACATGACTTTCAGAGGACAGTCCCTGAGCATAGATGTCTTATCCTTCTTCTGTCTACAACAGATTTCTCTTGCAGGAGACCTCAGCAACATCAGCACACCTTTCAGCCATTTCATTTTCAGAGCAAACTTTCTTCCTTTTCCTTCAAAGGAGGCCCTTCATAAAGGGCAACCCTTCAGCAAGCACCACAACTCCACGGCAAGCTGCATAAGGATCTGAACAACTGAAGGCAGCCCAGCAGTAGAAACAGGTATTCATAAGTAGGTAGAATACACTGTTTTCACTCGGGATGCCATGCCATGTAAGCCTTCATCTGCTAAACACTTACCCCGAGACACAATGCAATCAGATCTTACCCAACAGCTGGGGACACAGCAATAAGCAGAACAGGCATAATCTCTTCCTGAAGGTGCCTTAGTTCCAGAGGCAGAGCCCTATGATAAAAGGATGAGCTAAGATGTTTTCAGATAGCATATCTGTAGCAAGGAAAACAAAGCAAAACAGATATCTAGATATTGGGTTTAGCAGCTCAGGCCTGTAATCACAGGTTGTGGCAAGTGGGGGCCAGATGATCATCACAATCTCAAAGTCAGCTTGGACTACAGAGTGAGAAAGCTTCGATAACAACAAAGATAATTGTCTAGAAAACACTAGGAAGTGATTGGAGAATACTGGCTGCTACCAAAAACTCTGTCCTTGACCAAATTATAATCTGGCTCCTCAAAGGCCTCTTCATGACTAGACCTCTACCTGGTTCATCCTTGTGAGGTAGCTCCCCACACTTACTAACTGATTACATTTTATATTTAATAGAATTCTGTATCCCCTTGCATTATATCTGTTCGCCCTGGCATGCTTTTAGTAAAAAATCCATTAAGAAAGTTTAGCAAGAATCCTTACTATCTTTGATGGCCTCTGTGTAAAGTTCCTCCCAGTTGTCCTTTCAAGCTGCACACTAATGATAATCCCTTGTCTTGGGATTTCTATTGCTTCAAGGAAATGTCATGACCAAAAAGCAAGTTGGGGAGGAAAGGGTTTATTTGGCTTACACTTCAGCATTGCTGTTTATCTTTGAATGAAGTCTGCACAGGAACTCAAACAGGACAGGATCCTGGAGGCAGGAGCTGATGCAGAGGCCATGGATGAGTGCTGCTTATAGGCTTGCTTCTCATGGCTTTCTCAAGCCACCTTCTTATAGAATACAGGACCAGCAGCCCAGGCTTGGCACCACCCACCATGGGCTGGGCCCTCTCCCATTAATCATTAGTTGAGAAAATGCGTTAAATCTAGATCTTATGGAAGCACTTCCTCAATGGAGGCTCCTTCCTCTCTGATGACTCTAGCTTGTGTCAACTTGACACACAAAACCAGCCAGTACATCCCTCAACAGTCTTTGCTGGCTGTGGAGTAAAACCCACTCCTCCATGCCAGTTATAATCTTGACACTTATCATAACACTTAGGAGTAAAGCTGTTTTGGACAAGCATCTGAGTACTTTTCGACAGTCCTTTAATGTTGCCTGTGAAAAATAGTAAGGTTGGACTTTTTGTTTATCACATTAAATAAGACTACTTGACATGATCACAGCCATCATGAGTCCTAACTTCCATAGTTGCCCAGATAGAACCCTGTTTTTTTTTTTTTTTCCTGCAATTTCCCAGAAACTGTAAGTAGGCAGAGCCATTGTGGATCTTAAAGCTTTCAACTCTATACGGGCTCCAGGAATGTCCCATATTAGGTAGGACCTTAAGGAAAACACAAACAGATACTTGCCAGATAAGAGTCATTGTTGGCCTAACCTAACTCATAGCTAGGCCCCATTTTCTGACCTAAACTGTGGGATGCAACAGGACTTGGTGCTTCCCAGGGCCGTATTTCTGTGAGACGCCTACTGAACTGCACCCTGTACAATCCTGTGCCTGTTTTTCATTCTTTCAACTCAGGGCATATATGGGCTAGTCCTGACACAAGAACTTCCCAGAACTACTGCTTCAGTGGTGGTTGGTTGTTTTAGGGCATAAAAAGCCACATCTTTTATGTTGAAATATCAGAGTTTGGTTTAGAGCATATAACAAAAAGTGAAATGACTCTTTCATCAGCTGAAGCAGACCATACAAGCTTGTTGACCTTCCATGAAATAATCATAAGACTTTCAATCAAAGTGGTATTCCCTTTATACCCACAAGGAAGGAACATGTCTCATGAGACATAGAGACATAGAAGAAAATCTGAACAAATAGCCATAAATCCCCAGACTTCCAATTTACTACCATTTAGATAGTACACCTCTTTTTTTCAGTTATGATTTTTACAGCTATCCTCTGGTTCATCAGCTCTAGGAGACAATGTACACAGATTCAGATTTTCCTATTTATTTGGGTACTCTTTTCACTATAAAGATTCCCATGTCTCATAAACTATATTAAATAAATTACTTTTTCTGTCATTTTTATGTGTACATTTTCTCTTCAATGCCTATTCCATCCCCAGGAGTGTTTGAGGGAAACTTCCATCCCTGTATCCCATAAGCTGAGGAAACAAACTGAGGTTCTGGGGTTGTTTGATGATGGCAGAATTGATGAGGAGGCAAGAAATGAATCAGCTGATCCTCACATTAAGAGGTTGAATTTAGGTAATTAATTAGACAAAAATAAACTGATTCAACGGGTATTCCAAGTCATAAGTAAGATAGATCACAGGTAGAACACAAAACAAAAGCAGAGCTAGACGGCTTTGAGAAAGATGTGTTTCTCAGGTAAATTGTCTAGCTTCACCTTCTCTGTTCGCTTCTACACATTGAACTTTGATTTATATGAATGGGGAAATAATGTTGAGCTGCTGAATATTTATAAGCCTTGAAAGGTTAACCATGTAAGCTCCTGCATGTGCCTTTTCAGAACCATTGAGCTAATTGTAAAAGAGTCTTGGAGGATTGTGTGGAGCCTAAGAAGTAGGAAGACAGAGAGCTTCTTGATTGCATTGGAGATAAAATCCTGTAAATAGGTATAACTATGGCAAAAGGGAGTGATATCAGTAAAGCCTTGGCACACCCGAATATAAATTCCTTGGTAGCAAAATGGTTTGGTTTTCTTCAGGAAAAGTTTCCAGGATCTACTCAAGGACAGTTTGGAACCTGGTTTCTAAGGAGGGAATAATGCAGTGATATATGTCATACCCTAATAAACTTGCCTGGGAATGGGAGGACAGAGCCAGTCACTAGATTAGTAATAGAGGACAGACAGTGGTGACACACACCCTTAATCCTATCACTTGGAGGCAGAGATCCATCTTGATCTCTATGAGTTCAAGGCACAGTGGAAACAGAGCCAGGCAGTGGTGGCACACACCTTTAATCCCAGTATTGGGAAGCATATATGCCTTTAATCCCAGGAAGTGATGCCAGGGCAGAGAAAGGTACATAAGGCATGAGGAAACAGGAACTCACTCTCTTTAGACTGAGAATTTTGTAGAGGTAAGAACTAGGGGCTGGCTGCTCCACTTCTCTGATCTTTCAGCTTTCACCTTGATATCTGGCCCTGGGTTTTATTTTTAAAAGACTATTTAAAATTTGAACAACAAGCTAATGCAAAAGAACTTTTTCTAGTAGACAACTTTTTGACCTTACTAGTTTCTGACAGAGAACAAGATAATTACCCAAAAAGAAACATGTGACTTGCACTGATGATCATCTTATATTTACCAAAAAACAATGCTGAACCAACCCCCTCTTGCCATCCAATCAGCAGGCAACCTCTTCTGTTCCAGTCTCCTTCCTGCAAATCACCGCAGTACAACATATGGAGAAGTAAACATCTTAGAACGTTAGTGCCGTGGCTCTAGCTTCTGCATTCACTGAGCATGGAACCCTACTTCAATACCAGCATGAATAGAACAAAAAGCATCATAGCTTAAACTCAATCACATAAAATGCTGACAATCACCATTTCATACAATAAATGTTCAGTGACCAATTTTTTGTCTACTAAGACATAAAAACAAGGGTAAACAGGGAGTTACTTCAGAGATTCTACATCAAAAGTTATTATTTCTGCTGATTCCTTGTTCAGTCACAAATATTTTCACCCAGTCCTGCCTTCTGTTCCTCATACCCTTTCCCATTAGGCCTTTTAAATGCTTGTTATATTTCCTAGACAGAAAATTAAAGCCTGTGTATCTCTTTATTCCAGGAGTTGTTGTGTTAGCTTCCCTAAAATGTAACATCTCCGTTTTAATGAAAGTTTAAAAAAAGCTAGATTATTGGGGATGGAAATGAATTGACCTTGGCCTAGGAACACAGATTCAATTTACTCTGAGTGATGTACGTGAACCTTTATCACCAACCAATGAAGAAGTCAGTCAATGCATCCAACAAGCCATTATTGTGGACAGCATGTAAGTGGGGCACAGCAAAGGGATGTTCACAAGGTGAGTGGTAGAAGCCAGTTGTTTGCTCAGCTTACGATACATTCCAAGGGGTTTTAGGGAATGTTAGGTCACATACAAAGGTTATAAGTAAATAGCTTTTTTTTTTTTTAGGGTCTTTGACAGCTTAAGACAATTTTTGGCTCTGGGCACACAGCACTAAATCTCTCTACCACCATGAAGTTCTGCTGGTTCGAGGTCAGACCCTACAGCATCTTTAGTAAAGTTGAGATTTCTTCAGAGAACTTGAGTTTATAGTGGATTAAGGCATTTATTTTTATAAAGGCTGATATAACGAGGTAAATAGAAAGGTGGTGATTTCGCTGATGATATTTTTTTTTGCTGTCCTACTTTAGATATATAATTTCAAGGTGGTCTAAGTAATATAATTCCAAAGGAGCAAATTTCTTTAAATTATGCCATCTATTTCAAGCTGAGTTAAACTTCATTCCATGGTTATCTAGTTGTTACCTAGAAGTAAACACTTTGTTGTTGCTTAATCTTTTTGCCATATCTTCATGCAACAGAAGAGATAGTTTATCATCTAATGGAATAATAGCATTGAAAATAGATCCAGAAACATTTTATCCTGTATTTAAGTAAAAATGGAACTGTGTGTTAATGTTTCTCAATACTTTCATCATCTGTCCTTTACTGGAAATATAGCCAAAGTGCAGGAGTCCGCATCTTCATCTTGCCCTTTTGTCCCTCTACAGGGCCCTTTGACTAGTCCATTCTTTTTGTGGGTTTGTTTTGTTTTGTTTTCTGAGATGGGGTCTATCTATGTAGTCCTGGCTATAATGGAACAAGCTTGCTTTGAACTCAGAGATATCCTCCTGCCTCTGTCTCACAAGTTCTGGGATTAAAGGTATATATCACTTTGCTCTGCCTCCAATCCCATCTTAAGGAGTCTACTATACTGGCAGCATCAGTATTCCTTACCAGATTATTAAGAAAACTGCATTCTGGGTTGGAAGCTGAGGTCGTTGTATGCCTCAATATATTTGGAGACTGTCAAGTTTATTTCTCTGGAAGTTGGCAAGCTGAAAGGAAACTCACCTTTTGGGAGTTTACATATGCCATTTCTTTTCCTTGATCTTAGCAGCAATAATTGGTGTTGTTATGTGTCCACAAAAGCATCCCCTCCAGTGGTAGCTATGAATAGTACTAATCTCCAAAGTCAAGAAAATGAAATTGCAATTAAAAAGCAAGATAGGTTCACCAGCAGCCCTGTCACAGCACACACATGTCTGAAGACTAATCTTAGTGGTGATACACTGAGCTTTGTTAAGAAGTTTGGTTTTGTGGAGGCTAGTGTTTTAGATCCTTGATGATCTAATTCTATGGTTTTGGCATGTAATTATTTGTGGACAGGGAGGAAGGGAGAAAAATGATGTGTCAGTAAATTTGAAAAGCTATTGAGACATTTATTTTCAGAAGAGATAACAGTCCCACAAACAGCTGATAAACATTGTTGTATGTGTAGTAAAATAAGTACACATGTGTAATAGCATGTATCATGTATATCTGCATATGTTACAGAAGCTATGTATACCTGTAGTCCTGAAATTTCATAAAGTTACAATTTTGGGGGAAGAATTGCCTAAAAAGAAAGATTTCTTGCTGAGAAAACAGATTAAATGGACATGTGGGGGGCACATGTCATTAATATAAACAGTTAGTAGAGGCGGGTGTGGAAAAAGGATCTCAAGTTCAAAACCATCTTGGCCTTCATAGCAAGGCATTGATTTAAAAGAAATGAAAGGAAACAAAAGAAGAACTTCTCTAGATAGAAGGCAAAGACAAACTATTCAAAACAGAAAGAACCAAATTCAAACTGGCAGAGGACAGAACTCATCACAGAGAAATAAAGGCATGGGATGCTAGGAGAGGAAAATGCCACACTCACTCAGGTTGTAAGCACCAGTAGCACAGAATAGAATTAAATGAGTAACTTCAAAAAGTGTGGTCAATAATGGTCCTCATAACAGGCAGGAATAGAAGAGGGATCATTGGTCAATGTAAAAACCACAGCATTCTGTGAGTACATTGTGTAGCAGTCTGTTGTATCTGGAAGACACTATTTTCTTGAAGTCATTGACCCCTTTTGACTCATAATATTTATATATCCTCTTCTGTATAGATCCTTGAGTTTTGATTGTGGGGATTTGGTGAAGACATCCATTTATGGCTGAGTACTCCAAAGTCTTCCACCATCTGCACGTTGTCTAGTTGTGGCTCTCTGTGTTGAGAACTATATACAGCAAGAAGTTTCTCTGATGAGGGTTGAGTGATGGTCTACTCTACGGAGATAGCAATATGTCATTAGGAGTCATTCTATTGCTATGTTTCTTTAGCAGAATAATAGTAGAATGTTTTCCCCTAGACCCATGATATATCAAGTCTCAGGTGCTTGTCTAATTTACCAGTGTCATGTATGAATTTCACCAAATGCAGTGGGCCATAAATCTAATCAAAAAATGGTTGATTATTCTCATAACATTCTTGCCACCATCGCATCATTATACTTGCAGGCAGAGGGTTTTGTAACTGGGTGAAACTGATAATTAATTTTCTCCTCTGGTAGCATGGAAAGTACCTTACAGCACCTTGAATGCTATTCAGTAGGTGCTGCAGATTTTAATAGGGTACCAACTTGATTTCTCCATGTTCAATAACCTAAAGAAGTTGTGTCTTCAGCAATAGAGCCTTAACATCAGTTTACGGAGTGTACCATTAGCCTTGGCAATAGCCTGTGATTGTGTGTGTGTGTGTGTGTGTGTGTGTGTGTGTGTGTGTGTGTGTGTGTGTGTGCAGGATGAAGAGGGGTGTGTGTCAACACCTCAACTAAATGTAGCCCATTCCTGTCACTGGAAAGTTTTACTTGGTGTTGTAAGATGTCTATTTGAGGCATTGTCTCCCCCATTATATGGTGGCTCCATTTAAATTCCTTTCATGTATGTATATGTTTTAGGAAGGTTTTATAGTAGTTTTCTTCATGGATTTTTCAAAAGGCCTTTCATGTGTAAATTCACAGAAACTGTGACAGCAAGTACAGTAACTACATAGGTTCCAGACAGGAACCCCACTGCTGAGAAGGAAATCTAGACACAAATCCCTACCCCTAACCAAGAAGCTATTTACAACTGATACCTGCTAGAAGACAGAAAATCTGTTTTCTCCAATAGAATGATACTGGATTGATCAACCACACTCCAGAGCAGGCACCATGCTGAGGAGTAGTCAGCCAACACAAAACCAACTTCATATATTTTGTGTGTGCTTTTCTTTTGTTTTGGTAATTTTTCTCTGGATGGATTTCTTTTTCTGGCTTGTTTCAATTTTTTTGTTTTTGTTTTTGCTTTTTGTTGTTTTCCCTATTTTTTTGTTTTTTATTACTTTATTTTATTTTACAATACTATTCAGTTCTACATTACAGCCACAGATTCCCTTGTTCTCCCCCTTCCTGCCCCCTTCTCTCCCCCCACCCCAGTCCACCTCCCATTCCCACCTCCTCCAGAGCAAGGCCTCCCCCGAGGACTGGGATCGACCTGATAGACTCAGTCCAGGCAGGTCAAGTCCCCCCCTCCCAGACCGAGCCAAGCGTCCCTGCATAAGTCCCAGGTTTCAAACAGCTAACCCATGCAATGAGCCCAGGACCAGGTACCACTGCCTAGATGCCTCCCAAACAGATCAAGCCAATCAACTGTCTCACTTATTCAGAGGGCCTGATCCAGTTGGGGGCCCCTGAGCCTTTGGTTCATAGTTCATGTGTTTCCATTCGTTTGGCTATTTGTCCTTGTGCTTTATCCAACCTTGGTTTCAACAATTCTCGTTCATATACACCCTCCTCTTTCTCACTAATTAGACTCCCAGCGCTCCACCCGGGGCCTAGCCGTGGATCTCTGCATCCAGATTCCTCAGTCCTTGGATGGAGTTTCTGGCACAACTATTAGGGGGTTTGGCCATCCCATCACCAGAGTAGGTCAGTCCCGGCTGTCTCTCGGCCATTGCCAGAGGTCTTTTGTGGGGGGTATCTTTGTGGATTTCTGTGGGCCTCTTTAGCACTTTGTTTCTTCCTTTTCTTGTGTGGTCTTCATTTACCATGGTCTCCTATTCCTTGTTCTCCCTCTCTTTTCTTGATCCAGCTGGGATCTCCCACTCTCTTTCCCTTGACCCTCTCCCTTCATTGCTCCCACTCATGTCCAGGTTGTTTATGTAGATCTCAGCCATTTCTCCATGATTGGATGATCCTCGTGTCTTTCTTGGGGTCCTGTTTTCCAGGTAGCCTCACTGGTGATGTGAGTAGCAGTCCAGTCATCCTTGTTCCACATCTAGTATCCTCCTATGGGTGAGTACATACCATATTTGTCTTTCTGAGTCTGAGTTACCTCACTCAGGATGATTTTTTCTAGATCCATCCATTTGCCTGCAAACCTCATGATGTCATTGTTTTTCTCTGCTGAGTAGTATTCCATTGTGTATATGTGCCACAATTTATTTATCTATTCTTCACTTGAAGGGCATCTAGGTTGTTTCCAGGTTTTGGCTATTACAAACAATGCTGATATGAACATAGCTGAGCAAGTGCTCTTGTGGTATGATTGAGCATTTCTTGTGTATATGCCCAAGAGTGGCATAGCTGGATCTTGGGGATGGCTCAGCTGTTAAAGGCTAGGCTCACAACCAAAAATATAAGTGTTTTCCCTATTTTAAGAGAGAAAGAGTTGGGTGGGTAGAGAGGGGGGTAGGAGCTGGGAGCAGCTAGAGGGGGAAAGAATATGATTGAAATACATAAATTTTTAAGTAAAAAATAAAACAAACACAAAGCTCTCACCTCCAATATAATAAGAGATAGTTTATTCTGGAAATAAATTTGAGTGATCATGGCCTAGAATAGCATAGATTTAGGTCATCTAAAATTCCATTTTGGAAATTCCATGTAGAAGCAATTTCATGAAGTTTTTATTCTAAAAGAACCAAGAGCCAGGCGGTGGTGGCGCACGCCTTTGATCACAGCACTTGGGAGGCAGAGGCAGGCGGATCTCTGTGAGTTTGAGGCCAGCCTGGGCTACCAAGTGAGTTCCAGGAAAGGTGCAAAGCTACACAGAGAAACCCTGTCTCAAAAAAACCAAGAATCAAGATAGTCACAAATCAAATTTTTTTTTAATGTACATCAGTGGGAATATTAAGTGTGTAACCAGCACAGTGGAGTCATCTTTGCTATGGGCCTTTGATGCTCTTGGGTAGACTCTTAGTTCTCTGAATGACAGAGAATAGGGGTTTGTTCAGTTAATGCATCCCAGAGGCTTGTATCTGTTTATCAGGATGTTAAGTTCAGTTTTATCTGCTAGTTACAGGTCCAATACAGAGGTTCACAACAAATGGCTCTTTAAGGAGATAAAGATAGTTCAAGATAAACTGTCATTAGGATCTGGACCTGCCACATTCTAATTTCTCTGAAATTCTAATCAGTGAATGAGCCTTTGAAGACTCAATCCCTTTCCAGGAACTCTCCCTCACAATTCATTGAATTATGCCTATTCTTAATTATTGGGATAATACAAAATTGCATACACAGGTTATATTAGTTCTGGTAGGCATGTTGGCACATGCCTGTGGTACTAGTTAGTACTAGGAAGCTGAGGCAGGAGGATTGTGAATTCCAGATGATGTCCAAAACCAACGTTTGAAATAAGTAAAAATGAAATTAAGTCATTTCTATGAGAACTCTATTTATGAAAGAATGTTGTTTGTTTCAGTGGACTGGGACTGCAAGTCTTCAGAGGATCATGGGAAAGGAGATGATGTAGCTGGACCAGCCTCATGGGTGTACGGCCCATTCAGGATACATGCTCAGAGTAATGTTGTAGTCAACACTATGTTCTCTCTGTCTTAAAATATGAATAATTTTGAATGCAAGATTCTGCATTTTCATTTATTTTATTTTGAGATTATAATATAATTTCATCTCTCCTTTACTCCCTCTACAATCTTGCATATACCCCTCCCCATTCTCCTTAATCTCTTCTCTCATGATCTCTTCTTTCTCTATGAATTATTGCATGCATATATATGCATATATATATGTATATATACATATATACATACACATATATACACATCTCCATAAATATATTCTTTTGAATTCACATAATGTTACTCATGTGTATATTTTCAAGGCTGACCATTTGACACTGGATAGTCAATTGTGCTCTTCCCTGGGGAAGGCGCTTCTCTCCCACTCTCAGCTTTCTTCAGTTCTCTGATGTGTGAGATACATTTTGGTTTTGCACCAACTTCTACAAATCAAGTATCTGGTCCTGAGTGTAGAATTACAATAGGGTCAATCTCAGGTGAACCCACAGGTGTAGTCATTGAAGGAACATTAAAAGTTTTTCCAATTTAATTTATGCAAGTACTGCAAGAGTCTGGACCTAAGGAAGCAGCAGGCAGATGTCTTCCATCTGGGGTCTGGAGACATAGTCCACCTTCACATTTACAATTATAATTCTGAAATTATTGTTTTGTTTAGTTTTTTTTAAAGCAGGTCCTAGTTTGAATTATGATACTTCTGCCTCATAAGAGCAAGGATCAAAGGCGTGCAAAACCAGATCCAGCCTGAAATGTCTTTGAATAACAAAATACATCTCTCATTTACAGAAAATTATTGTCACCAACCTTACCCTTAAGCAAAAACTAATTTGGTCTTCTTTGTAAAGCCTCAGTGTAGACAACTTTGGGGATTAAAAGAATAATTCAGACTCTCATGAGGACAAAACATATAACCTTTTTCTATAACCTTAAACGTATAAAATCTGTTTCTGAGCATCTATCCTGTGTCAGCCAGGAAGGTTGAGAGGATGTTTGACCAGGTAGCAGGATCCATTGGACCAGGCATCAAGACACAGTCTTCACTAGCAATGGACCAAGGTCATGGTCTTAATCATTCCAGAGTGGTCATGATCATTGAGTTGTCCCCAAGTCCCCTAATCCACTGGTTCTTCTAGTCCCTTTGTGCTCAGTATCATTTACCCTATGAAGATTGTTTTGTAGAGACAAAGACAGCTAGTATATTAAATCAAACCCTATGCTAATCAACATTAATTTGACATTTTTAAAATCTCAAATGGCTACAATTTTATAATGAGAAGCAAATTCCATGAAAGTGGTCAATTCTCACAGCCACTCCTGTCAATTCTAAAATTATTTCGTGATGCAGATCAGGGGGTGGACAATTGTAATGGGTTTACTTCAGCAAATGGGGGTGCTATATAGGAAGGATATGCTACAATCCTTCTCCTACAATGTTTTCAGAAATGCAGAATCAACCTGGAGTAGTACCCTGCAGCTTGGATTTTTATCGTTAAGGAGCTTTGGCTGCTAAAACTGTGGATGTGGCAATACAATGACCATTGCTAACAGAAAATGTCCCCTTTCAGGAGAACAAGACCCAGGTTCAAGACATCAGTCAGAAAAGAGGCACTCAGCAAGGATGGCTAACTAAACTACCCCAGAGCAGTCACAGCTCCCAGCGGGTGATAAGAAGCTGCGATGCTCACTTTTAATAAAAAGCCCTGAAGTTTGAGGCTTTCAAAGTTAACATCTGGCTCAGAAAGACAAGCTCTGCCAGGCTGTTTCCCTGCTATTCCGGGGCTGGTTGGGTCAAGGGACTTCCTGTCCTCCCTTCCCATGAAATGACCGTGAATAAATGGTTCAGTTCCATTCACTCAGCAGGGAGATGACCCAAGGGAGGAACCCACAGAAAGTGTAAGCAACTCCTGACAGCTGGCTTCTACCATGCACAGCCTGTGCCCTCTAATCAGGGAGCTGTTCAATTATGTCCAGTGAACCCTAACTGAACAATTAAAAAAAAATAAAACACACTCCTGGAGAGTGGCATTGCTGAAAATTTTGATAAATTTAACTTTGCTTGTCACTCAAGGCACAATAAAAGCTATTCAAATGTTATCCTAGAATTGTGGCTTACTGGACCTTCATAGAGAGCTTACCTTTCTCAAAAGAAAGAGTTTAAAATTACAGAGCAGGGGACTTTCTCAGTCATTCCTAGCTCTCCCTCTGATTTCTGCTCTTGGGAAAAATTGCATCTTCCTAGTGGGGCTGGCAGGGCTCATTGGAGGTGTTGTAGTCAGATGTTTTTCCTCAACACACCATTGTTTATGTTCATATTTACATTCAGACACTGGGATGGTTTTGACCCAAAATGACTCCAGAGTGACCCCCAATATGATGAAGAGTGATTCCTTGGTCATGGGCTACCTATTCCACATTGGTTTTTGTCTCTTCTTTTCTGTCTGATCCCTATTTACTTCACTGACTCCAAACTTTCTAAAACAAGGGATCAAAGTGAAAACATATAGTAGGATTCATAATCACAGAAGGAACCTTGCATTTGTCACCTCCTGATCGAGGGAATGGTTGTGTGTGTTGAAATAGTGGCAGATATTTAAGAAGAACTTCCATGTAGCATGTAGCAGATCCATCTGTATTTTAAAGAAGTGTTGCTTTATATTTTACAAAGACTTTAAGTAAGCTAGAATACTTTGACATAAAAGATTCAAATATAAATCTATATTCCTAGAAGAGGATTAAAGATATGTGTAAAGATATTACTTCTTGGAAATTTACCAGTGAGTTGTGTAAATTAATAAAAGAAAATGGTTATGATCTAAGCCTTAAATTGTAAAACTGGCTAAATCAAGCCAGACATAGTAGCAAACACCGGAAACCCCTGTTACTCCAGAGGCTGGGGCAATATGATCACTAAGTCCACGAATTCAAGAATAGATGGTCAACATCAAAAACAACAACAACAACAACCACAATGGTTAAATAAATTGTAGGAGAAAAGATTAAACCAATCCCAAATCGGCCTCTTTGGTATAAAAATTATTTTGAGAAATGTAGACAACAAACACGGGAAATTATGAAAGTAGAGAAATTATTCTTGAACGGGAAATTTACATTGCTTAATAAAGGAACTCATCATTAGAGCCATCTCCTATCCATCCCACAAGGAGATGGATGACTGTCAATCACTAGAGGCTTTTCCAGCATGTAACCCCTTGAAAGAAACTGAAATATCAACAAATTACCCATGCATAAAAATTCCTTCATAAAACAAATGAACCCAAGTAAAAGATTTCTACAATAACTGGGTATAGCACTCTAATACTGGAAGATTCATTGAAGTGGAGAAGTGTGGATAGTGTTGCTCTTACCATCCTTGGACAAGTATGGATACAGTTTTGAGAAAGGCCTCCACTACATGAGGAAGAAGACCACATGATTTTGCTATCATCTCCATCATCTCCCAATCCGTTGTTAAGCCAGCCACTATGTCCTGAAGTACTAGGCTAGCATTCATAGGCCCAGGCTCAAGATCAGTTACCAAAACAGCACACTCAGCATACCCAGAGACCAAGTCACTCTACAAGGGTGTAATGAGGCTATTCTCTGTGGGATCAGTCTCCAGGACTATGTTAGTTATTTTTGCATCACTATCACTGAAATACCCCCTCACACACACACACACACAATAGCTTGAGGGAAGACATTTGAGGTTAGAGCGATGTACTTTGGCTTTGGAGTATTTTATTCTATGCTTGTGGGAAAGCATGGCAACAATACATAAAATCCATCCCAGAACAAGGAAAAATCATAGGGAATGAATTATTGTGTTGAGACCCCCCCCACACACACGCACACATACCCACACTAAAAGATCTACAAACTTCTTGATGAAGAAATAAAATTAATTACTTTAAGATGGATATGGTAGTATAAGCCTATATTCCTCATAATTTAGAGAGGAGCCAGGGAATCATGAGTTTTAGACCAAACAGAGCTATATATGAAAAGTCTGTCTCAAACCTTATTAATAATAATTATAGAATTAGTTTAAAGAAATTGAGTGAGCCAGACATCAGATTACTGAGTGGTGGTATATATTAGGAATATACCACAAAAACTGAAAACATCAACAAAAAAGTAGAAACAATGAACAATATCCTGATGTTAAAGAATATAATTGTTGAACTGAAAAATTCCAGATATAACCATGGAGGCAAGTTTAATCAGCAGGAGAAAGACAGGTGATATGAAATTCTTCAAAGAGACAGAAATAAGAAGGGATGGACTAGCATAAAGTTAGCCCATGTAATGTATGAAAAGTATCAAGTGAGATAATCCTTGCACTGTGGGGTAGGGAACAGAGAATGAGCAATTGGTAGGAAGTTTATTTAGAGAAATACAGAAAACCATGAATATAAAAAAAGAAAGAGCCCAACACAAAATATGCCTTATAAGAATGTTTAAGAAGGGTCTTCCAAAAGAAATAAAAGAATATTAGAGACAGGAAAATAGATGAAACAAAAAACAACATATAGGTAAGAAATTAGTCAAATTCAGACACTCTAATACTCTAAGGTGTTATTTAAATAACTGGGTTGCAGTGTGAGTTAATAGAGTGTTACCATAGCTGCCACCCAGTAACTTGTCAATGAATAACTGAGCTGTGTAAATGGGAACATCAATGGCACATAGGTGGGTGAGAAGTTAAAGGACAACATTTGATTGAAAACTGATACCAGTTTACCACAGACAATTATATGTATACAATGCTTTATAGGAGCCTTCACAGTAACCATAAGAAGAAAAAAATTAATCAATGAACAAAGGAAAGAAATCAAAGCATGCTGCTGAAGAAAATCATCAAAACATAAATGTAGTAAATGGAAAAGAATAGAGTGAAAAAGCAACTAAATAATAATAAAATAATCAACCAATTGAACACTGCTAAATCCTTTCTACCTGTAATTACTATAAATATAAGTGGATTAACTTGTCAAACTAAAGGTATAGAATAGCTTAATGGATTAAGAAAACAAAATCCTACTCTATGCTGCCCACAAGATATTCCATCAGGATCTTTGTTGCTGTTGTTTTTGTTTTTAGGTGGTTACTATTATTTCATATTTATTTCTATATATTTTGAATTAAAATGGAGTTGTGTCACTTATTTCTTTACCTTTCCTCCTTCCAGCCTTTCCCAGGTTCCCACTCTCCAGTACCTTCCATGTCCCCCTCATTCACAAATTGATAGCCTTTTTCTTTTACTAGGATTGTTTTACACACACACACACACACACACACACACACACACACACACTTACATGAACAAATACATAAATAAAATGTGATGCATCTGTTTTCCTTGTATATGTGTACATGGTTTCAGGCGTGACCACTTTATATTAGATAACTAATTAGAGGGATAACCCCAGGGAGACATTTATCCTCCCTTTCTCAGCAGTCATTAGTTGCCTGCAGTTCTTTGTCTAGGGGTGAGACTCCTGAAAATTCCCTCTTTCCATATTAATATGTCCATTGTTATTGCCATTGTTCCAGGCTTGGTTATGCAGCCACTTCTAGGAGAGACATTTTCATGGCAATCTTCCCGGTATTCTGGCTCTTACAATCTTTCTGCCCCTCCTCTTCAGTGTTCTGTGGACCACAGATGCAGGAGCCATCATGTAGATGTATCCACTTGGGCTGGGTTCCTCTTGATCTTTTGATCTCTGCATCATCGTGTCCAGCTGTGATTTTATGTAATGGTCTTCATTGGCTGTAAAGAGGAGCTTCTTTGGTCAGGCATGATAGCTATGCTTATCTATTGGTACGAGAGTACAATTTAGAATGTACTTAGGAATATTGCTGGTCTATAAATGTGATAGTAGTAGATTCTGTTCTTCAGTACATGGCCTCACTAGCCTTTGGAAGCTGGCTAGGTTTAAAGTATAGGCAAGACTTCCTCCTGCTGAGTGAGTTCTAAGTCCAATTAAACAGTGGTTGGTTACCACCAGTATATAAATGCTACTCCTTCACCTTTATGGCTATCTTACCATATGGGTCACTGTTGTGGTTGATAGGTGTTACAGATAGGTAGAAGTAAAATGCCAAAGAGGTAGCTTCCTTCCCTTGGCAACTTGTATATTCTTTTTTGATACTGTGAGAGTTCAGTCACAGGACAGAAGCTTTCAGGTTAGACCCAGGTGGACTCATCTGAACCATGTGCCTTAAGTGTAAGATGTCTTTAGCAACAGGGGATTACCTTTAATGTCTAAGAGGTAATCAAGGGCAGCAGCAATCATCTATATTGTTTTGGGAGTCACTTTGACTACACTGACCAACCGTTTGATAAAGCTTTATCGAATAACATTGATGTTATTTGTTCCTTCTCTCTCCTCTTTCTATATTAACCTCCATCCTCAATCCTCAGCTGGAGCCCTCATTCCCATTTCCTGTTTTGCATTACCTAATATTCTGCTGTTTCCATCTCAAGAAATACACCTCCCTGCAACACATCTATGGAACATAAAAAACCTGAAAGTGAAAGGACAGGAAAAGGTGTTCCATATAAATGAAATCCAAAAGAGATTAAGAGAGATATAATATATAAAACAAAATAAACTCTAAAGAAAAATTAGAAAAGAAAATAATCTTAGTATGCTATTTATCCTATATATAGAAAAACTATAAAAGGCCCACCAAATTACCACAAAATGTAATAAACATATTTATTACACTTTCAAAATGCAGAACAAAAATCAAAATCAGTTAAATTTCTGTATATTAAGAACATATTGTCCAAAACAAAATTAAAAATCCAATTTCCTTGGCAATAGCATCAATTAAGAATTGTTTGAAATGCCATAGGACAATAGATTTGTACATGAAAACTATAATGATTGACAAAAAAATTAAAAACTACACAAATAAATGGATCGTTGCCCTGTGTTCATAGGTTATAAGAGTTAATATTCTCAAAATGCATATACCGATCCATTTCACAATATATATTCACTGATGTAGTTGTGGCATGGTGGTTATGAGAGTCAAGAGCCACTTTTAGATAGGATATGAGGGCTCCTTAACAGGAGGGGTTTCATGTCTGGCATTGTAAACCAAGACCAAAGGTCCCAGGGAGGAATTACTTTTGTTGTGAAAAATAATTATGGTATCCAATTGCCTTCTAAATATTACTGTTTATACTCATAGATTTGTGTTGTTTAAGCTTTGGTCAGAGAAGTCTCTTATTTCAGAAAATAATAAAGAGATAACTGATCAAACTGTCAAGTAGAAGTAACCATGAGTGTTCAGCTATAGAGGAATCATTTATATTATCCTCCCCTCATCCAAGGCTTAGGGAATATCACAGAAGGGTGAGTAGAAAAAAGTGTCAAAGCTGGCAGATGAAGAGTAGAGCTGTGAAATGCTGACTTCTGAACATGACATAAATATTGCTTAATGTAACTCAAAGCAACTATGTTTACCTGCACAAGACCTGCATAATATCAAGTCAAACAAAATTCCAACATGTATGGGGAAGGACTGCTAAGGCTCTCCCATTAGCAGCTGGGGACCAGCCCAACCTGTCAAACAGTCCTTGAGGGCAGGAGTGAGGATTAAGAAATAATAGATATGAAAAATAGAGACATAAAGGATAACACCTAGTGCAATAGGTGTAAAAGAAAAAGACACAGAATGGCATTGGGAGGGTACTGGGTCAATATTACAGTCACCTCAAGTTTATTCCTAATGGACTTTTTATACAACAACAAGGGGAGAGGCAAAAGACCTCCCCTTTCAAGGCCAAGATACAAAGTACAAACAAGTGTAGACCCTTCCTTAATTTTTCAAAACACCTGGTAACCATGCTTTAGGGCAAAGCATTTTGTAATTAGGCCCTGAAGTAAAAGACATATGGTAGCCATGCCTTTGGCCAAAACATCCTATTATGTTACCTTGCAGAGCAAAGCAAACTCGAACTCTCTGACCCTGAGTCAATATAGAATAAGACCTCAGTATGGAATCTCTGTGGGCCCCCACAATTAGCAAAGAGGCTATTGATAGTAGATGATTGATGAGTGGGGAAGAGTCATCTTCCTTTAGGGAAATAGTTACTAGTATATTGCCCATGCATTGCTGTATGGACCACACTCAGGTGCATATGAGCAGAACTAATCATAATCCTGGACTATTATTAAACAATAAAAAATAGAGCATGACATAGAAAGAGAGATAGAGTGGAGTTTAGTAGCAGGAGTTGGAGGGACTAATGGTTAATGGGATATATAAGAAAATACATTTAGAATAATAGAATAAGTGAAATACTATTTTAAATGATCATATTATTTAGTGATCTATAGATTCAACACAGCAATGAAACGTTTTGATTATCTTTTTCACAGAAATATACATAATATATTATTGTATAATATAATATATTATATAATAAAGACTATGTAGAGTATCAAGCAACTCCAACATTAAATTTCCTGGAGCTCTTTTTTCCTCAAACTGTTAATTTTGTATTTCCTTTTGCCTCATTTGTTCTTTTTCATTGTAGTTCTGCATCAGAGTAATCATTAATAACCAAGTGACAGAGTCAATATTCAGGAGTTTAGAATTTCATCTGCCAAAGAACTTAGTCCAAACCTCTTGAATGTAGGATCAAGGCAGATCTTAAGACAAGGACAAAGGCCAGGAACATTCTTTACCTAAACATCACAAAAATGGGCTTTTGCTCAGTTACTAATATTGTTCACCTCTGAAACCTTTTGAGCTCGGCCTCCATCGTCCACATTGCCCTCATTATTGCTGTCTTCAAAGTTCCTAGTAGAATGGGCCATTAAGCCCTACTTGTAGAATTTAACCACTTTCCTCATCTGAAATCCCATATTACTTGTTGATCTTAGTGTCTGTTCTACAGGTGTTCCATTCAGGATCTTGTCTATTTGCATTTGTCTACAAGCAGGCATCCAATTATGCCAGCACCATTTGTTAAAGATGCTTTCTTGTCTCTATTGGATAATTTTGGCTTCTTTGTCAAAATTCAAGTGTCTATAAGGGTGTGGATTTATGTCTGGGTCTTCAATTCAATTCTGTTAATCAATGTGTCTGTTTTTATGCTAATACCATGCTGTTTTTATTACTGTAGATATGTGGTAGAGCTTAAGATCACAGATGGTGATACCTCTGGCTGTTGTTTTATTATACAAGATTGTTTTAGCTATCCTGTGTGGTGGTATTGTGTTCCCCAAAATATTGTGTACCTTAATAAATTTATCTGGGGTCAGAGAACAGAAAAGCCACTAGTTAGGCAGTGATAGCACACACCTTTAATCCTAGCATTCCAGAGGCAGAAATCCATCTGGGATCTCTGTGAGTTCAAGGCCACATTGGAAACAGCCAGGCATGGTGACTCACGCCTTTAATCCCAGAAAGCAAGCCTTTAATCCTAGAGAGTGATGGTAGAAAGCAGAAAGGTATATAAGGCGTGAGGACCAGAAACTAGAAGCATTTGGCTGGTTAAGCATGTGGCTGGTTAAGCTTCAGGCTTTCGAGCAGCAGTTCCGGATGAGGACTCAGAGGCCTCCAGTCTGAGGAGACAAGACCATCTGAGGATCCGGCGAGGTGAGATAGCTGTGGCTTGTTCTGTCTCTCTGACCTTCCAATATTCACCCCAATAACTGGCCTCGGGTTTGATTTTATTAATAAGAACTTTTAAGATTCCTGCTACAATCCTGAGGGGTTTTTTTTTCATATGAAGTTGAGTATTGTTCTATAAAGAATTGTGTTGGGTTCCATTGATTCTGTACCTTGTTCTTGGTATGATGGCTTCTTTTACTATGTTAATCCTACAGATCCATGAGCGTGGAAGATCTTTCCATCTCCTGACATCTCCAACTTCTTTCTTCAAAGACTTGAAGTTCTTGTCATACAAGTCTTTCACTTGCTTTGCTAGAATTACACCAAAATATTTTATATTATTTGAGGCTATTGCAAAAGGTATTGATTCACTGGTTTCTTTCTCAGCCCAGTTATCATTTGTATATAGAGGCTGCTGACTATTTTGAGTAACCTTGTATCCAACCACTTGACTAAAGATCTTTATCAGCTGTAGGAGTGCCCTGGTAGAATTTTTTGGATCGTTTATGTATACTTCATATCACCTGTGAATGATAATACTTTGATTCTTCCATTCCAATGTGTATCCCCTTGATTTCCTTTAGTTGTCTTATTGTTCCAGCTAGAATTTCAAGTGCTATATTGAATAGGTCTGGGGAGTTCGTGTTTCTGATTTTAGTGAAATTGCTTTGAGTTTCTATCTATTTAATTTGATATTTGCAAACAGCTTGCTGTATATTCCTTTTATTATGTTTAGATATGACCCTTGTATCCATGATCTCTCCAAGACTTTTATCATGAAGGGATGTTGGATTTTGGCACAGGCTTTTTCATCAACTGATGAGATGATCACGTGTAGTTTTTTTTTTCCTTCAGTTTGTTTATGTGGAGGATTACATTGACAGATTTTTCTATGTTGAACCATCCCTGAATCCCTAAAATTAAGCCTACTCGATCATGGTGGATGATCTTTTTGATGTGTTCATGGATTATTGGATATTTCTTCATCAATGTTCATGGGTGAAATTGGTCTATAATTCTCTTTCTTTGTTGAGTCTTTGTGTGACTTGGGTAGCTCGGTGACTGTGGCTCATAGAATTTGGCAATGTTCTTTGTTTCTATTTTGTGGAATAATTTCAAGAGTGTTGGTTTTTTATTATACAAGATTGTTTTAGCTATCCTGAGGGTTTTTTTTTTCATATGAAGTTGAGTATTGTTCTTTCAAGGTCTATAAAGAATTGTATTGGGTTCCATTGATTCTGTACCTTGTTCTTTGTATGATGGCTACTTTTACTATGTTAATCCTACAGATCCATGAGCGTGGGAGATCTTTCCATCTCCTGACATCTCCAACTTCTTTCTTCAAAGACTTGAAGTTCTCATCATACAAGTCTTTTAAAGTCTTGTAGAAATTTGCATTAAAACCATCCAGCTCTGGGCTTTTTGTTGTTGTTATTATTGCAGATTTTAATAACTGCCTCTATTTCCTTAGGGGTTAATGGCCTATTTAAATTGTTTATATGATCTTGATTTAACTTTGGTAAATGGTATCTATCAAGAAATTTTTCCATTACTTTTAGATTTTCCAATTTTGTGGAGTACAGGTTTTTGAAATATGACCTCATGATCTTCTGTATTTCCTCAGAGTCAGTTGTTATGTCCTCCTTTTCATTTCTGATTTTGTTGATTTGGATATTCGCTCTCTGCCTTTTAGTTAATGAATAAGGGTTTATTTATTTATAGTATATTTGCTTCTTTTTGTTCTAGAGCTTTCGGGTGTGCTGTTAAGTCACTAGTATGAGATATCTCTAAATTCTTCATAAAAGCACTTAGTACTATGAAATTTCCTCTTAGTACCACTTTATTTGTGTCCCATGACTTTGGGTATGTTGTGCATTCACTTTCACATGAATGTTGTTTCATTCAATTTCACAAATTCTAGAAAGTCTTTAACTTTACTTTTTCCTTGATCCAGTAGTAACTCAGTAGAGAGCTGTTCAGTTTCCATGAGTTTGTAGACTTTCTTTTGTTTCTGTTGTTGTTGAAATCCAGCTTTAATCCATGGTGGTCTGATAAGATACAGGGAGTTATTTCAACTTTTTGAGATTTGCTTTGTGGACAAGTATATGGTCTGTTTTGGAGAAGATTCCATGTGGTGTTGAGAAGAAGGTATATTCTTTTGTGTTTGGGTAAAATGTTCTATAGACATCTGTTAGGTCCAATTGAGTCATACCATCTGAAGTTCCCTTTATTTCTATTTAGTTTTGTCTGGATAACCTGTTCATTGATAAGAGTGGGGTGTTAAAGTCTCCAGCTATTGTTGTGTGATTTATGTATGCTGCAGTAATGTTGCTTTCACAAATATGGGTGTCCTTAAATTTGAGGCATAAATGTTCAGAATTGAGACCTCATCTTCATCTCCTTTGCTTAATTTTGGTTAGAGGTCTATTTTGTTTGATATTAGGATAGCTACACCAGCTTGCTTCTTAGGTCCATTCAATTGGAAAATGTTTTTCTAACCCTTTATTCTGAGTTAATGTCTATATTTGATGTTGAGGTATGTTTCTTGTATGTAGTAGAATAATGAATCCTGTTTTTTATCCAGTCTGTTTGCCTGTGTCTTTTTATAGGAGAATTTAGTCCATTGATATTGAGGGATATTAATGACCAATGATAGTTAATTACTGTTATTTTCTTGGTGGTGGTGGTAGTCTCTCTCTCTCTGTCTCTGTCTCTCTCTCTCTGTCTCTATCTCTGTCTCTGTGTGTGTGTCTGTGTGTCTGTGTGTGTGTGTGTGTGTGTGTGTGTGTGCGCACACACGCGCACATGTTCCTCTTGTTTGGGTTTAGCTGGTGTGAGATTATCTATTGCCTGTGTTTTTGTGGGTGTAGTTGTAGTTACCATCCTGAGTTTGGTGTTTTCCCTCTAGTACCTTCTGTAGGGCTGGGATTGTGGCTAGATATTGTTTAGATTTGACTTTGTCATATAATATCTTGTTTTCTTCATTTATGGTGATAGACAGTTTTACTAGTTGTAGTAGTCTGGGCTGGCATCCATGGTCTTTTAGAATCTTGAAGACATCAGTCCAGGCCCTTCTGTATTTAGGGTCTCCAGTAAGAAGTACAGTGTGGTTCTAATAGGTCTGCCTTTATGTATTACTTGGACTTTTTCCCTTGCCACTTTTAATATTCTTGCTTTGTTCTGTATGTTTATTATTTTGATTATTATGTGTCTAGAGAATTTTCTTTTCTGATCCAATCTGTTTGGTGTTCCATAAGCTTCTTGTAGCTTTATAGTCATGTCCTTATTTAGGTTTGGAAATTTTTCTTCTATGATTTTGTTAAATATATTCCCTGGGTTTTTGAGCTGGATTACTTTTCCTTCTTGCGTTCCCATTATTTTTATGTTTGGTCTTTCCATAATGTCTCAGATTTCCTGGATGTTTTGTTTTAGGAATTTTTTAGATTTAGTATTTTCTTCAACTGATAAATCTATTTCCTCTATTGTGTCTTCAGTGTCTGATGTTCTCTCCTCCATCTGTTGTATTCTGTTGGTGATGCTTGCATCTGTAGCTCCTGTTCACTTACCCAGATTTTTATTTTCCAGGACTCCCCCATTTGTGTTCTCTTTATTTATTCTATTTCCCTTTTCAGGATATGAACAGATTTTTTCATCTGTTTGTTTTTTCTTGGCTTTCTTTTAGTGATTTATTGATTTCTTCCATTTTTTGTTTGTAATTTCTTTAAGAGATTTGTTCATATTCTCCTTAAGGAGTCTACCATCTTCATAAAGTAATTTTTAAAGTCATTTTCTTGTGCTTCTGTTGTGTTGGATTCAGGTCTTGCTTTCTAAGCTAGCTGGGCTCTGATGATACCATACTGCCTTTTCTGTTATTGATTTTATTCTTACACTGGCATTTAGGTATCTGAATTTGGGGTGTTATAGGCCTAGATGGTGATTCCTGAGTTTGCATTTGTTAAATGTGTATTTTGTTCCTTGGTTTCTGTTTCATCTCTGATCTTCTGACCTAAATAGCTAAGGGTTCTGGTGAACAGCATGTCTTTAAGTCAAGTAGGGTTTCCCCTTTGGGGTTTTAGGAGCTAGGGGGTCCATAGATCTGGCCTGGCCCCTGATAAAGCTGAAGTCTTCTTCTGAAGATTTAGACCAGGATATGGAGCCCATGAGAGGCAGTCCAGACTAGGGGTCCCTAGATCTGGTCAGCCTCTGGGGTTCCTACGGCCAGTCTGGCCTCAAGTACAACTGCCTTTCTGGGGGCCATAGATGAAGCCTGTGTTCTGGTAAAGCCCGAAGTCTTCTTCTGAGGTTGTAGATCTGAGGTTCCTAGATCCAATCTGGCCTCTGGTAAAGCTGAAGACTTCTTCCAAAATAGTAGATTGGGATGGTGCCCTGGGGTAGAGGTAGATGGTGTCTTCCCTGCAGTCCCCAGGACCATTCTGGCTTCCAATAAAGCTTCCAGGGCTGTGGGCACTAGTGTGGAGTGTGTGGCAGGAGTGGGGGCAGTCTGTATGTTATTTCTTAAGGAGTAATTGAGATGAAGCTTTCCTTTGGTTAAATGGGACAAGTATGAGAAGAAAGGATTTCTCTGTGGGTGGCACTGTCATTGGCCTTCTAATCACAAGCTATATAGATGTATCTCATGAGCCAATATGTACCCTTCTAAGGCACACCTTTACTGGGAGAAAGAAAGAAATCAGCCCTAATAAACAGATATTGTGAAATCTATACACCTTGCCTGGCCATCATATGTAGGTACTTCTAATATTCATGAGAAAGTTAAAATTGTCATCAACTATTTCTCAGAGAGGAAAAACATTGTCTCTCTAAACTGAGGGAAAACATACAACCTGAGAAGGGAAAAGGATGTGCATATTGCTATATGGCAAGCATGTAGATGTGTATGTATGTGTGTTTGAGGACAAGTTACAATCTCCTCTTTATCTAGATACACTTCCTTCCATCTTTTTTCAGAAATTTATTTTAACCTGGTAGTCAAGAAAGATGAGGCTTAGTTAAGTTCTGAATGCTGAACACAGTTACAGACAGAATATCAAACACTCACTTGAATTATGCAGTGATTAAAAGAAAAGATATGCTTATACTAAGCAAATTACAATATTATGCATGATTTTGTTTAGTATAATATTGTATTTTTAATTACTTTTTTTTCAAAATTGTATGTGTGCATGTGTGTGTCTCTGTGTGTAGACATACGTTCTCTTAATTAGGGTTTCTATTGCTGTGATAAAACACCATGACTGAAAGCAATTTGCTGAGGAAAAGGTCCATTGTGTCTTACAGCTTGTAGTCTGTCATCTGGGGAAGTCAGGGTGGGAATTTAAGGCAGGAACCTGGAGACAAGAACCGGTGCAGAGGCCATGGGGTAGTGCAGCTTACTGACTTGCTCCTCATTGTTTGCTCAGTCTGCTCTCTTTTACCCTCCAGGACCACCTGTCCAGGAATGGATCTACCCACAGTGGGGTGTGCCTCCATATCAATCAGTCATTAAGAAAACCCTCCACAGGTTTGCCTATAGGCCAGTTATATGGAGGCATTTTCTCAACTGTGATTCTCTCTTTACAAATGACTATAGCTTGTGTCAAGTTGACAAAACATGATCCAGCACATAGACCATGTCCAGAGAGGCCAGAAGACAGGTTAGAACCCTTGAAGCTGGAGCTGCAGGCAATGGTGAACCAGCAAACACAAATTCTAGAAACAAATTCAGTTCTTCTGGAAGGGCAGGAAGTACTCATAACTGCTGAGCTTTCTCTCCAGCCCCAATTTCTAAGTCTTACAATTACACTGTTACTTTCTTCCTGTGGAATTGAATGGGTTTCTCTTGATGGTAATGCCACAAGGATGATCCTAGGCACATATTTTTGCATTATCCTTTTCCTGGAACACTTGTCCCACCAAACAATAGTTACTTTACCATGATCTGTTCCACAGTAAAGTACAGCATTAGTGTGGATCACCAAAAGGCAATGTGCCTAAAAGCTAATCTCACTGTCAGTTTCTAGGAATGATTATAATTATTACATTGCTTTCTACTGAGTGCACTGTAATTGCTTAGAAAATGTGTGGGAGGTATATTACCATAACTCCAAGCTTCACGGGAAGGATAGCAGCCAATATAGTTATGGCAAAATTCTTTAGGAAGAAACAAACGAATAACAATACCAACAACAACAACAAAAAGGCCTTGTGAAGATTAACGTATACTCTTAGCCGGAATGGCTGTAATGTTCTTAATAACCAGGCATAGTCAATGATATAGACTTATTCTTTCCATTACCTCCTTTATAATAAGGAAACATAGGCTCATTACCATTAGGCTGAATTATCAACGGTGAGACATAGTCATGCGTATCTGAAGGTGAGTAAGGTGAATGACTTCAAATGAGAAAGTCCACTTTTTGTACTGTCCAGCCAGGCTTTTCACTTCCTTTTTTCCATAAGAAATGTTGTTTACTACTTGATTATTAATTGTCATCAAAACAGTTTTGGTGAGTCACAGAAAAACTAGGGATTTGGTTTTCTCTCTGATTTTAGATACACACTCCACTCTGGGTCAAGGTAGGGTAGACGACAGGGATACCAAGAAATCCGGTCTCTTCTTCACAAACTCAGTGTCCTCAGTCCTCACATGTGGTATCACTTTCCCTAGATTGTCCAGATTTTAGAAGACACTTTCCAGTTTCAAACCTTTTTGCATTTTTCTACTTAGTCTTGAGTCAGTAGTCACTATGCCAACTTCTCCATCATCTCCTCTTTTAATCATCTAAATAGATGACTTTCCTATTTTCCCTTTTTTGACCCTAAAATATTTATTCTCACCATAAGAATTATTATTACAAGTGTCACTACATATATTGTATATGTATGTTTGTGTGTATATATATGAATTCCAAAAATCTATATAGCCAAATTCCAGGCCATGGGACATCCTATAATTTTGCACAATTGATTTTTGCATCTTGTGTTTCTAATTTTTACATTGCTATAACTAAAATGCCTCCCAGAAAACACCTAGGGAGGAAAGATTTACTTTGACTTATAATTTCATACAGTTTCAGTTCATCATGGTGAAGATATTGTGGAAGAGTTCATCTCATGGTAGCAGGAGCATGTGACAAAGACTATTGACATGAAAAAAAAAAAAGACCATGGAGCACAGCATTACAGGAACTGATACCTAGGAATAGCTTTCCAATGCCTAATAATAGTTATCTACTTCTATCGACTAGCCTCCATCTGCAAAAGATTCCACAGCTTCCCAACACAGCGACACTGCCTGGAGATTAAGAATTCAAAATGTGTACCTATGGAAAATACTTAAGATTTAAAACCCTAACACTTTCACACCAACTTAGATTCACACTCAAATCTGTATATAAGGACTAAAAAAATGCAGTCAAACCTGTTAATTTTTAACACGAGATCTGTTCATTTATTTATTTAATATCTCATAAAACTAATACTGTACAAGTACATTAAAAAAATAATGCTACTTAGCCAGGCAGTGGTGGCGCACGCCTTTAATCACAGCACTCAGGAGGCAGAGCCAGGCAGATCTCTGTGAGTTCGAGGCCAGCCTGGGCTACCAAGTGAGTCCCAGGAAAGGCGCAAAGCTACACAGAGAAACCCTGTCTCGAAAAACCAAACAAACAAACAAAAAAAAAAAGCTACCATAAACCAAATAGAACTGACTCACAAGGGCTTAAGTTTTTAAACAGTGCCTAAGGTAAAAACTGTATATGAAGTATATGAAGAAAACGTATTAAATAATTGATGTGGCTGTGACAAGATAACATCAGCAGACACCCCATCACAAATGGTAATAGGGAGATCATTATTCTGTGATCTCGAGTATCTCTGTTATTTTTCTGATCAGCTACACACATTTGGTGTTAGACACATTAAATTTATTCATGGTGTAACTTCATGCTAGTTCCTTGAAGAGTCTACATTGTCTCCTTACATAGAAATACAGAAAAATCACAGAAATTACCGTATTTTAAAACAGGTATTTTGAACACGTATTTTAAACACAGTATTTGAACATGTATTTTAAAACCAATCCTTGGCAGTACTGTAGAATTGAGAAATGTCTTCATTTTAGAGTAGAGACCCTTTACACTTGTTGCAAAGGGTTACATTAGAAGACTCTCAGTATACTGTAGCTATTACTTCCCACTTGTGTGAATCTGAGCAAGCCTTAGAAAGCTTTCTCTGATTTCAACTTCGCAAGTAGAAAGAGGATTGCTATTTCCTGCCTCTGTGGAGGATTAGGAATAAATGAAGTAGAAAAGAAAACTTCATTGTAAATGTACAAGGTCCATGTAAAGGACCTCATGCTCAGAAAAATTTGAGCTAATTAGGGATCCACTGCATTCCCTAAGCAAGACCTAATGCCTAGGTGGCTACCAAGTTTCCCAATACTATTTTGCCTACACCCTGTAATCTCAAATTCCTTCTGCTGCCTACTGAAAGTTACATATGAGAGAAACAAGTTGACAGAACAGTGCTAATCTACATACATCTCATGTATGTGAAGCTGTGTAATAGGATGGCATGTTCTTTCAAATTGATTGCTTTTAGGAAACAAACAGTATATGCTCATAAATTTGATGTAACAGGGGAGGGGGCTCCACCGAAAGGATGTTTAAAAATTGTTTTTCATTCATCCCTTAAATCACATACCATTAAATACATTTATTTCACACAGCACCCTGAGTGCAAAAATGATACTTGGACCTTCCACCCAGGGTATGCACTACCTTTTAGTATATAGGATGTCATGCTCTAACCATGATTTAGCTAAAGTATCCAAACTCTCAGTTATAAAACTTTTTCATATTAAAAATATTTTTATTTTGAGCAATGCCTATGAAAACTACTGAGAGATGTGTGTTTCTTTCTTTAGCTAAATTTTCTCCACAGGTTTCATCTACTCCTGACAGATTTAACACATCCTGGAATTCCCTGGACTGACTTATATGCTTCCTTCTTGAAGGAAACACATCCTGAGACTTCATTCACAAGACCTACATACACAGCAGGAATAAAGTACTGGTGACACAACATTTAAATAGTTTCTCTCTGAAATCCTGAAGGCCCGTGTGTTTATTAAATAATTTCTAGGGTAAATTTTAATAGAATGATTCCCAGCTACTGGCTTTGGCTTTGGACATTTCCATTTTCCTTCCTCCAAAACAATGCTTTTCCAGTGGATTTGAAATGTCAGACAGCTCAGACACACAATTGGCAAAGATGTGAATCTGAGAGAACACACTGGCAAACTTTTCACTATTTCCAATTCTCCAAATATTCATTTATCTAATGGCTTCTCTATTTGTCTTTAGAAACAGGGAAGAAAACTTTTTTCTTTTGGCTTATTTTTAATCCTTGTTTTGTTGCTTACGTCAGCATAGCATGCCATGTGAAGCTAAGAGAAGTAATCCTTCAAATACTCATGAGAATCTTAATTCTCATCCTCTTCTGTTTTAACTCATAATAAAGCAGATACTCCAGAAACATGCATTGTTCCTTCTGATCCAGGGAGAGCAGATAGAATCATCTACCTGCCATACATTTCTGTGACTGTTTTGCTTCCTTTCCATTTTTTCTTTCCTTTTTTATGCAGTTTCACCTTATGAAGCAAACATGTCTCTTTTTTTAAATAATTCAACCATTTCATCAAAACTAAACTGTCCTTACAAAGTGATAGAGTGGCTTACTTGTTCATATTCAAGAAGCTCCTGTTGATAGGCTCATTCTTCATTACAAGGTACGAGAAGCCTGTTGTGGTATATTAGTTTAAGATGATATTATATTCATTTATGCTGTGGAATATTTGTTTAATGATGCAAAGATGTGTTGTATTCTTTTATGTTGCATTTGTGTAACTCGGTAGAGCTGTGTTACTTCGCCTGCCTAAAACACCTGATTGGTCTAATAAAGAGCTGAATGACCAATAGCTAGTCAAGAAAGAGAAATAGGCAGGGCTGCCAGGCAGAGAGAATAAGCAAGAAGAGAGGTAAAAGAAGGGGAAGAAGTGAGAAAAGGAGAGGAGGACTGCTGTGGGATGTTCTGTATGTCCTGTGGGAGCCCGTTCTTGGGTTCCTCATGGCTTTACCCAGCAGGTCCGCATAGAGGATGATTAGGACCACGGGCCTGAGTGCAGGTGTCTGAGATGGTCTGCACTTGGCTGTGCTGGGGGATGGTCTGTATGTCAAGTTGCTCTGATTGGTCCATAAATAAAACATGATTGGCCATGGCTAGGCAAGAAGTATAGGCAGGACTAACAGAGAAGAGAAATAAAAGAACAGGAAGGCCGAAGGAGACTGCCTGGAGCCGCCACCAGGACAAAGAAGATGTAAAGTACCGAGCTGTGTGGCAAGGTATAGATTTGTAGAAATGGATTACTTCTACAAATTTAAGCTATGAGAACAGTTAGCAAGAAGCCTGCCACGGCCATATAGTTTGTAAGCAATATAAGTCTCTGTGTTTACTTGGTTGGGTCTGAGTGGCTGTGGGACTGGTGGGTGACAAAGATTTGTCCCGACTGTGGTCAAGCAGGAAAACTCTAGTTACAGAGGACTCCAGAAGCCAGCCACAGACTAGGAAGGAAAGTAACATGTGAAGAGTAAGGAAAGGTT
This sequence comes from Peromyscus maniculatus bairdii, assembly GCF_049852395.1. Lineage (NCBI taxonomy): Eukaryota > Metazoa > Chordata > Mammalia > Rodentia > Cricetidae > Peromyscus > Peromyscus maniculatus. The sequence goes on from NC_134868.1 coordinate 43,267,248, forward strand.
AAAAAGCCCTGAGGCAAAAATGTAGAAGAAAAGAAACATGATAATTTAAGTTAGAAAAGCTGGCTAGAAACAAGTCAAGCTAAGGCTGGACATTCATAAGTAAGAATAAGTCTCCATGTATTTATTGGGAGCTGAGTGCTGGGTCCCTAAAGAGTAAAAAAAACCAACTATGGAAACCCTCACTGCTTGCTCAAATTTTGCCTGTGGCCTTTGAGATGGCATCCAGTAGTGGCAGAAATGGCAGTGAGGAAGTAGTGTGGAGCCAGCACCAAGCAGAGGTGAGGCAAGGTACCCTAGGTGAGTGTGGGCACAGATCTGGGGGCCTGACCCTGGCCAGCTGCTCCTGCATGGGTCCCCAGACCTGCTTCTGGTTTGCCACTTGGCCATTTACCAATGAAGCCAGGACTGCCGGTGGCCTCCTCCCAGGCCAGTTCTTGAACGCAGCAGCCTGGCAGACTAGAGCTGACCAATCAGAAAAGGAAAGATCCTGCAAGCCATCCCCCCCCTTTTTTATACATGTCCAGGCTTGCCCTGATGTGTCCAAAGGTACCAACAGCCCATCAAATTTAAACTAATGTAACCATTGTTTGCTTACCCAATCGTGTTTGCTGGAGATGACCCAACTGTGCCTGGAATTTCCCTAGTAGCGTATGAAAGGAGCCTGGGAGCTTCTCTCACGGTCATCGCCATTTTGTTGTGTGGCTGACCACTGCATACAGGAATTTTTTTCTCAAGAAGCAAATGCTCTTGCTTTTGCATAGGTGAGTGCTGGTCTTTTGTGGGGTAATTTGTGAACCCTAATAGCCCTGAGAGTAAAGCTTATTTCGGTTAGAAAACTATAAGAAAGTACTATCTAAATTAACTCAGTTATCAAGAGGTTGAGTCAAGTATATAATTTGAAATAAATCCATTGTCCATGCGGAAATACTATAACTAGGCACATAAAATATTTTGTCAAAAATCTCTTCTCCTGTTAAAATTATAAATTTAAAGTAGAATTCTCATATGACACAGCAATCCATCTCTTGGGCATGTATTCCAATAGAAAACTAACAGGTGTCTTAAAGAAATGTGTTTGCTATAGAACTGTTCTCTGTAGTCAAGGTGTGGACTCATCTATCCATAGGCAAACTAATAAAGTGTGGTATATATACACATTGGCACGGTATTTAGTACTTTAAAAAAGTGAATCACTGCTTATTGGAGAAGATAATATAATAAGTGAAATGATCAAGCACAGAAAACTAAATACCACGTGATTTTGCATATATGTGGAAGCATAGGAAGTCAAATGAAAAGAAATAGAGAGTAATATGGTAGGTCTCAGAGCTAATGAAAGGCCAGGGGATGAGAAATGTTAGTAATAAGATATAAATTAGATGGGATTTAAAAAGTCCTACCCTTGATAAACACAAATTCACTAAGATGAAAGGCATGCTAATGAATAGCCAATATAAGCTAAGGAAAGGCATACACACAAAAAAAATATTAACTCTCTAATGTCTCATATTGCTCAAACAGAATATATGGGCTACAAACTAATGTCTTTGACAAAGAGCTATTTTTATTAGTTTCAAAAAATAACTTCAAATTTCATACCCCCAGATATTAGAATGTATGTTTAATCATCGTTACATATAACAATATTGCACAACTTATAAAATACTAATTAAGAGTTATAATTACCAGACCATTGTGTAATTCAGATTGTGATGTTTGGCATAGAGTCATTAAGCCTTATATGGGAGAATTTTGAGAAAATCTATACTCATATCTCCACATATGTGCACTAGCATCTATGCAAATATGTCTATGAAATGGCACCGTATGGTGCATTAGGTACATATGGCAATGCAAAATATTGGCCTTTTCAAGGTGAATAGCCTGTGATTCGATCAGGAGCTCCAGCTGCCTTCAACAAAATCTTATCATCTCTATGACACTTCAGCTCAGCTTCAATTTCATTTTGTTGTTAGTTGAACAATTTGTTTCCTTTCTCATGATTATTTCCCACTTACAATTTGGCTTTTGCATTGGATTTTGTTGCTGTTGTTCTGTTCTGTTCTGTTTGAGTTATGGTCTCCTGTAGCCCAGGCTGCTTTTGAAGTCCTTATCCTCCTGCTCTAAGTTCCTAAGTATTGTGATTGCAGGCAGATGTTACCATGGCTTTGTCCCACTTGTTATCTTGTCCACTGAGTTTCTTGGAACTGAAAAATAATAATGTCCCTTCCTTTGTGAGGGGTGTGCACATCTTTTGTTTATCAGGATAGTTGTAATCTAAATGAATTGTGATCAGCACCCAAGCAATAATTAAATGAGAGATATGGTCATAATAAACATGAACTCACTTTGTGACCCTCATTAATACCTTCATCAACTTCATAAGTTAAAAATTATGATGTGATTTCCTTCATATGAAGAAGAATGGGTTCAATTGTAGGTGCTATCCTGTAGCTTTCTTGAGCATGCATCTTTGTGCTTTTCCTATCTTGGAACATTTATCTTTTAATCATTGAAACTATATGATTTTGGCTAAGATAACAGTTAAAAACGTTCTTTGAACCCATTTTCCTATATTTCTGAACTTTAATTTATTGATCATAATGTTAGCTTGGAATTCTAGGTATAACTTTATGCATCCTGACTTTACAATAGTCTGTGTATTATGACTTTGAATGGTCATAGAAAACTGCCAATAGTGAGTAAACTAATTCAGGATTCAGGGTGGTTTTGTTTCCATTTGAACGAGGCCCAAGAGGTAATTGGTAAAAATAGAGAAATGGCTGGCATCATTTGCTTTGGTGTATTATTATCTTGGAACATGGCTATAATGAATGTCATTCAAGGAGGCCAGATGTATCAGCCTGGGAAAGAGCCTGAAGAGGTACATTGTTATCATTGATATTCATTGCTACTGTTGATGCCATCATTATGAGGAATAAGTATATCTGCCAAGTGTGTGGGGAAATCGCACACTGCCATCCACCACAATAGAGAAAGTCTTTACAAAGAAAGAAATTAGGACATGTTCTTTGGTAGAGAACAGAATCTCATCCAAGGGCAGAACTAATAACAAAGAGTCAATGTAGAAGAAGCAAAAATATTGGTCACAGGCTGACTGACATGCTTGGAAAATGATGCACCCTAGGATTATAGAATAACAATGTCTACTTAGAATATGTATCTTTCCCTTGCCATGAACAATGCCCAGACCCTCAGAGTCCAAAACATACAGTTCAAAGAAGTTTTTAAAATTATGAAAGAGGTTCAGTATTTGGAATGAATAAAAAATATCTAATTAAAACCTTGAAAAAAAAAAACAAAGATTGTCAGGCAGGTGGGACTGGAAGGAATCTGTACTGTAAAGAAGGAAATATTTTCATACTTCAATTTCTACCATAGACTATATTAAAGAATATAGCATACATTTTCTGGAACATAGCTAGCAATTTAAAAATAGTTACGTATGTGAAAAATCAACGTTTGGTGATCTGCTCTCCCCTAACTGCCTGGGTGTCACTGAGGTTTGAAATTTTTGCTTTTGCTTTGTTGTCACAACCTCATGTCTGTATGGAGATTCTTCTAATTTTCTCTGTACCCCAGGACAAGTGCTATGTCTCATGTTGGGTTTGTTAGACTCGCCCAGTGAATTGAAGAGTGGCAGACAGCATGAGAAGAACAAGAGAGCACCATTTAATAATGAAGCACCTTTATGTGAATAGTTTTTTTTCCTAATTAGGCTGCAAAAACAAAGACATGTCCAGTAAGGTGTTGATGCAGGAGAAAAGAGAGTCATCAGTTTTGAAAGTGAGGAATAAGGTAGTCCTTGGTCTACTCAGGGGGGCAGTTCGATTTGTGTAGATGTCATCGGAGTGTTTAGCAGCCTCTAATGGGACTGTGGTCAGACTGTGAGGAGGACACTCAGGCTGCCTATACGATGTGTTATGGAGAATCTTACCAAAACTGGATTTTGAAAAATCAACACTTTAGAGTCACGAGGAAAGGAAAATGATAGGTTTGAATAGCCATGTGAATCTTAGGCCAGTTTTCCCAATGTTTTACCTTCATGTAGCATCAGCCATCAAACCGAGGTCTGACATTCTTCCTCCAGGCTGCAGGCTTCCACTCAGTCAGACTCCAACCCCTTGGAGTTCTTGACCCATAATCTAAGCCTGATCCTGCCACCCATCTGCTCAAAATTCTTCATAGACTACCATCTCTTTGCGCTGAAGGATTGCATAGCCCCTAGTGAGGGAGAAAAATCAAGATTCATCCTGGATGATGTTGTGTTGCTCTTCATCTTCTGCAAACCTTGGTATTGCTGAACCTTTCTGTCACTGTGAACTCACTGCACTGAGTCATGTGCCAGGCTGAAACACATGACATCTCCTTTCTGTAGTAGCTGTGACTGCTGTGGGATGGTCTGTATGTTAAATTGCTCTGATTGGTCAATAAATAAAACACTGATTGGCCAGTGGCCAGGCAGGAAGTATAGGTGGGAATAACAGAGAGGAGAATTGAGGGAACAGGAAGGTGGAGGGAGTCACTGCCAGCTGCTGCCATGACAAACAGCATGTGAAGACGCCGGTAAGCCATGAGCCACGTGGCAAGGTATAGATTTATGGAAATGGATTAATTTAAGATATAAGAACAGTTAGCAAGAAGCCTGCCACGGCCATACAGTTTGTAAGCAATATAAGTCTCTGTGTTTACTTGGTTGGGTCTGAGTGGCTGTGGGACTGGCGGGTGATAGAGATTTGTCCTGACTGTGGGCAAGGCAGGAAAACTACATGTGACTCTCCCTTGCTCTACTGATGATCAAATATACCTTTCCTTCAAATACCTTTCTTTCATTTAGCCACACTTGGGCACAGTGGTGCACACCTCAAATCTTATCACTTGGGATGCTGAGGCAGGAGGATAACAAGTTTAGGGACACATTAAAAAAAAGAAAAGGAAGCTCCCATATCATCTGCCCTCTTGATGTACACATGTATGCCCATGAAACAATTCTCATTTTGTATAATAATATACAACCATAGGTATAATCAAACAAACCAAGTCCAAGCTCAGTGATTTCTATCATCAATAGGAAAAGTTGTAATTGTTTTGTGACTTGAGAAAATTTCACCAAAATACTGAAAACTCTGTTAGTATCAGTTATAATTGCAAAAGGAATATATAACAGGGAAGCAAAAGACTAAGTGGTCTGTTATAATTAAAACATTAGAAGCACTAGGAATGTGAGGCTTTTTGTAAAAAGTGAAAATAACTAGGAAATATCTTTAAAGGATCAACATCCTTAGCAATTAGAGAAATGAATGTTTAAAATGACTTGAGATTTCATCTCACCCCCCTAAGAATTGCAAAATTCAAAAAAAAAAAAAAGAAAGAAAGAAATGCTGCTGAGGATACAGGAAAATGGAGACCCTCTTCCACTGTTGAAGGGGATTGCAGATGAGTAGAGCCAATATGGAAATAAGTATGGAGAATTCTCAAAGTAAATCTAACATATGATGCATCTATACATCTCTTTGACATCTTCCCAAATTTATCAAAAGCCCACTCTACAGATACTTACTCAGCCATGTTCATTGTTACTCTATAACAGCAGGAAATGGAAACAACTTAAACATCCTCAACCAATGAGTGAACATCATCATGCCCAATCTCTGATAAACATTTTTTATTATTTTGTTATTCATGAAGAAAAATTCAGCTCACTTCTTAAAGCCATTCTAGTTCATGCTGATTGTTTCAATAGGGATCAGTATGCAAAGTAGATTACAATACTAGGGAAAGTTAGGTAATTTAGAAAAAATGATATAAAATGATCAAGTTCTCATGATTGTGAATAGAACCAAGATTCCCATCAACAAATGAAGGGATACTAAAGATGTAGTGCATATACTCATTGGAATATTACTCAGCTGTTAAAAAAATGAAATCATTAAATTTACAGGTAAATAGATGGAGCTAGAAGATACCATACTGAGGTAACCTAACCAAAAAAGACAAATATCACATGTTCTCTAATTTTTGAATTATCACTCTGAATCTTTAGATTTGAGTATATAAGTCATAATAAAAACGAGGAGAATGAAATGGGACTGTGGGAGGACATGTGGAAGGAGTTTTAGAGAGAGGGACACAGGTGCTGTGTTAGGGGAATTGAGAAACACAGGGTGGGATATGACCAGGAAACAGAAAGGGTGGGCAATGCACAGCAAAAGGGAGGGAAGAGCGAGAAACAACACTAAGGGTGTTTGAAAAGGCCATTTGGAAACACATTGATCTATGTTTACTTAAAAACATCATGTGTATTCTGTATATCATGTGCATGTGTAGATATGTATGTATATCGTAAGTATGAATTATACCACTTGTGGGGATAATACTCTTCATGAGAATGATAAACAATATAATAAAATCCCCAGTGCCAGATATAGGAAACCTGCTTTTAAGATGTGGGAGAGAGGAGTTCAAGAAAGTTAAGGCTTAAGATTTAAGGACTTAAGACTCACACAATAGGAAGGAATTCGTGCCTATTACTTTAAACCTAACCAACTCCCTATGGCTGGTGAGGTCTTGGACCATAGAGTACAACCTACTAATTCCATATTCCTAAAACAGTAGAATTACTAACTGTAATATAAATATTTGTCTTTGTACTCACAGATATTTGTAGCTCCCAATCCTCATCCAAGAAGCTTTATATAACATATGGATTGCTATAGAAACTCATGATTGGCCAAAATGTAGAAAACGACTGGCCATGAGGCACCCAACCACAAATATTAGATTTACAATCCAACTTCTGTGCCTAAGGCTCAAGAAACATCATGGAGAAGGATGTGGAAAGATGTAAGAAATAGGGGAACAGAAAGTCTGCTTCAAGATGTCTTCTACATATAACAGGAAAGCAGCACCCACAAAATCTTTATGATCACATAAGCAAGACCTGCACAATGACAATAGGAGTTGATATGCCAATGTGGATGAGGGAAATCTCACAGTTTGTACTCCTAGATGAAGAGTTACAGGTAATTAATAACTACTAGAAAAGGAAAATCAGTCATCATTAGGGGTGTGATCCACAATAGATTATCATATCACAAACAGTCAGCCAGAAAACATTCATATAAGCAACACTAAATGGATTCAGTTGTGTGTGTGTGGGGGGGGGATATTGTGTTCCTCAAAATATTGTGCACCCTAATAAACTTATCTGGGGTCAGAGAACAGAACAGCCACTAGATATAGAGGCCAGAAAATGGTGCATACACACCTTTAATCCTAGCATTCCAGAGGTAGAGATCCATGTGAATCTCTGTGAGTTCAAAGCCACACTGGAAACAGCTAGGCATGGTAACAAGAGCCTTTAATCCCAGGAAGTGATAGCAGGAAGCAGAAAGGTATATAAGGTGTGAGGACGAGGAACTAAGCCTGGTTAAGCTTTTAGGCTTTTGAACAGTACAGTTCAGCTGAGAGGCATCCAGTCTGAGGAAACAGGATCAGCTGAGGAATTGGCAAGGTGAGGTAGCTGTGGCTTGTTCTGCTTCTCTGATCTTCCAGTGTTGACCCCTATTGGTGAAATTATTAAGGCTTCTCCACATAGTTTAAAAGGAGGTTTATTTTGTGGGATAACTCACAAATGAAAGGATAGGCTACAGGGTCTGGGGAAGACATAGCACAGTCCAGCGGTGTTCTCTGGAGAACTCTGGTCAGTCTACCTCTAGCGTCCAGGGTCTGGGAACCCAGAGAAGGTGGTGCATCCAGATCTCGGATCTTCAGGGCCCTCTCTTGGCCCCGCCTTGTAGGTGTGATAGTTACCAAAGCCTCAATTGGGGTTGGAACTTCCAGACCAAAGCTGGAATGGCTACCCACTACAGACCCTAGTACCTGGCTCCAGGTTTGATTTCATTAATAAGGACTTTTAAGATTCATGCTACATGTGTGTGTGTATGGCAGTAATAATTAAAGCTGTCACGAATTTGGGAGGAGTTGAGGACATGGCAAGAGCTGGTTGGAGGAGAGATCAGGGTGGAAATGATATAAACATAGACATACAGTATTCATGCATGAAATTCTGATACATTTTTTGATATATATATATATATATATATGAACAGGACTTTGACTCTGGATTGTAGCAACAAGGAAAAAGGGAGAACTGTTTTATAAGATGATTTCATCTTCCCAGGCTTAGCAATGAGTTATATCAAAGTCTCAAAATTAACTTAATTTCATAGCCTCAGATCTAGCAACAGAGTGTCTGGCACATAGCTAATACTTGCTCATTTCTAATCTTCTTAAATTAATATACACAGTTTTAAATATCATTGTAGCATTTTAGAAGAAAATGTTTTAGTAGATTATTCCTGACCAATGCTGATCTTAACTTCCCCTAGGAAACTCTCTCCCCAAGTCTTTTTTCATCTGGAACATCTCCCGTGTGTCTGTTTGCCTACCCTCCCTTTTCTCCCTTTCTCCACCCATCTGTACCTGCTCTTGGTCTACTGCCTAGTTCTTAAGTTTTCCAATCCATGAATGTGTATGTCTGTATATGTGGGTACCCACAAAGAGAGAGAAAGAGAGGCAGAAAGAGACCGAGAGGCGGGAACTGCACATGAGAGACAGCATTTTGTTTTCATTTCTGTGTACTTGTGTTTGTGTGGATGAAACACATTTTCATGATCCCTTCATTTGTTGATGATCATCTTGGTCTTATTGACAACGGCAAGAACACTTGTTCATTTTAAACCACTTTTCTAAATTACTTAATTTTCTCTAGTATTGTTCCCTATTTCACAATTTTGCATACTGATTCCCATTGAAAGAATCAGCATGAACTAGAATTGTTTTAAGGGATGAGCTGAATCTTTCTTAAACATGAATAATAAAAATGCTTATCAGAGATTGGGCACGGTGGTATACTCAGAATGCTGATGCAGGTATGTTTCATATCCCCTGCCTCTAAATAAAAGAGTAAATAAATATTCAGCAACAAATAAAATATTTTGTCTGTATTCAAGCCTTGGAATTCACTTGGTTATTAATGTGAATTGGTTGTTCAGTCCACTGAAAATGAATCCACTTGAAAAGGAAACTCCAGTGGTGTTTCACTCCAAATTAACTTGTTCAAAGGCTGAGCAAGAGATTTCCTTCCCTTCTTCTATCCTGACAGCTTACTCTTTGCATTTCATCTTTGCACATATTTGAGGAGAAATGTATCTTTCAGTGTGATTCCTGACATCTGTATTAAGATTCAAGGGGTTTTTCCTCCTCAGAAATCCAGTCACATTTGCTAATTTTGACTCCAAACTAATGTTTGATACTCCACTCATGAATTTCACTTAACACACTTAATGAACCTTCGTTCTCAGTACCCTGTATGTAGTAAGAAAATGTTATTTCCAGCTACTCAGTGAGCGACACATCGTAGTAAGTGCTTAGAACCCAGTAATTAGCAGAATGAATGGCATTAGGATATCCTAGGATCTGGGACCATCATAGTTGCGATTTCAGTGGCTCATGTGTTCAAGCAGGAACTATGCTACAGGTACCATGTATGCATATAGATATGAAATCAGTATATTATAATTATAAAGTTAAAAAAATACCAAAGAACCAACATGTGCTGAAATCTTAGATATCCAGCATTAGAGAAGCATTTGTATTTATGAAGTAGCTTATGAGAAATCAAGAAAAAAAAAGCATTTTCAGTATATTGGATAGGAAAATGGCTGTTTTCACCAGATTGATGTAAGAACCAAAGTCAAAAGGAGTGAGCAGTTTTGATTTCTCTGATAAGAATTACAGAAACAAGAAAAGACAAGGCTTCTATTGCAAAGAACAGAATGGTAGCAAGGTGGGCTTAACATCTATTTGCAATTATAGAGTCTAGTTTGACCACGTGGAAAAGGACAGGAATTGAGAAGGTGCATAAGAGCCAAAGTTTGAAATACAGAAATTGAATCCCATGCAGGAAAGGCTCAGAATTCCTCATCAGACTTAGCTACTAATACCACATGTGACTACGAAGTTAACGGAGTCCAACAGGAAATTAAAGACAAAGCCAACAGCTTGACCCATGACAACCCTCCCTTACCCCTGAATGGAATCCTATCAACATTTTCAAGGAATTTAAAACCACGATATTTTATGAGCAGTTGCTATAGATTGCTGTGCACTGTTTCATTTTCTCCACACTCCCCTTGTATAGCCACGAGCATTTGGACAATCTAAGTGGAGTTAATTTGGGAATATATATAACACAAATATATTTTTTCCTAAATTTATATATTTATATAAATATATTTTAATACATTTTAGTGATATATATCATATAATTTTAGTGCATCAATAAGTAATTGACTATCATTTATGAGTAGAAAGAGCTCAACACCCACCTGTCTATACACCTGGACTTAGGGCATACAAACACAAGACTCAAATAGACCAGTGATAGAAAGCCATTAGTGTGTCGGCTACAAAATCTGGGAAATGTTTGAAGTCAAAAGCCAATATTTGGAAAACATTCTTCAAAGTATACTTTTATATATGAAAAAAAAACACTTTTAAAAGGTCTCTAAATTTGGTAACATTTTCAAATTTTCTATGACTTTATCAGAGTTGTAAAGCTAGGTGATTCCTTCTAAAAGTAGCAATCGTTAAAAAATCTTATTTCATCATATCTGTGCTTCTATAGAAAATCATATCTAGAATCTTTAAGACCATTTGTAATAAAAAGTATCTAGGATAAAAAGAGGCTCAGAGGTATCTGACAGCTAATGGAAATTATGCTGCTTTCTTGAAATAGCTAGTGGCTGTGCTGTTTGTTACATCTAAAATATATGATGTATTGTCGTTCCTTTGAGTTTATGAACATCTTCTTTCATACTAAATCTGTGCTAGTGATTCTGTAGCTTTTATAGGCTCTCTGGATATTATGTATTAGACCCCACAGAACTTGGGATATGGAATGCTGACTTGTAGGCATAATATGTCCATTGCTGTCTTAGGCTCTCAGCATCTATGATTCCAAACAAGAGACTTGCACATGATGGAGTTCATTAGCATTTTCTCATGTGGGAGGAAATTATAAACCAAACCCCCACTAGAAAATTATATGGACAGCAGTTGGAGTGGGGAGGCCATGAGACCCTGCTACCCCATGAAGATATATAAGTAAAATTAATGATTTGGGGAGCAGACTTTTCCTTGGTTTAGCCACCCATAAGTTCTCCACACTCTTGTCTCAGCATGTAGAGTCAACTAAAATTATTGGTTCAGTAGATCAGAATTGGGTGAAATGTTTTCTTTTGTCTGTGATCTAAACCATATCTAGGGTGAGCAGACATTTTGTCTCACCAGGAAAGGTTCACTAAATGCCAGGGCTAATGTAATATGTAGGTGAGTTTCCAGAAAGACTTAGTAGACTTCAAATTTGAGAAATGGAATGATGAACGACAGGGAACCTGTATCCTCCCTATAAAAAAAGCAAACCTAACTTGGTGAATGTCCATGCTCAAAATAACAGGCCTGAGAATGAAGACCTTGTGTGTTGCAGTGAGGGCAGGGGAAGCTGATATTTATAGATCATAATAGCATATATGCACCATAATAGCATCCCAGAAAATGTGGCAGTACTCTGGGTCTGTTCAGTCATATAATAGTATGTGATCCGAATTTTTAGCATTTACTCTCTTACCGCGTGGCAAGTAACTATTCCAAACATTTTATATACTGTAACTCATTCAATTCTCTAACAACTCTGTAAATACTGGCAGCATTGCCTCCATTACTGAAGGGGAACTTTGGCAGACATGTAATTAGCTAATAGAACCATGATTCACACAAATGTGTAAGCTTATCCCCAACTGATGGTATGCCTGGGCCTTGTGGCATCATGAATACATCCATTTCCTGTTGGCTATAAGATATTTGACCACCTAGATAATGTCTTCAAAATCTAATACTTTCAATGGAAGATGAAATTTCAAGCTTTACTAAATGCTTAAAAACTCATGCCCTTTTCTGCTGTGTCAAACCACCAGTCATTAAGGCTGGTTACTGTCTTGGTCTTATTTCGGAAAAAAAAAAAATCTTCCCATATGGAAATGGAAGCTACCATGTGACAGTTTCGTGAAATGCACAAACAGAGCCCTTTTCTTGTCTATTTCCAGTCCTTGACTTCAGCTGTAGATAAGCAGAGAATCCCAAGAGGCTTGGCTTCTGTCCAGCAAGGGTATGCTCTTGGCAAGTTACTGAAGGCAGGACTCTCAAAAGACACACTGGAGGGAGAAGCACTGGGACAGGCAGCCACTGCAGGTTACAGCTTCATGCTCCCGTGCTTTCCAAAATATTGCAATGCTTCAACTGTCAGAAAATAGAAGGAAAAAGTTCTTGCCTCCTTTCTTCTCCAAATCGATTTGTTTTTGTTGCTGTTCAACATGGCACCTTCCATTATGCTTGTCCCATGAATCACTTTGTAAATCATTAAGCGCATGTGACATGACATAAATTGGAAAGTCACTCTCAGTTCATCAAACGTGATTGCATCACGTAAGACAGGTAGCTACAGACAAGGGGAGAACGATCTGAAAATCTCTTAAGTACTCTCATATAGAGTTTTGCTCTCTAGGTTTCACTTACCTACAATTAAGCACACTGAAAAGATTAAAGGGATAACCCCAGAAATAAACAACTCATGAGTTTTAAATGGCACACCACCCTGAGCAGTATGATAAAATCTTACACTGTCCTGCTCCATCCTGCCTAGGACATGGATCTTCCTTTTGCTTATTATATTCACAGTATATGAATTACCCACCCAGAAGTCACTTAGAAGTTGTCTGGCTTGTCAGATCACCTGCTGCAATGTGGCCATGTTTGTGCTCAAGAAATTTGTATTTTACTTAATAATGGCACCATAACACCCTGGTGACTTGGATATGTCAGAGAGAAGTCATGAGATGCCCATAAGTGAAAAGGCGAGCTTACATTATGCTTTTAGAGCCAGTAAGCACAGAGTCACATCACATTTGTTGTGGTACATGGTTATAACTGTTCTGTTTTTAATCTGTTCTAACTGTGAGTAACTTTCTCTGTCTTAGTTATGAGAGTTTTACTGTATGGGACTGAAGAAATGGCTCAGCAACTAAGAGTACTGGCTGCTCTCCTAGAGGACCCAGGTTTGATTCCCAGGACCCATGCAGTGAGTAAAGAACTTTTGTAACTCCAGTTCCAGGGGATCTAAGGCCTTCTTCTGGCCTCCATGGCCACCAAGTGCTTACATGGTGAACAGACATCTATACAGACAAAATACCTGTACAAAGAAAAAAATAGAAAAGAAAAGAGAATTTGAACACTGTATCCTTTATATGTGTATCGTATAGCAGTGAAACAACATATCCAGGGGTTTGTTACCATCTTCACCCCATGTCTACACTGATAGAGAAAAGAAACAACAGTTCCAGTTCATGGGGGGAAGGGGGACTACCTCTTTATGGCGGTGGTGGCTCACACCTTTAATCCCAGCACTCTGGAGACAGAGCCAAGCGGATCTCTGTGAGTTTGAGGCCAGCCTGGGCTACAGAGTGAGTTCCAGAAAAGGCGCAAAACTACACAGAGAAACCCTGTCTCGAAAAACCAAAATAAAATAAAAGGAAAATAAGAGACTGTGACTGTATAAATTATGTATCCTACTTGTCTTTGGGTTTCCAGCTCTCTAAACCATCATTACCTCTCTTTTTCTGAACCAAAGTCACCCATCAAATTTCTAAGTATTTTACTTCAAATGTGTTGATATATTTCACCCTGAGACTGGTGGTCTCAGGAACACATTCTCATTTGTAAGGAGAGGTTTTCCTATCAAGATACAAGATTAGTAACTGTATTCTAGCTTACAGCAGACATTCATCAAATCAAGTTAAGAATATGTCCAAAGCCCAGAATACTGTATAGGAGGTAAGAAAATTAAGCTAATGTGAGACTCATCCTGTAGATGGGGGCAGGGGAGTAGGAAACAGATTGGTAAGGAAGCAGGCTGAATGGATGGAACTGAATTTGAAGGGGAGAAGCTGGAAGTGATTTTCAATAGATAGGCTGCTTGTAGATTGTACAGGGCATGCTGAAAAGTTTGGACACTAACACCTGAAAAGCTATTTAAAATTTAAAGATATCAGCAACTAGATAAATTCTATTGTTTTAGGAGGGTTGATCGGGTATTGATATGTGGAGTCATTTGGAAGGTGTTAGAGGTCTATAGGGGAGATTATCATCAAAAAATGCTTTAGGGTATTATTAAAAATTCGAAACACAAAGAAGGCACTAAGAATCAGGAAGGAGCTAGATTATAAGTACTGGAGTCATGTTGTGCAAAAAAAAAAAAAGGTACAAAATGCAGTTACTGTGCCTCCTTCACTAACTAAAGATGTGTGAACTCACTACCAAGTAGACAATGGCAAAATGAGATGCAGCAGATGTATGTGAGAGAGGGGGTGCACTTCTACGGAAGAAGGAAGATGCAGATGTAGACAATCCCCTTAGACTTAATGGGGTAAGTTCAGGTTCACAGAATAAACTGGCAAAAAGAAAGACAGAGAGACAGAAAGAAAGAAAGAAAAAGAGAGAGAGAGAGAGGGAGGGAGGGAGGGAGGGAGGGAGGGAGGGAGGGAGGGAGGAAGGAAGGAAGGAAGGAAGGAAGGAAGGAAGGAAGGAAGGAAGAAAGAAAGAAAGGAAGGAAGGAAGGAAGGAAGAAAGGAAGGAAGGAAGGAAGAAAACCTAAGAGACTGTGGCTGTGTGAATTATGTAGCCTACATGTTTTGGGATTTTCAGTTCTGCAAAACATTACCTCTCTATTCTCTGTTTCTAAATTCACTAATCAAATTTCTAAGTGTTTTGCTTCATATAGGCTCTGAATTTATAGTCATGCATATAATATGTCACCTATATTATGTATATAACCTCAGGAAAGTTATTAGCTGGAAATCATAGAGAGTATTAGCTCCAGAAAGTATTTTTGTAGATGAATACTTGGCATTCTTAGTAACACATATGCTCTCTGTAAATTTGATGAGCTCACTGTGTCTCACTGGGTCCAATTAACTCTGGGGCTTGGATGTGTTAGAAGCTTTGAGACCATATCTGCACTGCAGCCAGTTAACCAAGTTAATGTTCTTGCTAGGCACTGTCTGGGTGCTGATTATGCTGGCTGTACAATCCTGTGTGGGCTATATACTTCATAATGTTGGCCCATTCAAACAGTGATCCTCTGCAGAGAGGCACCATCACTGTGCTAAGATGTAACTTTTCTATTTCATCTTTGAAGTCTGAGATATAATAATGACTCAATCATTTTAGGAGATATAAAAGTATTATATTGATGTATACTCATACTTTGATTATGACACTAGATTCATGAAGAAATGTGACCTTTCCAAGTGAAGGTTCAAGAAAATAACTGTGAAAATGTCTCATAACATCTGTGGTAGACACACGGAGGCAGTATGTTGCCTTCATCTTCCACAGCATAAAACAGTGGTGAGAACCAATCAAATGCACACCAGTTCTCCTTCCCTTATGAAAGGCACTTAAATTAGGAAAGTAAGTACTATAAATAGCAGCATATCACAGTGCAGGGGGATATCAATGCATAAAGTGCTTGCCAGGCAAGTGTGAGCACCAGAGTCTGGATCCTCAATATCCACATTAAAAGCAACTGGGGTGCAGTGGCCTACCAGCAATCCCAGCTCATGGCAAGAAACTGAGGGAAAGCTTGCTAGCTACTCCTGACAAATCTGTGAGTTCCAGCTTCACTGGAAGACCTAGCCTCACTAGATAAATTGGGGTACAATCAAAGAAGATACCTGATACCAATGCCTAGTCTCTGCATGAGCATCAATACACAAACACACATACATAGGCACACACACTGCAAACACAAAGTCACATAAGTAGTATATGTGTTTAGAGATTTGGTTGAGTGGCTTGTAAGTTGAGAAATTACAGTACCCACTCTCCCTATCTGAGGGATATAAAGTCCAAAATCCAAAGCAGACGTGTAAAACTTCGTATTGGTCCAAATCCAGTATGTATTTTACATATGCAAAACTGTGGTAAAATTTATTTTATGTCTGAAATAGCATAATAGAGTATCAAAAAGTAACTATAAAATTAAACAGAGATACTAATTTACTGCAATAAAATGTATGTGAATGTATTGTGGTTCAAAATACCTTATTGTGCTTACAACTGTTAATTTTCTTAGATTTATTTATTTTACTTTATTCTGTGTATGAATGCTTTGCCTGCAAGTATGTCTGTGCACCACATATTTGCCTGGTGCCCAAAGAGGTCAGAAGAGGGCATCAGATCCCCTGTAACTGAAATAGTGGACTGTTGCAAGCCATCTCATGAGTGCTGACAGCTGAACATGGGTCCTCTATAAGACGTAGTATGTGTTTTTATGCATTAATTCATCTCTCCAATCTGCACCCACTTTTTAAATTAAAAGGAACTTTTGATAACTCCCTTTGACGTGTTCAGATTGCCAATTTCAATGGCCTGATGGTTTCTTGTCATTATTAAGTAAAATAAGGGTTTCTCGAACACAAGCCCTATGACGCTGCAGTAGTCAATCTGATAACAGAGATTCCCTGTGGGAGGCTATCCTACATAGTATAGACATGGAAACTAATAACTTATTCACATCTTAGAGGCAGAACCAGGTGGGAGATAATTTAAAACTTGTAATTTGAGCTGAGTGTGTTGGCACATGCCTTCAAGCCAGACGTCTAGGATGCTGAAGCAGTAAGAACTCCAGCTCAAGGTTAGCCTGAGAAACAAATCAATACAGCTTCACCCCACTGAAAAAGTGTGTGCTTAAAAATTTGTGGTTTGTTTCTAAATTTTCCCCTACACTAATCCTAGAACATGGTTAAGCAAGTGACTAAAATTATGGAAAGAGAAACTTCGGAACACATGGAATTACTATAAAAAGCAAATGGGCAAGCTATGGATTTTCATCCTATATGCATCCAGCCTTCACTCTATGTGCACATCAAAAAGACTCTCCCTTTTCATTTCTTCCTGTTCCCCTTTCCTTTCCTTCCATCTTCTCCTCTTTTGTTTCGTACTTCCTCTCCACCAGAACCCACAGAAAACTGGTTCACCATTGCTACATCTTGCCTACATTTTAAAATAAGAGTTAGGGTTGCCATACACCGAGACATGCAAAGAAAGAGAAGATGGGAATAAAAGAGGGTGTGAATGTGTGCACATATCTATGAGATAAAAAAGAAAACAAAAATGTTTGTCTTAGGAAAGTAGGCAATATCTCAAAACCCTAAATGCAGATGTAATCAGATTTCAATTCAATCAAGCATCTTTTCAAATACTTTGCATCTAATAACAGCAGAAATGGAAGCACATTCTATCAAAATGACATATAGAAGGGGCTCACCCAGCCGGCAGACAGACTCTGAATGCTTGGGATGGTGTTATTTAATATGTTTATGACTATTGCTTAAGCATGTTCAGAATTTTATAACAGTAGCATAAATAGCTACTGTAGCTCAGTGCAGTCACATCTCCGTATGAGGCATATGGAAAATGAATTCTCCTGCATGCTTCACCCAAAAATGCCAGTGTTAATGGATACCCAGAAATTTTATTGAAAAAAAAAGAAAAAGAAAAAAGAAAGCCAAGTGCTGAAATGACAGCCACGGTGCACTTCTGATGAAGGAAGTACAGCTGTCAGATTTATTAGCGAGGACTATCATAAGTGAGCTTCTTATCAATTGTAAAATGATAGCTTTATTAGGAACTATGCTCTTAATATAACATTATTTTCCCCAAGCATCAAAGAGGTATAATTGTTCTCCCCCATGACATGGGGTATTGTAGGTGCTTTCAAAGGGGATATGGAAATCATGGATTCATTCTCTTCAATTTAGACAACAAAGACAGAAAGGTACCTAAGTTGAGAATGAATTCTAGAGAAAGCCAGATGATTATATACTTAACGCAGTACGCTCAGATATTCTCTGAGGTACATTGTGAATGCAAATAATACCTCCCCTCTGTAAATGGCTGTGAAGGTACTGTGCCTACAACCTTCTTGGAATATGTGGAATGCTTTTCATTTCTCCATCTTTCTTGGCTTCTGAATTTAGGAGGTTCCCTGTTTTGTTATGTCTTTTTTATGGCAGCAATTTTCATGTTTTTATAGCATTTTTATGACCCATTGAAAGGCCTCTTGGTGCAATATTTGGCAATGTTTCACCTCAGAGGCTGTCACACAAGAATTCACAGCAATAGAGAGCAAAGATTCATCAGGAAATCCAGCCTATATCAACCAGGTCAGATACCTGCCAGCCCACAAGTCTCCCAGACTACCCTACTCCTATTGTGGTTCTGCAGTTTTCAAAATACCCAACCCTGTACAGAATTCAGGAGGACCCTTCACCAGTGGGTGAACCTATAGCTTTGAGCTTTTATCTCAGTGAACTCATGTGAGAACCAAACGTCTATGTTTAATGGGACTCTATTCCTAATTTCTTGCTTACATAGCATTCAACGGCAAATCCAATTCCCTACTGTATCCAAAGCTTTATAGCAAATCGCCAATCGGCTAACTGGAAAAAGATCCTTCCTGCCCATCTACTTCCTGTGTTTTCAGTTTTTCATATATTCTCTGTGAGCTCTGTGGTCACAGAGGCTGAGGGGCCCTCCCTGAAACCTGCCCCAAACTGCTTTGGAATTTTGATGCCAACCCTAAAATTCTTGAAGCTACCCATGACCTTCTCTGAATAATTCTCAATTCCCATTGCCTTTCCTCATCTTCACCTCAGACTAGTACCCTCAGCCCAGGCAGGGTTTAAAGCAGATTTCAAAACCTGTGGAATACTGGATTTTTGTTTAGGTGGTCTAGCAGTGGTAGTCTTCACTAAATCAGATCATATTATCTGTCAGCCCATAAAGATGAAAGAAGAAGCTAGGAGATCATTTTCCAAGAGAATAGATTCTCAAAACATCCCAAATGGGAAGCAATGGGATGCTAGAAAACAGAAAACAGTTTCCTTCCTTTGTACCATCCCATACTCTAAAAGAGTGTGAATAAAACAGGAGTGGAGATGGAGAAGGGAAAAAGAGCTGAGAGAAGAGAGAACTTCCAAGTACAGACTGTTACCATTCAGGGCTGTTGCTAAGATAAAATGACACACTGAAGGGAAGGCTTAGGAGAGCGCAGATTTCCATAAGAATACGCTGTCATTTTGAAGGTTGGCGGAACAGTGATATGTACAATTGCTGCCACTGAACAGGATGTACACTTCTCAAACAGAATGGAGCAGAATTTGGGGGATTTTTGAAGAAATGTCAAGCAGCTCAAATTCCCAAACTTACTTTACAAAGGACTTCCTTGTTATTTGTTTTCTCTACCCTTTCCCCCGACTTCTCTGGGTTTTACCTATGACCATAAGAATAAAAGTAGCAGGATTCCCCAAGCTCAGCCTAATGTTTGGCTGTGGGTCTCTGTATCTGTTTCCATCAGTTACTGGGTGAAGGATCTCTGAGGACAATCGAAGTAGTCACTAATCTGATCACAGGGGATGGGCCAGTTCAGGCTACATATCCATTGTTGCTAAGAGTCTTCACTGGGGTCATCCCCGTAGACTGTGGGAGTTTCCCTCACACCACATTTCTACTTTATCCTGAAAAGCCCCCATTTCCAGTCATCTCCAGTACTCTCCCCCTTTCCCATCCCTCCAACCCGATCCAAGTTCCAATGACCACCTGCCCCCAGTCCACCCAAGAGATGTCTTCTATTTCCCCCTTATTAGGGAGATCCATTCATCCTACCTTGGGCCCTCCTTATTACCCAGCCTCTCTTGGTGTGTGGATTGTAGCATGGTTATCTTTTACTTTACAGTTAATATACACTTATGAGTGAGTACATACCAAGTTTGTCTTTCTGGATATGGGTTACCTCATTCAGGATGTTTTTTTTTTCCTAGTTCCATCCATTTGTCTACAAATTTCCTGACGTCATTGTTTTTAACAGCTGAGTAATACTCCATGGTGTAAATGTACCACGTTTTCTTTATCCATTCTTTGTTTAATGGGCCAGAGGAGTCAAAGAAACCACAAGTAAATTCACAAAAACCACTAGTCTGGCTCATAGGTACTCACAGAGTCTGAATCAACAGCTGAGGAGACTACATGGGACCAAGCTAGGCCTTCTACATATATGTGACAGTAGTGCAGCTTCATCTATTTGTGGGACTCCTAACAATGGGAGCAGGGGCTGTCCCTAATGCTTTCTCCAGTTTTCGGGGAACCTATTCCTAATACTGGATTGCCTTGCCTAGCCTAAATACAAGAGGAGGTGCTTAGTCCTATGGCAACTTGATATGCCATGCTTTGCTGATATCCATGGGAGGCCTGCCCCTTTCTGAACAAAAACAGAGGAAGAGTAAATGGGGGAGGCGTAAGGGAGGTAGAGGAGTAGGAGGAGAGGAGGGAGGGCAAACTGTGGTCAGGATGTAAAATTAATATTTTTTAAAAGAATAAAATATAGAGATAATTGAAGCTTTATCATATCACGGACTGCTCATTGACAGCTATAGTAACATTATACTATCTTCCGTAGCTTGTAGAGTTTCCAATAGAACACTTTAAATGTGTGTCAGCCAACTAAAAGCAAACTCATTCACAAAAAAATATGTAATTTAAGAAAATGGAGCTCATGTGAGAAAAAAATGGTAAATATTTTGAAATTGAAATGTATTAAGCACTTTTCCAATTGGCCAATTAAACAAAGATGGAAATGAAATAAGCCCATATTTATTTCTTGTTCCTCTAAAGATGTTCAGCATTTCAGTCATCAAAGCTTCTTGATTTTATCATTTTCTTTTTCTATTTTCTTTATTTCAAATTTATTTTTTTGCACTTGTCTACCAACATTCAAATAATGTCTAGGGCATGGGGGATGCGGAATGAAAGGAACAAAGACAGAAATCTTTAACGTAAAAGTCCCTATCTCCACTTCAAGGAATGTCATCCATGAATATAAAACACACTTTCAGCTCCATGGAGCCTTAGCATTAAGATTATTGCACATTTTATTGGCCTTTCCTCGGCTCTGATACTAGGAATTCATCTGCCTCTAACCTTTCCACCCGAGTCGACTTCATACATAAGTAAAGAGTAAGTTGAAATTACAGGGAGCTGTAGAGAAATGGAAGTTCCTCAATTTCTTCTTTCAAAACCAATATTAAAATATATCAGCTGCAATTGTCAAACTAAAAAATGGCCAGATGATTCATAAGGATGAGTAGCCGATAGGCTGGCCTGGATGCTCCCTTGCATTACTGATTGTTAACGGGTCCTTGGGAAGGAAGATGGTTATTTGCCATCAGAGACAGGTGGCAGGGAAGGTGGGGGATGCTGAAGACAAGGAAAGGAGAATGCTCAAATGCTGCACATGCACGGGATGTGCCAGTCAGCTAAGCATTCTCAGAGGGTACAGGTTTAAGTAAATAGCTTGTAAAAGCAACGCCATAGGACTCAACTTCTCCTCCAGGAGTTCTTATCCCCTATACCACGCCCCTCTCATCTCCCCAAGGAGGTCCAGCCTTACCTATCAAGCATCTTTTTAGCTTGTCAGGGACTTAGCTCTAGCTGAGGCAGCCAGAGATTACAGCTAAATGGATTTACAACTAAATGAGGGGGAAATATCTCCTTCTGTTCACTTAGCCATGGCCTTGGTGCCTAATTTGCTATTCGTGTGTCACAGCAACACTGATTATTGCAGCCAGTCTGCACAGGAGTTGGGACTTGTGATAGTCACATGGTCCTCCTCCTCTTTATTTGGTCAGCAGACATCTCAGCATGGTGATACATCCTGACTAGCAGCTTTTCACCTTCTCTGATCAGCCATGTAGCACAGAGTGATGTAGTGGGTAGCTGTACCAGCTGTGACCTGGAAGTACTACCCCCATTGAGGCTTCAGTAACTGCCACTACAGAGTGAACTTGGAAAGAGAGCTGGGGGATATGGATATTGTTCCTGTCCCTTCATTGCTGGTTGGCTTATGCTGGGCATTGTTCATTGTTTTCATTCATTCATGAAAGATTCATTGGAATTTATGAAGGTCTGACTGTTGTCCTTTATAGCTTGGTTCATAAGAACATGAGAACGTAACTGGACATATCCATGCTTTCCCCTATAAATCATCTGGAGAAGAGAAAGGGTGCTATTCTGCTGCAAGTAAGGAAGCCAAAGAAGATTGTTGAAAAGTATCCTTGTAAATTGAATACAAACGTTGTATTGTAATGGTCTCGGAACAATGGAATCAGAAATAATACAGAACAGAATTTTCAGGATATTTGAACAAATATCTAGCAGCTCAAATTCCCAAACTAACTTCAGAAAGGACTTCCTTGTCATTTGTTTTGTCTACCCTTTCCCCTGACTTCTCTGGGTTTTACCTTTGACCATAGAATAAAAATAGCAGGATTCCCTGAGCTCAGCCTACTGTTTGGCTGTGTTGTCTTAAATGCTTGAGAAATATATTAATGAACAAACTTACTTCCAGGGAAAAATAAAATTCATGTGTGTGTTGTTGTTCTTAAAACTTTCATTGGGTGTCAGTATGAGAGTTGATTGGAGAAGAAAGTTACATGGTACTAATAAAAAAATTATGTGACCTAGTCCTGAAGCGAAAACATGTCAACTGTAATCTAAACAGATGAAACAAGCCACATTAAACAATGCAGCAGCAATACCAAGAGATATATAAACACAAAAAAAGAATACTAAGTCCCCAAAACTTGTGATTTCACAAATAACCCTACTGCTGAAGGAAAGAGGACTTGTTCAGTCTTCGTTAACATTGTAGTCAGGCAAAAGCAGAACTCAAGCTGCCCATGGAACAATATCAGCAAACCCAACATGTGGTGATATTTTGGTTGTACTTTGATAACTAAAGCTTGACTGGAGATCAGAGGAAATAGCAAGCCATTAACACAAAAGTCAGGCAGTGGTAGCACATGCCCCTTAATCCGATCACTTGGCAGGCAGTGTCTCTGTGTATTCAAGGTCATACTAGGGAACAGAGCCAATCGTGGTGACACACGCCTTTAATCCCAGTACCAACCAGAGAGACCTGGAGGTCTGTACAGACAGGCAGTGACAAGGAAGTGAGGTAGCTGGGCTAAGAGCCAATGAGAACCCAGAAAAGCAAGGCAATAAAAGTACAGATTAGACAGGAAGTGGCTCTCGTTTTTGAAAGCTACAGAGCTGGTGAGGTAAAGTGGTTGGTGGCTCTCACTAATTCCCTAATCTCTAAGGGTTTCACCCTATATTTGGCTCCATGTTTTTTATTTAATAAGACCACTTAGAAATTCAGCTACCCCAACAGGTAACAGGAATGGTACTAAAGAGCTTTGATTTTCATATATATCCCCCCTGAAGAGCCCAGCAAAGGGCTTGATCAGCAGTAAGATACTGTTGGATGAAGGTAGAAATTTTAATACATGGACACAAACACGAGGTTTTTAAGTCATGTGTGGTATATGTGTGAAACTCCTTCTTTTTCTCTCTATGTACCCTAGATCTAGGGCAGTAGTTTACTCCACCACACCATCCCTTTGTGATGGGGCTGCCACTCCACAGGCCAAAGCAGCAGGTCCAACTGATCATGTGCTGGAGTCTCAAAAACTATGAGCCAAATAAATCTGTTTTCTCTAGAACTTATCTCCAGTCTACATTCCAGTGAGAGAAAGCTGACGAAAGTGTGAGGGTACTGAGAATGGAAACCCTGGGAAGGGAAAGCCTCAGAGAAGATCATAACTGGCCACAATAAACAGTGTCAACTCTTTGGAAGGTTATTCGCATTGGAGATACAATAAAGTCACCCAAGGGGCCTTTAACAAGCACCACTAGAGCCGCATTAAATCAGATTCACCTAGCCTGGTATCAATGATATCATCATGGTCCAAACCCTCAGTGATGCCAATGAGCAATCCTGTTTGAGAAACACCCATTTAAATAAAAGAGAAGATCGGATATAGCAGTTCCTACAGATAAACCAAAGGGCACAGAGTTCGCACTATGACTACACACACACACACACACACACACACACACACACACCTGCTGAAAGGATGTTTCATCCTTGTAGGGTTTGAGAAATGCAGCACACACAGCAGGCATAACAGGCACAGGCTTTTTTTTTTCTAGACAACATATCAGTTAAAATCAAAGGTTGCATTGTCCTGTGTTCTAAAACAGATCTCATTGTATGTACATGTCTGCTTTGAGCAGGAAAATGACACTGATACCTCTTGACTAAATTGATCAAGGAATTAGCTGGATATTTCCAAGAAAATACATTCATGGTCAAGAAGGACTTTCAGATAATTATTAAAGAGATTTGGGGAAAACTGTGAGGCAGAGCAGAAAGTTAAACAAAGAGAATTTAAATGACTAAAGGGAATCTTTACCAAATAATAGTAGAAGAAGCAGCAGAAGCGGTAGCTGTAGTAGTGTGCACCATATGTATGCAGGAACCCACAGAGACTAGAAAAGAGTGTCAGATCCCTTGAAAATGGAGTTACATGGCAGTCATAAGCCACTGGGTTGGTGCTAGGAACAGCAGAACCCGGGTCCTTTATAAGAGCAACCAGTGCTCTTTATCACTGAACTGTTTCTTCACCCCTAGTAGTATCATTTTCAGATTTCTCTTGCGTTGAAGTAACCTGCTTTCCAGGGCAATTGTTTTCTGAGAGTCCCTTGTCTTTTTAAGAAGATGCTTAACTATAAAGTGAAAACTCCACATCCATGAGCAAGCATGGTTGGGGATTGGCCTGCAGGATCAACCTGATCCTTCGTCTTTGTTTCTGTTGTTGCCATTTATAATTGAAATTTAAGAATACATTACATACACAGGATTGCCCAAATATATGATATGCTGTCTCTTTTCTATCAGCTGTCTTCTCTGAATGTTTAAAATAACTTGGGATAATGGTGACAATCTACTCTTGTTCAAGCTGAAGAAGTGCAACGTGGTCAACAGGAATACTAGGCAGAGTGACTCTGACTGTAATAAAGGAAATTAATAAGTCCCCACAGGGGTCTGCTGAATTCAAGGTTGTCCTTCAGGCAGGGACGTTGCACCTTTTCTGTGCCATTTCAGCGAGGTGACTATGTAAAGACTTGAGTATGAGAATTTAATAACTGAGAACTTTTATTCATATTAATTACATTTTTTGATATTGGAAGTCTCCAATTTATGTCCAAATAGACTCCTGAGGCAGGAGAATCCAGCATCATTAAAGGTCAGTAAAAGAATTAAGCTTTGTGAAGGCAGTCACTGTAATTTTTGTTCTGAATCATAAATTCTATTGTAACATGTTATCATGGTAGTTCTTTCAATTCACATGCAAACTCTCCTGAGAGTTGGAATATGGGAGACAAATGTTTTTAAATTATCTTTCTAGATTATTATGTCTGTGTCCTACAAATAGGATGCATTGCAGAGTAGAATCACAGGGGTTTGGGCCAAAAAGATTCAGCACAAATATTTTTAAACAAATGAAAATTCTGATTATGTGCCAGAGAATATTGCCACTGTTATTTTGCACCACTGTTATTTCAGGATGGAGAAAAGCTTATAAGCCAGATACCTCGTTTCTCTGCCCTCCCAACTACTCTTGCATTGAAAACTTTGTTTATTATAAAGTAATAAACTGAAAGTTGATTAATACATTCTGTATGTCTTACACTTCCGAACCTTTTGGCCTTCTGGCTAACATCAAGTACAAAAGTGTATATTTCATCTGTCTTGTGAGGATTTGGAGTGCCTTTTTGGAAGATGGCACAGGGAAGTCAGCCCATTACCACAAAATGCTCCAAGATGGAAAGTTAAGCCAGTTTCACAGGAATTGTGACAGCTGACAGACAATGGGAAGGAATTTCCAGTTGCTATCTGAGTCACAAATTCCAATGAAATTATATCATCATTGATGCATAAAGCAAACTTCAGAAAATAATTAAACAAGATATACATAAAGTGTCAATATATATTGTCACTGCCCAATATGAAGGATATGAGAGAGAGTCATCTTATTGTAAACATGAGAAGTAGGAGATGTAGGATCAATGGCTATAGAAACAACACATTTCTATATCAGTTGATAGCTTACAAATTAATGTCCTATAGCCTGTTTTATATGTTCTGTGCATTGTCTGTGATAGGCAATAATGTCTTCATCAGAGAAATTCGGGGATTAATGTAGTTATACTGCTCCACACAAGTGACCCAGAAATGAATTTACTCCTAAACTAACAGAAGACTATCTCATCACTCCAAACTTTTTGGAGTACTTGGTTGTCTGGCCTAGACAATTAATGAAAAAAAAAAACTGAAGTATATGGAGGGACTTGAGGTTTTAAAGAAAAAAAATTCTGTAAAAAGTTCAGCATAAACTCTATAGACAAAGTGCAGAAAGAAACATAGAACGGGAAAAAGAATTTTGAAAGGTCAACTTGTTTAAGAGGGTATTCGGAGAAAGCAGTCTCAATTGTTGTGTGTTCTTGATAGATGGAGCTGAACAGGATTTCAAAAGACTTCCCTAATATCTTTCTGACCCAGATTTGACCCAAACTCAGTCCGAATTTGGGAAAGAAGAAAATCTAAAGTTGAAGTTGTAAAGCTATCAATCTTGTAGCCTATTTTAGGTGGAAAACACCAGCAAGGTATCCAGGGCAAGAATTAGTGACCGAAGTGATGGAGACCACTATACAAGAATGCACAAAAATGGTGTTAAACTGAGCATGATTGTTTACATTGACAAAAATTCTACAATTATTAATCACTTATGTCCATATGTATGTATGGGCAAACATACACAGCCATTTTCCATTACTTCTTTTCATTGTTTAGATGTGTGATTGTTGGGGGATGCTTGTGAGTGTGGTGTTTACATGTGTTCATGTGTGTGTGCGCTTATGTGTATGTGAATGTGTGTGTGTGTGTATGTGTTAGTGTGAAGTGCATGTATGTGTATTCGAGTGTATACAGACATTTGTACAACTGCATGTGAAGGCCAGAGGACAGTCTCAAGCATCATTCTTTCAAAATAACCCATCTCTTATTGAAAGAGGGTCTCTCATTGGCCTAGAGATAATCAAGTAGATTGGCTGGATTCTCCTATCTCTGTCTCCTCAGCATGGGATTGTAAGTGTGTACCACCATGCCTGACTTCTTTATTAGACATGGGCTCTGGAGGAAGGAGGGGCTCAGACTCATTACCTTGAACTTGTAAGGTAAGCACTCTACAGACTGCTTCCTCCACAGCTTCTGCTTCTGCTCCTCCTTCTCCAAGATGTGACAAAAGTTTATCTACAAAATTACTACAGAGTAATAGATGGATAGTGAAGAATGCTCAATATGAGTAAGATGACAACATGAAATATAACTTTTGCTAAAATTCTTTCAAGGAAATCAACACATTTTCTTGATATCTTCAAGAAAATCAGAACCAAAAGATTTATTTTAAGGAATCAACTCATGTAATTATAGATACTGAAAAGTTCCAAGACCTGCAGGGTGAGTCACTCTCTTGGTCCAGAACTATGATTGATGGTCTGAGAACAGACATTCTTGGTGGTAGCATTGTGAATGCTGATAATTTTGGGGAATTCTTTCTGGTATAAACACTCAGACAACAGTGAGAGGGAAATAGAGAGTATGTCACCAGTGGACCTAAGCTCATATCACTCCCAAAAGGCTTTGAAGTTGGGTCCAGTTTCTAGTCTCATTTTATGCTCTAAAACCACAAGGTAGGGGAAGGCAAGCAAGCAAGATTTTCAGACGTGCACTTGGCAGTCAGCAGGCTGTTAAGGGCAACAACCCATTGTTTCAGCTATTCCTCCAGGTCATTATGTTCCAGGTAGCAAGTGAAATCATGATTGGCAAATAGACAGTATGAGCAATGATTTATATAAATCACTAAATAAATCAGTATCTAGTAATTAGTCTTATTCTACCTTATTCTACTCCAGCAAGCCTAAGACTAAAGAAGAAACAGTATTTCACATGATGTCCCAAAGGCAGGAGAAAATCTGTTGTCTTCATTAGAAGGAAATCAGGAGGATGTACAAAACAAAAGATATATGAATTTCCAATGGCATTTTTTTTAAATTGGTTATTGTGTAGAATAATGTGGTAAAAAAAAATTAATAGGGCTTCCATAGTCAGATACAAAGGGCAAAAATATCTAAGAGGTGAACTGAAAACTATATTAAATGATATTAACTATCAGATGTGCATCCAAATTTCCTGACCAAGAAGATTAAATGACAACCATCAAGTATGTGTATATGCAGTGCTTCTGACCAAGAAGAAACTATAAGGAGCCTCCAAAATTGCTAGGGCCTAACATAAACATAAGGGATTTTAAAACAACATAGTATTAGGGATTATATTGAAATGTTTCCTGAAAGATCATGTGTTAATCCCTATTCCCCCAGAGCACTATTTGGGGAGGTTCTGGAAAGACTAGAGGTGGAGCCTAGTTGTGTTCTATGGGTATCTTGTCTCTTGCCCTTTTTGGTCTCAGTCTTTGCTTTGGGCTGACAATAAGGTAAGAACCTTCCCTGCTGCACACTCTACCACCACAGTGTTCTGCCCAAACTAGTGGGATGAGAAAAATATTAGCCAAAATGAATCTTTCTTCCTCTAACTTTTTCTCTCTGGTATTATGGAGAGAACAAGAAAATTTTACTAGTACACAGAGATACAGGTGTAAATCAGAACCAACTTATTTCTTCTTCATGCTTCTCTCAGTAGCAGGTGAGAAAACGTACCTACTTTTAAGATGTGTTTGTCAATTTCCACTTTCTTGGAGAAGGCACCAAATTCTAAAACACCGGTAGACAAGCTGTCTGATTTTTCTGAAATATCTTGTCCATAATTAACACTTTTTAAGAGAAGCTGCACACGTAGAAATCAAAACAAGCAAAACTGTGATGCGGATTTGAAAGTAGTTAGCAAAATGTGATTTTTAAGATATTATTATTTTATGTTTTATTAATATTAAACATAGCATGCCAAGTGATGGGTTTTGTTATGGCACATTCATATTACTTCGTTCTTATTCATCTCCTTGCCCACTGCCCTTCCCTCCCTTTCTGCATCTTCTTGAGCATCTCCTTCTTCCTCCAAGTAATGCCCTTTCTGCTTTCATGTCACGCATTTTTCCATCCCTTTTTCTCCCCCCCGCCCCCTGCCCTGCCTTAGATTTCTTCTTCACCTTTCACAGACCCTTTCTAGTTTAATGATTACCTGAGACATACACATACATTAACATATCTAGAACTTAAAATATAGCTTCTATGTATGAGGGAAAGCATGTTTCTATATTAATATAAGCTTAATTTCATTGGCACAATTACCTTCAGTTCTAGGCATCTTTCTACAAATGTCACAACTTCATTTTCCTTTATTGTTGAATAGAATTATGTCATGTACATGTGGTACATTTTGTTCATTCATGGGCATTTTGGTAGTTTCCATTTCTTAGCAATAATGAATTGTATGGAAATAACATGGGTATGCGAATATTGTGGTGGATAACTTACAGTCCTTGGGTTATATTCTCAGAGCTGGCATAACTAAAGAATGTGGTAGTTCTATTTTTATGTTTGTTTCAAACCTTCTAAATCAATTTCAATAGTCCGTACAAATTTATGCTCCCAAACATATTGTAAAATGCTTCCTCTTTCCCCACATCTTTACCAGCATCTGACTCCACTTTCTTCCTTTCTTTTTTATTTCCATATCCAAATTTTACTCTCTTGTTCCATAAAAAACATTTTAAACTTTTATTTTGATTATGTTTTTAGAATCTCATATATGAGTACTAGAGTTACATCATTTCTTCATCCCACTCTCTTCCATCTCTAGCTCCTCCAATGTGCCACTCACTTCCTCTCAAATTTGTGACCTCTTCTATTATACTATTGCTGTTTTACACACACATATATGCACATAAAATACACACAAACACAATCTTATGAGTCCGTTTATTGTTGTTAATATGTATATTTCTTTAGGGCTGTCACTTATGGCTAGATAACCTATTTGGGAGCTCATCCCTAGAAAAGACTGATTTTTTTCTCTCTCTCATCAGCCTTTAATTGGTTGTAGCTCTTCATGTAGAGGTGGTATCTTGTGAGATTTCCTCCACCTGTGTTGTGATGTCAACTGGTGGTATCATTGTATCTTGTATGTCTTATTTAGGTAACCAAATTTTTGAATTCTCATGGGCACAACTCCCTATTATATTCAAAGGAAACAATCCCACATTAGATGTCCTGGTTCACTGGCTCTTAAATTCTTTCTTCCCACTTTTCCATGATGTTCCATGAGTCTTAGGTGTAATGATTATATTGTAGATGTATTGGGAATGGGCATCTCAGGGTCATTTGTTTTCTGAATTCTGACCAGTTGTGGAATCCTTTGGTGTTCTCTGACTGCTGAAGAAAGAAGTATTTTTGATGAGGAGTGAATGCTACATTTCTCTGTCAAAATAAGGATAAGGATAGAATGCAGCTGCAAATCATAATTGTTCAGAAACTTGGCAGTAGTGGGTTCTTTTCTAGGTTTTACGAACTCACCAGCTGCAAGTAGTTGCCTAGGTTTACAGTACTAAGCATCCATTCCCTCCTCTTGGGTGGGCCTCAAGTCCAATTAGACACATGTCAGTTACCTCCAAGATATAAGTGCTAAAGCCACCAGAGAAAAAAGGTAACCACCAACCAATCTATAAGCCTAGGACCCACAACAATGGTTTGTCTGCATGATATGCTGGTGCAGTAGTGGCACAAACCTCATGGGAGTGAACAACTACTCTCTGGTAGGATTTCAGGACCCCACGCCCAACACTGCTCTCATGACCAGGAACCTGAGACCAGATAAACCTTGGGCCTCAGAATAATACGAATATTATAGTCTGATAAAGAAACAGAGCAGAAGACTTACTCCTAACAACATTCTGCTATACCCATAGATCGGTGTTTTGCTTGACCATAATCAGAGAGGCTTCCTCTCACAGTAGATAGGGATAAAAAGGAGATGCACAGGGAGTGAAAGACTTTGGAATTCACAATCCTAAATGGGATGGCTTCAACATCAAACCCTTGCTTCAGGGAGTAAGGAGCTATGTGAAGTAACAAGCATGGAGGAAGTACTGAAGTGGCCCTAATGTCTGTCTTACTAGGAATTAAAACTTTCTCATAGAGATCTATGAGTTCAAGGTTAGCATGGTCTATAGAGCAAATTCCAGAACAGCCAAGGCTACACAGAGAAACACTGTTTCAAAAAAAAAAAGAAATAAGAAAGGAAGAAAGAAAGAAAGAAAGAAAGAAAGAAAGAAAGAAAGAAAGGAAGGAAGGAAGGAAGGAAGGAAGGAAGGAAGGAAGGAAGGAAGGAAGGAAGGAAGGAAGGAAGAAAGAAAGAAAGAAAGGAAGAAAGAAAGAAAGAAAGAAGGCATGGAGTTGGATGGATGGAAAAGTGAGAAGGAGCTGGGAGGAGTTGGGAGAGATGAAACTAAGATCAGAATACATAGTATGAAAAATTATTTTCAATGAATTATTTTCAGTTTCATAAGTTAAAAAAATATATAAGTGCCATTATCACACCCTTGGGTATGTAGCTTGCTGTGCTGGTCAGTGTTGTCATCCACAGTCTCTCTACAACTGGACATTTGTTTACACAATCATTGTCATTTTGTTCCTAGTGAGATGGAATCTCAAATTTGTTTTAATTTGCAATCCCAGATGTCAAGGGATGATAGAGATTATTTGTTTTTCAAATATTTACTCTCCATTTGTGTTTTTTGTTTGTTTGAGGATTAAGTCTTAGTTTCAAATCCCTAATAAGACAGACATCAGGGCCATTTCAGTGTTTCCTCCATACTTGTTACTTTATGCCATCAGATGCTGAATATTCCTCACCAGTGAATATAATCATCAATAGTTATGTTTTAAACATCTTCAGATCTGTGGGAGGCTTTAGGTTTTACAAATGCCTGTGATGTTGATATTATTCTCTTTGGTTTGTTAATAGAAAACAGAGGCACAGTTCAATGCAAAATCTTCCCTGATGTCGCAAGGGGAGTCATGTCAGACCCGGAAGATGACATGACTTCCTTTAACTACAATGTCATAAATATCTCCTGTGCTTCTCTTATGATTTCTGCATACATCAAAGTCCTGAGATTTTCTAAAAGTATTTTATGGATGATGTAAATGTTTTTTCCCCTTTCTCTGTTCCCTAGATTAAGTACGTCAATTATATCTGAAGAGGAGAAGCTGCCATTTGTAGCTTTCCAGCATCATCCTGTCTCACCATGCCTGAGATTAAAGCAGAATGCCTTTGCCTAGCTCTTCCTTTCTATTGCTTAAGCAATGAAGAAACATTACCTTAATCATGCTCAATGTGTGCTATCTCCAAGCACAGCTGTTGTGCTGGCCCTTCCAAGCCCAGCCGCTAAGGAGTCTTACCCATGGTGGAGTGAAAAGAGAGCCAGCCATTTGCCTTCTAATAACATTTAATTTTGCTTTTCTAGCTAATTCCTGTCAACCAGGTTTTTCCAGTGTATAATTCTTCCTTTATTGTCACTTTCCTCCCTGGGAGGGACAGCGTGTGAGCCAACTCCTAAACATAGTCCACAGAGCAAAAGATGAACCATGGCTTGAAATTTTCCACCTTATCAAATGAGTCCACTGAGTTTCAACAAAAGCAATCCACAAAAAAAAGACAGATCTGTTTTGGCAACTAGCCCACCAGGGAAGATGCCTGTAGGAAAAGCTATTGCATCAGAAACTAGAAATGGCAGAATGTTCTGGATGCCCCATAATATGATAGTTTAATGTTGTCTCCTATTGCTTAGCAAAATCACAATTGCCTGTTACTAGGTTTTGGAGGTCAATGGCTCTGCCTGTATCAGCAGGACTGGAATTTTCTGGAAGTAGAAATTGATGGTAAGAATGCCTGGTGTTTATTACAAATAACCCTCACTTCTGTTAACACAAGAATGGAAAGATACAGGGTTTTAGCGAGAGGCTCTGGTTCAAGTCACTCTTTTCTGTTCTTTGGTAATATTGTGATCTAGCACAAAATTTAATGCCCTTAAAAAATCAAAGTTCTTTATGAATTTTGGAATAATCGTGCATATCTCCCTTCATCCTTGTTTAGATTATAATCTATACTAGGGTTTAAAAGTCATATAAACATACACACTTTGTAGAATATGCAGCATTACTTGATAATTATTGGCTATCATGAGATATACATGAAATATAACAGCTTACGCTGTATAACTTAAACTAGTGTGAAGGCATACAGATCCCATCTAAGGACAGGGCCACCATCTTAGACCACCTGCTGTACTCAGTTAAAGAAAGGACCTGAGGAATGTGCCATGACATCTCAAACAGATACATGGCAATATGCTTCTGCAGACATTCTGTCTGTGGTTTATGGCCCTTGAAGATATCCAGATAATCCTGCTGAGCCGTCCAGATAATCCTACTGAACAAGTTGTGGTTCCCCACCAAAAGTATAATTTAATGGTTTCAAATGTGGCTTTAAGCCAAAAGTCTAGACCAGTAGTTTCAAAAAATCACCTTGCCCCATAGCCCTTCTACCCAATCCCAAGTTGCCAATTCCCGGCTTGTGGTTTTTTCCTATAAAAACCCTCTACAACTGGGCTCGTGGTTGCCACTACATTTCCTTCCATCTGCCACAGGGTGGCCCAGGTTGAACCTGAATAAAAGGACCCTTATGTGCTTGCTTCAGAAACCGGCTCCTTGGTGGTCTCTGGGGGTTTCAAGAAACGGGTACAACACTAGTCATTATTGTATCAGGAAAGAACCTGAGGCTCAGATTTTACTGAATTACCCAAGGTCACAGGACTGAAAGAAGAGCCAATACCCACACATATCATGCCAACCTAAAAATAGTTACTCTTTTCATTGTAGACAAATAACCAACAATTTAAAAGCTTTGTCACCTCCACTGTTTTTTGTTTGTTTGTTCGTTTGTTTGTTTTTTCCTCTGAATTGCATCAGTTTCTGCTCTTGGTTGTGTATGCTTAAAACTAAGAAAGAATGTTAGACAATCAAGTGTAAGGGTAGAGAAGGTAATCCAGAGTTGGAGAAGCCTGGGCACCACACAGGCCCTGCATTCACTTAAATTACTTTGTAGCAAGAGACACAGACAAATGATGAGGCAATTATCAGGTAGAATGGGGATAAAGTATAAAGAGACCATATGTTAATGAAGAGGAAACGGGCATGGTGTGAAGTTCACTTATGTCTATCAGCAGGAGAAAGGAGGTGTCAGGCAGAGAAGAATTAAAATATGTAAATAGCTATGTGTTTGTATCTGCCCCTTAGACCAGGATAGCTTACAAACAGCCTTTTTTATCATCATTGATATGCTGATACAACAGACCATAATACAACTATAAAACCCTGATGCCTCCTGGAGAATTGGATTCTTTCAGCCTACAAGACTTTCTAGGGAGGTTGACTGTGGGCCACCAGAAACTGCCTCTTGGATTTTGCCCCCCTGCACTGACACCAAGACTGTTCAGCTCTGGACTTACACCTCTATGGTCAAGGATAACAAAAGCCCTCACCTCGTACCAGCCACTGTGCCCTCACTTTACATTCTCACAGCCTTCTCAGAAACTGATATCAGCATTGCCCATCCTGGAAAGTGGAACATAAAACCTTTCATCTGTTTACCCAGCATCCTACATGAATGGGACGCTTGAACTCATGCAGCTAGCAGTTCCTATACACAGGCTCTGTACCGTAACTAATATGTTCTTTGCCAATTACTTTCAAATCATCTCTTGCCCCAACATTATGTGCTTCATATTAATTTATATGTTGTGAGTAAATACTTCTGTAAAGTACACTGGAAGTCAGTTAGGAGAAAATTGAAATTAAAATGATATCTAATATACAACTCCAATCATTACATTGTTAGGCTCAATATTACAGAATACTGGCCTGTAAATCATCACAATGTTTCTAATGCTTTGTCTCACTTCCTCTGTGTACGATTGATCACCAGTGACTCCCAGAGTCACATTTTGGCTTACACTGTTCTAGGTACAGTACCCATTAACCCGTGTAGCCCCAGCTCTGTCATAAGTTTCATCCTGGGGTCATGACCTTGACCTGCTGAGTTAATGCTCTGATTAGGACACTTACAGATAGAGGAAGCTTAAGCAGTTTAATCTGGCTTTATGTCATGCCATGCCATAAAGAATGGAGTATGCATTAATTCACAAAACTGATTTTGTAAAACTTGGTTTTCTGAGAACAACTTACAATCTTCCTTCTCCCACTGATTTTTTTCCCTAACTACTATCTTTTAATTAGCATAATGTAATCCAATTGATTTTTTATTGTTTTCCCCTTGTTTTTCTCATGGCCCAAAGATTTTGACACAATTCTTGGAAAAAAAAACAAGCAAGCAAACACACAAAGGACTAGTTAACTTCATACATGCTTGTGATAGGCTATTCGTATCTATTATAGCAATTGCTTCCTGTTTGCTTGTAACTGGCTGTTTGCATCTCTTATGGCAAATGCTTCCTGTTTTAAATCTTCAAATAAGAACAATATCATTGGAAACTACATGAGTCTGAAACAATAATGTGATACCTATCAGGAGGTTGGACTAGAGGAAAAATATTACAGACAAAGAAGTTAAAAATACACCACTCTGGCATATTGATTAAGTTAAAAGCACTTTAAAAAATGGCATGTGCAAAAAGATCCATCTGCCCTTCATGCCGTTTCCTAAAAGCAGAAGATAAAATTCCCACATGAAGGATGCAGCATTGTTACTGTCAAGGACAGAAAACTGAGACAGAAGGATTTTGCCCCAGTTTTAATCAGCTAGCTTTTGTCTTTGTAGGCCACTCACTCAGTAAACTGCCTAGCCCAAGCCCCTTTACCTTGTTGCAGATTTATAATCTAGTACATTTTATTCAACACAGCATTTAAATAATCAACTCTTTTGGTCTTCATTTCCTTGTCTGGAATCCTTTGCCACACAAAGTTTGTATTGAACATATTTTCATGTGTTGCTTCTTTCCATCTTTGCTTTATAAATTTAATTCTCAAACCCTGCAGGACCTTAAGAGAACATGAAGTTTTGTCTCTCCTGTATAGACTAATGGAGTAATAGTTTATTCAGACAAGGTAGAGAGATGGAGAAGGAAAAGAGTTAAGCTCAAAAGTGTTTGTCACGTTGCTTTATTAAAAAATTCAAATATTTTAATATCCTTGCTGTAAACTTAATGTTCTTGTTATTGTGACTCGGAGGCTTTTAGCAGTGCATGACTGCTCACACAGTAAAGGCTGTCTTCATAATAAAATTCTGTAGAAATATCTTTAAATCAAGAGTGCCAACTTTCACGTTATTTCTAAAAAATACAATTAGTCATTATTTTCCTAACAATTCACAAATAGGAGTTGTGAATAATGGGAGAGTGCTGTTTGTCGCATTCAGAGATCAGGAAATCAGTCTCAAAGGCCCTCAAATGCTGGGTACAACTGGGGAGGAATGGAAGTTATTAAAAATGAATGTACAATTGAGTTCTACACAATAACATACAGCTTAGCTGGGAACACATGCCACAATGAAATGAGAGAGAGTTTCCCTTCCCTTTCTGTTCTGGACTCTGCTCTCAACTCTGGACCAGCTGACTCTCTAAGCCTAAGGAAAGCTGGCCAGTGAGGAAAGATGCCTCTACTTCACTAAGGCTGCAGTAGATGGCTCCCAGCTAATGCTAATGTCTTTCCTAATTCTTGTCTTCCAAGTTTTAACCAAGACTCTCATCATCCCAACAATGCCACCTCTATCAGCACAAGGCTTAAAGCCAGTTGATGCTCCCTCTGTTCCCTAGCTACAGTAATCTCACCTTGTTTCCCCTCACCATTAAAACAATGGTAAAAATTTACAATCTCTTGGAATAACAGATTGCAGAAGCCCACTTCTCTGAGATGAGTTCAGGAATTCTTCACTGGGTTTTCTTTCCAGACTTCTAACCTGGTGTCTTTGGCATACCTTTCACTATCTAGAACAGATTTTCTCTCTTATTGTATGTGTAGACACTCCCCACTTCAAGCCAGACTGAGAAATTCTGTCTCCCTATAGGGTGATGAGCCCAAAGAAGAACAGAGATAAAAAAAATGCATCTTACTATGATGACACAGAATAAAACAGCTGTGTAGCATTTAATTTCACAGTATACAGATTTTCAGGTGGCTGTCATTTAAACAATGGAGAAAGGTTCTTTCTGGAAGAGCTGGGGAACTATCTACGATCACCCAGGCTAAATATAGTAATAAATAAACTCATAAACTGGACTAAACATAGGAAAGTAAAACTTAGTTCTTTCTTCCTGAAAGTCAAACTGGAAACTCTCAGCCCTGTGGTAACGTGGGTATCCAGGTTGTTTCTATGTTATAGAGTGTTTCCTAAGGCTGATCATGTAGGAGTGCAGGAGAAAATAAAGGCCTGTGTGATTGTAACTAATCTGTATCTTTCTTATGCATCTAGAGTACACCTGCTTGCAGTTAATAAGCTGTTCTTGGGAGAGCTGAGGAGATGTCTCATAAGTCAATTTTTGGGCCTTATCATGATCATAAAATCTCTGGAAAGATTGTTTGGGGGTCTCCTGGAAGCTTCCTAACAAATCTTCTGTATCCTTCCATCTAAGCTGGAAATGGGGTGAAATTCTTCACTTGGTGTCCACTGAGTAGAAAGCTCCCATCTATTTTCAAGAAGACCAGAAAATATAAAGTCATTATGTGCTCAGGAAGGAGAAATGGGTTGGTTTTTTTTTGTTTTTTTTTTGTTTTGAGAATCTATCCAATTTCTAACATAGGTGCCATAAATGAGAATTTAAAGAATTTATCAAACATACTGTTACTTCCTGGTAGGTCATCTAACCTAATTTATATAATGCCTGGACAGAATAAGTGATATGAGCATTTTCTGTTTTTCATTATCACATTGTTATGAATACTAGCCTACCATCCTCAGTATTATAACCAATACTTATCATGGAGGATGCACTTAGAAAGGTTATTCAGAATGCTTTGTTCCATGAAGAAAGAAAGTATTCCTATGAATACCGTGATACAGTCCTCAATTAGTCGATTGTTTGATATTGTTCATCAACTCATCTTTTCATCAACCAGGAACACAGAGAAGACCCATTTTTGGGAGAAGAGCATCATCTCACCAGGAAAGATGCTGTGGCAACATGCATGTTGTTCCTCAGGTGACCTAGTTCTAGGTATAGGTCTTTAAAGTGGACTCTGGCCCATTAAAGCAAGGGAAAGACAATCTATCTCATAAGCAAACTCAAGTGAATGATGCACTGACTATAAAATAATTTTCCTGCATCTTGATTCTTCAGTTCTCTTTCCACTCCCTAGGACCTTGCCTAAAGTTTTTTGTTCAGCCCTCTCAAGTCAATGAAATTTCATTATCCCACTAAAATGACTAATTCCCAAAGGGAACCTTTTTTTTTTTTTTTTTTTGTAAGCTTTAATGCACAGTGGTTAACTCCCAAACACTCAATCTCAAGTGTCAGCCATGTGCTTTTAACTACCGAGCAGGGAGCTCCCAGAGCAACACAGAATAAGTTCTTATGGTTTATCACTTTCAACAACCCCTGGTACTTCACTGAGAAACATACCAAAATTCACTTTTAATGACACCTTTACTTTCCAAAGGCTGGTAAGATTAGACAAGATAAGAATGAAGAAAGGAAGATCATTATAGAATTGTGTGTGTGTGTGTGTGTGTGTGTGTGTGTGTGTGTGTGTGTGTGTGTGTGTGTGTGTGTCTACCACTTGTTCCATAGTCAGGGGTTTGTTAACACTTAAAGTTCATTCACTTGATTGGAGAAGGAAATGACTAAGAAAAGATGGCTAATAATTCCACAAAGAAAAGGATTTGGGAAAGCACCCATCCTTTGGGCAGTTGAGGTGTACTTTTGGAAGATAACTGTGATGCCCCCAATTCCTATTACAATAGCAATTTCTTCCATGCATTCTTCCTTCTCATATTTTCTAAAATTTTAACTCTGCTTCAGATACCAGGAGAAGAACCTCCTCCAGCCTCATCCCTCAGGCCTCCTGCAAATTTCATGATACCTCCTTCCTCAATACATTTCAACTCCATAGTAGCATTAGGGAAGTCTTGGGGACAAAATCTGCAGTCAGTTCACTACTGTATTCATCTTTTTGAGCAGCAAAATTAACAGCTTAATAAGTACTTTGAAGTGACTAAGAGTTTTCACCTGAAAAAGAAAACAATTGCCTAAAACAAGACTGAGCGATAAGGTCCAAACATAGATGTATCACACAGTAAGAGGTAAATTTGTGGGAAATGTCCAAGATGCACCTGAAACACAGTGGAATTACATAGCTGTGTTCACTATGCTAGTGCATTGCTTCTCAAAAAACAAAGCTACACATTTCTATAATAAAATATTTACTTAAGTCTCAAAATATATACAGGGGTGCTTTTCTGGGTCTCCCTGTGCATAATTTACCCAAAGAATCTTAGTCATCCTTT
Source organism: Peromyscus maniculatus bairdii (assembly GCF_049852395.1). Taxonomy (NCBI): domain Eukaryota; kingdom Metazoa; phylum Chordata; class Mammalia; order Rodentia; family Cricetidae; genus Peromyscus; species Peromyscus maniculatus. The sequence goes on from NC_134868.1 coordinate 43,306,942, forward strand.
TTATCATTAGTGGTAGCTGAAAATCTTCATTACACAAAGAACTGGCAAACATAGTTGTGCCTGGATTGAAATACACAGCAACTTGCAGGTATAGAGCAGCACCAATCGCCGGGCGGTGGTGGCGCACGCCTTTAATCCCAGCACTCGGGAGGCAGAGGCAGGCAGATCTCTGTGACTTCGAGGCCAGCCTGGTCTCCAAAGCGAGTTCCAGGAAAGGTGCAAAGCTACACAGAGAAACCCTGTCTTGAAAAACCAAAAAAAAAAAAAGAAGGAGAAGGAGAAGGAGAAGGAGAAGAACAGCACCAACAGCACCAATCATTTTCATCTACATTCCCAAGTCTCAGAAGAAAATTTTACTTTTGTCTGTCTGGAGAAGTCATGTGTGGCAAACATTTCAGGATGAGCAATAACGAGTAAATTCCACCTGAAAAAAAAAACTGCTATGGCACTTCTGAGAAATGCTACAAAGACTAAAACACCAAGTGAGCAGCATGGTCAGAGAGCTTCCATAGAAACCATCTAAACACAGTGTGGAAGAACTCAGGGCACCTGCATCTATGTGAACAGATCAGATGAGAGATGATATTACAAACACACTGAAGGAAGGTTTGGAATAAAGAGGTTGCAAAGTGGAGTGACACAAACTGGGGAATGGTTCCCCAAGGCAGAGGCAGCAGAGATGCCTCGCTGATGGGATGAGGATTTCCTTCATCCCAGAGAGCTTTCGCTTCTTTTGCTGACTTGTTAGTTTTGGTCACTGGACCTAGAAACTTGTGCATGTTAGAAAACACTCTACTTTTAAGATATATTTTCAGCTCTTTTTTAACCTTTTTTTTTCTGAAATTGATGTGAACTCAGTCTGCAGTCCAGGCTTTTCTGCAATACACAACCTTCCTGCCTCCGTCTCCTCTGAATACCTGGGATTACAAGCCTGTATCACTAGCCTGTCACTATTTAAAAAGGTTTTGATAAAAAACAAAAACAGACAAACGAAACCTCATATCATACTGTTTCATTTACTGGGACTTTACATCAATCCTTGATCTTAGTCAGGTATTATTTACTTAATGTCATGTAGACACATCTATAGTGTGTATACATGCGTGTACACTTGTTCATATGTGTACATGTGTGTATGTATCTGTGTTTAGGTGTGCATTTACACATATGCATATGCATGTGTGCACACACATGTGTATTTTTTTGTGTGCAGATGCTTTTAGCTTTCTTCTAAATCTGGTCATGTCTCTAATAACTGGCTTCCAAAATAGTAGTGTCTTTGACCCCATGGACCATTTTCAGCATCTCTGTCTTGATATTTTCCATTGCACCGTTATTATGATTTTTGTCTTTTAATTAAGTGTAGCTGTAGGGATCCATTAGGCATGATCCTCAGAACATATTTTCAGTTTGCCCTTTGGATTTTGACTTTCTGTCTATAACCCTTAATCCACAGTCACCCTAACCTGTAACATGATGGCCACATGATTGTGCTTTAAATATAAATAAATACAAGGAAAGATAGTGTTGGTTTTAATAATAAGTGGTGCTGTTACCATGCAAGAAAGGTCACAAGGCATAACAAAACCCAATATCAGAGCTTTATTGGGGGGGTGCAGAAGAGAGTGATCAGGCCTGTGGCCGGCTTTTTAAGGATTCCTCTGCACATGTGCAGGTGGGCTTATGGAGCTATGCCATGCACGCGCAGATTGCGTGACCATGCTGTGCAATGTGCATGAGCACACTGATGACATAAGACGTAAGACCCCCTTGCTTAGCTACTGGTCATGCAGCTGGAGGAGTGGCAGAATCCTAACAGATAGCCTTTGTGATGTGTATGTTGAGGACTACAATTCTTTTCTTTATTTAAACTAATAAACGTTTATTTTAGTATAAGTAGATGTGAATTCCACACATAACCAAATCTTCCTGTGCTAACCCTTTTATATTCAAGATCTAGGATGAAAATGAAGAACATAACAACAAAACAACAACAACAACAAAAAAAAAAGCATTCATTTGGCATCGTAAGTACAAAGAGAGCTATACTTCATTATTATTTCCCAGTTTATTCCCAGTACCCCAATGTCTGGCAGTATAAATATGGATGCCTCGTGAATGCCTTCCTGATAAACTCTGATAGGGTTTGAAATTCATGCCAAGCCTGCCCTCTATCACAGCTGTGTTTTGTAGCATGTCCAAATGAAAGGAAATCAATGTCTGACTCATCCCTATGTGGCCTCCTTCACGACTTGAACTTAAATATTAATTAACCACGACAAAGAAGGTACCTTATAATTATTGCAAAAACCTAGAAACCTAGCAACCGCTTAAAGAAACTCGTTTTCTCCCCCCCCCCAGCCCTCCTTCCCTCCAGCTCTATAGCAACCACCACACCATCTGTTATCATCCCTTTTTCTCTGTTGCCTCATCGCCTTGTCCTTTTTCCAGGTTTCCGTGCCTTCATTCTTTGCCAGACATGTAACGTGAGGCCCTCACAAAGAAAACAAGTCCAGAGAAGAAGAAGATAAATCCTGTCATTTCATAAAGGTACTTGTTTTCCAGTTAGCGGGAAAAAAATTAATTTTCTTTCCGCACCCACGTCGGTGCTGTCTGTGCTAACAGATAAGCTCCTTGGGAGCAGGGACTATGCCTTTCTTAATTGGCTACAGGCTTTTTAAAATTGTTTCATGCCGGACCAAAGTCTCAAGGGCCCTATAGGCACGCAATAAATATTAAACACGGGCGATCGTGGTCTAATGACAGGTATTAGGCATCTCCTCGCACATACGGCTATTCAAAGAAAAGTTCAGCAGCCAGTGTCTTTGAGCACACGAGAGCACAGAGCACTGCCGCAGAGTGGTGGCAAAGGGACAAAGTTGATGGGACACTGTATTGTGTTCAGAGATTTTACACAGTGCTCCTAAAGTATTGTTCATATCATTTATTGTCCTTCACCCGTGCCAGGTATCATTGCTGAAGCCATCTCCAGCCTTACGATGGGTCTGAGGAGTCAAGAGGATGCCCCTTACATAAGAGACGTCTCAAACTATGTGTGCACATACGTTCCTAATTTTACAAATAAGTTAATTCTCACAGCAGTAAACCAAGAGTCACATCAAGGAGCAGATTAAATGGAGCTGGTTTCTGCATGGTCCCAAGCAAACGACAACCACAACCACAACTTGCTAAGCATGCTTTATGAAATAATTTATATTATCTGTAGCTGAGGTTAATGAGATCCCTGTCACTCCCCCACACACACACATACACTATAAGTAGTACAATCTTAAGCTACAACTGTCAAAACAAAGTAATTGATTATTTTCTTTCAAAATAGAAAGCATAATGCTATTAGCTATCTAGGATGTCTTTGACATTTGCTGCATGAAAAAAAAATACAGAACTTTAATCATAACACAACCACAAAGCTAGTAACTAACAATTCATACCCCAGAACAAGTATTAGCTTTTGTAATAGCATGATGATAATGATGACATGTGTATGCTTATGTATCCACATATAAGGTAAAAGAGGGCACTTTACTTATTTCCAAAAGACTTTAATATGCTGGCATATTTCTAGAAATTAACAAAAAGCATTCACTCACTCATTCAATAATTATATATTTTCCATTGAACCAGAACAAATGCCATGTAATTTCCCTAGTACTGTTTATCAGAGTGTACAGATGCATTCATTGAGAAAGTGGCATCTGAGCATTGATCAGAGGTCAGTAAGTTAGGCAATCATGTGGACAATCAACACAACAAGGCTCAAGAGTTAGAGAACTGTCTGTAAAAGGGAAGCCTACCTGGCTTACTGAAAGAATTCACTGAAAGGAAGCAACGAGACCAGAGCAAAGCATACGAAACTAACATCAAGATCTTGGAAGACATCAGCCAAAAGAGTGGGTGGGACTGAATGGGGAGAGGAAAGCTCCAAAAGGAAAGGCTTTGTGTGAGTTCTAAAGCCTATGGGCTCTTGCTCTGGATGCAAGCCAGGACATCTTCATTGCAGGATGGATAGAAGCTGCGTTTAAAATAGTCACTCAGGCTCCAGGGTCATAAAGACTCAGAAAAGACAAAATAAGATGTGGGACACCTGAGAGGTTATGAAAAGGTTTCTAAGGCTATATGCTTAGCAGAGAAAGGATGTTGACATGGACAAAAAAAGAAGGTAGGATCAGAGGAGGTGAGAGAAGTTGCAATTTTGTGTATTATTTTGAAAATGCAGCTGACAGTATTAGAGAGTGGCAGAGATGGATTGTAAGCCATCAAAGATGATGCAAAGTCCAAGTAGCTGGAAGAATCAATTGAAGTGCCATTCACTAAAATGAGCAAGATGGAAAGGAACAGGCTTTGGTGAAATATGTCACCTTTCATTACATATAATCAACCTGGCATGCTTATTAAATAACAAAAGAGATGCTAGGAAGTCAAGTGGGTAGTAGAGTCTGGAATTTGGTGAGGAGATATGGGCTGCCAGGAGCTGTGTATTTGATAGTTAAAGCTATGTAACTAAGCAAATGGCCCAAGGTGTGTCAGTGGCACATGCAGCAGCCAACAGTAAGAATACACAATGTTGAATAACAAATCGCTTAGATGCTCTGAGCCACCATTTCCTCAACTGGAAAAGACATTGGTCAAGATAATTTCTAAAAACTAAAACAAATTATAATATGATCTGACTTTTTAAGAATTGATCATTTACTACATTGGTCAAGATAATTTCTAAAAACTAAAACAAATTATAATATGACCTGACTTTTTAAGAATTGATCATTTACTATTAGAATAACACATTTTATTTTATGGTATTTTCTTCAAGGGGAATGTGAAAAACAAATGTTTTTTTTTTAATTTTTTTTTTTTTTGTATTATGTATGAGTTTTTTACTCACATGCTGTTCTTGCAACATATGCATGTAAGTGCCCCAGCAGGCCAGAAGAGGGCATTAGATTCCCTTGAGCTGAAGTTAAAGGTGGTTGTGAGCCATCATTTAGATGCTGGGAACTGAATGTAGGTACTCTGCAAGAGCAATACAGTGCTCTAAAATGCTAATCAATCTCTCCAGCCCAAGTGGTTTTAGATAATGGAGTTAATAGGCAGCTTTCAGATAATACTTACTATTAAATACAATTTTATCCACAGGAGGAGAAATGACTATAACATTTCAGAACCAGCAGTAACATTACAAAGGGCCTGTGTTGCATCTGGAAGATCAGAGAAATTAACAGAAAAAAATATAACCAGAAAATTTCCCTGAATGGCTAAGATGTCTCTGTGGAATTTTGTCCTTATTTAAATCAGGCAAGTCCCCCTGTAGAGTCCCCATAATTAAACTCTGCTTTATGTAAGTGACTGATGAGAGATCCTGGGAAAGAGCAACACAATTAGAATTCTTTCACTACATGTGTGGTTCTACAGGCAAGCGTGTGTGCATCTGGAACGCCCTCATGGGCAAATTTAGTCTCTCTTCAGGCACCATAGTAACCAGCAGTGTATTTGTGAGTCACTCAGAGAAATCAAGTCTCATTGACAACCTCCACTTTTCAAGTTGATTTTCAGAGGTTATTTGGATAAAAATAATTACTTTCCAGAAACACCCTGTGCTTCCTCAGAACAATCATGTTCTCCTGTTTCTTTTGGCTGTGTTTTCTGAAGCCAAGGCTAGGGTGGCATTTATTGGAGAAGGTGTAAAGTGTGTGAGGGCACAGAGTGAGAGTGTTACAGTGATGATCAAGTTGGCCCTCTCAGGTACCTGATCCTTCTCTTTTTTCAGGCTGAACACAAACATGATTTTTCTCTCAAATTGATATTGCTTTAGTAGGAACAGACCAAAAACTATTCCAAAATCAGTACTATTATTGAGAAGTAGTACTGTATGCTATAATGAATATAATACTGGAGAAAGAAAAAAAATGGAATAAGTATTTTACTTGGCCTCTTTGTGCCTGAGTGATCTCCTTAATTCCTGGGCATCAGGATATTGGTAAACTGAAATAAAGCAATAGCAAATCCCTCCTTACTGAATAGGCAGACAGCATAGCATTTCTTCCATGAATGAGGTATTTTATTTGAATCCTTGTAATGAAGATATCTTTAAATCTGTCTTGAAAAGTTGGCAAGGATCTCTATTTTTTCCTAACCCAGAGAATCGTATTCCAAAAAGGGCTCTAAGCTCCAAGAAGAGACATAAAACTCTGCAAGCCTTGATATCTTCAGCATTCAGTGAAAAGAATGGGGATCGGTTTCCTCTGCCTGAATCTCAGCAGTAATGACAGCTCTAGCTCAGTATGTCACCAACGTGGTGCAGTGACTATGCTAAGTTTTCTCCAAGACAGCCCAGACATCTGCTTCCTGACATGTCCCTGCTTGTAGAATCCTCTCCCTTCCCAACATTCTACAGGTTTGGATTGTGTAATCAATACAGTATGGAGGAAGTGATTAGAATGCGGTTATAAATGATACCATGTGCATGTTCTCCTTTGTTTTGTCTCATCACTGAATCTAGAGGAATCTATAGTGTGCACAGTGCCATAGAAAGGCCTGTGTTTGGAGGAACCCAAAGCTTTTTTCTACAGCCAGGTAGCTGTGTGAAGATAAGCCAGTTTTGTCATGAGCTCATCCAACTGCCCTGATCACAGAGATACAGATGGACACACACACACACACACACACACACACACATGCATTGAGCCCCTTATTTGGAGACTTAAGAGTTCATCACAGAAGGCTAAAAAAATCTTGAGTCATTTGACTTCTTAGTTTTTATCTCTACTTATGTTTGTTTGTTTGTTTGTTCATTTTAGATGACAATAGTTTATAAGAAGTGCATAGCCCTCACGTAAAGTTTCCCTGAAGTAATTCACACCACGCAGGTGTCTATGTACATGAAACCCAGACGAAGTCCATAATGACTCACCAAGTGTGTAGTGCTAACATATAATTACAAATGGCTCATCTTCTAGCAGGGAGGCAGAGATACTGAAGACAATATAGTAGAACTGTGTGCATGAAAGATGCTTGCTCCATGGGTTGGCAGAAGTCCATTGCTAGCTTATGATTTTATTAGCTCTGAGCCATAACACCTAGGAAAAAATTTCTGGTGGACAGTTTCCTAATCTGAGAAGAAGCTGTCAGAATAATATGAATATCTATAACTTGGAGAAAGGGGTCCCAGAAGTATTTGCTATTGGAAAAAAAGCAGTGTATTTATAGGGTTCTTAATGGCATGGAGTTTAAAGCCAAAAAGAAATTCTGCTCCTCTAAACCACAGGGCTCCCTGGAGACTCTCTATCTGGCTCCTGCTCCTCCTGGCATATTTTTGCCTCCATTTTCTCAGAATCAATTTTCCAAGGATATATCATTTATATCTTAAATTATTTCACCATTTTGCAGAGGAAACAGAAGCACACCAGTGTGCTCACAGGGAGGTAATACACATTATGTTGTGCTAGAATTGGTCTCATCAGCTGCACCAAATCACTTAGGCTTGGAGTATCTCACTGAAAAACATCTTTGCTGGCATCCTGTAGAGATGGGGTTGTTAATGGGTTCTTGCATCCCCTGAACAATGTGGGCATTCTATCAGTATGGTTATTTTTCAAAGTTTTCTGCCCCTGCCCCAATGGATATACCACTACATAGGTAATTAAACACCAACTATCACACAAACAATAGATTTCCACAGATAACTAGCAAAGCTCCTTATGGCTATCTGTTTAAATATCAAGGGATTAAATAGAATCTAATCAAAATTACCGGGTTAAGGTAACTGAATTCCTAAGGTACATCTCCCTCTGGCAAGTCCATTGAAAGATCAGAATAAACAAAATCAAAAGAATAAATTCATGCTAAGAGTGTGAGAATGAAGAATAAATATAAACAAAATATTCTTCAAATCAGGTGATTCTTCCTGGCAGAAACTTTTAATTAGGAGTCCATTATAGAATTCTATTTGAAAAGCAGGTCAAGGGTTGGGACAGGATGGTGGGCATCCAAAATCCTCCTGATTTGCAACAATAGACATAAGCTTGTGTTTGTAACTGAAGGAGGGCTAGATGTGCTTCACTTAGTAGCAGGCCCTCACTTGCTCTGTACTTTCTCATTCCAGGTCCTAGGCTAGATGAGCACATACTATCTCTATACCAGGTGTTTTGTTTCCAGGGACAAATTCTGAGACACACTATGTTAAGGGAAGTGTTTTCAAAGCCCCTGCTTGAAAGAAGGATGGATGATCTCTGTTTTTTAAACTCACATCATCAAGGCCCAAATCAGTGATACAAGATGTGTTCTCAAGGTTATCGGGAGGGTGCTGCACATATTTCAATGAGAAAATACACCACAGCCCTCCTTTATAAGCATAATTGTCCACTGGATTTGAGAAATAAAATACTCTCACCCCTCCTCAGTGAAGGAACCACAAGGTCAGATTTGTGTGTCAGATTTGAAACACAATAAGTTCAGGAGTTTCATTTTTTTTTGGTCAAGCCTCAGGATGCCTTTATCTAGAGACTTCTGATCTTAGATGCTACCTATCTGTTCCTATGTGAAATGGCCCACCCATAAGACAGAATACAAGCTTCATTTCCTGCAGGTAACTCTGGTTCATTCTGTTTCATTTGAGTGTTAGAGCAGCACTCTTATCCAGGCTTTTGTCTGTTTGTTTCGTGTTTGCTGTTGTTGCCTTTCTTGTTTTCATCTTCCAAAAATTGGGGAATCTATGATGGCTAATGTTTTGTAAGACTAATTTGATTTTTATAAGATTGTTGGGGGGTGGGCATGCATGCATGTACACACATTTGTGTGAGTATCTTTGGAGACTATAACAGATCTTCTGGAGCTAGAATGATAGGTATTTGTGTACTCTCTAATGTGGGCACTGTGAACCAAACCCAGATCACCTAAATGAGCAACAACCCTTTAACCATTGAACTATTTCTCCAGCCTTAATTTTGACTGTCAAGTTGACGGACTTCTGAATCACCGAGGAGACACACCCTGTGAGGGCAGGGCATTTCCGAAGAGCTTTGACTGAAAAGACCTGGCCGGAATGTGGCCAATATCATCCCATGGGTTATAATCCAAAATTGAGTAAAAGGAACAACATCAATGGAGAAGCAGGATTCATAACTCGTTCCTTCCTAACTATGGTCACAATGTGACCAGCTGCCTTACTCTTGAAGCCACAGCTGTAGCTCATCTTGCTGCCATGCCTTCTCCATCATGATGGACTGCATCATCAAACTGCAAGCCAAAATGAATTCTTCCTGCTTTAACTTTCTTTTATCTGCATTTTGACACAGTAATAGAAAGTAGCTAATCAGTGTCTCATGGTCATTTTATACCCCAAAGAGGCACAGACATGCTTTCAGTGCAAGTTGTGAGTACATTTGTCGATAACTTTGTTTTCCACTCTTGTTTATTTTTTTCTATTTTATTCTACCACCACCATAGATATGGCTTTGAGCTTCTTGGGCTGATGAGGGAACATACATTTATTTTAAGGGTCATCTTGGTCAGATGAAATCATAGATCACATTAATCCAGTCAGAAGAGAAGGTTCCATACAAGATTTTTATCTTCCTAAGGTCCTTTCCCCGAGGTCATCTTTATGCCAATGTTACTAGGCCTTTCTTATTCAAAGCAATTCTTGAATTTATCTTTGGTTTGCAAAGAAGCAGGAATGCATTATTAGACCCTGTGATTGCCAACATTTATGGATTGTTTTCCCCCCTTCACTCCTTATTTTGAATATAAAATAATCTTATTTGTTCTTCCCTGGCTTACTATTTTATCCTTACAAAATATTGTCTCATGTACTCATAACAATTAATTCAGCTACCACCCCTTTTCTTACCATTGTGTCAAGAAAAGCTGTAGTTTATTAAATACTGCAAATATACTTAAATATTATAGGACTCAATTTAATCAACTGTTCACTTGCTCTCTATTGTCATACCCTAAAGGTGATGGCCTATGCCTTAGGTTAGGGTGTTGTTTTGTTGCACTATAAACATCAGTGCTCCACTTCTGGCACCAAATTTTGTATTGTTCAACCTTGCTCCAACGACAAACAATGTCAAAGCCTCAGTGCTTCCGAGGAATGCACATTTACATAATATTTCCCAATTTGCAGCTGCCCTATTCTGGTCTGTTATAAATACATTTTTTCTAGAGTGTAAGCTAGGATGAAACCATTATCTGGGGGCAGACTATTCCAAGCAAATGAAGATAAGCAATTGGCAGAAGTACATTTCTAAGGCCTCTTTCTACCTGTGCCATGTGTCTCCACAATGGTTTACCACCAAGTACAGCAGTATTAGGGTAGGAATAATCCTCACTCAGACAGTGGTCAAGCAGGAATGACTGCATGATAAATAATAATGCAACTTGCCATGCCAAGGTAGTAATTAATAATTGTTTCTGAAAAACGGTGTCTCCTGCATTTTCATGTTAACAGGCAGTGTTTTTGGCCTTAGGACAAACCTACAAATCAAATTTAGTTCTCAAAAAATAATTAGGAATTCTGACTCAGGAGACATTCAAAGCAGGTCCTACAGTGGCAGAAGCAGGGTAGTGTCCTCCATAAAGTGTTTCAGCCAAAGGGAAATTACTAACATCAAGATAACCTCCACACACAATCATGAAAGGACATTCATTAATTGGACAAGTAGAAGCAGGATCATGCCTCATTAAGGCAGAAAATTTATTTACTAGAAAAGAAAAGGAAGGAAAAAAAGAAATAGACATGGTTCAACCTCTGGTTTTATAGTAGTCAACAGTCCTTTCTGTTTTAAACATAAGCCTCAAATATTTGTTTCATCTACTTAGCCACTAAAGGGAAGGTACTTTTTGAAATTTTTGCATGATACCCTGCCTTGCCAGAGACCTCCTAATACTACCCCTTCCTTGCTTTCTCAGGGGCCAAAAATTGAAATCCATTTTGTTTGTTAGGTAAGCAAATGCTTTGCCCAAAGCTTATGAAACATCCTGGCCTACAATTGTGAACAAATTGTAGGTCCTCAGAGAGGAACTGAAAATGAACATTCTGAAAATGAAACTTAGAATTCAACATCCAGAGGTCATTATAGAGACAGGGTTAGTACCAGAAGCATGGGTGACTTCAATGCAGCTGTAATTCATAGCATGAGACACTATAATAGAAGGGAAAATGAAGGATAGAAAGTAAAAAGGAAGGGAGAGGATAAGGAATGAAGAATGGGGATGAAGGAAAGAGCATCGAGAAAGGTTTTGGAAATTATGATTGCAAAAATAAAATAAATCAAAGGAACAAGGAGTAGAGTATTTATGGATTATATATTAAAATATGTAAATTTAAATTAGTATGCAGAAACATCAAATGAAAATATTCTTTCCTTTAGATTGTCAAGATAAAAGCAAAAGGGATAAAAATTCGGAGATTAAATAAAAACCCAAAAAAAGTTGTAAAACATTTTGTGTCTAACATTTAATCACCCACTGAGCAGGGTGATAGACTGAATATTTACCGGAGTTCTATGGGAATGGTACCAGGCATTGATAACTGATTCAGGCCAATCAGAGCAGGTGCCTCCTTGTACCCCATCCTAAAAAAAAAAAAAAAAAAAAAAAAATCAATGCTTATTTGATGGTGACTCTAGAGGAGAAGAGCAGAGGGAGCTGCTGGAGGAGTAAGACTAATTTAGTGAGTCATTTTTGTCCTCCATGACCACATCCTTCCTCCAGTGCAGGCTGCACCTTTGTGATGTTCCTAGCCTCCAATGAAGGACCTGCTTCAGTCTTTGAAGAAAAGAAACTTCCTTTCTCCTAGGGCTACTCTTCCCAGCAGATTCTTCCCAACCCATTCAAATTTCAAATTGACTGTTCTTGGATCAGTCACTCTCAGTCTCTGAATCTTCAGCTTATCTTTATTCAAATCCCACAGGAAATGCTTAGAGGAAGGAGAACAAGGGAGCAAAAACTCTAGGAGAAAGCACCGATCTCTCTCTCTCTCTCTCTCTCTCTCTCTCTCTCTCTCTCTCTCTCTCTCTCTCTCTCTCTCTCTCTCTCTCTCTCTGTTCCTCCCTCCCTCCCTCCCTCCCTCCCTCCCTCCCTCCCTCCCTCCCTCCCTCCCTCCCTCCCTCCCTCCCTCTCTGTCTCTCTCCTCTCCTCTCCTCTCCTCTCCTCTCCTCTCCCTCTCTCTATCCCCCACCCCCCCTCTCTCCCATAGCAGTTTCTTATTCCTATCACTGCACACTGTGGATTCTTGCCTCTCTTTCTTGTGTTATTGTTTTGGCTGTGACTCTAGCTCCACCCTACTCTTAGTCACCTCCTATTCACTGCCCATGTAGATTCTCAGTTTGTTGAAGAACTGAAAAGCGAATTACAGATAAAAGCCGAAACTTAGGAACAACGGGAATTTGCTGGGTTTTTTTTGAGCTTGGAGTATAAGACATTTTCCTCTGAGATACAGTGTCAAGGGGTCAATTATCTCATGTTCATAAAAACAAAAATAAAATAAACCATTAAAAACAAGTCCTCCCACATAGAATCCAGCAGCAGGGGTTTCTTATACTTCAAGGTTTTTCTAACTTTGCTCTCACAGCAGAAGATAAAGGACCACATACCTCAGAAAGAAGCTAAGATTTTATACAAAAGTCAAATAAACAAATCCCCCCAAAAAAAAAACTCACATACGCCTGAACACAGTTTTATCTTCTTATTTATTAGCACACAAAATGGTGTGTTTCATTGTGACATCCACATTAGCATATATCGTATTTTCTTATTCCCATTATCCTCTTTGGCCCTTCCCCCACCTCTTTAAATTGACTATAGTTCTCTTAACTGATCACTAGTGTAACTTGTAAACTTCATTAACGTCTCAGAAGTCCATTCCACTTCATACAAAATGAGAGTAACTTCCCCCAACAAGCCCAATTGTTAGAAGACAGATAATGTATGAAAAATGCCTTTGTTTGGAGATCCTCCTTATACAGTTATTATCTTCATTATTTTACTCTCACGGGGAACTGGGTTTTCCTTGCAATTAGCATGGTTTAGAGTAAGATTTGCAAAAGGATGCAGTCTTCCTGTGCTGGCATCCTGGTCAACAGATATTTGTGAGCTGAGTGATGAGCCAATTTGTTGCCTGGATAATTATTTTCAAATAATTTCACCTCCTCACTCCAGAGAACAGTTCACAAGGTTACTAGCTCATCAAGATCCCTTGCTGTGTGACAGAAGCTGATTGGCTTCCAGCCATGACATCTTGAAGCAACATCCAGGCTGCCAGGGATCTTACAAGGCTGATTGGCATGGCCCTTCTCAGACCTTTGATTCATCATACTTTCGACAACTCGAGGCAGCAGAGAATATGCCAGGTCAGATAATACCTGTGAGTTTCTGATCAACTCTGAAAAGAATAAAGGAAAGATACATTTCTCAATGGACAGGTTCTTCTCCCTTCCTTGCTCCAATGTCCCCTGGAGCCATCTCAGTTATTCACCAAAATGTCACATGAACCCTTTTGTGATGCTCCTAAACTTGGGTTTTAACATAGAAGTTGAGCAAGATACATATCAGAATCGTTACTTACTGTGTTGGTAAATAAATACACATTAATAAAATATCACTGAAAAAATAATGTATTCCAAGCAACCTTAAATATATAGTTTTGTAAATAATTCCTACTTAGCTGCTGCATAAAATTTTGGGGAGAAAGTGCTTCCAATTTAATTTGTGGGAGACACACAGTGTGATGGTTTGAATAAGAATGTTCCCCAAGGCTCATAAATTTGATGCTTGGTCACCAGGGAGTGGCGCTATTTGAAAGTATTAGGAGGTGTGGCTTTGGAGGAAGTGTGTCACTGGGGGTGGGCTTTGAGGATTTCAAAAGCCCAATCCAGGCCCTGTGACTTGTCGCTGGAGGGCTTCTCTCCAGGCTCCACCAAGCCCCGCAGTCCCACAATCCACATATAAAATAATCACTCAGACACTTATAATACTTATAAACTGTATGGCCATGGCAGGCTTCTTGCTAACTGTTCTTATATCTTAAATTAACCCATTTCTATAAATCTATACCTTGCCACGTGGCTGGTGGCTTACCGGAGTCTTTACATGCTGCTTGTCCTGGCGGTGGCTGCAGGGTCTCCCCTCCTTCTTCCTGTTTCCCCAATTCTCCTCTCTCTTTGTCCCGCCTATACTTCCTGCCTGGTCACTGGCCATCAGTGTTTTATTTATATAGAGTGATATCCACAGCAGTGACTCTTTCTTTCCTGCTGCCTATAGATCCTGATATAGGACTCTCCCCTCCTTCTCCAGCACCCTGTCTGCCTGCATGACACCATGCCTCCCACCATGATGATATTCTAAGTCAGCCCCAATTAATTGTTTTCTAAGAGTCGCCAAGGTCATGGTGTCTCTTCACAGTGACAGAACACTAAGACACAGTCTATGCATTTCTCATTTTCCTTGTCAATCTCTTCACATGAACCATCTTCTCTTTGACCAGACTCTACAGTGTACCCTCTTACACTAAGTTACACAGAAGATGGATTCCAGTTTCTTCATACAGGGTTTGTCTCATTCAGCCTTGAGATTCCAAAGGTTTGTTTTCCTATTCACATCTGTCTTCAGTAAAGGTTCTAATCAGCTCTGATCCCCTACTTCTTCCTCTGCCAAAGGGCCTCACATCCCATACAAGAGGAGGCCATCGTGAAGAAGTCTGCAGTATGGGATTCTGGGGAGGCCAGAGCCCTTGGGACATAGTCAGAGAGCTCTATGCCAGGCTGCATCCGCTGCACTAACACACCGGTGCCTTGCTTCTTCCATCTAAAGATGATGATATGTAGCCAGTCCTTCATGACAGAGTATGGGGATTGCTGAGAAACAGACAAGGGCTGCCAATCATACTTGGTCATAAAGGACAAGCTGTAAATAATCATAGGCCACCACCAATCTGAAGGACTTAATGACACCAGCCTTGTCCACAGGCTAGAAATGCAGTGGACTCCTCTGAACTCCTTTCTATGGAGAATACTGTCTTTGCTTAGTAACCTAGATATACATTTATCAGTTTTCTTCTTTGTACTATTTGTTAATTGTACATAACTCTTCAAGAATTTTTACAGGTTGAATTTTCCCCAACTGAAAATCTCTTTAATTTCGGTTTCCCAGGTGGGAAAAACAAACAAACAAAAAACATGGTCTGTTCATTCAGGTAAAAATGTGCTTGGTGAGCTGGGCTTATTCTTTCAAAAAGCACCTACCATGTCCTAGGCAGTAAGGATTCATAGAAAAGATCTTATTCAATGAGCTTGGACCTCTCAGTAAAATGTACTATCCAACAGAACTCATAACTAGTGAGATGGACTGTATCTGTCCTAGTCCAATAACATAGCCGTGAATTCATGTTTCCATTGAATACTGGTCAGATAGTTGGCACGACTGAAGAATAAAATGTCTAATTTTTACTTTAATTAATTACAATAATGTCTAGTGCATTATTCTCTAACAGTTATCAACATTCCCCACTACTCTCCAAAATTACAAAGTTACAAACTACAGTATAATTTGCAAATAAAATGAGGTCTCTATTTTTCTGTTTGTTATTTTCATTTATAATGTGAACAGGAAGGCAGTCTGGAAGAGAAGAGCTCAGCCACCAGAGGGCCAGAGAGCTGATTGAAGAGCTGGGCCAGGAGAAGTAAAGTGTATGAGTCAGGAAGATGCAAGGACATTGACTGAACTTTCAGTGGTGTGGAAGGTCTGTCTAAAAGTAATTTAACCTTTGATAATTCACTGTGAGGAGTAGCAAAGAAGCATTGTATTCTAATGAATTCCCACATAGAAATGGATAAACTAGGCAACTTTTAACTAGATCACAGATACATGGAAATGATCATAGAAAACCAACCAAATTAAGCAGTAACTGTGACATCCCAACTCCCCACAGACACCTCTAGAAGGCGTCAAGCAACTGTCATGAGAGCTACATTACTTGTGTTCCTTTTCTCTTAATTATGCCACACTGGATGCTCATAGTAAACCGTAAGAGACAACCCAGCAGGGAAGTTTTCCACTTATAGTGTGGATTCATTAATGACAAAAACCTGCACTCTGGTGAACTTCCTGCAAGCTGCTGAGTCACCTAACACTGAAGTTGTCTCAGTCTACCCTACTTCATGTGAAGACATAATTTGGAATCAGCACGGTTAAGTGCCACATTGCTGACCATGAGGAACAAAACCCAAATAGACGCATTAAGTAGTGCAAAAGCCCTGACAGTTGTGTCTGGCATTAATAGGTCATGGTGAAGCTTCCAGGACCAAAAAGCACTTCTGGGAAAGTTAGCCAGGGTATATGGGTTCCAAATACAGGCAGACTGTTCTGTGTTGAGCACCTAAATGCATGGTAGCATAATTAGAGCTCTTCAGAGTTTAGGGAGCAGCCAGTCTCTCAATTCTTCCCAGATTTCATGTTTAATTTGCCTCAGGAGCCCAAGAGCTTCCTCAGAGCCTATTTAAATAGAGGCAGCCATGCCCATGGAGGAGTGTAAATATCCCTGCAAGGTAGAGTAATGCTGCAACAAGCTGCTGAGATATTTACCACCTGGTTTAAGCTCCGTGCTTAAGGAAGGGCACTCTGTGGGGAGATCATTTTGCATCTCATAATCATCTAATAATATCTCTCCATTCCTAAACATGCTCTCAGTTCTGTTATTTCTAAACTTATATAATTTAGGGTTTTATGGCTAAACATTATAAACTTGTAATATTTTTCATCTACACATTTTCCTGTAAGCACCGGTTCAGTCCAGCCCAAATACCAGCTGACAGTGAAACTGATTAACAAACTGTTTCTCATTGATGCAATAGAGTATTATACAATTATGAAATGAAGCATGGCTATGTACTAGATGATGAATAGCCATAATGTAAGGTATTCCAAAGAAACATATTTCAAAACAAAGAAATTTTCGAAGCTGCTAGTTAGAATTATGATAACAATGAAATGAGGCACAAAGAGCTATTCCAAGTCCTGGGAGTGTTTTACATCTTGATCCAGATTTATATTGATGTGTCCAGCTTAGAACAATAACTGGATCCACTTTCTGTTGGTGTTTGCAGTACAGGGCTTGCTATCACACTAGAGGTAAAGTGCCCACTGAAGCAAATCTGCTTTACACTTCCTTTTATTACCAAAGCAAAAACTTAAAGGAAAATTTCATGTTCCCGTAGTCTTACTAAAGGTTAAGTTAAACTACATAAAAAAGAGTTATTCTTCAATATTTTATTAATTTTATTACTATCAAATCTAGACTTAAACAAATCATAAATATATTACTTGGTGGTTTATTTACTAATAACAATTATTCATACGTGGAACCAGAACCTAGATTTAAAATAAATCCAAAACAACTATGTTCCCACAAACACTCAGAAGGACCACTGATAGAGCTACCCTTCTCACAAGTGGCTCCAGTGGTAATCCAATCAGTGGGCCAGGCACAGTACTTATAGTGCACATTGCTTATGCCTTTGCATTTGGGTGATTAAATTGATGTCTATATGAAAGGACATTCAGAGTCCTAGAAAGGTGAAATATAAAGTTAGCTTTGCTTTTTGTAGTTTAGTGCACACATATGGCTACCTTAGTAATATGGATCAATTGTCCCTCATCTGAAATGCTTGGGACAGTGTTCCGGATGTCACATGTTTCCCAGTCTGTGCAATACTTGCACATACATAATTAGACACCTTTGAGAAAGGATCAGTGTCTTAACATCAGAGTCACCTATTTTATATGCGCCTTGTCAAACAGCCCCAAGGCATTTTTATATGATACTTTCAGTGCAATTTCATTTTGATCATGACCCATTAAATGTCAAGTGTGAAAATCTCTGCTGAGGTACTGGAATACCATCATTCAAGAACTTTCTGATTTTGGAGCACTTCAGATTTCAGATTGCGAGGGAAGAGAGATTCTCATGCAGCCTTTAATTCCAATGAATGATTAAAAGATAATAACTGTCCAAAAAGAAACTAATCTTATGTTGACTCTTACCTAGACATTTAAATGAGCTTGGCTATTTTGGTTTTATATGACAAACAATGAGTTTCACCTACCTTTATATGTTAACTTGCTGGTATTGTTGTGAACTTCTGGACACTGCCATTTATTTCCTAGATAAAGGATTTAACAAGTAACCTTTTCTAGGAGTGGTGCTGAGATAACACGAGGGCTTTAAACGCTGGATTTCATAAACGATTCCTACTTTTGTTAAAGGTACAAGCACTGTATTTGCCTCTTTCTAGATGTATTCCCACTGAATGATTCACGTGGTGACTTTACTCCTAATGCAGTGGCAATGCAAAGCAATACAAACCATGGAAACCTCACCTAGAGAATAGATTGGGGAAAAAATAGGTGAGATGTCACAAGTGGCAAATGAATGAGTTTTTCTGTCACAGTGCTAAAGCAAAGATCAGCATCTGCCATGAGCTTAAGATTCTCCATTTCCTTTGATTTGATGAACTCCAGTTTTTGAGTCTAGAAATTATTTTAAAATAAGGTTCTTGACCCAAGCAATGTAATCAAACAAAATCAAAATAACAAAATCAAACCCTGTGTTTTATAAAAATTATAAACTAATTCAACTTCAATTGTTCTTTCTTTAGCTGCATTTTTTTATATTCTTGCCCTTAATTTCTTGATTTAGTTATTGTGTTCGCAGTAGAAATCAAATCTAAATATGAATGATATATGGAAGATAGAAAAAGAGGTTTCCAGGAGATGCTAAAATGGTTCAGAGAAACTTCTCCAGGCTGCTTACTGGTTTGAAAGACCAAGGAGGGGGAAAGATTGAGAGAGCTAGAACATCAGCTCTATGAACTGAGATGTGGACATGGAGCCACCATCTCTTAGTAGGGCCCTCCCACTGCCTGAATGCTGTAGTGGAACTGGAGTGAGCTCTATAATGACGTGGGAAAACCTGTGCTGGCCTCTGTGTACTGCACCAACAAGTCCATTAAAGTCCCCATTGCTTGTTTGAGGCTCACCATGCTGGATAGAGTATCACATTAGAGTCAAAGGGCCAAGTGTTTGATGGTGGACAGAAAGAAAGAACCTTGTTCCTTGAGCATTCATGTCAGCACTATCAGCCACCAAATTAATTAGTTCAGAAAGGTGAGAGACATACTAACACTAACTTGGAAAGACATAATACGCAGTTGAAAGTGAAATGTGCCTTTTGGATAATTGCTTTGGTTATTTCTTTCTTTCCCTTTTTTTTTCTTTTCTTTCCTATTTTGATCTGTTATTGGTCTGAGAGCTATTGGACAGTAGAAGTAGCATCTCACCATTGAAGTTTTTAGTGGCTCCAGGAACATTTAATTTTGTCCACATAATGAAGCTAGTGAATGTCTGAGGAGTGAACAGATAAATGAAAATAATCACTGGACCAGTACAAATCAGGACCAACACTCACATCAGCTTGTCAAGCCATTAAAAAATAGTCCCATACTTGAGCCAAAGCAGTATTTGATTTGGCCTTAGGAATCAATAAGAAAAAGACAAACATTTCAAAATATGAGCAAAGACAATAAACAGAAACTTCACAAAAGAAAAATGGGAATAATCAATCCACATGTGAAAAGTAATTGTTGTTAAAATATAAAATAAAACCATGCATTGTTTAAAGTTTCTAGACTCCAGAGGCAGTGTAAAAACACTATGTTTATGATGTCTGTCCACTGATCTAATACTCATTTCGTTGACTGACAATTAATGGAAGGTATCATTCTATTCTCAACCATGAATTACAGAAATTGAATCGATTATAATAGATCATATTTCCATCATGTTTTAGGAAAGTAAATATGTATAATTTTTTTCTGGAATACCATTTGTCAAAATTGCTAAAATCATTGAAAAAACTTCACTCTTTCCACAACTACCTTCTGTATGAACTTTATGGTTAAAATATGCACAGATGTTCCTCAAGTTTTATAGACAAGATTTATATTTTAGTGTTCATGGCTAAAGTTATAAACCAATTAATTTAAGAGTTGAAAATATTGAGATTATGCATTTTGTTAAATACACCCACAGAGTGGAATGCTATTATACATTATCACATGTTATTTTTCACAATATAATATTTTATATAAGATTTTGAATAAAAAGTCCATCAGGATACAACTTTAAAATACAATTATAGTGCTGTACAATAACATGCATATGACAACATACTCAAAAGTTACTACAAAATGTAAGAAATATTGAATGATGGCCATTTACAAATAGGGAGACTTAAACTGCTGATTATCTTCCAGTTTGTTGTTTGTGTGTTTTCATAATTTCAATAATAAGTCCTTGTTAAATGAAAATGAAAGTTCTGCATCTTTTTACTCCATCTCTCAAATACCACATCTCAGGTGAATTTACTTTATGTCTTCTAGCATCATGTCCTTTCTCCTACTGAAGTAGGGGGTTCTTCTGATCTGTCTTTCACAGAGAGAGGGACCAAAAGTACTATTATTCCAAGACAAAAAAGCAAGCCAAGTTTACAACTGTACCAATCCTGTCTGCCGTTTTCCATGCCTGAGCTGTGCCCCAGACCATACAGTGACTTTTCAAATGACAAGTACTTGTTTCACCTGGTCCCTGTGGATTGGCAGCTAAACTGTGATGCTCTGACCCTCCCTTTATCATAAACACAGCCTCACCCTGCTGATAACAAGAAGAATTCTCACCTATTTAGAGCCCCATGGAGGCCATCTGAAACCTGAGACCAACTCTGTACATCTGACACCTTTTTAAGGCTTCTCTGGTTCTGTCCCTTCTCAGGTTGTCCCATTCCCCTGTCAGGCCAAAACAATGGGTGAAGATGTTTTAAAATGTTAAAGCTCCTAAAAGTCACAATTGCTATCATGAAATTGAAACTTGAATAAGAGAAGTTTTTCTCTCTGCGTAAGTTTTCATTTACTAAAGCAATGTGCCCCATGAGCCTTTTAAGGGTAGGGGAAGAACTCAAACATTCAGCACATCTGGGTTGGTATCTCAGCTCTGCCACTTGCTATTTATATACTCTGTTTTCAATTAATCAGGTGTCTCCATTTTCCCACTCCTAATATGGATATAATCAATAATCATTTCTTCCTCAATTAATGTGAAGATAATAGTATTTATTACAACAAAGAGCTAGAACAGCACCAGGATACGTATATGGCACTTCTCTGGAGACAGTATTACACAACATGGCCCATGTGATTATCTTCTGAGGAACTGAGGAGCACAGGATCTCTGCACAACCTCAGGTATAGAGTGTAACAGACAAGTGAGATTTTTCTGACAGCCTGGATCCTTTGGATAATGTGGTCTGGAAGCAGTTTTCAGAGAGTGTAGACAGCTATCCAGGTGGTCTCCATAGTAAATGAGCATGTTTTCCTGATCTACAAACCCAATCTCAACAATGACAAAACAAATGTCTTCTCCACAATTGCTCTTCCAAGCCAGGATGTGGGAAAGAGGCAGAGATGGAGCTGTAGCTCAATAATGAGAAAGTATCTCATGTGAAATGATAAATCACTTCTGTTTATCTTTCAAGTATTGCTTCTTTAAAACAAAGAGCTATTATCAAGACTAATTCCTTCTTCCTCTGAGGTCCCTTTTCCCACAGCCTGTCCTATTACCTATGAGTGATTCGCTTCTCCATGGCTGCCTTTCATTAGCTTGCCATCCTTTCATTCTGTTTGGTTTACTCAGCACCCACTGCAACATGCTGGATAATTTGAAGAGATGTCAAATAATGTCTGGTGCATGTTTCCCCTGGTGATATTAAATCAATCACAAAATTTTCAGAGCTACATCCTACTCACATTGTGAGTCCTGATCTGCTGGAGAGGACTCCTTGGAATGGTGACTGTGATCACAGAAAACGTATCTACTAATTCTGATAATACTTTTTATAAATTACGCCACATTGCTTATGTTTTTAATCTATGGAGAAAACTGCCTTGTGTGCTGGTTTTGTCGTAGTAACAAGACACCAGCAAGATAAAGTCCAATGGGGGGATGTTTCAATTGTGCTTCATAGACTGATAAGTTTCAGGATCAGAAGGGTGTGGTAGGGCAGAGCATCTACCTCACCACAGCCAGGAAGCAGAGAGACAACAGCTGTACTGCAGACAGTTCCTTGTCATTTAATTCCACCTGAACTCTTAGCCAATGGGATGCCGTTGCCCCCGATTCCGAGTGGGTCTCACTCCCAGTTAACCCGGTCTGGAAAAATCTCACAGGCACAGCCAGAGACTGGACTAGCATATGTCCTAGGTATTCATCAATCTAGTGTGCTGAGGGCCGCAGGAATACATTATAAGAACTCATCTGGTTATGGCAAAGTCACTACCTGGAGGGATCAAGGAATTCCTCAAACTAAGGAGTTTCATGTACATAGATTCATTTCTTTTCATCAAAGATTATTATCAGCTGGTTATAGATTCTTCCTGGACCCTGGGGGGGGGACTATTGAGGGGCTGGACCCCCATAGTCCCCAATACTAGTGAAGTTGATAGCTAAAATTAATCATCAAAGTGTGTAAATACCATGTTTTCATTTTTCTCTGGGATATAGGCTTAGATACATAATATGTAAGTGAAAGGGGGGGTATTTGTGGGAGGAAGGTCATCACCAGGAAGAGTGGAGGCAATGGAGAGTAATAAGAACTGAGTACAATGATATGATATTGTAATAAAACTAACTAAATTAATTTTTAAAAGAAGGAAATACATTAATTCCGTGAATAATTAGAAAAGATCTTGACCTTAAGCCTCACAGTCATCCAGATCCTTCAAGATGGAACATTTTTTGTGGAAGATTTTGTAGTTGACCAGAGCTGGCCTTACATGCTTTCATGTTCTGGTGCGTGCGTGCGTGTGTGCGTGCGTGCGTGCAATCACTACTCTCTCTGGACTGCTTAGGAACTTGATAGAATAATAAAATATCCCTGTAATTTATCTCAAGAAGTATAATCTTCTGCTCAGACTCCCTGGAATAGTTCCTCTTGGCCTCCTGAGATGCTCTTCCAAAGCGCTAACCTAGTCCTGCCATGCAAGCAAATACAGAATAGTCACTGATGCTACTTGAAGACAGAGAGATGCCACACCAGGACTTCACTTTTCCAGCCTCTACCATGGACTCGGTCATCCTGAGGTTCCTGACAGAATCCAGCCACATACACATGGCATAAGTAAACAAAAACAAACAAGCAAGCAAATAAATGTCACTGGTCTCTTAATCCACAGAGTTTCAGAAGTGATTGTTGTGTAACCGTGGATTCACAGTGCACAAGTTATAGGTGAACAGCCAACCCCCTTGACCAAGAAACGTTCATGCATGTGTAACCTGTAATGTTCTTGAGTGCTTCTGACCATATGAGCAAAAAGGGCAGGATTTTTGAAGCCCTAAAATGAAGGCTCATGCCAACTAAGATCAAATGCCCATTTATCAGGAAGTTCTTCATTTGAAGCAGACTCCAAAATAGTAAGGACTTCACATAATTTCAAGTTTGTTTGTTTTTTTTATTTTGTTTTTCAGCTTTATGCAAGATGTGTATTTCAAGAAGTAGTATAGAATAATTACTTCTGGGCATCTGGAGATGTAGGTCATGGTGCTTCTAACTATGAGGTGCTAGGAAAGGTTGCTCATCAGCACTGACTGAGGAGTCATCCAGCTACAGGGTTAGTTTTTTTCATTTATAAGAATTACTGTGTATTTTATTTAATATTTTATAACAGGCAGATCTCAGTTCTTAATGATGTCTTTCAATCCCTAATACCTTTCTATAACCTTTACTGTGTAGTAAAGAGTTTTGTTTCATTTCGCTCTACACATTTTTTAAATTAACATATTGGCTTCTGATTTGAATATATGTTTTTCCACACTTTATTCTCAGTCCTTGGCAAGGTAACAAAAATGCCAGCAGCTAGTACTATATACTTGCCAGCAAATGGCTTTGAAAATATTTTTCTTATAAAAGTTGTCTGTGATTCTCAGATTAAATCAACACCTCTTTTCCCCTTATTTAGAATATAGATGTTCAAGAATATGGAAAATGATATTAAAAATTAAAAGTAGTTTTGTGCTGTGATAATGTATTATAGCTGAAATACATTCGCACCTGCACACACACATTGGGGAAAAGGATTCACACACCATTCTTTAAAGCATTTTGAGAGGCTTTACTTACAATTTTTAATTCTCTTTCAATATGCAGATGCTAAAAGGAAACTTTTCAACAAATTAAACAATTTATATTTTCAGAATGAAGTTGTAGGCCAGTGGCAGGGTGCTTGCCTAGCATGTATAAAGGTCAAAGTTGTATCCACAGTACCAGAAAAAAGTAATACTGCCCACTTGCACAAAGAGAGACAGGAGATTTGGCAGGTCTCAGACACACAAGAGGTTGAGTACCTTCACTGCAGATGTGGGCTGCCATGATCATAGAAGATGGAAGTGAAAAATAGAAATGACCTGATTGGTCACAATGCGACAGTTGCCTTATCTGAAGATGGTCTGGTCAGCTCCTAGCCTCTCTAAGTGGATGAAGTCCAACTGCTGGTTATAAAATATACTGTTAATTTAAGCTTCTCTTTCATTTGTTGACTAATTTCTGTTTGTTATATAGATATCAGGCATGCTCAGCATATATGTAAATACATATAGAGGTACACACACATACATAGTATATAATCAACCTTTTCACATATGTCTTTATATGTGGCATGCATGTATATACATGCAGGTGTGTATGCACAACTGTGTACATGCACATATGGGGTCAGACACTGACTGCAAAATCATCTTTGATCACTATCTACTCAATATATTGAATCAGGGCCACTCAGCTGAACCAAAACTTCTCTAATTAGGCTAGTCTAGCCAATTAGCTTACCCCCAGGGAATCCCTGCCCCCATACTACATGCATTAAAATTAAAAGTGGTCTACTATGCCCATTTGGCATTTACATGGGTGCTGAGGATCCAATTTTCAGTCTTCATACTTGTTCAGTAAGAACTTTCCCACTGAGTCATTTCCCCACCCCTATAATTAACTTATTTTTCATAGGTTGAAAAATGCATTTTTCCTTTCCTTTTGTTTGGTCTCCATAGGCTAATGAATGAGTTAGAAAGGACTTTTGCACAATTTCCCTCAATCTTTACAATAATCTCATGAATGAGTATCGTTATCTTTCTTGGGAGATTTCTTAAATTCGCATTGAACTTTATGGTATATGCAGTAGGATGTTTTGATACGTGTGTGCATTGTAGAAAGAATAAATGGAGCAATTGAACACTTCTATTTCCTCACTGCTGTCATTGGACTTGGATTTTTTGATACTCTTACTTGGGGGCCTTTGTCATAAACTTTAACCTGATATTCTATACTATACAAATAAAATGATTGACGTTTAGAAATACCCATCACAAAACCTGCAGAAGATAACGCACGTCTAACCCTAGACCACTGCTAACTCATTCCCACAGGCTTGCTCCTTCTCCCAGTAGTTACAGTCCCTTCCTATTTTCAGTGCATCCCTTGCTAGTCCCTTCTGAGATTGTCACTTTGTCCAAAGGGACATCTTAGTAGCATTGCTGTCCTTCTGTCTTTATCCATAACCCAGGCCCACCCATGAGTCTCACAACGCCAGATTTCAGCTGTATTTCATAGTAGAAAAGAGCACAATACAAAAGGCAGGCTCCACTGCCTAAAAAAGGCCTCTGAAACTTCCAGAATTGGAGGTATACTGCTTGCCAGATGAGAATTATGGACATATTCCCATTATTTTTGTGAAGCTTTATAGGCACTTTACTAGGAAACCTTAATAATTGAGGAACACCTTGTTAATTCTATATTAAAGGAGCTATGAAAAAAAAAACTTTAAGTATATATTATCTTATATTTTATTTAAGAGCAATAAGACATTTAAGTCAACTAGGGAGAAATAGCTACTTCAAATTCATGCTGTTTTGAATAAAACTATATCAATTTAACAAGAGTTCATTGCACAAAGAAATGTGGTTATTACATTGTTGCATGCATTATGGGAAAGTGTATGAAATTATGATTGCGCAGGCCAAATTTTCATCTTTGTGTCAAGGGTTCTATGCCAATTTCCATCCTCATTTGATCAGTTTGGAGAGTGTTTTCTCTACTAACTACGCATTTTCATTTTCTCTGTAGACCATTAGCCCTATGACTCTTAAAGCAGTCCAATTCATGCACAGACTGAGCGGGTTGAGTCCACAGCCCATAAAGCAAACTCAAAACACCTGCAAAGGACTCATTGTAATTGCCTTGGAAAGCTCCTGTCAATAGCAGTGTGCCTGGGAGCTCTGAAACCTGAACCTCAGCATTCCCTGTCTTCAAATGATATCTCAAATCAGTGCAGTGATTTGATCTTCTCCTAGACTTTAAGGGCCATATATATCCCTAATTCCATATGGTCCTACATTGTCGCAGAGTGGATGTTCCCACTCAAATTTCACTCAGTATTCATACCTCTCTCCTTGAATGATCAGCTCTCCATCCATATTCAGTCTCCCTTTGTGGTTTAGATTAGTGTAATAGACTAAATCTTGAAGTTCTACAAGAAATTCTTCCATAACAGTAGAGAGAGGAGCAAAGGCTGGTAGGAGTAAGAATTTAATCGTGTTTCTCTAATAAAGAGATTTATGTGACCTTTACTGTTAGTAACTATTTTACATATGTAGTCTTAATAGTCCTGTGATGTGAAGAGGATTCACAATCTGTTTCTCAGATGAAAGCTTTAAACTCTGAAGTTTAGGCAGTTTCCCTAAAGAATTGAAAATACACAAGAACATGTTTAGACCTGATGATTATCTTTCTAATATTCATTGTTTCAAGCTTCTTCACTAATGGCATCTAAGACTACACTAAGGATGAGACAAAGCCCAGATGCTAAGATTTCTTCACCCAAGCTCATTGCAACGGCAGGCAAAGAAGATAATGGTATAATCGCTGTTAGTATAAGTCCAGCCAATGAGTGTGCTACTAAGAGTAAGCTTGATTTGCAAAGAGAGGGAATAGGACATGGATCAGAAACAAAGAATATGGAAAGCAGAGTTCAGCTACATAGACCACATGGGAAGGGCTATACAGGTGGGTAATTGGTAAAACGTAGATGTGGAGCAGATAGAAATTAGAAGTGAGGCATCAGGGCATCAAGGAAGGAGCAACTAAATACACGTTTATCACATGTGTATTCCTACCTCTGTCTTTGAAGTTTCTCTGCCTGTCATTCTTTGTGATCCTACTTACACTGTTCTACCTGTCTCATTCTTTTTCATATTTACCACTTCATGGTTTCTGACGAATAATCAAAGATTTGTGGAACACTGGCAAGATAATGATAGTTCAGATTCTAGAACTCCGTCCATGGGTACTGCTCAAGATTTTGTAGTACTAGATAACAGAGTTTTCCTGGAACCCTTTGACACTAAGTTAAACCATAGCAAAAAGGTGGCCTACAGACTTAAGACATTAACCTCTCTGTTCTATGCTTACCTTTAAACTTAGTTTGCTCAGTGTGTCTTGACTGTTCACCCTCCAATACTTTACCTGTAGTACTCATAAGTGGTAAATTTCTTGAAGTGCCATAATATTCATGGGTAGCAAGAGTACCACAGATGGATTGCTGGTAGTTCAGGGACCTTTTTGAAGACTCCACAGCCCTGTGTGTTCTGTAGATTTTAGATATTTGCCTCAGTCTAAAGGGACACAAAATGTAGGTAGCTGTTGATTTTGTTTTGTGTTTGTTTTTGTTTGTTTTCCACAAGGGAAAAGAATAGCATGTTTAAAACCGAGAGTCCGGGTGTGTGTGAACATTCCACTTGCTCATCTTCTGGTGGATTTATCAGCAGTTGTATCCAATGTTTGGAGGCAAATTACAAGAAGTTTTATGAGAAAAAGCTCTGGAAAAGGAATAGCTGCATAAGCTCATAGCACTGGAAGATTCGGAGACCTATCAGTCCACACATCTGGAGGCACTTTTCTCATGATGGGAGACAATATCCCACAAAAGCTGGCACAATGTTTCCTCTTTCTTCCCCTTTTGGGCCATTGAGGTCTCTCAGGCTTGGGTAGATCTTATCACATCCATGTGTACTCAAGAGTCCTTTTACCGCTCACTGCTGAGTCTATGAGGTGTGGTGTTTGTTTCGCCTCTCCCCTTTGCTCAGGAAACCTCCCAGAGTTGCTGTGGAGATTTGGTTTTCTCTTTCTCACCTTTTGTTTCTTTACTTTGCCCCCTGTGTTCAGGCGAGTTTGAATTGGCAGCTGCTTTGCCTGTTCCCAGGAGGAAATCCTGCAAAGCTAATGCTGCCGGTAGGGGTTCCATTCATTGGAGGAAAATGTCAAACAAAGTACTTGGGAAGTGCAATTGGCTGGAGAATGGGGCTGTACATTGTTATTTATGGGGGAGGAGGAAGGTAGGTCCTTTGGTTCCATGCATTTAAATGTCATTTTTGTCTGTTTCATGGAGTTTTATGTCAGGTTCAATATGACAGATTCAGCTAGTATGAGTTAATACAGCTACTTCTGCTGCTAAACACATATTAATTTATTTATATTGCCATACATATATTTCCAGAGGCAACCTGAGAATCTGGGCAGTCAAATAAAAAATGAGAGTGTGTTTGGGACTTAAACACACAACATGTACCCAGCACACACACACACACACACACACACACACACACACACACACACCCTGAGTCTCCTATATCATTCTTACTATTTATATTGCATTCAAATGATTGGATTGAGCCAGACTCCTTGGGTAAAAGCATGCGTTCCTCCTTCATGGCACACAGTGGTCTCTGCGTCCCTGTGCTCTGCCTACGCTCCCGGGTCCTTCTCTATGGGAAATCTGTACAATTATACTGTCCCTTCACATGTGAACCCAAGGATTATAGTTGGTGTACGTGTTACACTTGCATCACTGTGATGAAATACCTGACCAAAACACACGAAGAGATTTTCACTCACAGTTTCAAGTGGTGCAAGGTCCTCACTGTGACAGAGTCAAGGCAGGTGCTGTTCAAGTGGCACCAAGAGGAAGCACAGGTGTCAGCTGCAGAGAGAGTGGAACATGGAGCTACACCTTCAAAGGCCTGCCTTTAGAGCCCTGCTTGCCCAGCATGTCTCTGCCTCTTGAAAAAGAGCCACAAACTAGAGACTGCATTCAAAACATGAGCCCATGGGGGGCATTTCAGATTCAAACCACAACAGTTGGTGATTGTCATAGATTGAATAACTTTCTCTCAAAATATATGAATTAGAGATCTAAATCACCGCAAGATTTTTTTTTTTTGAGTCTTTGAAGGATATAACTAAAAGTAAGTCATGTCCTGATCTCTGTCTATAGAACTCTTTCCAGAAGAATACTCTCTAATTCTCTCTCTCTCTCTCTCTCTCTCTCTCTCTCTCTCTCTCTCTCTCTCTCTCTCTCCCCCCACCTCTGTCTCCATCTGTTTCTCTGGCTTTCTCTGTCTCTATCTCTGTCTCTCCTCATTTGCAGAAGAAAAACCACATGCAAACACATGTGAAAATAGCCATTGCTAGAATCTAACCCTTCTAGTACCTGGACACAGGCATCAGTCCTCCAGAAATAAAGCCCCAATGTCACCAGAGGAAATGAAATCCCACTGTTTCAGTGATTTCATTGGGCCTTTTGTTATGAGAACCCAAGTAGGCAAATCCAGTGCCCAGTGAATGCATCTGGTGCAAACTCATTTCATCGTCCTCATGCTCTCTGAACTATTTTCCCGTTTCTTGTATTTTTCAATCTTTATTTCAAAACAGTGGATATGTGAAAAAATTTAGAGTAGGACACAGAGTTCACATACTCTTTGAACTTAGCTCTCTCTGATATTAACACTGTGCATGGTCTTAGTGACATCTCTGCAACCAGAAAATCACTGTTGAGCTCTACTATGAAATCATCTGCAGACTTGGATTCACAGTCAGTAATGTCAGCAGCAATGCCCCGTGTATAGTGCTGGGGGTAAAGCTAGGTCCCCAGTGAGCCTCAGGTACTCCTTGTTCTAACTCATGTCAGTTCTCATCTTTATTTCCCTCCTTCGTACTTGGCACATCTGAAAGATGTTCGTCTGCTGTATTGTATGCTATTTTTCTAGTTTGGGTCTTCCTGAAAATTCCCAAGGATTAGCTTGAGCTTATGCTCTTCTGACATGAAGACCATAAGATATGATTCACGATAGTCTCTGCTCCTCATAACCAAGAGTGTGTGGTATCATGTCTCACTATGAGGGTGCTGACTGTCACCACTCTGCTAAGGTGGGGCCTGCCATGAATCTCAGCATCATAGTTACCATTTTCCTCGTGTAATTAACAACTTTCTTATGGGCAGATTCTCGATGAGTATGAATCTCCTTGTTCCCATCTGCAGTAGTTTGAATGTGATTGGCCCCCATAATCTCATAGGGAGTGGCACTATTAGTAAGAAATTTGGCTTTGTTGCAATAAGTATGGCCTTATCAGAAGAAATGTGTCATTGTGGGGGAGGGCTTTGAGGTCTCCATGCTCAAGATGCACCCTGTGTCTCAGTTTACTTCCTGTTGCCTGCAAGATCAAGATGTAGCTCCTTCTCCACTCTCAGCTCCTTCCTCAGCACATGTCTGCCTGTATGCCACCATGTCCCATCATGATAATAATGGACTAAACCTCTGAAACTATAAGCCAAACAATTAAATGTTTTCCTTTATAATAGTTCCCCCATGGTCATGGTGTCTCTTCACAGCAATAGAAACCCTAACTAAGACACCATCCAATTTTGACCAAGTATCAAGAGCATGTAGTAAGTAAGGCAAAAACTACAACTGGCATCTCACTAGGCAGCTACCATGGGCATTTAGAAGAAGCAAGCCATTTAATAGAAGCTAAGATAAGCACTTGCTGGAGGGGGTTCTATAGAAACAGGAAGTTTAACAGAGGCTAAGTTAGCTGGGGCATCTTGACCTCAGATTCCTAGAATAGAGTTGGATAATTTTCCATAGGATTCTCCATCAAGGAAATGCTGGTTAAAATGGAAATGGCTTCAGTAAGAAAACAATATGGAGAAACCTCTGCACTATCTTGCCCTGTCACACCACGAACTGTGTGATTTATAATAGAATTTTGTTTCCTATAGCTCTAAAGACTGGGAAGTCCAAAGCTATTATGCTGACAGATTTGTTGTCTGATAAAGACACTTTCTGGACCACAGATGGCATCTTCTCTCTCATATGGTATAAGATGCAAGACAGCTTTCTGGGGGGTCTTCTATAAAGACACTAATCCCTGTTACAGATTTGGTACATATATCTTAACCACTTCCCGGGAATTCCTGCCTCTTAATGCCATCAATCAGGAGTTAAGATAGAAGTATGAAAATTGAGAGGGTTACATTCAAACTTAGAACCAGGATCTCAATATATATATTCTTCTTTTCTCAATTCTAAGTTCATAACTAATTACTAGGTAGACCCTTGTGAAAACCCATTTTTTAACTCAAATGCTATATCTGTATATTATGCAAGTGTGTAGATGGGAATGTATGGGTATGTATACACATAGGTGGTATATATGTTTGAGGGTGTTTATATGAGTATTTGGGTGCATGTGCATGAGTATATTACAGGACAGAGGTAGACTCGGGTGTCTCCTTTAGGTGCTCTCTGTCATAGCTTTAGAGAAGGTGCCTCTCATTGAACCTAAAGTCACTAATTAGCTAAACTTCCTGGCCAGCTGCTGTGCTGACTTTTATATGGGTGCTAGAGATCCAAACTCTTTAAGATCTTTAAGCTCCTATGTCAAACACATAACCCACTGATTCACCTTTCCAGACACTAATTCTTTATCAAAGCGATGTTTTCCAAAGCCATTCTTTTTATCCACTCTTCCTGTCTATTCAACTGATGTAACTCATGCAGTCAAAATTATTTGTTATGGTTTGAAATCTATTTGTGTTGTCCCCCAAGAAGTCCTAAGCATGTAAAATCTTAGTCGCATCAAACACAAATGCCACAAAAGTACCCTTTGTTCTAATGTTGCTCTTTATTTTTATTTTACTTTTGTTTTTGGTGCTCAGGAACAAAGCCAATGCCTCACCCTTGCTAGGCAACTGGTGAACTTTGAAACGACATTGCCAGCCACAAGAGCATATTGGAACAGGTATCAATCAGTCTCACCTGGCCCCTTCTGCCTGTCACCATGTCCCTATTTTTCCCTTCCCACTCATGTCTAGAACCCATACATTCATTTCTGCCTTATGTTTCCCACAATTTCTTTGTATAAATAAAATATTTGTATATTTTCTTATTTCCACAAGGAATAGCATGCACTAGATAATCTTTTATAGTTGACTTGTAGGTATTTTGATTAAAAGACAAAGACAAATGTCTAACCTCACTTTATGTCATAGTCACTATTTCATTCCTGCAAAGAGACACCATGAACACAGTGACTCTTATAAAGAAAAACATTTAGTCAGGGGCTTTCTTACAGTTTTGGAAACTTGGACCATTATCATCACAGCAGGAAGCATTGCAGCAGGCATAGCGATAGTGCTGAAAAAGTAGCTAAGAGCTACATCCCTATCAACAGACAAAGGGGGAGCCTGAGATTGGTATGAGTTTATGAAGCCTCAAAGCCCAACTGCAGTGATGCACTTCCTCAAACAAGGCCATGCCTCTTAATCCCTTCAAATAGTGCCACTCCTTGGTGACTAAGCATTCAAATATGTGAGCCGATGAGGAACATTCTTATTCAAATCATCACACCTTACAAGGAATGATAGCTTATTAAACTGGTGTTGACTATGTAGAGTTGGAAGCCAGAAAGACTCAAATTTGAATCTAGATTCAACTGAGTAGAAAATACATTAGGAACTAATATTTCTACAATTTTGGTATCTTGTCTATAAAATAGAGATAATATTGGTGTCCAAGTTTCCTCAAGGATTAAATGAAGACTACACAGAGAGTGTTTAACATAGTGTGCATCATTTGGTTAAGTTCTCAAGAAATCCCAGAAGCTAGGATAACATTAAGGTATTAGCATGACAACTATGACTTTGTAGTTAGCTAAGTGAAACCTCTAGCATTTTTTTTTCTATTATGATAGTAGATTTGACTGGCCAAAGAATTATATGAAAGATATAACTGTCCTTACTATTAATTTGAAAGGAAGTCTCTGTCTGTATCAGACAGAAATTGCAGTAAAATGTACATAACTTACAGGTCTCAAATATTCTGCTATTCAACTTAGCTTCTTCTAGTGTCTCCAAAAGATTTATAAAGCCTCTCTTTGCACATCTCATATGATAGTTGTGGCAAGTGAATTTGTACAAGGCTAGATCACTGGAGTGAATATAACTTTTATACCAGAAAAGCTATTGGAGAAACATGTTTGTTCCTCTAACAGCAAGTATGCTGCTAGAATTCCTTTTAAAATAAGTTTGGATAGTTAAATATGAATTTAAAGTGGGTAAATCTTATGCAAACTGATCATAATTGCTTTGATACATTTTATCCTGGTAGTTCTTTGACATTTATTAAAATGGTTATGCATATGACAGATGATGGAAGGAAAAAAAACACAAGAGAAAAATGTCTTCCTGCGAGAATCTTTCAGTCTAGTCATAGTGCAGAAATCACTTGAGTCAGTGAAACACAATATGAAAACAAAATTTCATGGCTTGGATCTTCTGAAACACAGCCAGCGTCTGCTTGGCCCATTCATAATTCATTGGAGGCATTCAGAATACATTTAAAACTCATTGTAATGAATTAGAATATTTCTCCAATCCTCCTTCATTCTGTGTATTGACTATTAAATAGTAAGCACTGTCATAAATGGAGACAACTACAGTGAGAACTCTCTCTCTAGTAAACCTATATTGAGAGTAGGACAAAATTTGTCAATCAATGAAATCAAATAATTTGGGTGGTAATAAATGTTATGAGCATAGTTAATGGATAGAAGGAATGGAGAAGTTTGGTATGTTGTTAAGATTAGTTTAAGAATTCCTTTCTAAAAATAGAATATCTAAGAACAGAATTGGAAAATTTAGGGCCAGAACGATATGGAAATCTGGAGAAAGAATTTTTGGCCGAAAATTCAGAAGAACAGAATGAAAATAATATAGGCCAATGGATGGGTAGAATAGATGATGAAGGTTAATTTTCTATCTACAGTGTTTGGGGATGATTTGGGGAGGATTAATGGCAGACCTGATTGATAATGTAGATGGGTCTCTTTGGCCAGAGCGCTGATACCAGGTTATAAAGAATCAAGAAGAAATCGAGGCAATAGGTAATTCATTCTTACATGGGGGCAGATATAGAAAAGCATTGAGTGGGCAATTTTGTTGAAATATTTTGAATACAAAACCTACAGCAAAGTTGTATGGGGTGCACAGGTAGAGGAGGGGGATGGTTTCTATAAAAATCATGTATCAGGTTTCTAATATCATCAACAGTCCCAATATGGAAGTTATACTCAAATTCTAAATGTGAATGAAGAAGCTGTATTCCATTTCTGGAGAGAAATAACAGAAAAGCAATGCTCCCAAGCACAATGAAATAGGATGCTCCCTGTTATGCCCAGATCATGGGTACCCCCAAAAGACCACCAAGGAGACCGAATCTCGCATGTAAAAGCAAAGAGCCTTTATTTCAAGCTCCAGAGCTTGGTCCCTCTGTCTGTCCGACACAGCCGAGAGAGCCGAGAGCCCTGAGCTCAGGTGGGGCAGAGTTTTTATCATAGCAGAGGTTGGGGTGAGGGGATTTCCAGGGTCCAGGACCCTGATTGGCTGAAAATTGTCTAGGGGTATCTGTAAAACAAAACATAGGTGTGTGCTAGACTCAAGGATATCTGGCCACCTTATGGAATGTTTGGAATGTTTGTGATGTCAGGTACTTCCTCACCTCTGGGTGGATCCCTGGGTGGTATCAGCTTAAGGCTTTTCCTGGATCTGGGTGTTGCCTACCAGTAAGCCTGTCACAGAAGCTGTATCTAGGCCCCTAATCTTGTCATGGTTGCTGTGTGGTCAAGCTATTTGGGGACCCCTTCACACTCCCCACCAGTGAGGCTTGGCATCCCCACTGCTTTGAGCAGTCCTTGTTTGTGACAGCTCTCATGTTGTTTTCTCTTCTTGTTAACACCCACACCACTTTGAGCTGAACTATGCTTCATCCCCTAGCATTCAGAAATGCTTTTTTGTTGTACTATATATATTGGGATTTATCTGTGACTTAAGAAGTACCATGCTGGGAACTGTAGAGCCCTTGTCCATAAATGAACTTTTTTCGCTGTCCTTAGGATGAAAGTACTTTCCTTAATTATAAAATAGGATAAGAAGCTCTACCTCTCCCAGAGTTTGGAAAAATTAGACTTCCTTCTGTAGAGAGGGAAAAAAAAACCTGCTGGACACATAATATAATGTTGCCTCTTATTTCTAGTTGTGTGGTTTTCTTGTATTTCTTTCAATTTTTAAAGACTGGTGTAAGTTTATTTATTGCTAGGGTTGTCTTGGATTTTTGCTTAGTTTTGTTTTGTCTTTTCAGATTGAAACATTGTGTTTATTTTTGCTCACTCCCGCCCTCAGGATGTCAGTTGCTTAGATTTATCCAGTTTCCGAGAAAATTATTAAGGCTGGCTTGGAGAAATGAATTTATGTTGGCTTGGCCCCTACTTTATACTGCTATATACATTTTAAATGACCCAAAGGAATTATCTGTATTAATAAAAATGAATTATTAATTCTATCTTAACGTTTAATAGTTGAGGGCTGATTTCTTATGCTTTATTTTTAGAAAGAGGGCCCTCATTTAGAATCATAATGGGCACACTGGAAACGCAATTCTGTTTCCAAGCCTCCTTTTGGAGGAAGTCATTCTAATGGCTAGCCTTATCACAGAAACAAAAAAAGGAGGGGGGGGGGGGCAATGGGTTCAGCCGAGGAGTTCATGCATCTGAACAAGACATTTGGGTTATCAAAGTAGCAGAAAGCAAAGCCAGAACTTAACTCATAGACACTGGCAATACACACAGCCCATGCAACTCCCATAAAGCTTGTCAAAGCTGGTGCTAATTTGTATATGGGACCTATCTATTCACTAAAAATTCATAGGGGAAGAGTGAATCCCCTGAGGCAATGGGGCTGTATTCACTAGAGATTTGTCAACGTCAGTTGTCCAGGCATGATTTTAGGTAACTCGACACAGTTGAAGCCAGCAATGTTTCAGGCAAAAGCAATAAAAAAAGAGCATTGGCCCCGGGGTGAGGGATCATAAGCCAAATGGTCTGAGGAGTGGCAGGGCGCAACAGCTTTCTGAGCTGAATGAAAAACACTGATGAGGTTGGATTTGGTAAATATTTCAACTTGCAAATCTGAAGTTGACTGTTAACATGATTGTGCTCAGCAAAGCTGAGTGAGATCTTCTGATGGTGAAAAGGACTCATCTATGGAGCAATGATGCTATGTATGTATCCCCATGACCACTCTCTTCCTCCAGCATCAAGCCAGGACGGTACTGTACTGTGCTCAGGAAACTGAGCATGAAACTCCATCCACATCTGACTTTGCAGTGGAATGCTACCAGGGACTTTGTTCCCTGACACTTCAACCAGAAGGATGCTTTGACTGAAATTCATTTGCAATTGACTTGGCAGCAAATGTCTTTTAACTCCAGCTTCTAAGGATTTATACCACATTCAAATTCCAAAAATAGTAGAAGTGGAAGTGGAACTACTTGGTGAGAGAAAGAGGTTTAATAAGACGGAAAGGGAGACCAAAGACTATGATCAAAATATATTGTGGACACGTATGAAAAATGCCCTAATGACGTCTATCATTATACACAATTAATATTGCTAATAGAATGCCAAAGCTGTGAAGTGAGAATGTTTCTGTGATTCTCCTTCTGGAGGGAAGAAAACAATGAATGCCCATTCTCAAATCATACCAGTTAGAATTATAAATCTCAAATAAAGAAAACCTGTGATCTTTAGAAATGTTTTGTGGGTTTGCTGCTCTGACTCTGTGAACTTGTTTTAATCTTATATTCTTTGGGAGTTCCTGTTTCCACTACACCTAGTTATCACTGGAACTCAACTTTGTTAGAAAGGGCTAACTGCCATTTAAAGTGCAGCCAGTACCCAACCACACAGCTGCTACTGTCCTGGTTTTCTACATAATTATCCCTGTGCTTACTCTGCCATACGCCCACAGCAAACACATATGTGGCTTTTTGTGTGTGGTGTAACAAGTGAAGTCAATCCTTAGGGTCCATGGCAGATTGCTCCCAGGACTTTTATATACCAATATCCATGAACACCCAAATCCTTATGTATATGTTCCTTAAATACTTCAAATTATGCCTAGATTGTTTATGAGAAGTAGCACAATGTAAATGCTACCCACGTTGGTGTTATCAGTACTATTTGGAGAATTAAAAACAAGAAAACTTTCTCATGCTTTCAGTACGGATGCAAATTTTGAATTATTTTCTTAACTAATGTTGACTGACTCCATGGTTGTGTAACCCATATATACAGAAGGCAGAGTATTATTTGCTTCTACAAATTATTTTAATACAATAACTCTATAAGGGAGATGATATTATTATCCTGGTTTTGGAATGAGGAAAATGCACAAAATTATTTTGTTCTAAGGTCACACAACTAACTATTGCTTGTTTGAAATCAGAAGTGCAATATTGTGGTCTTTGACATTTAAACTGCAAAGCACTCAGACATTTGTTTTTTTAATCCGTACATCATCTATTGTATTAAGAGGTTTAATTAATTAATTAATTAATTAGCAAATCATTTCCTTCATATTTAAGACGTGAGGTCTTGCTATATTGCCCAGGCTGGGCTCTGTCCCTGCTTTGCAGCTGTTGCTCTGTCTAACTCTCTGGAGTATCAAGGATTCTAGCCACACATCATTGTATCCAACTCAATCTAGTTTTAATATAAGGAAAATTAATTATAGCAGTTAAGTAACTTACATAAGGCTCCATGCATAGTCAGTGGCCCTGTCAGCTCTGCAAGCTCCTTAACTTTTTCTCACTTTATATAAATAAAAATATATTGAGTATGATGAATCGTTTGTATTCAAACAAAAACTTGATAGCTCTGATTCTAGGGTATGTCATTCCAAACAGAATCAAAGAGGAGCTAAATGAAAGTGATAAAATTCCAAGCCAGTAAAACACAGCACAAAACTGAAAATTTTTCAAGGTCAGCAGAGATTCTTAACTGACAACCCGGGATCAGAAGTCAGATACATTTTCTGTGGGCTGGCAGGCTGACTCAGCAGGTAACCACTTACTAGAAGTACTAATTTGCCCCACCTTCAATTATCTTTATAATTTAGATGGCAGAAGCCACTCAGGACCTATGCTCATTAAGTGAAGGAGCCATTTTTTTCAAATCTTTAATTAGATTTTTATATAATTATTTATTTTGTGTGTATTGGTGGGGAGGGGGCTACTACATGTTGTGTATGGAGGTCAGGGGACAATTTGCTAGAGTTCGTTCCCTCCTTTCTTCCACTGTATGGATTCTGGACATTGAAATCATGTCAACAGGCTTAGTGGAAAGCATCTACCTCTGAGTCATCTAGCTGACCCATGAAAAACTACTTGATTCTTGATCCTGGATAGTAAGAAGTTCTGTTGATACTGAGATTATTTAGAATTGGCCAAGCTAGTACTTCTGGAACCCAGAAAACAGACTTCAATTTATAAGAATCAGAGGGCAAAATAAGGGGTTTGTCTTTAATTCATATATGAAAGTCTGATAACAAAGCTTGAGTAGAATGGGAAAGAATCTGGTTGAGTATAGATCTGAGTCATCTTGGGTTTTTACATATGGCTCCATGACTTATGTCTTGCTTTGGGAACATCTGACACTAGAGTTCAAGATGGACCATGCTCTGAACATGGAAAGGCACAACTTTGAAAAGAGGAGACTGTAGAGAACCTGTGGTCAAGTCATGCTAGAGCGAAGAGGAAGAAGCAGGTAGATTAGCTTTTGAGTGATAATCGGGAACAATTATCTTCACGGTTTCCTTCTCAGCTTGCCAAGATAGTCTCCCAGTTGGAAAATTAAGATTGCTAGATAACTCCCATTTTTTCTCTCATGAAAAAGACTGATATTATTTGATAATTCTCCTCAAAAGCATTCATCATCTTGAGAACCACTGAACTGCTGGCTATGCATACATTACCTCACAGGGATGTGTTTTCAAATTCTGTAACCAGATTATTTAAGGTCTGTGTCAATCACAAGGCATTGCAGTAGTGATAGTCCCAGTCCTAGAAGTTACTGCGAAGATCTGTTATTTTAATTCAACTAAAATCTTCAACTCCATGACAATTCTATATAAACATTGGTGAAGCTAGACGAACACAACAGCAAAGAAAAGCTAATTCTCACTATTAATGAATTATTTCAAATTAACAAAATATATCTTAATGGCCAGGAGGAGTAACAACTTCATCAATAAATAACAAATCTCTGTTCAAACCAATCAGTGGTTAGGAAAGTGAAGTGTTCCCTCAGAGAATCTGCCCACGACTCAAGGCTGCAAACGCAAAGCAGAAGAGGTTAAGTTTTCTCCTTTTCCAACTTCCTCTGAGATAGAAAAGGCCTGGTTATCAAGTGTGGTATGCCCAAGACAGGTCACCTCATGAAAATATAGCTATGGTTCTATTTCTATTCTCCTCTGGAGTTTTAGTGTTACTCATCCCAAACATATAACACAAAGTGCAGGGTGCACGCCAGTCATGTTGTCACACATGAGGCGTGTAGAAACTTGGAGAACACTTCTCGCCCACACAGCATGACAATCAGAGTGCTCAGAAGAAATGAGACTCAACCTGATCCACTGTGTTTACTGGGAAGAGAGACCAACTCGATGTGAGTGCAACTTGGATTAACATAATCAGTGTTGCGGGTTAATTAAATTCTTCCACATCACATGTAAGTATAATGTGTTAATAAAAAAGTAATCGCACCTCCATTGTTTCTGCAGGTTCAGCTTAATTACATGGCAGTTAGAACTCTCTCTCTCTTTATTCATACTCAGCAAGGACTCCCTTTACCATCTGCTGATATTTAATTAATGTACATTAAACGCCCTGCTCTATTATTAAATGTAATTTAACAACTTACTCTGTGCTCTAAATTCAGGGCAACATGAATGGGAGCTGTAATGAAGGGAAACAGAATCTACTCCCCTTATTAAAATATTACATACACATTTATCTGCACATTACTCCGTTCAATGCAGATTTGGAAAGATATTTCTCACCTCTTAAGAGTGGAGTGATTCCTGGAAGCTTCGTGATTTACTGAAAGCCAAGAAAGAATTTTGGTTAGTCGAATTAGCTGATTAGAATGAAGCTCCCTGCTGAACCTTTTTCAAAAGCCTGGGACCTTGAAGAATTGATAAATGATTAGCAGGAAAACAGTATAGATTTTTTTTTCTCATTTGCCATTTTCAAGAAATTCCTAGTACTTAAAAGTTATCATATATAAATCTCAAAGGTGAAGGAGAATGGTGACAGGATTTAAGGAACATAGTTCCCTTGTTATAGAATCCAGGTAACATCAATATTTCCAGCTTAATTTGTATGGACTTAGCTTTACCAACTGATCATTCTTGAATCTGAAGATCTAGGCATTTGTAAGTGAGGAAGCTATCTCAGATCGGGACTGGCATGCCCACGGGCTCTACACTAGTGAACTATCACTGTGACAAAATACCCAAGAAGTCCAACTTAAAGAAGGGGAGATTTGCTCTGGATTGTAGACTGTTCCATCATAGTCTGGCTCTGTGGTTTCCAGAGATGGAGGGAGGCAGAAAATCGAAGCCTGAAGGCATCATGGAGAAAAGCCACTCACTAGCACCTCCCACCAACCAGAGTCTTACGAATCTGTTCATAGATGTTCACATTGAGATGGCAGAGCCCTGTCAGATACAAGTTTCCTTAAGGCCCTAATTCTGAAAAACCTTTCTGACACTGAAAACAAGCCCCAGTCAATAAACTTTGAGGGGAAATTTAATATTCAAAT
This sequence comes from Peromyscus maniculatus bairdii, assembly GCF_049852395.1. Classification (NCBI taxonomy): domain Eukaryota; kingdom Metazoa; phylum Chordata; class Mammalia; order Rodentia; family Cricetidae; genus Peromyscus; species Peromyscus maniculatus. The sequence continues at coordinate 43,348,106 of NC_134868.1, forward strand.
CATAACAATTTCAGTGCTAGTTATAGAACGACCAAAACCAACTTTCAGCCACTGACCAAATAAGGTGGGGTAACTAAATTGCTTTGTTCTCCATTCTGGGTTTAAGAAATAAAGAAATAATGTATTATCTAAAGAGAAATTAAAAACAATTATAAAACCAATTAACAGTCAATCCACTCTCCTATATTACCATGAAATAACAATTTCCATGATTAAATACTTCTCCCCAAGGGGTAGATTGTCTCTCTCAAAGGTCCCAGGATTCTTCACTGAACAATATCACATTTTATAACACCATGCCATTGAATCTCAATTCTTTCTTCCCTATCTATCTCTCTGTCTCTCCATAGATATAGATATAGATAGATAAATGAACACATATTTGTACATACGTATGAGTTTGGTTGTCTCTATGTGATGTATTATACATATATATATCATATATTATGCATATTATATATGATATAAATGCTTTAGTAGAATGTCTCTTTATAGATTTTAAACATCTGTAGTGTATCTGAGATGGCTCAGATAGTGCAAATTCCTGAGTTTTTGAGCACTCGAAGTGTTATGAGCTATGGGACTGGAAGTTTGGAGAAGGGGGTGTCTCAGAAATCCTCCACTCTCCATTGTATGTCTCTCAAAATTGGGGGGGAAAACAACAACAAAACACCAACTTTGTCTGACTGCAACATCCGCTCTGAACCAATATAGAGCAGAATGTGAATTATGAGTTATGGACATTGCTCCAAAATCCAGGCCTGGATGTGCAACCACACCTGATTTTTGATTGTCCAGAATAAAGTGGGAAGAAAATCTACAAAATACTGGAAGCATCTTCCAGAGATTTCCCTGTGAGCCAGAGAATAAATTCTAAGATTAGATTACAGGATGCCCTTGGGGAATGAACCTAGAGGAACTTTACTGCTCCATCATGCTAACACTCTGGTGGTCTAGTAACCACTTCCTTTGCCTCTTGAATTCCTTATGCTTAATCCCCGTGGCTGCTGTGTTGGGAAGGGGTGTGGCACAGAGAGCAACAATACATATCCCAGGTGTGGGAAGGCTGTTTCCTTCTATCCGAGTGTTTAACTTGGTTTGATAAACAGTTGGTGAGTTGTGAGTCAGATGGAACATCACAGTACCATCTCTATGTTGTTGAGCTCAGAATGACATATTCATGACATTCCTTTTCCATCTAAATTACCCATGTCAACTATGTTCTGTCTGTTGAAGTTTCTTTAAGCACAGAGTTCTCTCTCTCTCTCTCTCTCTCTCTCTCTCTCTCTCTCTCTCTCTCTCTCTCTCTCTCTCTCTCTCTCTCTCTGTTTATGTGAGTTGAATATCTTTTGTCCAACATACTTAGGACTAGAAATACTGTAGTCTTTGCTTTGTGATTATTAGTAGAGTTTGATAATATTTGTATATAAATACTGGTATAGCTTGAGGATAGGATTCAAGATAAGACACAGAATTCTTTATGATTCATGTACTATATATATATATATGATAATTTTTCACAGTATTTTTCATAATGTTTTATGTAAGACAAGTCTTTTTTATTAGAACTTTTCTGCATGACATCATGCCCCCTTCAGAATTTTGGATTTTGGGACCATTGTCAGATTTTAATTTTAAGATTAAGGGCATTCAATCTCTCTCTCTCTCTCTCTCTCTCTCTCTCTCTCTCTCTCTCTCTCTCTCTCTCTCTCTCATATTGTGTGTGTGTGTGTGTGTGTGTGTGTGTGTGTGTGTGTGTGTGTGTGTATTTAAGCATCTTGTTGATTTAGGAGAATGTAGTATAAAAATCATAAAAGATGTGTCAGGGGAAATCATTAAACCAGGAATTAATTTGACAGTGAGTGTACTGATGGGAGATTAGAGTACAGTTACTTCATTAATACATAGCCTAAAATTGAATTAAATCTCAGGTCAAGGAATACCCACTCCTATAAAGCAGACGCAAACTGAGCACTTGTGAATGAGTAGAAATCATTCAAGCTAAGAATTCAAGAAAACACATAAACTAACTAACTAACAAAAACTTGTTTGGAAGTTCTTGGGCCAAATGTGTGGTCTACTTTAAGAACTAAAATGATCTAGGATTACCTTGGAGAGGGGAAACAGAGGAGATCTCCATGAGTAAACTAGGGATGAAGGCAATAGAGGGGAGGGGATAGGGGGTGAGAACATGAGGGAACAGGATGGTCAAGATGGGGAAGGGACACAGTGGGACAGCAATGAAAGAGATATCTTTATAGAGGGAGACGTTATGGGGAAAGGGAGAAATCTCTTGCTAGGTAAATTCCCAGGAATCCACAAGGATGACCCCAGATTAGACTACTAGCAATAGTGGAGAGGGTGCCTAAACTGACTTACCTTGGTATTCAGATCCCTGAATACCCTAACTGTCATCATAGAGCCTTCATCCAGTAACTGATGGAAGCAGATGCAGCAACCTGCAACCAAACACCAGGCTGAGCAGCTCCAGGAGTTCAGTCAAAGAGAGGGAAGAGGGATTATACAAGCAAGGGGGTCAAGATCATGATGAGGAAGTCTACAGAGACAACTGAACAAAATTCATAGGAACTCATAGACCAACAGCTGTTGAATCTGCATAGGACCGGCCTAGGACCCCTGCATACAGAAGACAGTTGTGTAGCTTGGTCTGTTTGAGGGTCCCCTGGCAGTGGGATCAGGATCTATCCCTGATGCATGAGCTGGCTTTTTGGAGCCCATTACCTATGGTCAGACACCTTGCTCACCTTGATGTAGGGGAGGGCCTTAGTCCTGCCTCAACTGAATGTACAAGGTTTTGCTGACTCCCTATAAGAGGTCTTACTCTTTTGGAGGAGGGGATGGTGGTGGGGGAAGGGAGGCTAGTGGGGAACAGGAGGAGGGATGATCAGGAGGATCTGTGTTTGGTATGAAAAAGGAATTAAAAAAAAAAAAAGAACTAAAAAGAAACAATTGGAGTCTGGAGCTGAAGTCCAGGAGAGATATTGATGATTCCCTGAGAAGGTTTGGTGACAGTGGAGATTAGAATGGTACTCTGGGACACACCACAGTGAGATACTGGCCTCAGCATTAGGTAGGAAAGAAGGATGTGGGTGAGCCCTGAAGTTGGCTTGGTCTTCAGTCCAGTGCAATGTTTCTCACTGTTCACACTGTCTTCAACGGTGGGAATGGCCACTACAATGTCCTGTGTCAAAAGTTATTGTGTGTATGGGAAGAGGCCTGGTATGCTGCCTCTTTTCAGCCCTTTGCTCTTTGTACCAGTAAATATGTTAACGTTTATTAACCTGAAATCAGTTTACTGGAATCTCTGTTTTATGGGCATTACAGAAAAAGTTAATTGGCATTAAATTATTCGTATATGGTCAAAAGAAGAAAAAATAGCAGTTGTCTTCATTTCTACCTCTGATATCCTCTGCAAGCTTCCAATAGTGTTTCACTGTCTACTTAGAAGAGGTTAAAAGTTCACCTTCAGTTTTTCAGGGACCGTTTCTAGATGCTCTCCTTTCTCTCATGCTCAGGAAACCAAAAGTCCTTTAGAATAAGTAATTTAAAATGCATGAATGCCTGAAAGTTCCAGTTGCCATTGCAGAAATGGTAAGAAGAAAATGTTCTCATCATTGTAGTTGAAGCATCCTGTCAATCATTACTGAAAAAAAGAGCTAGCAAAAGCCATCCTTAGAACCAGCCCTCCCTCTCTGTCATTGTTGAGTGCTTGCTAGGAAATATCCAGGGAACTCTCAGTGCCTGCCATAAGATTCATTCCCAGAAGTTGTAAAAATACATCAGTTGATGTTATCACTGTCATTCAGGGTTGGGTGTTTTTATTTTTAATTCAATTATTTTGTAGGATAGGCGAGAAATATATAAAAGGAGACGAACACCAAGGGAAGCATTATCCTGTCACTTCTGATGGTAGATAACATCCCTGGTCTGGCCCACTTCAGTGTTTGATTTTGCAAGTGTGAAATGGAATGCATTAGCTTGTCTCTTTCCTAGGACCTATCATCAGATTCATCTCACAGACTGTGCTCGTGTGGGGCTGTGTGGCCAGATGGAAAGTAGACACCACTGATGTGGTCCAGCTCCAAGATGTTCTCACTATGATAAAGCAAGGGCACCAAGCTAATTTATGTAGAGCTGCTGTACATTTCTCATATCTAAAGAGAATGCCTCACTAACTTCTTATTATTTATTTCCTATTGTTTTAGTATTTTTTTCTTATTTTCTTATTGTTTTAATTTGAGAATGTCACACATGAACATAGTGCATTTTTGTTATATCTATATATAACATACATATATAACATATGTATATATTAACAAATTATATCTATATCTATATCTATATCTATATATATATATATCATGTGGTGTCCTAATGTGTTGAATTACTGTTGTCCTAATTATTTGTATGTGTTTAGGGCTGACAATTAGAATTGAGGCCTCAATCTTGAACAACAACAACAAAAGAACCAGTTCTCTTCCTTAGCAGACACTGGCTGCCCATAATGCCTCTGAAAGTTTCCTTTGTCTAAATTGGCTTGTTAACTAAAATTGGTTTTTTATTATTATTATTTTCTTATAACTTTAAAACATAACCCAGGGAAGGAAGGAAAATCATTATGCATCATAATCCTGTAAATGTGCAATATATTCTGTGCCTTTATTAGATGTAATTATAATAAATATATTACAGAACAATTCTGGAATATATTGTGGTAACCTTCTATTTTGTTCTTATTCATTTTCTGGTTCTTTTATTTTCCACCGTTCTCTTAATCATAGGGAGATTTTTGGGTTAGTTTGTTTGTTTGTTTGTTTGTTTTAAGTTTAGCATAAAGGGATGGAAAGGTGGATCAGTCTTTAAAAGCATGTTTTGTTCTTGTAGAGGACCTGGGTTCAGTTCCCAGCACCCACATGGTGGCTCACAAACACATATAAGTCCAGTTCCAGGAGATCCAATACCTGCTTCTGATCTCTGTGGACATAGTGCTCCCTTGACATATACATACATACATATAGGCAAAATATTCATACACATAAATTTTTTAAAGTCTATAAATTTTAAATATATAATATGACTGACTTTTGAGTGCCCTTCCTCAGTTTGTGAACCATCAGTTTATGTCATATCAGCAAATTTTATTACCTGATATAAAAGTCTATTTTATAATCAAGATCCATCATCTTTTCGATTAAGAAAATGAATGTAGACATCATTTTGGATAGCTTTCTGGTGACTCTGGTTAAATATCCATTGTGTCCAAAAGTATGGGACATAAATCAAGAATAAAACATTTTATACAAAGTACTAGTTTGTTAACACAAAGCCACTGTGTGAGATTCTAGTGAATTTGTGCCAAGACAGAAAATAAATGGCAGAGACAGCTCAGAGCACATAGCCTGTATTAAAGTCACCTTGAATTCAGGGAACAGAAGTGTGAGGACACAGGGTCCCAGTTGCATATGCCTCATGACTCCAACATACTTTTCTCTTCTCATGCAGCAGTGAGTCTCAGGTACTTCTAATTGGATTTCCTTAGATGGACATCAGAGACCTCATTTGGAAATCAGTGAGTTCACTTCATTTTTTTTTACCTAAATGTTATAAGCATATCTATGTCTTTACTGTAACAAAAAGATGATAACAATGACTGGTACAATTGTTTTCCACAGGATGAGCAACAAACACTGTGTCTATCAGCCAAGTTCTAGATAAGGGTCAAGGGCATTGAGGTCAAGATCCAAGACTCCACTTCTCCATAGTTTTTCAAAGAATACTGTTCTTTGGCATGCTGTCATTTGTGAAATGGCCTCATAAAGAGGTGTGTTCCGTGCTTTATTAATGAAACAGCATTAATTACCTTAGGATGAAGGTAAAAGCAGATCTGTTCTTTAGAAATACAATTTCCAAGCCATTGACAACTTTTCATTTTCTGTGATGTACTCTGGTGTGCAGACCAAATCAGGTCAAAAATAAAACTCAAGTTCATTTTGGCTGATGGTTAACCTCACTTTGTTTTTACTTAATTTTGATTTTATTTTGTATTAAATTATTGTATCTGATAGCTCAACTGTAATAAGGGATTTATTTAAGAGGAATACTGTTATAATTAAAGCTATCTCTGGGAGAGCAAATAAATCATGTCATTCTCCACAGACTGTTTTTGTTGCTTCGCCTCTTTCTACACCCTAAGGGTAATCAGGAAAGTCAGATTTCAGCAAATGGCACACCCTGGATATGAGCAAGCCCACCCTCCTACCCACCCCCACCCTCCCACCCCCCACCCCTCCATCCCCTCACCCAGTCACTGCTCTGCACAAGCAGATATAGTAACTCAGGAAAAGATTACGTCCGAAATCTTTTTGTCATCTACCGTTGGCATAATAATTCCAGGCCAGAGCAATTATTTGCATCAAGGTAATTGTCTGGAGGATTTATTAATTGCACTGGCTAATGGCTAATTATCAGATCACACCCAGATGTTTTCGCCTTTCTCTTTCTTCCCCAATGGTACGTATAATACTGTAACAAATTTTCCATTTAATATACTAATAGATTGGCCTTATCTTGTGCTTCACTGGGAATTTGTTTAACCAAGACTTCACTGATATGAGCAGTTGTTTAAATTGAAAAACTGCAGTGCGTTCCCCAGCAACCTTGATACCAGTCTTATCTGGGAGGGAAAGTGACAAGAACATGTCTTTTTGTGGAGACATTTTCTGATCAGTTAAGCTACATAGAGGTGTTATTTTATATCTAGGGTTAGAAATAAAGAAAAACCTTTGCTCTTTCTTGGGGACTACCTAGTCAGTCATATATCTAAGCCTACTATGTATGTGTTGACTCTGTCAGAACCTGAGGGAGTTCTCTATCAGGAAGGTCCTTGCATTTGCATGGGGAAAGGTATGAATTTTTGATACTTAGGCTTAAAGTGAGAAGGAATCATGGAACTAGATCAGCAAAACTTTTTACAGGAGCATCTTTGATATACTTTGGGGAGGCCATAGTTAAGTATTAACATAATGAAATGATATATTTCAAGCAGCGAAGTGCTCAAATAAACAGCGATGTTAAGCATCAGTCTTCGTAGGAGAAACAAACAAAGCATGTGAGGCCAAAGCACACCACAAGGCTGATTATTTTCTCCCAACCATGAGACAATTACTTGAGTTTCAGGTAAAGCCTGGTCATGTCACAACATGTTGAAAGTTTCATTTCTCACATAACATTTTAAGTGCATGAAAACTTAGAAATGTGAGGACCCAAAGCACAGAGGGAGGGAAAAATGACCGTGCATGTGCATACTCATGCCAAAGTGTATCTGTGTTCATTGTGGCAGGAAGAAATTAGAAGGGAGTAAGGGTACAGTTAGACACGAAGGATAAAGCAATCAGATTCATCCATCTTGGACTATATAAAGTTGATGAGAAACACTGCTCAGAGTTTTATACCTGGGGCACTGTGTGATACTTGCTCATTTGCCACAGAAGACTGCTCTACAGATGGGCTTGAAAGGGACAATTGCTACAGTTAGAAAAATAAAGAATCATGAAGCTCTTGTACTATTATATTTTTGTGTCTCTTAAATAGTCCCTACGCCTTAGGGAGAGTTAAAAACAACATTTCATCTCTCTAAACAGACAAAATATAGGGAAATCACAAATGTTTTTTTCCTATATTTACCTGCCCAGACTCTGGGCTGATATGAATAAATTCATTACTATGAGGCACATTGGGAGATCTTTAATCTAGCTTGATAAATAATAGAACAGATGGATAGATATAAATATGTTTACTCATATACACATATAAAACTCTGTATATATATATATACACATATATGTATATATACAAATATATATATATTTCATGCATATATATACATATATATATATATATATATGTATATATATGCATGAAAAACCAGTGCTTGATAACCTTCCCTTTAGAAGGCAAAGCTGGCCCCAAAGAGTTGGCTACCTGTTGACTTCTGTGTAGGTGAACTGAATTGATCTTGGTAGGAGAGCCTAGTACTGAACTTAATGAATGAGGAATAACTTTGAGGTTCTTCCTCCCTAACCACTCCCTCCAAGTCTTTAGCCAACAAGGCACATGGAATCACCAGCTTCAAGAGCATGGGGGTAATTTAAGAATCTGAAAAGGAAATGCCTGTGGATGAAGCAGAGGACTTTCTCATGGTAGGCTGAGTCTCTCATGAGGACTGGACTCTTAAACCTTTAAATCCTTGTCTTTGCTAAACTTCCTTCTTTTTGCCTGCTGGGGTTCCATTCATAACCTGTGAGAATACTATTGTCTTTCTTCTATATTGAGAAATATATGCACTCCTTTGAGGGGCTGAGTATTAAAAAAGAAAATCCTGCTTTAGATGTAGAGAACAAATGTATATAAATTGTATGTAGATGAATTTCTAAATGGTCTTATTAAATAAAAAATACGGAGCCAGATACAGGGGTGAAAACCCGAGAGAGATCAGAGGAATAGGAACAACTACATGATAACCTCACCTCACCAACTCCACAGCTTCCAAAAGCAAGCTACTTCCTGTCTACCCACACCTATATGCCTTGCTGTTCTGCCATCTGATTTGCTCTCTGTCCAGCTACATCACTTCCTTTTCCTGCCCAGCTCTGTCACTTCCTGTCTGTCTGTACAGACCTCCAGACCTCCATAGTTAACTAGTGTTGGAATTTAAGGTGTGTGCCACCATGCCTGGCTCTGTTCCCAGTGTGGCCTTGAACTCACAGAGAACCAGACAGATCCCTGTCTGCCAAGTGATCCAGGAAAGGCTCAAAGCCACACAGAGAAAACCTTGTCTCAAAAAACAAAAAAACAAAAAAACAAAAAAAAAAAAGGATTAAAGGCATGTGCTACTATTGTCTGACTTCTATGTTTAACTGGGCTGGCCTTTTCCTCTGATCTCCAGGCAAGTTTTATTTTATTGGGAGACACAGTGTATTAGGGGACACAATACATCACCATGCTTGTACACCTCTCCAGGGCCAGACCTCAAGCAGATGGGAGGTGATGTTCATTGTTGGAGAATCTTAGTCTTAGAAGCAGGGAGAAGCAGAGAGCAGGTGCATGGACCCAGCACACACTTCCTACTTTACCCGCACTCTCTTCAATCCTTAGAATAATCTCAACAGGCAAGTGTGTCACTCACTTTTCAGATTACCAAACTGGTGTTTCAAGGCTATTTTTTTCAAGGTTACCTCACTCATTTAATGGGAGAATTGGCCTTTGGTAACTGATCTTATTGATGCTAAACTTTTGAATAACTCTCAAGGGCCTCTCAAGTGTCCAGTTTAATGGAGGAAAACTCCATTTCAATCTATATCATTTGATGATAGCTCTTGAGTAATAGTGGGGCACTTACTCAGTGTAAGAATATCAGATGGGAATTATGATTTTTACAGAGCCACATAAGCCAGAATCCTGCTAAAGAGACAAGAGGAACAGATACAGAGAAAACTTACAGTGAACAAACACATAGTCAACGTGCACACACACACACACTGCAGTAACAAGAAAGAAATTAACTGATAAGGTGCTCAAGCAACTATAAAGACTTGGTTATGCCTTCAGTAATAACTATTCAGGTCTGAGAAATGGCAGAATACCATCCAAGATAGAAGGATGCCCTGAAGTCTGTACAAAGTTGTTGGGCCACAGTCCTGCAACTTTAGGACTGAGTGGGATTAAGAGCATTTGTGAGTCAAAATGGAACTATGAAACCTGGGTTTGATTTGATTTGAAATAAAGGGGATATTGAAGTTTTCTGAAAATGAGAGTGTAATTTGTTTTACACATTTGGGAGTTTAATCTGTCTCCATGAGAAAGCAGTAGTACTGAAGTTGTTGGGACCATGCCCATATTCTGAGGAAAATAAAAATCAAATAGATTTAGAGAAAGAGAAGCCTCCCCGTTTGAAAGAACTGAGGCCTGAAATGTCAGTGATTTCCTAATGTGAATGACCCCAAATTAATAAATAGATAACAACCCCAGATTCAATTAATTCAATGTGGTCATCATGTCTGGGAATCATTAATATTACCAAAATAACACTTGTTCCCAAAGGAATGGCTTGAACACAGGTTCTCCAGAGTGAGCAGTAAACACTGTCCACCAGCCAAGTCTTGGATAAGTATCAAGGGCAGAGAGCTTAAAGCCATGAGCTCACTGACAAGCACCTAAGAGCAGTTGAGTGTGCAGGCTTATCTCTTCATTGTAAGCTAAGGAAAGCTTTGGTTGACATCCTCTCATAAAAGTTGACAATCTGGAAAAGACACATTTGTTCACTTAAATTCTCTCTCTCTCTCTCTCTCTCTCTCTCTCTCTCTCTCTCTCTCTCTCTCTCTCTCCCTTCCTCCCCTCACTCTCTCCTCTCTCTCTACAGAGGCAGCCTAAATATGCTAGCTAAAAAAGGTCAGAAATCCTTAGAAATGTAATGTTCACGTTTGCTACAGTCAAGTCCCAAATCATATATGGCCTGTGGATCATGTGACTACAGTCATTTAAACCTAGGAACATTAAAGAGGCAGATCACAGCTCTCTGTTCATCTTCACCGCTAGTTCTCAGGAAAGCTCCTGAGGACTTGGAATTGGCCTTTCCAGGAGTCCTAGTGAGATGTCCACTCAGCACTGCTTGTACATAAAGTCCTAATAAGGTTACATAAAGGATAAAAAAAAGTCTCTGGAGACTGGTGTCTGTCAGCTTGCAATTCTGAACTGAAGTTTGTGGTGATATTTTCTTCTTAAGTAAATAAACAATCACACTTGCACCTGTGGTTTTTCTTCTATTTTGATTATTTATTTACTCATATTCTGCAGGTGGTGGGGTCAATCTCAGGCCTTTTCAATGCTGGGTAAGTGCCTGCCATTGAGCTAAAGCTTAAGTGTTGTTCTATTTTAAAAACAGATTCTACTGAATTTTCTGTGTTTCCTTTCTGTGATGCCTGGATTTGGGCCACTTTTTATTTCTTACGTACTCTCTAAGGCAAATTCATAGGAAAAAAAAAAAAGAAACTCAGCAAACTAAATGAATTGATTAAATATATTTATAGATCTTAAATATCAGGGGTCACATACCAATCATTCCAGTAGCCTGAATAGCCATACATATTGGCTGGCAAAACAGCCTCTTTTCTCTTTAAACTCAATTCTTTCTCACAAGACCTGTGTAATCTGCATTTCACTGAAGGCATCACCTTGTAGGTTTCTGTGACAGAAAACATAATGTCTTCCTTTGTCCAAGCATGATTTCAAGCTAGCAACGAACAAGTTACAGAGGAGAAACACTGGATAGAGCTCAATTTTGAAATGATGAAATTAGAAATGTTATTTGAAAAGTGTCCCCAGTGTTGTGATGGAAGTTGTACACGACAGCTCGGCAACCAGAGGTTCTATTGTGTGGTAGCCTTTATCTGTCAACTCATATCCTCAAAATAAGAGTATGGTAAGGCCAATAATGACTGGTATATTTAACTAAGTTTGGTGTAAGAATGCTTCTGTGTTGGAATCATGTATCAGAAATGTTGTCGAGCTTGGCTTGCAGATTAACTGAAGGCCTAACCCAGGAGAATGTATTTGTCACAGACAGATAAATCACAATCAATCACAGTAGTTAGTGTCTGCCAGTCACAGGTGGTCATCTAATAAAGCCATGTTCAAATGAAGAAAATGTTAAGTTATGGGAAGTCAAGTTCTTTCTCTACAGAATTTTCATCACTGACTCCATAATTACCACTGGCCTCTGGTGTGAGCAAGGCTCCCTAGACTCGTGCTAGTAGGTAGGCTTCCATGCACAAACATTACTGTCTAAAAATTTTAACAGTTTGGAATTAGACATAAAATCTAAGGAAAATGGCCAATGAACCTCAGGAATAGCAAGTGGCAATCTAAAGTACCCTGCCTAGCACACTGTGCCCACAGTCTCTAAAGAAACAGGGTGAGTTGCCTGCTTAAGTCAAATCCCTCTTAGATGTGAGCTCTTCCAGGTTTTTTCTTGAGCAATTTTAGGTGGTATGGATTAAGTTTGTACCAGAACCAATAATTAATTTGGTTGGACCCAATTACAGGTCATGAGTGTCTGACTGAGTCAAGACAAACTGGACTGATTTTAGTAAATAGAAGTATAATTCCCTGAAAGAACCACATATTAGTTAGTTTCTTTGAATGGATGAATAATTAGAACTTTGTAATGTAGACAGTTGGAATGTTGCAAATTGCTAGTCAAGGTCACATTGGGCTATCTTTACTTCTCATAATACACAATCATCACCCACTTCTACATCAGGCCTAACACACTGCTGACTTTCAGGAAAAACTTTTATAATAGCTTAATAGATGACTATCTTCCACTAAACCAAAACCTAAGAATATTATATCTAAAACTTATATAAGAATTTTCCTCACTTTTGGCATAATCCATCCATCTGCCCCATCAATGAAATGTGTAAATTCATTGATTTATGACTTGCTTTTGTGATCTGACTATAAAAGTTTATGAAATATCTTTTAGACAACCTGAGTCTCCCTTCGTGGTCACTCATAATTGGCTCAAAATATTTAATTTATCCTTTTGGAACAAGGTCCGTATTTTGTACAGATAATAGGTAGACAAGATTACAGGAAGCCAAGGAACCTGGGACTCTCTCATCTTAGAAACTATGCATTTCTACACAAATGGTTGAACATTAGCAAAAACAGTCTTAGAGGAATTTTGGTGACAGTAGGCAATAATTAACCTCAACAAAATTGCTCATCTGTAGGCATTTTGGTGAGAAATGTATGTTTGGATGTGTGTGTGTGTGTGTATGTTTGTATATGTGTGTAGGCACATGTGCATGTACATGCATGCATATACTTGTATACATCATGCACACAGGTACACATGCTTGTGGAGAAGAGAGAGAGTGATCATAAATGCCTCATATGTGATAGTGTGTTTTAAGTGGCTTGCATATGTTTCTAAACCTCTAAAAAGTTGAGCAACTAATTGTTAAGAGAAAATGCTTTACATTTACTGATGAATCAGACTATATTTCTCTAGTCCTCCTCGGTCAAAAATGAACTGGTAATTTTTGCTTATTATTTTCTACCTTGATTATGAAAAAGCAGGTGTTTATTAAATTTAGGTACTTTTATCAATGGGGTCTGTTACATTAGCTGTATTTATACCATGATCAAAATTGTAAGCATAGAATAATTGAGGGGAAAAAAAAGAATTACCTCCTAAAAAGATTATTTCCACCCTTTCATTAGCAAGTTTCACTCACTACTCAGCAATCTACCTAAAAAAGGAATAAGTTGGACTATAGAAGCTGTCTACTTTTGTAAAATGAATTTGTAGCTGAAAGTTTTTCTGTGTCCCACCCGGTCTGTAGCCGCTCAGACCCAAGTAAACACACAGAGGCTTATATTAATTAAAACTGCTCGGCTGTTAGCTAAGGCCTACCACTGACTAGCTCTTACACTTAAACTCAGCCCATTTTTGTTAATCTACATGTTGCCATGTATTCCATGGTTTTACCTGTGTGCCATTACATGCTGTTTCCTGGACAGCAGGCTAGCATCTCCCAACTCAGCCTTTCTCTTCCCAGAATTCTTGTCTGCTTATCCCTCCTATGCTTCCTGCTTGTCTACTGGCCAATTAGCATTTTATTTATCAACCAATCAGAGCAACACATATTCATAGCATACAGAACATTCCACAGCATGAATTTACATTCATGATACATTTACATTTATGAAATATCCATTATGAATATCTCCATTCATAAGACTGTGTCCATGCTCTCAAACCTAAGTCACTAGAAATATGTATAGTGAAGAAGGCAAGGGCAAACCCACTCAGTAAGTCTTGGCTCTAGCCATTGTATCAAGTGGGCTTCCTTCTTATACATTTGCAAATTTATTTTGTCTTTATGTCAGAGTGCTGTGCCCTTTGTGCATAAATTTTCTGCTTTGTCTTCTCTACCCGACTTTACCTCTGGAAATATAGGTTTAGGATAAAATAAGCAGGTGGTTGTTGAAAGTATGATAAATCAACTGACCTTGGTGGGGTTAAGATAAGGTCCTGTGCAAACACCATATTGGGTCAGGTGGACAGTAGGCAGGCCAACTAGTCCTGGAAGACCAGAAGAAGACCTGAAACCTCTCTCTCTCACACTCTCTCTCTCTCTCTCTCTCTCTCTATATATATATATATATATATATATATATATATGTATATATATATGTATATATACACACATATGTGTATATACACACACAACACATATATATTCTGCTGACTCCATATAATGCTACCTGCATGAATAATTTCAGGGCTGATTAATTGGCACTGGACAGCCAATTGGTATAATGTTCCCTGGGGATTACAACTTTCTCTCTCCTATTTTTCCTCAACCACCTATTCTGATGGCTGTTCTTGGTTGTCAACTACATCTGGAGTTAACTCAAACTGAAGTGGCTGGGTATACCTGTGAGGAATTTTTTTTCTTAAATAACTTTTTTCTTAAATCATTTGAAATGAGAAGACCCATTTTTAATTCAGATCTTTTGAGGTGGGAAGATCCACCTTTAATCTGAGCTATACTTTCTGATGGCTTATGTAAAGGGCATGGAAGAAAGAATCTCTCTCTCTGCCTGCTTGCCTTCACTCTGGCTGGCATTAGAGCCTACTTCTTTGGGACTCTGACCTATACTGAAGACCAGCTGAGCCAGGCAGCCTCAACTACTGGATTCTGGGACCTTCTGTTAGTAGATAGTCATTGTTGGACCAGCTTGATCACAGTCTATAAGACATTCTAATAAATCTCCTTTACACACACACACTATATTATATGTTATGTAATATGCTATATTATATGTATATGTTATATTTAGGAATAGATATGTGTATACAAATACATATATGCATACAATAACGATTGATGAAAAGAGAGTCTATGAAGAAGAGCAGGGACAGGTACATGAGGGCTTGGAGGGAGGAAAGGAAAGGGAGAAATGTAATTAAATGACAATCTCAGAAACAGCAACAACAAAAACAACACCCTAACAATTTGGGAGTACGCACATTTTGCAGCCCTATCCTTGAGAGAGAGAGAAAGAAAGAGAGAGAGAGAGAGAGAGAGAGAGAGAGAGAGAGAGAGAGAGAGAGAGAGAGATTTTAATTGTACTGAAATGTGATTTTATTTGTATGTTAATAAATAAAGTTGCCTGGGGGTCAGAGATAATAGCAAGCCATAACAGAAACTGGGTGGTGGTGGTGCATGCCTTTAATACCAGCTCTTGGGAGGCAGAGCTAGGTGGATCTCTGTGTGTTCAAGAAGCCAGCATGGAGACACATACCTTTAATCTCAATACCAACCATAGAAGACCTGGACGTCTGTACAGACAGGTACTGATGAAGAGGTCATGTGGTTGGGTTTACAACCAATGAGAAGACAGAATAGAAAGTCTATAAAAAAGACAGACAGGAAGTAGTTCTCTTGCTGAGAAAGACAGCAGCGGCAGTGAAGGGTAAGGTTTTTAGCTCTGACCTCTTGGGCTTTCATCTTTGCATTGGCTCTGTGTTTCTTATTTAATAAGATGGATATATATATATATATATATATATATATATATATATATATATATATATACAGAAAAGTTAAAAGCAAAAAGCTGAGATTACAAGTAACACTTCAATGAAAATCAAGTCAATAATTAGATCAATACAAAATAGAGTATGGCTCTTAACTAACTCTACCTGCTAGAATAGGGAAAAAGGGAAAGATCGAGGGGCTTAAAATGAGCAACCTTGATGTGAAGAATTTGTTAGAAAGACAAATAGACCTTTACAGGAACTCATGATGGTTTGTGAGCAGCTCTGTCTAGGTGCAGTGGCTCCAGACTCCATCCTGAAATAAATGGTAATGTTGATTTCTTTCCATTGGCTTGATGCTTATGCAGATGGAGGAGAATTCTGAAAGTCTGGTTCTACATTGTATATAGTTTTCAAGTGTGCCTTCAGCAGTAATGAACATGTCATATTTGCAGATAGGGTAGTTTAAGCATAATTGTTATGAGTGAGCAAATTGGATGAATGTCAATGGCAGAGAAGTTTGTTCATGGATGCATCATAGTTTTTAAAAATCTTTTTCTGTGGTTTGAGATCCTGAAAATTATGTTCCACAAAGTAGTAGATCATCAGGGAAGTTCTGAACAATCTGTAAGTTACCAAAGCAATGCCATTGAACATAAGTTTATAGTACATGTACCCTGGCATTTCTTTTTAATATGGTATAGAGAAGCTAAATATAATTTAGTCTGTTAGTAAACACCCCATACACAAAACCTGTACTCTGATCAAGCATATGTTTCCGGAAATTATGAAATGTATATTCATGAGATCATAGTTTATGGCAGACAGCTCAAAATTGCTTATCTCCTGAGTTTTCACTAGAAATCGGGCTTCTAAGAGCTAAAACTCTAATTAATATGTATTAATTAAAACTTGAAATAAAATAGTAACAACTCCATATGCAAGACCTGTTCATAGTAAGTGAAATTACAAATTATGAAAGATAAATTTTCA
Organism: Peromyscus maniculatus bairdii; assembly: GCF_049852395.1. Classification (NCBI taxonomy): domain Eukaryota; kingdom Metazoa; phylum Chordata; class Mammalia; order Rodentia; family Cricetidae; genus Peromyscus; species Peromyscus maniculatus. The sequence goes on from NC_134868.1 coordinate 43,364,730, forward strand.
AGGGAAATTATAAAGACATTTTTGTAGTGAAGTTAAATGGCTGTTTATTCTGAATGAAAATGAAGCAATGTATAACACATATCACAAGAGAGATAAGGAAATTGATTTAAACTTCTACAAGAAGAATCTTGTAAAGGGAGTTTTATGTCTGGTCAGGCTGGTTAAAGACTAAATATGGTTTTCTAAAAATTGAGCATTAATATCAAAACTATACTGCGGCAAAACTAGAATTTGGCCTCTCTGTTAAAACCACAAATGTCTTAGTGTTGATCTGCTCTTAATGAGAATTCTTTAGTTTTTCTTCACCATTTATAAATGTGCCTGTCCTAGAAACCAAAGTCTATGTGCCACAAAATGAATCCCTGTGCTGTGTGTCCTCCTTGCTAGGGTTTATGGATCTTACTATTGAACGGCAACTTGATGACTTGCTGTTTTCACTTCTGTTAGCAGACCCAAACTGTTCCACTCACCACATGGTAGTCAATGATATTAAGGAAATAAGGTTTATTCGGGGGCCAGCACTTGGACAAAATGGCAGAATTACACGCCCTATCCCCCCCAAAAGGCCTTCTTGGGGAACTTAATGGCAGAGGTGTTTATGAGACAGGAAAGGGGTCTGGCTGCAAAGTAGCAAGGAAGCTGTAGGCTGTGCCAGCATCTGACTCTTTTTCCCTTGAGTTGGAACTTTATCATCAACCTTGACCACATAAGGCTACTTCCTATAATTCTTTTATTATTATTATTATTATTATTATTATTATTATTATTATTATTATTAAGACATTTTCTATTCATTTTACATACCAACCACAGATTCCCCCTCTCCTCCCTCCTCCTGCCCCCCAGCCTTCCCCTCAACCCATCCCCCATTCCCACCTCCTCCAAGGCAAGGTCTCCCTATAATTCTTTAGGCAAGTACATTTCTTTGAGTTAAGCACTACCTTATGATATAATGTTCTAGGATCTGAAAATACAAGGACAGAGTATTTAGCAGCTAACATCCTAATCATTTAGGTATTGCTTTTCTTTAGAATTTCAAATGCTGGGCAATGGGGGAGGAGAGTTACTTCATAAAGGTCAACCCAAAGAATAGATTCCTGTTATAGTTCTGTGGTTACATGAAGAGCTAAAATTTTACCTATGATAAATATGGCATATGATCTCATTTCAATCAAGTATTTTAAAACTTTGGAATTTTTTTGATCAACTTCCTAAAATTAAGCCCCCCCCCCCAGAGTCTTACTCTATAGCTCAGGGTGGCTTCAAAATAAATGGTCTTCCTGCTCCTACCTTCCAAGTTCTAGGATTCTTAGGTATTTGTCACCTGCCTCCACCTCCCAGGTGTTGGGATTCTGGGTATTTGCTGCCATACAGGCAAAGTCTTTTCTGTGATCTTCAATGACCTGAGATTTCTAGGTACAATCATGGAAATTTTCATAGATTCACATCTCTTTTTATAAAGCATAGATATTAATAGTTGGTCTTGATAGGTTGTTATATGGGAAGCATTGGCAAATAAAGAACTACTAAATCTTTTTTGAGTTATATTTGTACGGATGTGTTATTACTATGTGCCCCTGAAAATATATGGAATTCTTAGAAGTCTCATCAGACCATTAGACTGGGTAAGAAGTTTTGAAACTTTTGTGATCCAAATGTCAAACACAGCAAGAACTAACTGAATACCAAGGAAATGCTTTGGTAGGTTTCTGGGCTAAGTCAGTCAGGGCATAAGCTGCTGATATGCCCAATTTAAATTAACTATATCACATAAGATTCTACCTATGATGATATTTATGATAAACAGTGTCTTATGTCCCTCAATTAGCAAGGCAAAATTGCTATTTAAAAAGATGTAAATTGAGTAAAGAGGGGTACTTCTACTAAAAATCCTTCATGTTATTTTTTTGAGTTGACCCATGCCCTACCGTCCTTTGCCTACACTTCTGCATCAATGTAATTTAAACCTTATTCATATCACGTATGTTCTACTATCCACTCTTATTATAGTGTTTAAACTAAGACTGCAAGAACATAGCTTCTCAAGTAGTTTATTTATGAATACTTGATTTTGGTTAAATCTTCCCTGTCTCATCATTTCCCTAGCCTCATCACTTCACTACCCCCTTGGAACCCTCTTTCCCCAGTTCTCACCCCTTCTACTTTAATTTCATTTATAGTCTACTAGTTCCCTTCCATAAATGCATCTGTTCCATCTCCAAATCCCTTCCCATGGCATGATTATACTTTTCTGATTTCCATTTATACTCTAAGTTGGACACTCAAAACAAAAGATTTGAAGCTATGACCAAAATATGAAAAACATTTAGAATTTATCTTTTCAATCCTGAATTTTTTTGTATATTTTTTGTTTCATCCCTTCACCTGTAAATTTCATGATTTCGTTTTTCTTTATATCTGAGTAATATTCCACTGTGTATATGTATGATAGTTTCATAAATCATTGGTCAGTTGATGGATATTTATGTATATTTCATTTCCTAGCTATTATTAATAGAACATATCTGTGAAAATAGATATGCAAGGATCCCTGTAGTAAAATATAGATATCATTGGGTGTATGCCCAGGAGTGGTATAACTGGGTCACAGGGTAAATCTAGTTCTAATTTTTAAAAAAAATCCTCCAGGAGGATTTCAAGAGTGGCTACACTAGTTATATTCCTACTAACAGTGTATGAGGCTCCTCTATCCCCACATTCACCCCAGATTTTGTTGTCACTTGTATTCCTGATGATGGCCATTCTGACTTGAGTGAGATGGAACCTTAAAGAGGTTTTATTTGCATGCTACTTATGGATAAGGACATTGAACACTTTTTAAGTGTTTCCAAACATTAGTATTTCTTCTTCAGAGAACTTTCTGTTCAGATCCATCACCCATTTTTTAATTGAGTTGTTTGTTTTCTCATGTTTAGTTTTGTGATTTTTTTTCATATATTCTAGATATTGCCACAGGTATAGCTGGCAAAGGGGTTTCTCTTATTCTGTGAGTTGCCTCTTTCCTAGACTGGCAATTTCCTCCCTCTACATAATCTTTTTAGTTTCATGATCTCATGTATCAAGTGGTGGTTTTATTTCCGGAGTCACTAGAGTATGGTTTAGAAAGTCCATACCCAAGACTGTAAGCTGATGTATACTCCCTACTTCTCCCTTAAAAATTTTAGAGAATCGGGTCATATGATGAGATCCTTGAAAAAACTGGAGTCAAATTTTGTGGATAACAAATGGTAAGGATATAGTTTCATGTTCTGCACATTGAAATCTGGGTTCCCCATACCATTTATTGTAGACTCTGCCTTTTCTTCAATTTATATTTTCTGTGTGTGTGTCTGTATGGAAGATCAGGTAGTTGTAGTTACATGGAGTTATATTTGGTTCCCTATTCTATTCTATTGATCTATGTGTCTATACAATGCTGCTTCAAGAAGACATGAGTTATTAAATAAAAATATCATTGCCAGGTATAAGTCATATCCTATATAGTTATGGATGGACAAAGGAAGAGAACTGGTAAGATGAAGAAGTATGTATCTATTTGCTAAATCACTTACACCAAAATAATAACAACAGCTGTCACACACCTGGGAGACTGAGCAGCTAGTAGTTTTTCAGTACTTGAAATTAGATGTCTCAGGAGTTGGCTGTCTCACATTGAAGAGGCTGACAGCCCAGTAGTTACTCAGCAGCGCTAACCTGGTACAGAAAACTAGAGTTTCCTTCAGAGCCACTAATCTGTAGTCCATAATGGGAATCTGGAAATGCTGGTCTTTATATCAACAAAGGAAGAAACAGCATCAGCAACAAGGTAAATCAACCCATGACAAGAGGAAAGGCCAAGCAAGCCAAGGGAGAAGAATCTTCCTTCTGCTATGCCTTTGTTCATGTGGGCTGCTATGACAAATGCCATCCATATTTGTCATGGATCTTCCCACCTCATTTAAGGGAATAACTTGAAGCTTCCCATTCAGGTTAATTCTAATTTTTGGCAAGAGGAAATTGAAATCAATTATATATTCCTGAGTCTTGGTCAGAGAGGCTCCAAAGACACTTCAAACAAAACAGGTTATTGACATTGCCATAGTAAGACCCTACTGTTTAAAACACCACACACTTTTGTTGTAAGACACAGAAATCAGTTGTAAAGTGATCAGAAATTTTGCCCTGGTGGCCAGACTTTATAGTGCTAGAGGTACTATTCAGGTTGCCTAAGAGAAATATACCAATGGTCTTTTTTAGCACTGGACCCTGAATGTTTCAATACCACCCTTCCAGGCAAGATGTGTCCATTGATACAGTAGTGGGAAGACTATTTATGGAGTAAACAGATGCTCTCTGGATTGGATTAGAGGTCTTCTCCACAGAAGGGACTCCTGTCCAATACTGTAAATATGATCAAAATCCTTGACTATGGAAATCATAGGCCCTAAGGGAGAACCTACTGATGTTGTACTAAATAGTAATGTGATCAAACTGCCATCTAAATATTTATATTTATATCCACAGACTTGTGCTGCTCCCAACTTGAGTCAGAGAAGCTTTTTATTACAGTGGTATGTGGTTAATGCAGAAATGCATTACTGTTCAAAGTGCTGAGAATAAGCAACAGTTAGCATTTAGTCATAGATTGGACATCTATACCACCCTGCTCCCCAAAGCTTAGGGAACTTGTTGAAAGAGGGCACAAAAGGAATGTAAGAGCCAGAAGATGGGGAGGATTGCTGTGGGATGCTGTCCTCTGGACATGGCTATGGTACACATGAACTCACAGTGGTAGTTACCTACATTAAAAACTGCACAAAGTCGCCGGGCGGTGGTGGCGCACGCCTTTAATCCCAGCACTCGGGAGGCAGAGGCAGGCGGATCTCTGTGAGTTCGAGGCCAGCCTGGTCTACAGAGTGAGTTCCAGGAAAGGCGCAAAGCTACACAGAGAAACCCTGTCTTGAAAAAACCAAAAAAAAAAAAAAAAAAAAAAAAAAAAAAAAAAAAAAAAAAAAAAAAAACTACACAAAGTCAAGCCAGTTAAAAATCACAGCATGGAGGCAGGAAAGACTCCCAAGGTACCACCCCTATATGAATTGTTGACCAATTGGGAGTGGAAAATCACTCTTTTTTAGGAATGTGGCCATTGGAATGTTATCCATGCCCCAGTAGATAACCTCATGCCCATATGTATATGGGCAATACTAATTAGACTAAGTAAGTAGGTAAATAAATAATCAAATAAATAAATAAATAAATATAAAAGGAGGACATGAAGTAAGAAGACAGATATCATGAGAGGCTCCTTGGAGGAGCTGGAGGGTGAAGAGAAGATCATAAAATCAAGATACACTGTTATTTTCAAAGAACAAAGTAAAGTTTAAAATATTTTTAAAAAGATTTAAATTTCTATGAATATGGACTCTTGGGGGGTACTTATACAAATGCCTAATCCTTTTTCAGATCTTAGAACAGCATTTACTGCAGGTTCTGACCCCGAAAAAATCATCATAGAGAGAACAAAAAGATTTGAATAAAGGGAAGTATTGGAATACTGGATATTACAAAACTACCAAAATATTTAGCAGTTAAACACTTGGTTTTTCATCACCATGCTCCAGAGGAAACAATTACATTCTCAGATGGTATATTTCTGTAACTAACATGCTAGCGTAGTGCTGATGGAAGAACTGGGCTCAATCTCCTTCCTCACTGAGGTAGGAAGTATATGAGCATGCTAATGCAGTAGTATGTCTTGCCACTGCTATAGGATTCATTCAGGAGAGCTAATATTGCAACCACAGATAATAGCACATTTAATCCTGTTTCTCTGTTTCATTTTGTGTCTGTGTGTATGGTGTATATGCACATTCATTTTGCTGTGTACTCATATGAATACAGGTTCTTCCCCATGTGGAAGTCAGAGTCCAAAGTCATGTGTCTTCCTTGATTACTTTCTGTGGTGATATGGTGTTCCCCAAAATATTGTGCACACTAATAAACTTATCTGGGGTCAGAGAACAGAACAGCTATTAGATACAGAGGCCAGAAAATGGTGGCACACACACCTTTAATCCTAGCATTCCAGAGGAAAAGATCCAGATGGATCTCTGTGAGTTCAAGGCCACACTGGAAACAGCCAGGCATGGTGACCCACGCCTTTAATCCCAGGAAGTGATGGTAGAAAGCAGAAAGGTGTATAAGGTGTGAATACCAGGAACTAGAGCCTGGTTAAGTTTTTAGGCTTTTGAGCAGCAGTTCACCTGAGGTCCATTTGGATGAGGACTCAGAGGCTTCCAGTTTGAGGAATCAGGATCAGCTGAGGAATTGGTGAGGTGAGGTTAGCTGTGGCTGGATCTGTCTCTCTGATCTTTCAGTGTTCACCCCAATACCTGGCTTCAGGTTTGTTTTTATTAATAAGACCTTCTAACAATTCATGCTACAACTCTCCATCTTATTTTTTGAGACAACCTCTCACTTAACCTGGACTCATTGATTCTCAGGGTCACTGGCCAATGAGCCTCACAGATCTGATTGTCACCACCTCCCCCAAAGAAGGGACAAAAGATGCAAAGTGCCACACCCAGCTAGGAACACTACGGCCTTACCATCTGCCTTGTCAACTTCATTTTTTCTAAAAAAAAGTTGAAAGGATAATTGACATTTTAAAAATTAAATTTGGCAAAAGCAATTGAATCAGTTTGATTGTTATACCTGAAAACCTCAACCCTGACTTGTTGACTATGTATGGATGGAAATTCCTTCAACCCACTGATATTTTGATTACTGGATCTAGGAAATCAGCAGGAGAAAAGTTCACAGTTGGGTTACATGAGCAGAAATGTTACATGACAGAAAAGCGAGTATGTACAAATCCAGGGAGCTTTAGCTTATATGCCCATTTAATGGAAGACAGGAGATGGGGTATGGTGGCACATTAGAAGAGAGTAGATGATCTTGGAAAAGGATGAATGGGTCCTCAAAGCATAAATGATAGCCTGTGACGGTTGTCACCACGTGGCTTCTTCCTCCAGCTTCCTCCCTGTGATCTGAGCTAATCTTTCCTGTTAGGTAAGATTCCTAGGGAGATTAGTCATGACAGTGGAGTTCCTTTGGGAGCAGCCATCTTTCAGTAACTGTTTGCACTGTGCTGCATGTACCTGAGTCTGTAGCCCCTCAACTTGGGCTCATTTGCTTATTTGGGGTTTCAGTCTTTTAGTAAGCTCCTGATAATGGTCCCTCATTTTCAGTGTATTATTTTTTTTTCCTGTCTTCAATGTATGTGGGCAGCCACCCATTGAACATCAAATACTCTCATTTTAACTGGACCAGCAAGAACTCATGGCATTGTTCATAATTGCTGTCAACATTTTGACTTGCTAATCCATCCTGACACAAAGTTAGTCTGTTATGATAGTGACAGAGTTTGGTATCAGTGTCCAAAGTTTGGGTTAATCTCAAGCTCAAAAGACCACAAACAGGCAGCTGTTAAAGAAATCTAAACTTGCCTGATGATTTCTGGGCAATTTCAGTCAATGACTTAAAATATAGCTTAATGCAAAAGCCACTGGAAGCCTATTTTTCATAATTATTTTAAATTTTTTTCATACAATATATTTTGATCATATTCTTTTTGAAGGGTTCACAACACGCCCCCACGGTCGCATATACCCGCAGACACTTCCGCCTAGCCAATTCCAGGTCAGGATAGACATTTCCGGGTCAAAGCGTCTCTCGTAACCAGGATACCCGGCGGACCCGGACACCTCTGCCTAGCAAGTTCCGGGCCAAGGGGTCTCGCGTGACCAGGATCAGTGACGTTACATGGCCACGTAAGCACGCAACGTGACCATGTGATCTACGCACAAGCGTGGAGTAGTGACGTGACCTGGCCACGCCCCCAGCCGGTTTTAAAGTGGAGCGCCATGATTCCCAGTCCCTCTTCTCCACGCACGTGTCTCTCCCACAGGCCTGCGCACTCTGTCCCTTTAACTCTAATAAACTCTATAAGCGGATTCTGTCGTGTTTCGTGACATTTCCTTGCAGGGTAAGAACACAACGCAGCTAAATAACTAACACTTTTCCCTTCCCCAATTCCTCCCCGATCCTGCCCACCTTCCTACCCACTGTCTTCATGTTCTTTCTTTCCTCTCTCCCTCCCCATTCTCCTTCTCAATAACAGAAAAATTATCACTGGATGTCAGTTTAAACACAGCAGCCGATCTGCCAGGCAGCTGACCTATCAGGTTATGTTTCAATGCCAAGCCCTAATTGATCAATTATGTTTGTACCTCATTTCTGTTTTCTGTCCAGCAAAGCTCCCTGAGTACCTGCTGCTTCTCCTGACTGCTTGATTCGCACATCACTCCGTGATCACTTGAACTCTGCTAAATTTACTGTATCTAAAGTTTTCCTTTGGCACAGCCATAAACTTCTATTCTTCTGATGATTTCTCCACATGGTGACAAATACCAAGGTTCGATGGATAAAGAGCAAAAGTAACTACAATTCTTTGTTTGTTTGTTTTTCACATGAAATATCAGCCTTAGAATAAACAACAAAATCATCAATAAGACAACTGGCAAAGATTTTATTTGGAATAATTGAAGAGTTAATAGCAACTAATGAAGAACAAAGTTTTCTTAATGGTACATTCTTTAATGGATTATGCAAAGATGAGCATTTTCATGGGGTTAATAAAATAAATCAGTGAGGATGCATGCCTGTCACTTATAAGCACTAGTATTTGGAATTATATAAGGACAGAAAACAAACCCAGTTCTTTATTCTCTTAGGTTTTCTGCCAACTATAATCAAAAACATTATCAACACCTAATCAAAACATGGCTTTGACTCCATGAAGCTCTGGGCAGGAGGCCTGCTTTCACAAAGCTAGAAAAACCAGATCCTTCATATGCCCTGTGATTTGTTTCCCTCCCAGGCATCTCAGTCAATCATTGTCCTGTTCTGTTTGTTTGTTTGTTTGTTTGTTTGCTTGCTTGCTTGCTTGTTTCTTGAATACTATTCTTAAGTATGAGATTTTATTTTTGAGATTTCTAAAAGATTTTAAGTAGAATTAAATTCATAGAGGGGTTCTTAGTATTTTTATCATTGATATTTTATTCCTGTTACATGCTGACCTTATTAAACTTGCTTCTGTCTTAAAGTGAATCTTCTGTTCATTGATGTGCTCTGAGATATAGGTGGTGTCAGAGCAACTGTATCGGTTGATTGTAGAGGGAGGAGAAGCCTTAGCCTTGAGGGATAGAAGACACCATGACAATTTAATGATCAGTATTACAATTTCCTTAATTATGAAAGTTTAAATATTTCTTTGAAAGAAAACATGAATTTAACTATATTGTTCATATTTCAATTTTAGATGTCACTTCATATTTTGATTCAATAGATCTATTATGGGGCCAAAACAACTGTAATGTTAATAAACTCCACAGGTGATTCTGAGTTACAGTAATATTGTATATATGTTTTAAATAATATGTATTTTCTTAGTGAAGATCTTGCAGTAAATGAAAAAAGCAGGAATGAAATGAATAAAGAAAGCATCTCAGCATAAAAGCTGTCTGTGGCACACCTATAGCAAGCATTATACTAAATGATAGGACAACTTAAAGCAATTCCACTAAACTCAGACATGAGACAAGAGTACTGCTTTCTCTGCTCTCATTCATGATAATACTTGAAATTTTAGCAAGTACAATAACTCCAAAAAAGGAAATTAAATATTCAAATAGGAAAGAAAGAGGCCTGAGTATCCTCATGTGCAAATGATACGATTCTATATAAGAAACATTAAAGAATCTACCAGAAATCTTGTAGCAGGCTTTCTTGGACCAACAGCCCCCAAATCACGACACTGAGACTTATTATTAATTTTGAAAGCTCACTCTTAGCTTAGGTTTGTATCTAACTAGCTCTTATAACTTAAATCAACCCATTTCTATTCATCCCCATGCTGCCACATGGCTTGTGGCTTTTACCTTTCCTCCTGCATGCCTTGCTTCCTCTGCATCTGGATGACAAATCCCCCCTTCTTCTTCCCAGAGCTTTCTCTGTCCAGAAGTCCTGCCTATACCTCCTGCCTACCTATTGGACACTTAGCTTTTCATTAAACCAGTCACAGTGATGTATCTACACAGTGTAATCAAATATCACTGAGATCCAGACTGATCTCTACCTCTGGAATGCTAGGATTAAAGGTGTGTGGGCCACCATTTTCTGGCCTCTATACCTAGTGGCTGTTCTGTTCTCTGATCTCAGATAAGTTGATAGGGGTACACAATATATTGGGGAATACAATATCACCACACTGATCTAGAGAGCACCAAAACTACACAGAGAAACCCTGTCTCAAAATGAAAAAATTAGTGAAATATTTGACTTGTGATTTTATACTCTATCTTGTTTGGGTTTTTGTAATGCTAGAGATCAACCCTGAGCTTGTGTTCATGCTAAGAACACACCTTTCTATACAACTGTCATTGGAGGCTTCAAGACCTCAGAGGCTGATAGAGCTGGGAAAGTGTAGAGCCAGGAGCATCATTCTATGAGCAGAGATCACTAAATGAAAGACTTGTTTTTCTGAAGCTGAAACACATCAAATGGTGTGTTAGCACTCATGGGACAACAGGCAAAACTCAGAGTAGATAAACAGAAGATTTTTCTTTAGTTTTTCCCCAAATTTCTTTCTGGAAACAACTCTAAATGTATAGCCCAGGCTGGCCTTGAACTCGTGATCCTCCTGCCTCCACCTCCTTCAGCAAATCCTACTGGCATGCGCCACCACCACCGGCCTGGAAACAACTCTAATCAGCATTTTATTTCTAGCATTCCACCAAAATAGCCTTTCTAAAAGCAATTAACCATCTTTAAGATGTGAAAAAATAAAAAGACCAATACCCTCCCGTGAATCCATTCATGTAAAATACTAGTCACTTTTGTCAGACTTGTTCATACTTTAATATTTGAAGCCACTTCACTCTCAAGATTCAGAATACGTTGTCCCCAAATATGTCACAGTCCCAAGGACAGGTACAAAGAAGAAGATACAGGGGAGGCTCCCTGACTTCTCCACCTCTACCCTGAATTTTGGGAAGATTCTTAATAACCAGAGAGAAGTCGAGGCTCTCACCAGTCCCGAGGCCACTCCAGGAGAATCTATGAAGCAAACATTCCTAACTAACCCTTTCCTTCCATTAGCTTCCCAAGGTGTTGATCATTCCACACTTGCTGAATCCAGAGCTTGGGCTGGCCTCCCTCTTTCTTGTTATCTCCCTATAACTCTTGGAAAAACCTTTGAGTTACTCCTCCCTGAAGACTTCCACTTACAGATGTGATATTCATCTTCATAGATTCACCTTTCCTTCTTGTTAATATAGCACGTCATTCTCATTTACAGGGCTCCAGCTAACAAACCTGAGACAGCACAGCATCCACTCTGTAGATTTTACTTCAATCCTCACTTAGCTTTCTTTTTGACAGACTCCTACTAATCCCCTCAGCCCATCTACTTTGAATGTTCTAATGCTCAGAACCTGACCTGTTTCTATAGTCTAATCTAAAGAATATATAATATATATTCTATATTATCTTATAATCATAAAAACAATGGAAAATGTAGACACATACTCGAAATTGAGGCATTTATCTTCTCATATTTAAAAACACACTATGGTGAACAGTTAACTGTAAAACACTGAGAGTAAAATGTGGAAGAAAAAAATGGATTTTAATAAAAGTTTAAAATAAAATATTAGAAAGCCAGTAAAATTAGAAGGTTAGGAGTTAAAATAGAAAATATTTGAGAAATGAGATTTGAAATAAGAGATAAAGTGCATGAAGCCAATGAGATAAAAGGTTAAGCACGTTAAGGATGAGAAAATAAAAAATTAAGATAAAAGGCTAAAGCTCATATGAGAAAAAAAATCAAATATGCAAAAGAAAAATGGATTAAGGATTAAAATTAGAATGAGAAACTTAAAATGTAAGGTTGAAAAATGTTAAACTTGGAAGGTAAAGCACATTAGGAGAAAAATGTTTTTAAGTCAGAGCAAAGCTCTAAAACTTGAGCACTGAAGCAAGGAATCCTAAAGACACAGGGAACTCTATGACCATCGGTGAAGAGTGAGGTTGCAGCAAAGCCTACCGCCTGTCCTGAGTGCCTAAGCGCTCCTAAGCTTTGGATCCCTCCACGCTGAGTCTGGTAGTTACATTTTAAAGGACCACTTTCCTCATGAGTCCCTGTGTGGAACTCTCCCTCACAGGCAGTATTTACCTCATTTATACAAAGTCGTAGTGAGGATGAGTTCTGTGTCCACACAGACAGCATGCAGTGTGGCTTCTGCAACTCTAGCAGGAAAGAATCTACTGTAGAGAATCGATCAATATTCATAACATACATTCTTCACCTCTGTATTAGTTTGGAAATCCCCTTCCCACTATTTTCATTTGATCTTCCTTTATACCTAAGGTCTAAATTTTGCATTTTAGAAAGAACAGAGGCTCCCAGGCCACAGAGGCTGTTATCCCAGGAAAGTGTAGACTCTGGGAGCATCACTATGATGAGAAAGAACTGAATGAGAGCCTTGTCCTGAAGCTGAGACACATGAAGCCATGTGTTAACATTCTTGAGAGACCAGGCAGAGCACAGCATGGATAAGAGGAAGGCTTTCCAAATTTTTACAAAAAAGCCCATGTGTACTCCCTGTAAAGGAAGACTCTTCACACTGAATTGCCTTAGCAAGAGGGGAGTCTGTAAGGACCTCCATGCCATTTCAATGTAATCCCTTCCCTATTTTCTGCTTGCCCTGCCATATGCAATCTATCCCACAGCCATTTGTGCAGCCACCTGCTGACCTTGCCACTGCAGGTAAGAAATGAGAAATTTTGAGGGCGACTGCCCTCCCTGGATTTTCATGGCCTTGGCATAAAAATATTTAGTGCAGGTGCTTTGTGAGCAGTGAACTAGCGAGGAAGGTTCATGAGTGCTGTGAGCCACAAAATCACCCTTCTGCCTACAAGAGGTTGTTCCAGCCTCAGGGCCACTGTGCACTGTAAATACCAAGGCCAGCTTTTGCTGGAAAATTATTGCTTCCTGTGGCCTCATTAAAGAATTACCCTTCTAGGCTTTCTCAGATCCTGCAATAGAAAAAAAATGCTCTTGTTTCCTACTAGCCTATGAAAGGTGCATTTTTAACAAATGATTAATTAGGAAACCCCTTTGGGTTTGGAAAAAGTACCACTGTTAATTGTCAAACTGGAGTATTTGGTGTTCAAAAGTTTCTGGAGAGAGAATGAATGGAGATAATCACGCAGGCTTCAGCCTCTACCTTTTCCAATATCAAGTTTTCATAATACAGTGACTTGATTTTCCTTGCTCTGAAGGTATTCAAAGAGAGCTGGGCACAAGAGAAGAAGTGAACAAGAGCAACAAGAAGCTGAAATCTGCAGGTGAAACAGAGACTCATGAGGCATCACTAGAGTAAAAGCCTGCCCAGAATAATAGGAAAGACTTGAATGTCACAGAAGAATCTAGAATGGTTCTTCTTTATCTCCTGGATGATGGGCTTCTGTTCCTTCTAACCTTCACTTCGATTTCTATCCATTATTTCCCCTAGCATCTTTACCTCCAAACATAAGCCATATAAGTAATTTTGAAAATTTATTTATTTGTTCATCTTTTGGCAATACTGGAGATTGAACCCAGAACCTCACACATGATACCTACCATACTATCTAAGCAAACACTATCATACCACTTGGCTCTATACCTCACCCTGTTTTTACTTTTATTTTTTTAAGACTGAGTCTCACTGAATTGCCCAGGCGATATTTGAACTTGATCTTCAGCATAAGGTAGCCATTGCCTGTGATTCCCTTGTCCCCCTCTCCCAAGTAGCCGTGACATTTATACTTGTCATATACCAGAGACTGCTCTAAATATGAAGGTTTCTAAGTACCACAAACATTTCTATTGAATGTATTTTATATACAAAGCTTAAGGTGATGGAAAATAATGTAGAGTCCTTAGAAAATCACATAGTCTAGGCTAGCTTCATGCACTAAGATACTCAAGCATTCATTTGGTAGTACATTCTCTTATAGACCACCTTTCTTATCTTTGTGGGACCAAAATGTAGCCAATGATTCTTATTCATCACTCTGTCAATTTCTTATCCACCTAATTATTAGTTTGTTTGTCAGGAAACATTCAACTACCATTCTTCATATACCCCATATGTGAATAACCCCACAACTAAAGAAGGAGGTAACATACAGAAAATAACTACCATACAGATATCTGTGTGTGTGTGTGTGTGTGTGTGTGTGTGTGTGTGTGTGTGTGTGTGTTGGCATTTTCTTTTGTTTTTATTTCTGAGACCTGGGAACAGAGCTCAGGCTTCACACAGCTTAATGAGTACTCGAGAACTAAGCTATACCTCAGTGTTATCCACATTTTTGAAAGATAAAACTCATCCTGCTACTCAGTGTTAGTAGAGGTTTGGGTTGCAAATTAGATGTCATTAGAGACTTTTATGCCAAAACAGTGCCATGAATGTTTAATCCTGGAGGAAGCATCAGATCTTGGTAAGAACCCCAAGGAAAAGAGAAAGGACCATTGTCTCAAGAACTATCAGTAGAGAAAACTGGGATACAGAAACCCTGAAGATGAAGGCAGAAAAGAAAAGAGTATTGCAGTCAGAAGGGTCCGAAGATAGCAGATTGCTCTCCCCATGACATCCCCAACATCTGACTGGCTTGGGGAGAGTTGTGTAGATAAACTACCCCGGAAGGAGATCGGAATTCCACTTTTCTGTCAGAAACCTCAACTGCTAAGTTCCCAAATGAGATGAGACCAGTAATTACATAGAATATTTCAGAACTATTTGATTGTAAAAGTGATGTTGCAAATGACTCTGTGATATAGGTATGGCTCTACTTGGCTAGAAGATGAATCTTTTTTTAGGAAAAGGAGCCAAAAAGAAGTCATCAACAACAGTAGAGGCTACTGATTTTGTCCTTCAGTAGAATATACAGGCATGCTTTCTTGTTGAGAACCTGGGTGCTCGGAGTGGTAAGCATGCAGAACAAAAGCCAGTCTGGGAAGATATGATCTTTTGTTTTTCAACTTCATCTAAGGCAAGTCACTATTTGATCAAACATTTTCACATGTCTAATATACTTTGTCATCTGCTACCAACCTCAGCAAATCAAGAAGTAAAGAACTAATCAAGTAAGCAAATTAGTTCTAATGAGTCTATCACCTCATTTACACCCTGCTTTGATGCAAAAGTAACTGACATGTCACCAAAAAATTAAAAGAGAGAGAGAGAGAGAAAGGTTCATAACAGTATTTGTTTTTTGCTGAGCTTTTTTTAAATGTATTTTTTGTGATGACATTGGAAACACAGGCTGGCCTAATCAAGAGGCTCTTGTTTCTTTGTGGTCTTTATTGGAGCATTATGGGGACAGGTTTTAGATGTTTAATTAGAGGAGGGACACAGCATGACATAGTTGTGTCTTAGTTGGATGCAAAGTCTCACCTAATTTTCAACATTGTTCAATGATAAATATTTAACAGGAAGCCATGCAGAGATGGAAAGTACTCAACACAGAGGAAGATGTACCATGCCAGGACAATAGTGAGCCAAATGACTGCATTTTGCAACTGGAAGCAGCAGATGTCTACATGAACTGACAGAAACCCTGGAACCTCCACACGAAGAGCACTGGAGCTGGGAAATGGCCATCTGCAGGCTCATTCTCATTCAGACAAATGTGCCATGTGTTTCCCCCTAGTGACACAGTTTCATTTAAACAGGCATAAATGCATTTATGTGAGCACATCTCATACTTAAACACATATATGAGATTAAAAGGAAGAATTCCAGGCAATTCAGATCAGCCTCTATATATGGGCTGGGGGCTGGAGACTTGGCCCCGTGATGAAGAACACTTTTTGTTCTTGCAGAGGACCCAGGATTGGTTCCTAGCGCCCATATGGTGATTCACAACCATCCATAACTCCAGTTCTAGGACATCCAACACCTTCTTCTGAATTCTGTAGATATGCTCATGGTATACATGAATCCCATCAAAACACTTATACACATAAAAGACAAATCTAAAGTGCATTTCTTAAGTAAAATAAAGATTGTTCCTGTCACATTCTGACACAGATGAAATGTCCTTAAATTTGTCCTTATAATGGTCGGTTCCATCCACACTGTCAGAAGATGAACCACCATCAGGGACTTATATCTCCTGGTGGTTCATAATCTCCTCAAATGTGGGCCTCATCTGTCTCCATCTTGTTACCACAGCTCATTCAGAAATTTGAAGGTACAGAGCCAGCATTCCATAAAATTTAGGAAATTATATTACCATGCACCAAAATATAAATGTCAAAGTAAATTAATATATCAGAGAACTCTTAAAAAAACTATCCTCACTGACATGGCTGCCTAAACAGGACCCAAGCAAACACAAAAACAATAGGTATCCTAATGTGGACTTGGGAAAGCTCAAAAGGCTTTAATGCTCTACAAAGAACTACAGGTAACTGAGGAATGCTGAGAGGAGGAGAAACAGTCTTCTCCAGGGTGTGCTCTTGTACACCAATTGGTTGTCCAGTACCAAATGGTCAGTCCTGACAACATACATATGCAAAATTTAAGGACATGTGTGGGGCGTTTACCCACCACCCCCACAGCTTCCCAGAGTTTTCTTGAGTGCGAGCAGCAGGAAATATTAGATAGAAGGATTTATAGCGGAGAATCTTGTGGAGATAAACAGATAGAAAATAAAGGATAGCCTCGAGAGGGCCTGGAACCTATTCCAACGGGCCCGGACTGTCTCTGGTCCAGGGTTTTTATAGAGACGCCAAGGGGTGGAGCAAAAGACCTCCTCCCCCAGCACAGCCAAGTGCAGGCCATCTCAGACACCTGCACTCAGGCCCGTGGTCCTGATCATCCTCTATTTGGACCTGCTGGGTAAAGCCACGAGGAACCCCAGAACGGGCTCCCACAGACATGTATAATTGTACTAATGTGTTTAGATGCTTGTGTGTCATACAAAAATTAAAGAAGAAGAGGTTATGAATTTAAAAGAAATCTTGGTTAGTGGTGCATGGAATGAGTTGGAAGGAGGAAAGGAAAGAGTGAAATGAAGAAACCGTTATAATTTCAAATGATACATTTTAAAATAGCTATTAAAACAGCTATTTGCTATGTGATACTTCTTCCACTGGAGTTCCCTTTGATACACCCCAAAAGAGCTTCAAGCTTTTAGGCAGCCTTGTCTACAATCTTTAAAAAGCAGTGAGAGTCTTATATTTGTTTCATATGTGAGGTTTCCACCCAGTGAATTTCCCAAAGCAGGGAAATGAACAGGAACTCTAAGAGCATCACAAGGTGTTCAACAATCTGAGCTGCTCTGCTTCCTTCTGGCTTGCTTATTCACCTCTTTGTCATTTCCACTCTCACCTTTCTCCATAAAAAGAGGAGTCAGACATCTTGTGTTAATTACCTTTTTCTAATGACAAAGGCCATAGACATCTATCCAGTCTCCTTCTCCCCTCCCCACTACCTCCTTTATGTTTCTTCCCCACAAGGGATATAACGGTCTTATATTGGTGGACTGTGAAAATGTGAGGGATGATTTTGGAGAGGTTTCCCTTGCAACTAAAATTCCTAAGCATTGCACACTTGCTGTCAGAACAGATAGAGAACAGCTTCCATTCATGGTCAAATCTCTCTCTTGTATAAGAAAGAATTACTTAGTGCAAGTACCTTTTACCTGATAGTGATGTCTTCTAGAATATTTTACCTTTTGTAAGTCACTGGCATTATGCTTTGTAGCAGAAACACCAGTTGACTGAGAAGTATGAACACCCAATTTATCTGTTAGATGACTTAGTAATTTTGGAAACACCTAATGCAAATGGAGATTAACAATAATAATAAAAATGAACTTTTTTTTTAAAGAACATGACATCAGGTGTTCTTTACAATCCTTGTCTGTAATTAACTTGTGTACATCAAGTCTGTTTTGAGAGTCACATTAGTCCCATATAACAGAGAAGGAAATGAAGAAAAGTTCAGTCACTTGCCTTAATACCCACAAACTGAATGCGGTGAGCCCAGCATCTGAAATCTGGCAAGCTTTTCCCAGAGGCTCCTTCCTTTATGAAATGAGGAAATGAAGAGAGAGAAAATACTTCTGAGAGAACAGGAAATTTTTCTAACAGCTGGGGAAGTCACTGAACAGTCAGGAAATATAGTTTCCTGGTTTCAATTACTAGAGAAGAGATAGAGTGACGTGAACATCACCCAAGATGCAGGTTCCTTTCATTCACATACTGTGGAGTGGCGGAGGGGTGGAGGGTGGACATTCTAATGCTAGGATGAGAAACTCTAGTACTCAAGGATGTATAAAGGAAAGAAGAAGGCATGAAATAAGGAAGCTTCCTATAGTAGAGGAGAGTTCACAAAGAAGATAGCATGATCTAACCTAAGACTGTCTAGAAAAGCAATGGAAAACTAAGATTTGGTAATTAGAAGATTCTAGAAAAGAAAATAGAATATCAGGTCTATGGATTTCCCCAAATAAATCTTATTCTATTAAGAATTTGTGCCTGGACTAGGGAGTTTGAAGAAGGTGAAACGGAAGAGATGGCTTCAGGTGTGTTCACACTTGCTCACTGCCAAAATTCTACCTTAGCTATTCTTCAGGTGTCCCTGCTCTCTAGCATCTCTACTGTCCATTCTCAATAGAAACTAGAATAATGGTATTCTATAAACTGGTTAGTTCTTAGTCACCCAGTGGTATTCACTTTGATTATCATTCATGTGCTCCTGGGTATTCAAAAAATCTACTAAGAAGATGAACCTCAGGGCCTTTATAACTCTGTGCCACTTGCTCTGAGTTCTATTCTCTAAAATTCCAACAACATTCATTTCTAGTCTTCTTTATGGTCTGTGCTCCAATCTCTCTTATTTTTTTTATTTTTTTATTTTTATTATTATTATTATTATTATTATTATTATTTTACAACACCATTCAGTTCAACATAATAGCCACAGAATCCCCTGTTCTCCCCCTCTCGCCCACCCCTCCCCCCAGCCCACCCCCCATTCCCACCTCCTCCAGATCAAGGTCTCCCCCGAGGACCGGGGTTGACCTGGTAGACTCAGTCCAGGCAGGTCCATTCCCCCCTCCCAGACCGAGCCAAGTGTCCCTGCATAAGTCCCAGGATTCAAACAGCCAACTCATGCAACGAGCCCAGGACCTGGCACCAATGCACAGCTGCCTCCCAAACAGATCAAGCCAAATGACTGTCTCACCCGTTCAGGGAGCCTGATCCAGTTGGGGGCCCCTCAGCCTTTGGTTCATAGATCCTGTGCTTCCATTCATTTGGTTATTTGTCCCGGTGTTTTATCCAACCTTGGCTTCAACAATTCTCGCTCGTATAAACCCTCTTCTTACTCACTAATTAGACTCCCAGTGCTCCACCAGGGGCCCAGCCGTGGATGTCTGCCTTCAGATTCCTCAGTCCTTGGATGGGGTTTATGGCACCACTATCTGGGTGTCTGGCCATCCCATCACCAGAGTAGGTCAGTTCCTGCTGTCTCGCGACCATTGCCAGCAGTCTTTTGAGGGGGTATCTTTGTGGATCTCCGTGGGCCTCCCTAGCTCTCTGCTTCCTCCCCTTCTCACCTTCTCATGTGGTCTTCATTTATCATGGTCTCCTATTCCTTGTTCTCCCTCTCTTTTCTTGATCCAGCTAGGATCTCCCACTCTTTCCCTCGACTGTCGCCCTTCATTGTTCCCACTCATGACCAGGCTATTCATGTAGATCTCGTCCATTTCTCCGTGTCTTTTTTTTGGGGTCCCGTTTTCCAGGTAGCCTCACTGGTGATGTAAGTAGCAGTCTAGTCATCCTTGTTCCACATCTAGCATCTTCCTATGAGTGAGTACATACCATATTTGTCTTTCTGAGTCTGGGTTACCTCACTCAGGATGATTTTTTCTAGATCCATCCATTTGCCTGCAAACCGTGTGATGTCATTGTTTTTTTCTGCTGAGTAGTATTCCATTGTGTATATGTGCCACAATTTATTTATCCATTCTTCAGTTGAAGGGCATCTAGGTTGTTTCCAGGTTTTGGCTATTACAAACAATGCTGATATGAACATAGCTGAGCAAGTGCTCTTGTGGTATGATTGAGCATTTCTTGGGTATATGCCCAGGAGTGGTATAGCTGGATCTTGGGGGAGATTGATTCCCAGTTTTCTAAGAAAGCGCCATATTGATTTCCAAAGTGGTTGTACAAGCTTGCATTCCCACCAGCAGTGGAGGAGAGTTCCCCTAGTTCCACATCCTCTCCAGCATAAAGTGTCTTCAGTGTTTTTGATCTTAGCCACTCTGACAGGCGTAAGGTGGTATCTCAGAGTTGTCTTGATTTTCATTTCCCTGATGATTAGGGAAGTTGAGCAATTCCTTAAATGTCTTTCAGCCATTTTGGATTCCTCTGTTGAGAATTCTCTGTTTAGTTCTAAAGCCCATTTCTCAATTGGACTGTTGGTCCTTTTGATGTCTAATTTCTTGAGTTCCTTATATATTCTGGATATCAGTCCTCTGTCAGATGTGGGGTTGGTGAAGATCTTTTCCCATTCTGTAGGCTGTCGCTTTGCCTTGTTGACCGTATCCTTTGCTCTACAAAAGCTTCTCAGTTTCAAGAGGTCCCATTGATTGATTGTTTGTCTCAGTGTCTGCGCTACTGGTGTTATATTTAGGAAGTGATCTCCTATGCCAAGGCGTTCAAGACTATTTCCTACTTTCTCTTCTAGCAGGTTCAGAGTAGCTGGATTTATGTTGAGGTCTTTGATCCACTTGGACTTAAGTTTTGTGCACGGTGACAGATATGGATCTATTTGCAGCCTTCTACACGCTGATATCCAGTTATGCCAGCACCATTTGTTGAAGATGCTTTCTTTTTTCCATTGTACACTTTTGGCTTCTTTGTCAAAAATTATATGTCCATAGGTGTGTGGGTTAATGTCAGGGTCTTCAATTCGATTCCATTGGTCCACATGTCGGTTTTTATGCCAATACCAGCCTGTTTTTATTACTGTAGCTCTATAGTAGAGCTTGAAGTTGGGGATTGTGATGCCTCCAGAAGTTGTTTTATTGTACAGGTTTCTTTTAGCTATCCTGGGTTTTTTGTTTTTCCATATGAAGTTGAGTATTGTTCTTTCCAGATCTGTGAAGAATTGTGTTGGTATTTTGATGGGGATTGCATTGAATCTGTAAATTGCTTTTGGTAAGATTGCCATTTTTACTATGTTAACCCTGCCTATCCATGAAGCATGGGAGATCTTTCCATTTTCTGAGATCTTCTTCAATTTCTTTTTTCAGGGACTTAAAGTTCTTGTCATATAGGTCCTTCACTTGCTTGGTTAGTGTTACCCCAAGGTATTTTATGTCATTTTTGGCTATTGTAAAGGGTGATGTATCTCTAATTGCCTTCTCAGCTTCTTTGTCCATTGTATATAGGAGGGCTACTGATTTTTTTGAGTTGATCTTGTATCCTGCTATGTTGCTGAAGGTGTTTATAAGCTTTATCAATTCCTGGGTGGAATCTTTGGGATCACTCAAGTATACTATCATGTCGTCTGCAAATAGGGAAAGCTTGACTTCTTCCTTTCCAATTTGAATCCCCTTAATCTCCTTATGTTGTCTTATTGCTCTGGCTAGAACTTCAAGTACTATATTGAATAAGTATGGGGAGAGTGGACAGCCTTGTCTCGTTCCTGATTTTAGTGGAATTGCTTTGAGTTTCTCTCCATTTAATTTGATGTTGGCTGTTGGTTTGCTATATATTGCCTTTATTATGTTTAGGTATGTTCCCTGTATTCCTGATCGCTCCAAGACTTTTATCATGAAGGGGTGTTGGATTTTGTCAAATGCCTTTTCTGCATCTAGTGAGATGATCATGTGTTTTTTTTCTTTGAGTTTGTTTATATGGTGTATTACATTGATGGACTTTCGTATGTTGAACCACCCTTGCATCCCTGGGATGAAGCCTACTTGATCGTGGTGGATAATTGTTCTGATGTGTTCTTGGAGTCTGTTTGCCAGTATTTTATTGAGTATTTTTGCATCAATGTTCATGAGGGAGATCGGTCTGTAGTTCTCTTTCTTTGTTGCATCCTTGTTTGGTTTAGGAATCAGGGTAATTGTAGCCTCATAGAAGGAGTTTGGTAATGTTCCTTCTGTTTCTATTATGTGGAACAATTTAGAGAGTATTGGTATTAACTCTTCTTTGAAGATCTGGTAGAATTCTGCGCTGAAACCATCTGGTCCTGGGCTTTTTTTGGTTGGGAGACCTTTAATGACTGTTTCTATTTCCTTAGGGGTTATTGGACTATTTAAATAGTTTATCTGGTCTTGATTAAACTTAGGTATGTGGTATCTATCCAGAAAAATGTCCATTTCTTTTAGGTTTTTCAGTTTTGTGGAGTAGAGGTTTTTGAAATATGACCTTATAATTCTCTGGATTTCCTCAATGTCTGTTGTTATGTCCCCCTTTTCATTTCTGATTTTGTTGATTTGGATTCTCTCTCTCTGTCTTTTGGTTAGTTTGGATAAGGGCTTGTCTATCTTGTTGATTTTCTCAAAGAACCAACTCTTTGTTTCATTAATTTTTTGTATTATTCTCTTAGTTTCTAATTTATTAATTTCACCTCTCACTTTGATAATTTCCTGGCGTCTATTCTTCCTGGGAGACTTTGCTTCTTCTTCTTCTAGAGCTTTCAGATGTGCTGTTAATTCACTAGTGTGCGATTTCTCCAACTTCTTTATGTGGGCATTTAGTGCTATGAATTTCCCTCTTAACACTGCTTTCATAGTGTCCCATAAGTTTGGGTATGTGGTGTCTTCATTTTCATTGATCTCTAGGAAGTCTTTAATTTCTTTCTTTATTTCTTCCTTAACCCATTGGTGATTCAGTTGAGCATTATTCAGTTTCCATGAGGTTGTAGGTTTTCTGTAGTTTTTGTTGTTGTTGAAATCTAGCTTTAAACCATGGTGATCTGATAGAACACAGAAGGTTATTCTGATTGTTTTGTATCTGTTGAGATTTGCTTTGTGGCCAAGTATGTGGTCGATTTTAGAGAAAGTTCCATGGGGTGCTGAGAAGAAAGTATATTCTTTCTTGTTAGGATGGAATGTTCTGTAGATATCTATTAGGTCCAATTGGGTCATGACATCGGTTAAGTCCTTTATTTCTCTGTTAAGTTTCGATTTGGGAGATCTGTCCAGTGGTGAAAGTGGGGTGTTGAGATCTCCCACTATTAATGTGTGGGGTTTTATATGTGGTTTAAGCTTTAGTAATGTTTCTTTTACATATGTGGGTGCCCTTGTGTTTGGGGCATATATGTTCAGAATTGAAACTTCATCTTGGTCGATCTTTCCTGTGACGAGGATGTAATGTCCTTCTTGATCTCTTTTGATTGATTTTAGTTTGAAGTCTATTTTGTTGGATATCAGGATGGCTACCCCTGCTTGTTTCTTAAGACCATTTGATTGAAAAGTCTTTTCCCAGCCTTTTATTCTTAGGTAGTGTCTATCTTTGAATTTGAGATGTGTTTCTTGTATGCAGCAGAAAGATGGGTCCTGTTTTCGTATCCATTCTGTAAGTCTATGTCTTTTTATAGGTGAATTAAGTCCGTTGATATTAAGGGATATTAATGACCAGTGATTCTTCATCCCTGTTATTTTTGGTGGTAGTGTGTGTGTACTTCTCTTCTTTGGGGTTTACTGTTGTGGCTTTATCTATTGCCTGTGTTTTCAAGTGTGTATCTGACTTCCCTCGGTTGGAATTTTCCTTCTAGTGCTTTCTGTAGGGCTGGGTTTGTGGATAGGTACTGTTTAAATCTGGCTTTGTCTTCGAATGTCTTGTTCCTTCCGTCTATGATGATTGAAAGTTTTGCTGGGTATATTAGTCTGGGCTGACATCCATGGTCTCTTAGTGTCTGCATTACATCTGTCCAGGTCCTTCTGGCTTTCAAAGTCTCCATTGAGAAATCGGGTGTTATTCTGATGGGTTTACCTTTATAGGTCACTTGGCCTTTTTCCTTGGCTGCTCTTAGTATTCTTTCTTTATTCTGTACATTTAGTTGTTTAATTATTATGTGTCGAGGGGACTTTTTTGGGGGGTCTAGTCTGTTTGGTGTTCTATAGGCTTCTTGTATCTTCATAGGCATTTCCTTCTTTAAGTTGGGAAAGTTTTCTTCTATAATTTTGTTGAATATATTTTCTGTGCCTTTGAGTTGGTATTCTTCACCTTCTTCTATCCCTATAATTCGTAGGTTTGGTCTTTTTATGGTGTCCCAGATTTCTTGGAAATTTTGGTTCATGACTTTGTTGGCTTTAGTGTTTCCTTCGACTGATGGAACTATTTCTTCTACTGTATCTTCAATGCCAGAAATCCTCTCTTCCATCTCTTGCATTCTGTTGGTTATACTTGCATCCGAAGTTCCTGATCTTTTACTCAGGTTTTCTATTTCCAGCATTCCCTCTGTTTGTGTCTTTTTTATTTTTTCAATTTCCCTTTTCAGTTCTTGGACTGTTTCCTTTGTTTGTTTCATTGCTTTTTCATGATTTTCTTTCAGTGCTTTACTGTTTTCTTCCAGGACTTTAATGTTTTCTTTCAGGACTTTATTGTTTTCTTGGAGGGCTTTATTGTTTTCTTCTAATTTGTTTGCCCTTTCCTCTAGTTGTTTACAGCGTTCTTCCAATTTTCTTGTCTTTTCTACTACACAAGCCTCTACCTTCTTCATGAAGTTACTCATAAGGCTACTTTCTTCTGCTTCTTCCAATTTTTGGTGTTCAGGTCTAGATGTTGGAGGCAAGCTAGGTTCTGGTGATGCTGTATTGCTCTTCATTTTGCTGTATGTACTTCTGCCTTGACGTCTGCCCATCTCCTTGTGGTTCCTTCTTGGTCTTATCAGTGTACTTGTTTCACAAAGAGCTGACAGACTCAGGAAGACTCTCTCTCTTGTCCAAAAGGGAGTTCTCTTGTCCAACTCTTTGGTCCAGAAGGGAAGTCAGGGGCAAGCTCTGGTCCAGAATGGCAGTCGGGAACAGGCTGGGAGCTGGGGGCCGGTCTCTAAGTCTCAGGAAGTGCCTGGGGTCTTGGGCAGATGGGCATGGGAGCAGGGCGCGGAGATTGCAGGGGCTTCCAGGGGGGCTGGAAAAGGGGATCCCTCCCGGTGGGGCTAGAAGGGGAGCTGTCCGGTGGCCAGAACCTGGTGCCAAGTTGGGCAGGTCCTCCCGGAGTGGCTGGTGCCCAGGAATGGGGTCCGGACTGGACCCAGGCACTCACCTCTGGTCCAGAAGGGAAGTCGGGGGCAGGCTGGGAGCTGGGGGCCGGTCTCTAAGTCTCAGGAAGTGCCTGGGGTCTTGGGCAGATGGGCGTGGGGGCAGGGCGCGGAGACTGCAGGGGCTGCTGGGGGCTTGGAAAAGGGGATCCCTCCCGGTGGGGCTAGAAGGGGAGCTGCCCGGTGGCCAGAACCCGGCGCCAAGCTGTGCAGGCCTCCCCGGAGTGGCTGGTGCCCAGGGATGGGGTCCGGGCTGGACCCGGGTACTCACCTCTGGTCCAGAAGGGAAGTCGGGGCAATCTCTCTTATTTTGAGAGCACTCCTATCTCTGCATCTTTTTTTTGTCCATAATCATATCACCACCTGGTATGTTATTTCCATCGTGTCTTCTCTCCTGAATACAACCTCCATAATTAGGCAATATTGTGCTCTCCATTGTGGTAGCTCAAACTGATTAGCAGCAGGCATACAGTCAGCACTCTATACTAATGGAAGAATGAGTGAACTCATCCTGAATTGCTGGGATATTTGAACAGTGGAGCAAAACGATTGAACACATGTAAGGGACTGAGAGTGCTTGGGCTGAATTTGGCCCTTAACAATGTTTGTTTGCTTTTTAATCTGCACGTCAATTTATCAATGATATAATATTTAAATATTTGAATATCGGGGGAGTTCACATAAAAATTCAAAATCTGGGCATTCTTTTGAAAACTTAAAAGAAATTGGCATCCACTGGGTGACTGTTCCCATTCTTCAACAATGGTCTGAATGTGAGTATCAGCTGTCTTTCCCAGCCAGCCCTGCCTTCTCCAGCTGGTCCACTTTTCCACAGCTTCTTTCCAAACTTCAAAGCCAAGTGTCAGTTGCCATGCATCATTGTTATTACATTGTTGTATAAATTAAGGCAGGGAACTCTTCCTCTGTACTGATGGCTCACATGAAAACAAAGACTCAGATGCCACATGATTAAGGGGCAACAAGAGAGACTGTATTTCTTTGTATAAGTGAAGACATGACGTTCATCTAAAATGCCAGCATTGGGGCTCTTGTGTCATATATCTTATTACCTGGCCTTGGAAATCACTTCAGTTTGTCACATGTGTGTCCCACCCAACCTGAGCAAGGAGAAATGGTAAGCTTTCTTGGGCTGACACCATGAAGACTCCTAAAGGCAAATACAGTGGCTCTATCCTTGTGTCTACTCTTTTACTTCAAATTCACTTCTTACAAATTTTGTCTCCTTAAGTTTTCTGGAAAAACAACTTTGGAAAGAGCTCGGCTTTGCTGAACTTATTTGTAAATTATTACAAAACACTGCATTATCCAGGCAGGAAAATCACACATGACTGTGAGTCTTAAAGTCTACTTTAAGACCTACCAACAAAGAATGCCCCATGGACTGCCCTGGACTAGGATTTACAAGAATTGTGTAAAGCCTTTCCAACAACCAGAAAAACCAGTTATCCATGACAGCCAAAGAAATGGCCACCCTTTCAGAGAACTCTTCTCTCCCTTTTTGTAATAATACTTGATAATAATAATAAAAAAGAAAACAACCCTGAAACAAAAAAGGTGGAGACACTCTTAAGCAGTGTGCCACATGTCCACCTTTGCTACTGCTTTTCTGTGTCTCGCTCAAGTCTTCATTTGAAACACAAAGGAAGCTAGATATTTAGACATTGTATCACAAAACACCTCTAAGACCTCCTCCAGTATCATCTTAAGAAAAGCTGAATCATTTATGTGTATCAGCCACAGCCCAGCTCTGAAACATACCTGCACAATAATGATAGCTATTGTTCCACTTAATAGATAGAAGCAGTAGAAGAAATAACTCATCAAAGTCATCAGTGCTAGTAAATGGAGGAGCCAGATAAAGCCAGGATAGTTCAGCTCCGGACTGGATTCATATAACCATCTCTTTGAATTGCCTTCAAAGCAACATTACAGCAGTTCTCTGGATTGATACCTATTAAAGTTTGTGGTGGTATTGTGTTCCCCAAAATATTGTGTACCTTAATAAATTTATCTGGGGTCAGAGAACAGACAGCCACTAGATACAAAGGCTAGAAAATGGTGGCACTCACACCTTTAATCCTAGCATTCCAGAGCTAGAAATCCCTCTGGATCTCTGTGAGTTCAAGGCCACATTGGAAACAGCCAAGCATGGTGACACGCCTTTAATCCCAGAAAGCCAGCCTTTAATCCCAGGGAGTGGTGGTAGAAAGTAGAAAGATATATAAGGCGTGAGGACCAGAAACTAGAGGCATTTGGCTGGTTAAGCATTTGGCTGGTTAAGCTTTCAGGCTATGGAGCAACACAGTTCAGCTGAGATCCATTCTGGATGAGGACTCAGAGGCTTCCAGTGTGAGGAAACAGGACCAGCTGAGGAACTGGTGAGGTGAGATAGCTGTGGCTTGTTCTGTCTCTCTGATCTACCAGCATGGACCCCAATAACTTGCCTCGGGTTTGATTTTGTTAATAAGAACTTTTAAGATTCCTGCTACAAGAGTTGTATAGGAAATGGATTTGTAGACCGGTGGTGGGTAGGTGGATTAAAGATGACCCACATAGAGTAAACTTGAACAACAGTATACCCCTGCCCACTAGATTTCTGGAGCCCCCTTCTTATTTTTGAATATTGGAAGCAAAATTTCTCCTGACACAGACAAAGGTTGCCTAGAAGATGAGGTGGCCCTTGGTAGAAGATCATTGCACTAAGGGAAAGCCAAGCTTAGTTAGCCTGTTGTTGAGGGCAATACAAAGAATCAGAGGCCCAAAATAAAGGTGGTAGCATCATTTTGTAAAAAAAATTAGACATCAGTTAAAGCAAATCTTTCCAAAGAACAAAATAAGGTCTGCCCAACCATGAGCTGAAAAAAGAAGTGGGGGAAGGGACAGTGGAGACCATCAACCCATAACAAGTAGTGACTCTTTCTGAGCAATCATAATGTACCTTTAAGCACAGGCACTCACAGTACTAATAGTGGTTGATTTCAGTATGAACCACCAGAAAATATGAGTCTGAAAGTTAATGGAACAACAAAGGAGAAAAAATGGTAGAGATATGAAAAATAGCCTAGCAAAGCTCCAGCCACCCCATTGGCCATCAAATAATAATAATAACAACAGCAACAACAATAATAAAAATATTAATTAGGGAGCTAGCTAGTTTGGCCTTTAAATAGAATTAAACATGATTTAAGTTTTTTTTCTTTACAGAGTAAACATGTTTTTCTGACTTTAAGACACTCATAAGCAAGATAATACAGAAACAAAATTGTGACTGTTCCTTCCTGCCTCCCTTCAGTATTATTGCTACTCCAACTAAGTGCTTCTGCTAGCAACCATAATTGTGTGATGGCCTGTGCTATGAAGTAAGTGCATCCTGTTTTGGAAGGCTTAGCTCAGTAAGATGTCAAGGTAATAAGCGTTATTTCAGTTTGATTGATCACTGGTGAGTTCCAGATTTAGGATTAGTCATATGATTTAGATTCAGCAGTATATTTCACAAAATAAATATTTATTGAAATACCCAAAGTAGATTTCAAGCTATACAGCAAGGTGCAAATGATCAGCAGAACACAATGAAAATAGCTAGAGAGCCCTGTGTGTACATTTGAGTATGCCTTGCCTTTACTGTGGAAAGAATAATGACATGTATGTGATTTAGCAAAATAATATTTATTATTTCATAGCTGTTTGACAGGTAGGCTGTATGCAAGAGTGCTAAGTTGAGACATGGAGGCTTAGATAACATGCTTGCTTACAAATAATAGAGGGCATCCCAAACTGGCTTAGCCATAAAGGAAATTGATCAGAACACTTCTTAGATGCTGCACAAAATTCAAGGGGATGATTAATAATCAGAACTAGAGATGATGCATGGCAGATCTTGCAAACAGAGCCAAAATCCTTCTCTGGAAGCTCTCAGCTTTCACTTCTGGGAATCCAGTTGGTCCTTTTAGAGTGAGATCCAAATTCTGGAGAAATCAGCTGTATCAAGTGGGTCAGGATCTCTCGGTACAGAGGTCAGCTATCTGAGTCTGATATTCAGTAGGGAAAGGCACAACTGTACATAAAGAAAGTTCAAGCTATCACATCCATATCTGGGTTATGACTTTGAGAAAGAGGAAAATGTAAATACAATATTAAGAAAAACAGGATTTCAAGAACCATGAAAGTATGGCCGTTGTGGTAAGATCACCATCTTGAAAGTACACTTGCTGCATTCAAATTTTAACTCTGCTACAGTCTATATGTGATGTAAAGTGAGTCTCTATAACTTTGTTTCCCCCATTTGCAAAAGTAAGTCATGTCCATGATCATACTAACCTGTACATCTGATCTGCTCTGCAAAAGTAAATCAGTAACATCTAATTGGTGAGACATTATGAGACCTTAAATTGTTAGTGTATCAAAAATCACTTATATTAAACAGTGTTTGCTAGTGTTTAGATGTTGGAGAGATAATTTTGTTGTGGCTTCATGCATGTCCTAATTTTCTCGCTGTTGTGATAAAACATTGTTGTGACTATCCAACATGGAAATGAAGGGTTTACTTGGCTTGAACTTCCATTTGACTGTCATAGAACTTAGGGCAGAACCTCAAGCAGGAACCTGGAGTCAGAAGTTGAATCAGAGGTCATACAGGGGCAGTGCTAATAACTGCCCCTCTTCCCATGGTTTCTTCAACTTACTTTTTTTTGTACAACACAGACCACCTGCCAAGGAGTGGTACCATTCACAGTGGCTGATATTTTATACATCAGTCATCAATCAGGAAAATGGCCCATAGGGTAATCTAATAGAGCACATTTTTCAACCAAGGTTCCCTCTTCCCAGGTGATTTCATTTTGTATTAAATTGACAAAAACTAAGCAGCACATCACCTACATCTAAGCTTTTATTGTGACCCTTGCTCAACTTTACCTCAAATTGAGCCCAGATTTTGAATGTTCTCAAGTCTGATTGTATTAGCAAGTAGGTGGATGAACAGATGGCTCTGAATGGAGATAGAAAGATATATCTATAGTAGTGAATAATGATAGATAAAATAAAAACTAGATAGAGAATAGATGATGGATATATAGATAGATGATAGACTGTAAATCTTTCATAGCAAAAAAAGATAGAAGTATTTGTGTATGTGTACACATGTGTGCATGTGCATGTTTTCATTTGTGCACAAAACCATTTCTTACATTCCCGTTTCTTTACAAATGATACTTTTATCCTTCTTTCCTTTCCATCTTTGAAACACTTTCTAATGGCTCTAGCATTTCAAGTGGACCCCACATTTTCACTTTGCTAAGATACTTTCAAAACCAAATAAAAGTGGTAGTTACACAAAGTCACACACACACACACACTACTCCTGTGCAAGTATCCAGATACCAATAAAAACAGATTGCAGTCCCGTGCTGGGTACAAAGAATGATGTGAACATGAGGCAGGGGAGGTGGGGAAGAGATGTTGTCATTAGAGATCTAAATTTTTCTCTATATAATTTTAGTTTGGTGAACATATAAAACCTTGTATAGGGAAACTCAGTGGACTTGTTTGAAAATCTAGGTTAGCATTAGGGTGAGGGTTAGTGTCAAGAGAGTCTGCTATGGCATGATCCCCCAGTGCTTGCTGAAGGGAAGGATCAAAAAGATTACTCATTCCCTTTCAACTCCAGTTTCATCTGTAGAACCTAGATAATGTGAACATCATAGCAAGGATTCAAACACTAAATAATGACATGTGCAGTGATTACAAAACTCTGTACAATCCTCAAACAAGCAATTATTATAATAATGATGGTCCATTATAGTTATGTTCACTGAAATTAGGATATGTGGAAATGCTGGGTCTGGGTGATGGGGAACTTGGAGCGAAAACATGTTAAAATTCTGAAACAGTACACTTTTACCTGCTATTTACAGTTATTAAATTGTGAGCCTGTATGTAGTTTCTTGTGATTGCAATAAGCTGTAACAAGGTAATTTTCCCATCCTAATGAAATAGATCATAGTACTATGAATACGTTTTTAGAATGGTCTCAGCATTTTTCCTTCATAATGGCCTCACAGTGTTGGGACTCGGGGCCTCAGATTCTGCTCACAAATCTGTCTGAAGACCCAGACAGGGAGTCAAGTTAAAACAGTACATGATGCTTTCAAGATGCATCTGATCTCATCTTTATTATCATCATGACCCACTCCCAGTTCGGTCTTCAATGTATGCTGAGTGTTACCCGGAGCACAGATTCAATACAAACAGAGACTGGAGCTGCCATTTTCTCTTCTCAGCCCTCTGAGGGATGTGTGACTATCCACATGTACTGACAATGGAACTGAATCTCCAAGAGACACTGTTATCCTCCAAAATCACCCAAGTACCAAAATCACAATTTGAATACTGACCCATGTTTCATCATAATAACTTGAGATATCTTTGGAAAGAAAACAAACTCTAGTCAATACAGCATATTATCCATACTTCTCTTAAAGCGTTAGTTATTTAATTATAAAATGAAATGATGTAAATTGTATTTACACCTAAGCTTTCTTAAGAAAAGAAATCAAGTCTTATACATTCCCCCAATGTATACATCATGTGGTTCTAAGAGGTTTGACTAGAGGACAAGTTAGTTTCCATTGATTACAAGAACAACTACAGGTCATTTTCAGAGGCTATGCAGTAAAAGAGTGAAACATATTTCTTAGTACTAAATCAAGTTGGAATCCAGCCCCAGGATAGGGGATGTGCTTCAACAGTATGACAGGTAACTAACTGAGTGTCTCTGGGGGCTTCCCAATACCTCATTTCCTACAGGAAGTGTTGGACAGCAACCTTATGGTAAGGTGCAAGCAAAACCAGAGTAGGCTGGGGGCCTTGTCGCTGTCCGTGGTACTGATTGAGATTAAAGGAAAGAGATGGATAACGGAGAAAGAAATGCTAAATTGCAGTCAACCCTCCAGACCAGTTAAGAAAAATGAGACCTGGATTACTTAATCATATTAATTTGCGCCTCTTTGTGCAACATATGCAGATAGATATTTCTTTTTCATTCTCCAACTCATTTCCCATTTGAAATAATGTGTATTCATCATAGATAACCCTATAACTCAGATTTAAGTGGAAGGATATGAAAACTTGTAAGTGACAAACTAATATGTGGCAAGTAAGTAGTAGCTTGTAAGTGGCAAACATTGGAACATCACCCAAAGTGAATATAATATGTACACAGCATGTTGTCTCCACTTTGGTAGAAGATAAGATGTGTGTGATTGTAGTCTGGAGAGATGCATCTAATTAGACACATATTGTTCTAGTCTTTAACAAAGACAAATTATGATTTAAAGAGTGGGGTGTGTGCTGAGTTGACAAAGGAGTAGACTTCTTGATTTTTGGGTGAAAATATTTCATTAGATCCTTGTACTGTAGCTGGGAGAATGTACCCTAGAGACCTACAACCACAGGGTGAAATCCATGATTCCATTGGCAGAGATCAGAGTTCCCATAGGAGGCCTCTAGACACTGTCTCAATAGGAACAAGAAGCAGAGGTCATTGTAAGCCACTTGGATTCTTCCAATCACCAGCTTTGGCTTGGGAGCTCCTGGAATTGGTGGCAAACTTTTTCTGGGTGGAAAGGTAGCCCACCTCGCTTCTGCCAGTCTTGCTCCCCTCTTCCGATAGAACTGGTTAGAATAGTGATGGGCCAGGCAGTTCTCCCAGCTTTTCTAGATTGCCCTCTATTTTTCAAATAAAATATGCACACTGAATTCCATCTTGGAATTAATTTCTTCTCAGGTTCTTCCCATTCTAAGATCCCCATAATGCTGGGTGGAAGCCATTGGCTGTGTCTTTGAGATATGACCTGTTCTCTTTGGTCCTGGGTTTGAGTTCATTTATCAAGGATAAATGGCATTCAGGCAGCTACAAGGACAAGACATCATTGTACGCCAGAGATCATAAGGAGTAAACAAAAGGATTCACAGATTCCTCTATGAACTGTTTTAGTAAACTGGAAAGTGGTAAAGTATCACTGAAACACAAAATTTACAGTAGTTTAGCAGGTTGTTCTTGAAAACCAGCTAACTCAGTGTTCCAAAGATTGTAATGAAAGGTTTCAAATACCTCATTTTTATTTTTCCAGGAAACACAATAACTTATTGCCATATCAAGAGGAGAGATCATGTAAAGTGCTAAGGGAGGGAATCACAAGGAAAATTAAACATGTTTAGAGCCTTAGAGAATTTAAACTAGTGTTATATAAAAGAAAATAATAGTTCACCCAAGAAAGCAAATAAGGTTTAAAATTCAAAGGGAAAAATCTGTAGTCTGATTAGAACTGGTCAGAGAATGTCAGAAAAATTGTATACAATCTGATGGAATAATTAATCCAGATCCATGTGTCTTGGAGAAGCAGGTAGGATCATCTGATGAAGGTAGCTGCCCCACTCCAGATGGTTTTATTTTATGTGCCACCTTGCCTCTTTTCAAAGATTTGTAAATTAAATACAGAATGCCCATCCTTTAATATGAAATTCTTATACTTAACATTTTGAAATGAATCATGTTATTCAATGACGAAGAAAAGTACAATGCCTACTCCATTACTATTTTCAGAAACAGACCTGTGCTTAAGAAAAGAACAATAGTTTCATCTGTGCTGAAAACCTGCACAAGCAAAATGTCACCTTTGGAAACTTTCATTGCTGGGAAATTGCCTGCATTCATGTTTTGTGATTCATTGTTTTTCTCCCATGTGAAACTTTTTTAAAAGTCTCCAAAACACGCTGGCCTATTTGTCTAGCTCTGTAATGGTTTATATACCATTATTTGGACATTGATGTCAGATAAATCTTTTCCTTTTTTTCTTCAACTTTTCACATCAAAATGTACAAATATCACCACAAAGCGAATTTAGCCAAACTTTAAAATTTAGCATTCAACAAACATGGTCAATCATGCTACATACATTATTGAGCATCTATAGTTTTTGGATGAAATAGGTTCAGACACCGAAGCCTAGAAACTTAAAATCTATTCTGTACCATTCATCTAGTATGGTAAACCCAAAGGCCCATTCTTTGGGGGATGTTGCTGACAAAGTCAGAGACTCAGAACGCATAGGAATTTGTATTTTCTAACTCATTTAACTTACCTGCTTTTCTTTCAGAAAATCTATATTGCTTAAAAAGCAAACACAGGGCGGCGGCGGCGGCGGCGGCGGCGGTGGCGGTGGTGGCGGAGGCAGAGGCAGAGGCGGAGGCGGCACACGTCTTTAATCCCAGAACTTGGGAGGCAGAGTTCAAGGTCAGCCTGGTCTACAGAGCGAGATCTAGGACAGGCAACAAAACTACACAGAGAAACTCTGTCTCTAAAAACCAAAGGGGAGGGGGGAGCAAACATAGGGTGTTACAAGTTTAGCCGAGGAGCTGTTTCTCTGGTTCCAGGAGTGGGGTCTACTATTACTAATCAGTACTGTTTCAGGTACTGAACATGGAGGTACTGATTGAATATGAGTAGGGGTGCATTTTTTCATCATTGAAACATAAAGATTAATAGTCCATTAATAGTCTCTATTTCATTGCCTGGTGGACTTTGGAATATCTAGGTTTCTTGTTGGAGATTATAATCATCACAGCTATGTCCCTGGAGGGATCCAGGGATGAATCTGCCTGGGGACAGTGAAGGAATAAATAAAAGACAAACATGTAGATACACTTAAAAAAAAAACTGGGGTTGAGTAGACTGGACTCTCTGGTGAAGAAATAGTTGCACCCTAAAAGCTCAATGTGTTTATTATACACAGCTGAATTAGAATCCAGGTTTATCTAATGTAGGTCTGAGTATTCTCTGTAGTGAAGCTGTCTTCAGACTGTAAACATACAGGAGGAAAAAAAAAATCTATGATGGACATCTGTACAAACTGTCATCACTCACAATCAGATCCCTGAGCAAGGCTTGCCCATCCCTGTGAGCCTCACCTTGCTTTGCCATTCCCACACGGCAGAAGCATTGGTCCCTGTCAACACCACACCATCACTCAAGATTTCATTCACTCAGGGCTTTCTCCATACCCACTAATTAAGGGAAGGTTTTCCTTACTCCTCCCGACAATTTCTTGCTGTTAAACTATTTTCCTATACAAGAAGATATTCATGCTAGAAGATGAGAGAAAGCCAATTAAATTTCAGAACCTGCTTCATTTCTAAGGCTTCTGGTAGAGCAATGGTAACAGGGATGACAGAAATGCCCTTCTACTCTGGGAAACAACCCTGCATATGTGCTTCCTATTTAAGGAAGTGTCAAGCTTAAGGGTTTACCAGTCTGAAAAATGTTCTGGATTATCTAAAATTGATAGCAGTGGTTGGTACAACCTTTGTTCAGGTACTTGGAGCATGCCAGAGACTGCTAACATGAAAGAGTTATAGGGAGAAGTATATAAATTAGATTTATACCTTGTATTTTCCTCAAAAAGGCTACACTAGCCTTTGCCTTTGACTGTGTGCAACTAATTATAGAAAACATGACATCATCCTAAATGCTGCTTTCTCAGGCTAGAGATTGGTTGAAGCTGCATTCCCTAGGCAAGGACCACATCTCCCCCCAAATCAGCCCCAGTCTCTAATTGTAAGCCTGACCAAGTTTTGGTAACCACACCTTCTCTGTCCATTAGGTGAGGTGATCAGTCCTTTATAAATGCCATATTAATGCCTATGGTTTCAGCTAATACTCAACACCTTGCCAGTAGTTTTCTTCTTGACCATCTACAGTTGTGTTTTATGAATGTGTTAGTTATTTTCTCTTGTGATTTCAGCTAAAATAAATTCGACATTTTATCCCTTCTGGAATTTTCGGTTCTTACTCTTCTCTCTAGAGTTCACTGATGCATTTCATTAGCCTTAACTATTACCTCTCAAGCCAGACTATTGATATTAAGCAGCCTGTAATTGTGTATTCACTCCTAAACTTCAAAGTTTATGTACAAAGCAAGTATATCCACCTTGTCATTCCTTATACTCTCAGCATCATCCATGATGCTTGGTGCTAAACAGGCATTCAATCAATGCTTGAAATGAACATTTCCTTGGTTTGACTGCTTCATCCAGAATATGTTACGTTGTGACATTTTAAGTAAAAGGTATTTTAAAAGAAAAAGTGTTGACAATCCGTTACACAACCTGTCTTGCTTTACTGAGGTATATTCTCAGTTGAATTTTTACCCTCTTTCTACCTGATTTAAATGCTCTGTGCCTCTCAAGAAGGTAACTGAAGTACATAGAGTATGTGTGACTATGCCCCCATACCAATAAAGACCCCGTATCAGAGTGAAAAAACAGTAGTTTGACTTCTACTTTGATCTCTGAAATAAAAAGCATTTCAGTTGTCACTAATGTCTGTCACAATTAAAAACTAAGAAATAAAAAACTAGTTATTTTCAAAGGACTAAACTTGCTGGACAAATTTACAACCCCAAATCTTGGAAAACAGGCCGGGCAAAAGGTTCCCAATCCATCTCTACCTGTCTAAAGAATGGGTCTGTGGAGCCCAAAGCTGTTTAAAGAATGAAACTCTCGGGAACTATATTTCTTAAGGAACTCCCAGAATTTCACAGGGTTTAGGTCCTGATGTCTGTTAATTTCTTGGAGTGAAGGTGCAAGACAATTTTTCTTATGATGGTGAAAGTACTTATTTGAAATCTGTCCAAGAACGGTCTCCATAACCACTCTCTAGGGGAAAAGACTTTATTATAGTTTTAGACTATGAAGAAAGACGTCATTTTCATTGGCTGCTTCCAAACTATTTTTTTTACCTCTTATTCACTTAAGAGGAGAATTAATCTATAGCAATAGCAAAATATTTGTGAAGCTGACAGCCCAGAGACACACTGAAAGACAGATCAAATCATAAAGTTGTGGAAAAATTTCTTCCCCTCACTGAGCAGCATACGATTAATAACAAAGTATCTCGCAAACAAAATGCTAGCAGTCATAGCAAGAAGAACCGGGGCAGGAGAAGGAAGATCCAAATTGAAAAAGAAAAGTCAAATTTATCTATTTTCAGATAACATAACCGACATAGAGAAGGAAAGTTCTGATGACTCAAAAGAAAGGAAGAAAAATCTATTAAAATCAATAACCAGTAGAATTGCAGAATCTAATACCAACATGAAATATCAGTAGTGTTACAATACACTGATGGTGAATTATCTGACACAGAAATTAAAAAATGCAGTTCTAGTCCTGGAACAATGGTTCAGCAGTTAAAAGCACCTGTAGTTCTTTTGTTTTTCATAATTAATTTATATATTTTGCATTCTGACCACAGCCTCCCCTCCCCTCTGCTCCTCTCTCTCCTCCCACTCATCCCCTATGCCTCTCCCCACCCCACTACTCCTCCATAATTGCTCAAAACCAAAAGAAAGCCTCCTATGGGCTTCAGCAAAGCATGGCATGTCAAGCTCCTGTAACACCAAGTATGAATGAAGGTTCTTTTCCCCACCTATTCTCATCAGGATTTGTTGTCAGTTGATTTCTAGAACTTAGACATTATGACTGGCGTAAGATGAAATCTCTAGGTACTTGTAATTGGCACTTTCTGATTGCTAAGGATACTGAGTGATTTTTAAAGATATTTTTAGCCATTATTATTCCTACTTTTGAGAGATTTCTGTTCATAGACATAGCCCACTCTTTGAAACATCTTTTTTATTGATTCCTTGATTTTTCAGTTCTTATCCTCTGAACATTAATCTTCTATCAAATGTGTATCTGGCAAAGATTCTCTCCTACTCTTTCAACTTCCTTTTCATCTGATTGACTGTTTTTTTTTTTTTTTTTCTGTAAAGAGGTTTTCAGTTTTATGAGGTCCCATTTATCAGTTGTTGACCTTAATCCCTAAGCAAATAGATTCCTATTCGGAAAGTTCTTTTATAGGGTACTGCTTATCTTTTCTTCTAGAGGTTTCATCACGTTTTATTTCACATTGAGGACTTTTGATGCATTTGAAGATAATTTTGGGCAGGGTGGTACACTGGCATCTAATTTTATTCTTCTACATGTCAACATTCAGTCTTCTCAGCACCATTTACTGAAGATGCTCTTTCCTTTAGTGTATGTTTACCTCCTTGTGAAATATCAGATGACTCTAATTCCTGCATACATGTTTGAATCTTCTGTTTTGTTCCATTGATCTATATACCTGTGTTGTTCTCGTACTATTCTGCTTTTACTAACAAAGCTCTGTACTATAGCTTAAAATATGATATGGCAATTCCCTCCAGCATAATTCTTTTTGTTCAGGATTGCTTTAGGTATCTGGAAACTTTTATGCTTCCCTATGTATTATATGATTTTTCTTTTTTCTATTCCCATGAAGTATGTCAGAGGGACTTTGAGTGTGATTACATCAAATCTATAAATTGCTTTTGATATGATGATATTTTTCAAAATATACATTCTACCAATCCAAACTCATAAAAGGTCTTTCTTCCAATGTCTTCCTTAATCTCTCTCTTCAGAGATTTACATTTTCATTATAAAGTTATTTCCTCTTGTTCGTTAGGTTTATTCCCAGCCTTTTTTTTTTTTTTTTTTTAGTCTATTGTGAATAGGAGTGTTTCCATGATCTCTTTTCAGTATCATGTTTTTGGTCTATAAAAAGCCTATATACATTTATATTATATTTTTATATTGATTTTATATCCTGACACTTTGTTGAATTTATTGCTCATTTTTACAAGTTTTCTGGTGGTATTTTGTACCTCTTAGGTATAATATCATATCTGTAAATGGGTATAATTTGACTTCTTTCCCTGCTTGTGTCCCTTTAATTTCCTTCTCTTGTCTTATTGCTCTAGCTTGAACTTTAAACCCTACATTGAAAAGGAATGGAGATAGTAGGGATACATGTCTTGCCCCTGAACTTTGTTGGGACTGCTTCAACTTTTTTTTTTAAGATTATGTTAGCTGTGGGTCTGTCATATATTGGGTTTATTATGCTTAGATATTCTCTTCAGTCCTACTTCTTCTAGGACTCTTATCATGAAGGCATGTTGGACTTTGTCACAGGCCTTTTCTGGATTTATTTTGAAATGATCATGTAATTTTTGTCTTTACATTTGTGTATAAGGTTTATTGCATATATTTTCTTACATATGTTGAAACATATATCTTCCAGATGAAGCCATCCCAAAATCTTATAAAGCCATGTTGATTGTGGCGGATGATGTTTTTGATTTATGTTTGCATTTAGTTTACAAGTATTTCGCTGAAAATTTTTGTGTATGTTCATCAAGGATACCGGACTGTGGTTCTTTTTCTCTGTTGCTTCTCTGCCTGACTTTGACATTAGAGTAATGCTATCTTCACAGAAGGAGTTTGGAAACATTTCTTCTGTTTCTATTTTTTGAATAATTTAAGAAGTGTTGGTTGTAGTTCTCTTTTGAAAGTCTGGTAGAATTCTGCTGTGAATTCATCTGGATCTAGGCTTTTTTTAGTCAAAAGGCTTTTTGTTATTATTTCAAACTCCTTACATATTATAGGTCTTTTAAATAATTGATTTCTTCTTGGCTTAGCCTTTGTTGTTCAGAAGTTTCTAGACACTTGGCTATTTCTTTTAGGTTTTCTAGCTTAAGGGAGAATAGAATTTTTAAATATTTCCTTGTAATATTGTGAGTTTCTTTAGTGACTGTTCTAATGTTTCTTTGTTAATCTCCAATATTAATTTGAATTTTCACTGTCTCTCTTTTGGATAATTCAGCTAAGGGCCTGCCAATCTTATGTTTCCAAAGAGGCAACTTTAGATCCATTGAGTCTTTGTATTGTTTTTGTTTGTTTGTTTCTATTTCGTTAATTTCTATACTGGTTTTATTTATCCTCTTCTACTACATTGGGATTTGTTTTGTCCTTATTTTTCCAGACTCTTTGTTGCACCATTAAGTTATTTGTTGTGTTCTTCCTCATTTGTTACTATAGGCACTCAGAGCTATGTCTTTCCTACTTAGGATGGTTTTATTGTGTTCTAGAGACTTGGCTATATTTTGTTTTCATTTTCATTTAATTTCAGATTTTCTTCAGTTTCTTGGTTTCTTCTTTGACCCACTCATCATTT
Organism: Peromyscus maniculatus bairdii; assembly: GCF_049852395.1. Taxonomy (NCBI): domain Eukaryota; kingdom Metazoa; phylum Chordata; class Mammalia; order Rodentia; family Cricetidae; genus Peromyscus; species Peromyscus maniculatus. Next base: position 43,405,248 of record NC_134868.1, read on the forward strand.
AGTAATATATTCTTTAATCTTGATAATTTTGTATAATTTTCAGAGATTCTTTGTTATTGGTTTCAGGCTGTTCTGCCTTGTGTAGGATTCCAAGAGTAGCTTCAGATTTTCTGTAATTTTTGAGATTTGTTTTGTGTACTTGGGTATGGTATATTTTAGAAAAAACATCTATGGGCTATGAGTATCATAATGGTAATTATGAGTAAAATGCATAGTTTTTGGTGTTTGGGTAGAATATTCTGTAGCTATCTGTAGGCCAATTTGATGTATGATATTATCTAGTAACCACAATTTTCTGTTTGTTATACAGATGACCCCTCTATTGGAGAGAGAGAGGCACTAAATTCCCCTGGCATTTATCAACTTGGGGTTAATTGTGCATTGAAGTGCAATAGTATACTTTTTATTAAAATATGTTGCTTCTGAGTATGGTGTACATATATTTAGGATTATAATATCTTCTTCGATAAGTGCTCCCTTGATCATAATGAATTTCCCTTCTTTATCTCTTCTGATTAATTTTGATTTGAAGTCATTTTTTCTTATATTAAGGTAACAATGTCTAACTGTTTCCTGATCCAATTTTCTTAGAATACATTTTTCTATTCATTTACTCTAAGGTTGTGCCTATCCTTGAAGATAAGGTCTCTTGTAAACAAACCAAAAAAAATGAGTCTTTTTTTTTTTTATTCTTTCAACTAACCTATGTCTTCTCAATAAGGAGTTAAGGATATTAATATTTAAATATACTATTGAATGCTATGTTTGGATAGCTGTCCTTTTTGCTGTTTTTTAGTTTGTGTTCTTGTCATTTTCTGTTGAGCAATTATAGCTTTATTTTTGTTCCTTTGGTAGCCTCTTGGCTATGTTCAGTATGAACTATTGCTTCCATTATTTTCTATAGGGTCTTTTTTTTTAGCCTATTAACAGGATAGGATATAATAGGCTGTGGGAAATAGGCCTATTTCTCCTTCAACAATGGCAGATGGTTTTGCTAGACAAGCAATATTTCACCTGTGATCTTTTAGAACTTGAAGCACATTGCTTCAGACTCTTCTGGCCTTCAGCGTCTCTATGCAAAAGTCAGCTACTATTCTGATGGGTTTTCTTTATATGTGACTTTTTTCATTCTGCTTCAATACCCTTTCATTGTTCTGTATAGTGTTTTAGCTCTAACATACCATGGGTAGCTTCTTTTTTTGTCCCGTATAACTGTTGTGCGATGTGCTTCTTGTGTCTATATGGGTATCTCTTTCTTTGGTTTGTGGAAGTTTCATTCTATGGTCTTGTTGAATATCTGGTTTATGTCATTCACTTGGATTCTTCTTCTTCTGTCTATAATTCATAAATTTAATATTTTCCTGGTGTCTTCAAGTGTTTTGGTATACTCTGCATCTGTGTGTGTGTGTGTGTGTGTGTGTGTGTGTATGTGTTGTTTCAAGGCTCATATTCTTTGGCTAAGTGTCCCATATTCTCTCTTCTACTAGATCCATTCTATTTGTATGAGTTTTTTCTGTATTTTCCAATTGCATTATTGAGATTTTCAACTTCATCTCAATTTCAGCTTGAATTTCTTCAGTATTTCTCTACTGAAATACATTTTCAAATCTTGAGTTGTCTTTGTCATTTCATACAGTTGGGTATTTGTATATTTGTGTTTCCTTGGACATTAGTCAGGAATTTATATCTATCCTCTTTGAAGCATTTGTTCAGCTTGTGGTTGTTTAAATAGGAATGACCCCCATAGACTCATATATTTGAATACTTGGTCATTAGGGTGTGGCACTACTTGAGAGGGATTAGGACATATGGTCTTGGAGAAGGTGTGGCCTTGTTGGAGGAAGTTTATCACTGTGGGTGGGCTTTGGTATTTCAAAAGCTCAAGTCAGACCCAGAGGCTCTTTGTGCTGCCAGCATATTTGTACTTAGACCTCTCAGTGCCTCTCCAGTACTACATCTAACTGCCGGCCACCATGCTTCCCACCAAACTGATAATGAACTAAACCTCTAAAACCGTAAGCAAGACCCCAATTAAATGCTTTCCTTCATAAAAGTTTTCATGGTCATGGTGTCTTTTCACAGCAATAAAACACTAAGACAATGACCTTTTTAAATTCCCTGAATGCTTGGATCATGTTTATAATTGTTCCTTTAAATTGTGTATTCTGGAGTTTATCTAGGCTATTCTCATTGGAGAACATTTCTACTTGTGGAGTGTTTTGATTCATTTCCTTGTTTTTTTGTTTTTTTAGTTTTTGTTGTTGTTTTTTGAGGGGAGCATATTGTCTTCACCTTTCATGGTGCTTTTCTTTGGGGATGTGACTTAATTGTGTGGACTTATTTTACTGGTTATGTTTTTGATATTAGATTCTAGTATCCCACAGCTGAGTATATATTTTTATTTTATTTTATTTTTGTCCAAACTTGATTGAATGAGATCAGAGCTGATGAACTAGTAGGTCAGTCCTTGAGATAACTGGTCCTGATGTTTGATTAGATTTCATTAGATGGTAATTTCATTTAATCAATGACCAAAAAAAAAAGGAATGGATAATGTGGTCCTTGGCTGGGTCTGGCTAAGTTGGTACCCACGTTGGTACAACTAGAATTGAGCCCAGTCATGTGCAGACAGGGATGGCACAAATGTGTTCTGAGACACTCATCTAGCTGATTTGATCACAGATGGGACTTCCTAGAGTTATATCAGGCATAGGATGACACAGACAGTGACTGGGGCACTCATACAGCTAGGCTTGTACACAAGCTGCATGATGTAATGTGGCCAGCTGCCTCACATTCATGCCCCCTTCCCTTCCCTTCTATGATGAACTATATCTCTTTTATGATGGAAGACAAAATAAATCTTTCACCTCTTAAGTAGCTTCTTCTTGGGCATTTGTCACAGGAAGGAGAAAAATTAATAATTCAATGTCCATTGATACAAGAGTGGATAATGAAAATACATAAGAAAGAAGGAAATCTTATTTGTGCCAACATAGATGGAACCATGAGATATGTTAAACAAATGAAGTCAGGCACAGAAAATCAAATACTGTATTTTAGAAGTCTAAAATGCTGGACTGTCAGAAATACAGTATAGAATAAAATTCATCATCTACTGGGAAGGGTGAAGGTTTGAATAAAGAGTTGCTAAGTAGAAGCAGGAGTGAGGTGGCTAGGAAGATTAACTTCAAATATTCTGAAGCATCAAGGAAAACTACAGTAGGCAATATGAGAACATATTTGTTAATACCTAGTAGAAATGATATTGATTGTTCCCAGTACAGAGAAATGGTAAATATTATAGGTGTTGAATATACCAATCATCTTCACTTGATCATTACATATTGTATAAATGCACTGAAATATCACAGTGTACCCTTTAAATGTGTAATAAATATATACAACTATCATATGTCAATTCAAAACTTGAAAAATAATCTCCAAAGTTTCTCAACAAACTAGAAACTGCTTGGGATTCTCTCAACTCTATGAAAAACACTCACAAAACTCCTATAGCTAGTGTCTTAATAGGTACTAATGAGGTATCAAATAGTTTTAGCCCTACATTAGTAATAAAACTATGATATCTTCTCTCATCATTCCAATACAACACAGTTGTTTTTTTTTTTATTTTAAAGTAGTTTTTTGTTTGTTTGTTTGGTTGGTTTGTTTTGTTTTTGTTTTTGTTTTTGTTTTTGTTTTTTGAACTGAGGACTGAACCCAGGGCCTTGCACTTGCTAGGCAAGCACTCTACCACTGAGCTAAATCCCCAACCCAACAGGTTTTGTTAGATTATAATTACCATGTTTCTTCCTTCTTTTCCCTCCCTCCAAACTTTTCCATATACCTCTCTCCACTCTTCATGGCCTCTTTTTTTCCTAATTGTTATTGAATGCATATATGTATGTACATAAATTCCTTAATATAACCTGTCCCATCTTTATAATTTTACTTGTAAATACGATTTCAAGGATGAATATTTGACATTGAATAACAAATCTGTGTGCTCTTCCCTGGAGAATACAACTTCTCCAATCCCCAGCTTTCTTCAGTTGCCTATAGTTCTCTTGGTAGGATTCAGGCCTTTTCCCTGCCTACTTTGGCATGTCCATTGGTGTCATCCTTATTTAGCTCAAATTCGGGCAGTCATGTTGTTGAGACTTTATGAGTATAGCTTCTAATATTACTAAGAGACACAATCTTAGAAAACTCCCTAACCCTCTGGCTCTTACATTCATTTCACCCTATCTTTAATGATGTTCCTGGAGCCTTTGAAAATGGAGTGTTGTGTAGATGTAGCCAGTGGGATTGGGCTCTGCAACTCTGCATTGTGATTGGTACTACACAGCTCTTAAAAATATAAACATCTTAAGCAAAACAATTGAAGAAGAGAAATTTAAAGATCCATATGTTAGCAAGTAAGAAATAAAATTGTCATCAATTCCCAACACAATGACCAATATAGAAAATAATGATTATCAAGGAAATATAGTAAAGTTACAGGCATGATATTAGTTCATTAAGCCAATGGCTTAATAATACACCAACAATATGCAATCAGAATTTGAAATAAAGTTGTCATTTACAAAGCACAAATTAAATATAGGTCTTGTATGAATGAAACTACAAAAATCACTGAAAATGTCAAAGACCATCTGAGTAAAGACAGACAACATCTGTTCATGATGTGGGGTTGTCAGTATTATTAGGATGCCAATTTTTCATATATTGAACTGGAGATTTAATGCAATCCAAATTATTACATAGTTTTTTGTATATATATTAAAAATACACTGATTTAGAGAGTTTCCTTGAAAAGACAAATGATCCAAATTAGCCAACATAATACTATCAAAGAAGAAGAAATTCTGTGTATTCATAGTAGCCTGGTAGTAACACATGGATGAAATTACAATACTCAATAGAGTACAGTTTTCATCAAAGAATGCAAAGAGATGAATTGAGCAGGATAGTGATCATGGGGAAAAGGGTCAGGGTAGAGAATAAGGAAGAAGGATGATCAGGAGGGAAAAGAGGGAGGAAATAAGAGAGGAAGAAAAGAAGGAAGCTAATGAAAGATATAGCATTTTTCACACAAAAAAATTAACTCTAATTAGAGAATAGATTTAAATGTGACCTTCAATACCATATTTATAATATCTATTGTAAATTATAATGAAGAAAGCATGGAGGATAATAAATTAATAATGAGTATATAGTCACAACAATAAAAACAAGATCCAAAAAGAATGTTGTTCTTTATTAAGGCAAATGTCTGTATGGAATACAATGGTAAGTGCTGTCATAGAGTAAAAGTAATCATTATGGTGGTTTGTCAGAAAACTGGGAATCATTCTACCTCAAGAACCAGCTATACCAACTTTGGGCATTTACCCCAAAGATATTCAATCATACCATAAGAATACTCATTCAACTATGTTCATAGCAGCATTATTCATAACAGCCAGAACCTAGAAACAACCTAGATGTCCCTCAACTAAAGAATAAAGAAAAGATGGTACATTTACAAAATGGAGTATTACTTTGCTGTTAAAAACAATGACATCAGGAAATTTGAAGGCAAATGGAACTAGAAAAAATCATCCTGAATGAGATAACCCAGACCCAGGAAGACAAACATGGTATGTACTGACTCATAAGTGGATATTAGCTGTAAAGTAAAGGATAACAGCAGCCTAAGAAAAGCTAAGCAACAAGGAGGGTTCAAAGAGGGACACATGAATTTCCCTGGGAAGGGGAAATGGAAAAGGTCTCCCGGGGAAACTAGGGGAGGATGGGGATGGAAACATGAGGGATCAGGTTGGGGATAGGATAAAGGGGTAGAGCAATAAAAGACACATCTTTATGGGGATGGGGAGGCATTTCAGGGCCAGGTAAAAACCTGGTATGTAGCTAGAAGATGTCTCCAGCACCACCAAGCCCCTTCAGTCCTATAATCTGCTTATAAAACAATTATTTAGAAACATATGAATTATAACTGTTTGGCTATTAGCTCAGACTTATTACTTTCTAGCTCTTGCATTTAACTTAACCCATAATTCTTATCTATATTCAGCCATATGGCTTGGTACCTTTTTTCAGTTCTGTATTGTCATCTTGCTTCCTCTGTATCTGGCTAGTGACTCCTGACTCAGTCCTTCCTCTTTCCAGAATTTTCCTTGTCTGTTTGTCCCACCTATACTACCTGTCTAGCTACTGGCCAATCAGTGTTTTATTTATCAACCAATCAGTGCATAACATATTCATAGTATACAGAAAGACATCCTACAGCATTTTCCCTTTTCTGTCTAATCAAAAAGGAAGATTTTAACTTTAGCATAGTAAAATTACATGTAACAAAACAGTTATCAAGCAAGAATTACAGTTATAATATCTAGTCTATCTGTATTTGTCAAAATTAAAGAAAATATTTTATCCATCCTATATTTATGAGTCTAAATTTTCATATCTAGTTTATATTTTATCATAACCAAGGAAAATTATAATTATAAATATCTATTCTTCAACTATGTTAAAGACCCCAGAAGGATATATTACCTAAGTAAATAGGAAATGTATTGTAAGCAATTTCCAAAAATCTAGAATGACAGAGACAGCTGGCTGCCTGGACAATTACCCAAAGTTCCTCTGCAATGAAGGGACATCTTTCTTTTTCCTATAGGCCTAGAGTCTCTCAGTTGCTACTCTCTGTGTCCTATAGAAGATCTGGCAGTGTCCTCAGCAAAGCAAAAACTGAAGGACCATCTCGTCCTGCAAAGTTCAGGTACTATGGGTCCTGCATGTCCATTTTATATGACATCTTGTCAAACAGTCCAGGCAAGAATAGTTTCTTGCCCAAATGGCTATTTTTGCCAAGAAGAAGATAAACTCCATATGGAGTGTCTTAGATGCCCATTTTTCTCTTTGAAGTAAATTGGTGCTGCCAGGAGCAGATGTGTTGCATTGTCCAGAAAAATCTAAGTTTTTAAAACATTTTAAATGCCGTATTCTGTAGGTCTTTGAAGTGCTTGAAGATAACCTACCTAACTGAAATATATCTATGTATACCTTAGCTAACATGATGATAAGTTAGACTATCATAGAATACTAATTATTAATCTGTATTTCTTAGTTATCCATCACAATTTAATGAGTTATACAAGCATAATACTTTAAACAAGAGTAGAAATATACACACAATATAATAAAATTAACTTTAAATTTGTATCAGTAAACATTTCAAATAACTTGTTGCTCTTTAAAAATAGATTCAATAATCTGCCCTTATTTTATCATATCTGTATCCTATATTTTTATATATCACCCTTTCTTCTTTTAGAAAGAGATTGACTATGACCAATAACAATTTGTAACCAACAACCTAAACAAAGACAAACATTCATAATCCATTTTTGGGGGGAATGTGGGCATAGTGTTCTAGGCAACTTCCTGCTGATAGGGGGCACTGGTAGTCTTATGGGGATCCTGAGAATATTTGAGATAATGGTCAAGTCCGGGAAGACTGGCTCTAACCTTTGTTGATAGGTACCATCTGTTAAGGTTCAGGAGGTCTGGTTTGATCAAATCTGATCCATCTTAACCTGGAACAAATCCATAAATCCATAGCCTCCTTTTTTCTTGTGGAAACAAAACCAGAGCCTCCTTTCCAAAATAACATATGATTAGAACCAAATTTTGAAGTCAAGATGTCTTTAAAATATACATATTGGTTTAACTCATCAACCTTTACAGTCATATGTCTTTCTGCAGTTAAAAATCCCAAAGACAACATAGTCCATATTTTCTGTGAAATATCTATCTTTAAATGGCTTATTTTTTATATTATTTTTACTGTCTTTTTAAAAGACTTTATTTTTAAAAAACTATTTCTTTATATAACTGTCTATCCTTTTTCTCTCTCTTTCAAGCCTACATACACTTTTACACATATTGTAAACCATTTAGAGTTTTATTTTATCTGAATCTGTCTCATTGTGAATCTGTAATCCTTCTCTGACCATGAGAGATTTTAAACTGCTAAACTGTGTGTTTAGGATTGAAGTGGCAGCCTTGGCTGCTGACTCTGCCCACTTCAGCTTCCCAATATGGTGGTAGTACATTTACCGCCAGCTCTGGAAGCCATGAGCATCACCAGCTCTTGGAAGCAGTGGGTCTATGCCACCATCAAAGCAGAATGTTGCCCAGAAACCTTTTTTTTGTACTATCAAAAGCTAAATCCACCATTCAGTGCACTGCATGGCTTGGAGACACCACTGTATACTGCAGTGGGAACCTGCCATGTTGCTTAGCTTATGGTGGCTGGTGGCCAGCTCCATCTCATAGGCAGCGGTTAGGAGACAAGTTTCTACAATGCTGCTCGCATAAAACTATGCAGACATCCACGGCTAGGCCCCGGGTGGAGCGCTGGGAGTCTAATTAGTGAGAAAGAGGAGGGTTTATATGAGCGAGAATTGTTGAAACCAAGGTTGGATAAAGCACAGGGACAAATAGCCAAACGAATGGAAACACATGAACTATGAACCAAAGGCTGAGGGTCCCCCAACTGGATCAGGACCTCTGAATAGGTGAGACAGTCCATTGGCTTGATCTGTTTGGGAGGCATCTAGGCAGTGGTACCAGGTCCTGGGCTCGCTGCATGAGATAGCTGTTTGAAACCTGGGACTTATACAGGGATGCTTGGCTCAATCTGGGAGGAGGGGACTGGACCTGCCTGGACCGAGTCTATCAGGTCGATCTCAGTCCTCGGGGGTGGCCTTGATCTGGAGGTAGTGGGAATGGGGGGGATGGGCTGGGGGGAAGGGGAGGGGGGCAGGAAGGGGGAGAACAAGGGAATCTGTGGCTGTTATATAGAACTGAATAGTATTGTAAAATAAAATAAATAAAAGAAAAAAAAGAAAATACAGGTTTGGAGAAAGCGGAGTATAAAACACAAAAAACAAAAAACAAAACAAACAAACAAACAAAGAAAAACTATGAGACTCGGAAGCCCAGTGTGGCTCCATTTCTGTGTGTTCAGAATCTTTAAGCTTTCTTAGGTCTACGTGGATCAATGCCCCATGTTGGGTGACAAATATAGTCAGACATTTCCTGTGGTCCTGCCAAGCCCCCACAGTCCTGCGGCCTGCTTAAAAAAATAACCATTCAGAAGCTTATATTAATTATAACTGCTCATCCATTACCTCAGGCTTATTACTGACTAACTCTTACACATAAATTAACCCATAATTCTTATCTATGTTTAGCCATGTGGTTTGGTACCTTTTCTCAGTTCTGCCTTAGACATTTTGCTTCCTCTGTGTCTGGCTGGTGACCCCTGACTCAGTCCTTTCTCTTCCCAGAATTCTCCTCACTCCACCTATACTTCCTGTCTGGCTACTGGCCAATCAGTGTTTTATTAAACTATTATACAAGAGCATCCCACAGCACTGGTGCCAGGGAAACTTGCACAAATCTACAAGGATGGCCCTCGCCAAGACTCCTAGCAAGAGCGGATAGGTAGATTGAATCGGTCATCTCCTGTAATCAGTTTGATGACTGCCCTAACTGTCATCAGAGAGCCTTCATCCAATAACTGATGGAAACAGATACAGAGATCCACAGCCAAGTACTAGGCTGAGGTCCAGAAATCCTGTTGAAGAGAGGGAGGAAGGATAGTAGAAGCCAGGGGGTCAAAGTCATTACAAGAGAACCCACAGGGAGAACTAGTCTGGGCTCATAGGAGCTCACAGAATCTGGGCCACAAGCTATGGAACCCACATGGTACTTACGTAGGCCCTCTACATATCTGATACAACTGTATAGCTTGGTCTACTTGTGGGACTCCTAGCAGTGGGAGTGGGGCCTGTCCCTGATGCTTTGGCAGGCTTTGGGGAACCTATTACTCACATTGGATTCCCTTACCAAGCCTTAATATGAGGGGAAGAGCTTGGTCCTGCCTCAACTTGATATTCCATGCTTTATTGATCCCCATGGGAGGCTTGACCCTTTCTGCACAGAAACAGAAGAGGAATGAACTCGGGGTAGGGGGCAGAGAGGAGGTAGAGGGCAGGAATGGAAGGAGAGGAGGGAGGGGGAACTGCTGATGGGATGTAAAATGAGTGAATAAATTTAATTAAAATGTAAATAGTTATAAAACACATAGCTGACAAATGACTTGTACCCCAAATACACAGAGAACTCCTCAAGTCTCTCAGTAAAAAACCACACAAGCCAATTAAAAATGGGACAAAGTCCTAAGCAGTCTTATCCCCAAAGAAGAAGTAGATGATAAATAAACAAGAAAATATGCCTGTCATCATTTTCAAATTAGGAATTATAATACACAAAACAGTGAGGCAACACTAAAACTTACTAGAGTTGTTAAAATCCAAAATACAGAAGTAGACAATATGAACTGCTGGTTAAACACATGGAAAAATATGAATCCTCTTTGTTTATTAGTGGGAGGGAAATGAAAAACCATACAAACATTTTGGAAGATCACTTTAATTTCTTACAAAGATAAACATAGTCTAATTCATGAGACCCAGAAATCATGCTCCCAAATATGCTCTCATGATGTGAGAACACATCAAGCACTGTAACCTGCATATGAGTGTTTCTATCAGCTTTATTCATAGTCACAACAGATTTAAGGCATCCAAAATCTGCCTTATTATACAAGTAAATAATCAAATGATGATATATCTATACATGTATGTACTATCCAGTTGTACCAACAAAAAACAAAATATTGAGCAATCAAACCATTAAAAAGTGAACAAAGTTGGTCTGGAAAAAAAGTGTGATGCTGGTTACAAAACATTGTAGAAAATGTAAAGTAATAAGATGGGCAAAAATACCTACAAGTTGGTTGATCCAGGAATTTCAAGAAAATGGGTAAGGTAGACTAGGTAAAACACATGTGAGTTTTTAGGATAGTGAAATATTTCTATGACGCTGTGATGTTAGGAAAATTACAGTATGTATTTGGCAACACCCATGGGACTGCACAACACTTGATATATGCAGATTAAATAAAGTATCACTTAGAAGCTTGGAAGAACTCCAGAATGGATTACAGATTGTGGCCAAAAAAAAAAAATCTATTACAATTGCATGAAACAACTTCACTACGTAAGGTTGGAAAAAGTGATGAGTAAGTAACTTTGGAACATAAATCTATAAAATAAAGTCAGAGGAAAGTATACATAGGATGTGATTTTATTTGGTAAAGCTGTCTCATGATAACTTGGATTAGTAACTCAATACTTCTAGGTGTTTGCTAGAATTGAACAGTTAAATAAACATTTGTGGAATACTGGAAGACATGTTTTTCACCATTTAATTGGGAAGCTGAGAATAAATAAGCAAAGAGTAGAGACTAGAATGTTCCCTATGGTGATAGATTAGTATTGGATACACCACTGTGTACATCTGATTAGTTTAATCTGGGCACAGATGCCCACAGATTTGCAGATGTTTGGCCAAATAAATTTCTTTTGCCTATTAGCTGAGATGTGTTCCAAGCAAGGACAGCAGTATGGAAGAGCACATGTAGTATAAATTTAAGTTTCTGGTTTTCTTTATAATAAATGAAACAGTCAACTGTGTCAAATGATAGAAGCTAGAGATAGATCTGAAAATAATGTCTATGAGCCTGGATCATCTTGTTTCACCCTTAAAAAGGATTATTGGGGGAGGGGGCGGGAAGCATAATGAAAGAGTGTCTCAAAATTAATAAAAGATCTAACAATATGAACAATAAAATAAAGTAGCATTGGTTTATAACCTTAAGAATAAAAGTAAAATCCATGTGTATGCATTAATGTAAAGAAATTATACACCAACTATATCAATAAGCAGAGGAATTCCCATTAATTTATGTAGAAATTCTGCCCATCCAGGGAAGGGCTGTGATTCTTTCTCTTTCAGTTTAGGTTGTCCACTGTGATTTCTTCCCAAGAAATGAAATATGGCAACAAGCATCCATGATCCATTGGACCATGCAGAAACTTGCAAAACCTGAGTCAACTGATCCAGGCCCACATCAAGGGTCAAATGCCATGCTGTTCAAGCATGGCTTCATGAGGCACAAAGAAACCACTTTATAGTAGGTGTCTTCTCCTCAAGAACATAAATGCTGAACTTGAGAAAAACTTCTGATAAATCCCAACTAAGAAACAATCTGCAAAATACTTTATATATACCCCAAATTATCAAAAACAAAGAACTTTGCAGAACTCTCACAATCAAGAGACACTTAAGGAGACATGGTGGCTACATAGTGCTGCCATCCTGGGTAGACCCTTGAGAAAGAAAAGAAGATCCTCAGAAATATGAATAGAGACTTTTATTAAACAAAAATTATTAATAATTATGAACAAAAATTATACTGGATGTATATTTGGGTCTTCATACTAACACTTCAAGATAAGACATTGCAGCCTTCTACAACTTGAAATTAATTCACATAATTAAGCTTGAGACACTTTTCTCATTGTTTATCAATCCTAGCCCCATTATCATAAATATTATTGACATATTAGCCTAAGAAGTAATGTTAGCTTCAGGATCATAACATTTAGTTACCATTTATAAAACTTTCTCCTCTAATCTCTTTGTACCTATTATGTAGTTTTCTGAAATAATCTCAGGAAAATGTGCCATGACTATATACATTTATTTTACATAGCAACTATCTATTAATACAATTCCAAAGCTCAGAGTTTGAACTGACTAAAATTAGTTGGACAATATAAACATCATAAATAGTGTGTACAGGGATGCCCTTTGAGCCTCAATGATATGTCTATCAGTAGAAGCTGTTTCTTCTTTGTATAGCCTATTGGGTTTTCAGATTTATAGAATGAGCAAGGATTTATGGTGATATTTGTGCCGAAATGTGATTTTATTTGTATGTTAATAAATAAAGTTGCCTGGGGGTCAGAGCTAATAGCAAGCCATAGCAGAAGTCTGGTGGTGGTGGTGCATGCTTTTAATCTGATCAAATGGCAGGCAGAGTCTGTGTGTTCAAGGATATAGCCAGAATGAAGACACACACCTTTAATCTCAATACCAACCATAGAGCTGGAGGTCTGTATAGACAGGCAGTGATGAAGAGGTCATGTGGTTGAGTTTTCAACTAATGAGAAGGCAGAACAGAAAGTCAATAAAATGACAGTCACACAGGAAGTAGGTGTCTTTCTGAGGGGAAGGACGGCAGCCGCAGCAGGTGATAAGAAGGTGGTTTTAGTCTCAGCTCTAAGCTACTGCTCTGACCTCTTGGGCTTTTAACTCTGCATTTGGCTCTGTGTTACTTATTTAATAAGACTGTTACATCTACAAGGATTAACTGGTCTTCTTTTTCATAGGATTACAGAGCCCCCATAGGACTCAAATAGAAAAGCAAAACTCAATGTGTGCACAATCAAATTCTTCCAATCATTTCAGTATTATCTCCTGATAGTCTCCCATGTTGACAGTGAACTCTAAACACTGGAAATAAGAGTTTGCTGACAAGGTGGAGAAAGGGTAAATTTCCATGCTTTTCACTTCTGTCATTTTGTGGTGAACATCAATTTCGCAATCAACTCTTTCCTCAGTAAGGCCATGTTTAACCCTTTACTAATCCATTTTTATCAGGTTCAGATACTTTTAATCTCATCCTGTTCTGAAGTTCTGTACCATGTCACCTCAAAGAAAATATGATAATGCTTCTTATGTGGATGTATTTGTGCTTGCTTATGCATTTTTCAACTCTGTTGAGACTCTCCATTACAAAGAAAGCATTTGCTTTGCCTTTATGTTCTTTATAGTCACACTGTAGTAACCACATTATCCATTCTTTGTTTGTTTGTTTTGCTTTGTTTTATGAGACCAGGTTGCTCTGTGTATCCCCGGCTATCCTGACACTCTCTCTGTAGAGTAGGCTGGCCTCAAACTCAGAGATTTGCCTTCCTCTGTGTCCCTAGTGCTGGGATTAAAGGCATGTGCCACCAATGCCCAGCTCATAATCTATTCTTAAGTAAGGGTTTGTTTGTGGAGTAAATGAACTGATACATACAAATATAGCATGTACAGAAACCAATATATTTGCACAGATATGATTCCCACTGAGTTATTCCCACTGGCAATATTAACGTTAACTATAATACTCTAAGGGAAAATGCCAATTTTCCTAAGAAAGATTTGACAAGTATCCATTGAACTTTCTCAGTGAGATCAGTGAAGATGGATGGTGTTTTAGTTACCTTTGTGGCTACGACAGAACACCTGTCAGAAGTAACTTAAGGGAAGAAACTTTTATTGTGCTTCATGATTCAAGGGGGTGAAGTGATATCATCATAGCAGTGATACCATCCTAAGCATAGTGGTTCAGTCCAAAGCAGCAAAGTCTTATGGTAGGGCTTATTCTGATATTGGTGGACCAAGAAGCAGAAATGAGAACTGGATAAGTAGTTCTATCAATAGAATTGTTGCCTGGCATGCACAAGGCCCTAAATTCAATCCCGGGTACTACATAAACCAGGTGTTATGGTGAGTGTTTGTAATCCCAGGACTCGTAAGGCAGAATCAGAGGATCAAGACTTCAAGGTCAACCTTGGCTACAAAGAGAGTTTGAGGAATCTCTGAGATACATAATCTCACAGATCCAAACAAATGAGTTAAGAGAAAAGGAAGCAGAATCAGACTGATGCACTCAAGGACCCCTCCTAGTATTCTACCTCTGATAAGTGATCCCCGGTTCCTAAAAGTTCTATAACCTCCCAAATCAGTATCAGCTGCATGGAACCAACCTTTCCAACACATGAACTTGTGAGGTTCCTTTTCTATTCAAACCACAACAAATAATAAGATGTAGATATGACCCTTCTCTATGACTTTATATTGACTATTCCTATTCTATTTATTTCTTGCTTTTTATAACAACCTTGTAGTCTATAATTCATTAACACTGACTATTTCCACTTTGTCTTGCCTACTACATGTATCCTGAACAAAGCATAATCAGGAAGTAGAGATTATCACTTTATACCAAGATCCCTTTGGTAGTCCTCTATATTTTTCATAAGACTTTGACCAGACTTCTGAGGACTGACCCATTAGCTTCTGAAATTTTCAGGCCTGTTGGCTGAAGGCACACAACAAGCCTCTAAAGATGCAAACAGATGGTGGCTTCCAAGAGGTGACTCTGAAGCACAGACCAGCAAATCTCTAGTTATCCCACATTTAGAGGGGACAACAACTGTGTGCAGGTAGAGATACCTGTGACATGATATTGTTAGCCCAATACTTCATTTTATAGAAGGGAAGAAGACAGGAATCAAAATGTACAAGCTGATTTGTTGCAGAATATTATATTAAGACATGAGGCATTTGTTTGTGCTGCGGAACATTTTTTTTTAATGACGCAAAGATGTGTTGCATTCATTTAACTCTGTGAAGCTATGCTACTTTGCCTGTCTAAAACACCTGATGGTCTAATAAAAAACCTGAATGGCCAATAGTGAAGCAGGAGAAAGGATAGCCAGGGCTGGCAAACAGAGAAAATAAATAGAAGGAGAACTCTGGGAGGAAAAGGACAAGAAGGAGGACACAAGGGTCTAGCCACCCAGCCACACAGCCAACCACAGAGTAAGAGTGAAAGTAGGATATACAGAATAAGGAAAGGAAAAAGCCCAGAGGCAAAAAGCAGACAGGATAATTTAAGAAAAGCTGGTAAGAAATAAGCCAAGCTAAGGCTGGGCATTTATAATTAAGAATGAGGCTCCATGTGTGATCTATTTGGGAGCTGGGTGGCAGGTCCCCCAAAAGAGCAAAAACAACCAACAATACTGATTGGGCTTAGTCATAATGCTAATTGACTAGTAGAGGAAAGATCAGACATGAGCCCTCCAGCATCACCCATTCATTAATGTTTTCAATGAAGAGTCTGCTCACACTCTAAAAAAAAATTAAAAATTAAAAGAACAATGCTTGTTCTTTCCAGAATGCCTCTAGTACTAAAATCTTACCTTCCAATCCTTAGGTTAAAATCTCTCTTCTCTTTATAGTTCTTTTATTACAAGTAAGAAAATAAACTATTTTTAATATTTAGATTGTATTCACTCATTCACTCATTTATTTGGAAGGAGTGCTGTGAATACACCCGCAGGCAGGTGTATGCATATCAGAGAAGAACTTGCAGGAGTTAATTCTCTCCATCCATCATATGGATCCTCAAAATCCGAGCCATGTCATTAAACTGAGTGGCAAGTGGTTAGCCATCTTACTTTCAGGAAACTAAATTTAAAATCTGCAATACCTTCAAATAAATTAATTATAAAATATGAGAACAATTGAGACAACGCAGATGTACAGGGCACATGGTGGGGACCAAAAATAAGGCATGGGGAAAAAGAAGAAAAACCTATGTGATGCACTGAGGCAAACATATGCCAGCTACCTCACAGCTTTGCTTTAGGCCAGCCTGTCCTCATACAGAATGTAGGAATTACCTGCTGAAGCCTGAGTCCTTGGTTACTCTGTGGGAAGACTTCCCTAATGTTAAGCCAATTCCTTCTTCTCTTTGTGTAGGTAGACTTGGGAAAAACTCTTCTGTGACATGAAGTTTGCAGTGGATTAACAAGTTCATTTCAGAAGCTTTGCTTGGGTATCCAAAGAATAAAGGGTGTCGAGTGTTGATTACATATCTTTCCTGTCAGAAACAATATCAGAAGAAAAGATGCTTCAGAAAGGAGTTATTATTATTATTGTTATTATTATTATTATTAAATGGAAGATGAGGAGGATGAGGAAGAGGAAGAAGAAAAGGAAGGATAATGGACAACATTCAAACAAATAAGCAAACTGCTCTTATGAGACAGGCAAAAGCTCTAGTCAGACCATGGGTGAAATTAACAAAGAGCTATGCTGGACAACTCCAAGGTCACACTTAATTGGGTGGTACTTGGGCAGGTGGTGAGGCAGCCAAACACATGACTTAAAAACAATGAGGTGGAAGGGGTTCAGAAGGTTTATATAGTGTAAGTCATTTTTCTCTTGGCTTCAAAGAAACACCAGCTGCTAAAGTCTAGGAACACATTGACAAAAATGGATTGAGTGTGCTGTCCTGCCTTCAGAAGGTTCTGTAAGTACCAGTGTGTGGCAATCACTGCTAAGGGCTCCTGCTGCAAACATTCAACCTGAGACTGTGGGCAGAAAAGGACTCTTGGTGCAAGGACATTGACAAATGGATCCTGTGTGGACTGCTCTGCCACACTTCCTCAGAGCCTCTGCTCCAGTACTGAAAAAGACTTCTCATAGAGAGAAGTTAGAAACTCAGTTTTGAAGGGGACAAGAAAGATGGATTGGATACTCTTTGGTGCCATTGTAGTTAGAAATGCCAGCTTGCCTTTCAAGGCAGAACTATCAGGATAAGGAGAGATGGGGCTGACTTTTCTAACTGGAGTCTCTGCACTTACTGGAGTCTTCATTGGAATTACAACACTAGACTGCTCTGAGTTACAAACCAAATAGAAAGATGTGTTGACATCCTACTGATACTTAGCCTGAACTTCTCTTCTTTTATCTGCTTATTTCCTTAAGTGTAGAAGAATCCAAACATAAAAGACCATGAAACAATATGCATGGAAGCATTCATGCACCCTCTGTGGAGATTCAAATGGTTGTTGTCACCCAATAATCTTGTTTCATGTCTTTTCCCCCATCCCTGTCCTTACCTCTCCTGGGCTGTTTAAAGGAAGCCTCTGGCATGGCATCATTTTGTCATAAGTGACTTGTCTTTTCAAAGACTTAACTCTTAAAGTTAAGATGCATGCAGACAGCATGGGTAACTTGCCTGGTGCTCTGGGGAACATTTGCTGTATTCTCAGACAAAGTACTCTCTTCTCCAGACACAGAATTATTTACTCTATTCATGCAAACATGTCTAGGGGCTTCTAATTTGTAAGTTCAGAAAACATAGTTATATACAGGAAGATAGACTAAGTGATCCCCTCCCTCCCACCCCATACCAACCTCTGGACTGAGCTGATATCTCTTTGGTTTTAGTAAGAGAAGGAAGTTGTTGGGACAATTTTCATATCACATTCTGTGTGCATATGTTAAGACTAGTGGCCAGAGCAGCTGTGCTGGGCATGGTAAGAACACTGGTCAAGAGCAGTACAGTCAGCGGGGCGCTTCCAGATGACCCAGGAGGTGGTGTGTGACGAGTGCCCCAATGTCAAATTAGTGAATAAAGAACGAACACTAGAAGTAGAAATAGAGCCCGGCGTGAGAGATGGCATGGAGTACCCCTTCATTGGAGAAGGTGAGCCTCATGTGGACGGAGAACCCGGAGACTTACGATTCCGAATCAAAGTTGTCAATCACCGTATATTTGAGAGGAGAGGGGATGATTTGTACACAAATGTGACAATCTCGCTAGTTGAGGCTCTGGTTGGCTTTGAAATGGACATCACTCACTTGGATGATCACAAGGTACAAATTTCCCGGGATAAGATTACCAGGCCAGGAGCCAAGCTCTGGAAGAAAGGGGAAGGGCTTCCCAACTTTGACAACAACAACATCAAGGGCTCTTTGATAATCACTTTTGATGTGGGTTTTCCAAAAGAACAGCTGACAGAGGAGGCAAAAGAAGGTGTCAAGCAGCTGCTCAAGCAAGGATCCGTGCAGAAGGTGTACAACGGACTGCACGGCTATTAGGAGTGAAAGAAATCAGACTTTGGTTGAAATAGGTGGATCAGCGGTATTTATTATCTGCAGGGGTTTTTGTGTGTGTTTCATTATTTTCAATATGCAAATTCGGCTTAATCTTTTTTTTTTCCCCCTGATGATCGTCATGTCATAAATAAGAGGTTTGAGAATCTGTCTATTGTATTCAGACAAGAATGACCGGCAGAAGGTTAACTAATACCTCTCCCTCTGGAGATATAATGTCTGGTGCTGTTGCCCGAGGTCCAAGGAGAAACCTCTCAGAGGATGCCAGAGCACAGGAAACCAGATGAGGGGTTAGAGATAATTGTTAGCTATTTCAAAATGCAAACTGGAGAAGTCTGTTTTTAAATACATCTTGTTGTTATTAAAAAAAAAAAAAAAAAAAGCCGGGCAGTGGTGGCACACACTTTTAATCCCAGCACTCGGGAGGCAGAGCCAGGTGGATCTCTGTGAGTTCGAGGCCAGCCTGGTCTACAGAGTGAGTTCCATGAAAGGCGCAAAGCTACACAGAGAAACCCTGTCTTGAAAAAAAACAAAAACAAAAACAAAAACAAAACAAAACAAAATTCATCACAGAATTACTTCTCAGATCTCCATCAGATACTCAATATCTTTACATAAATTTAAAAAAGCATTTGTATATAACAAATATACATCTTTCCACAGACAAATTTTTCTAACATTTTCATATCTGTGCTTTGTGAGTCTAAAGACAGAGGACTTAAAGACACTTTACTGCTCAGGGGTCACTGTTGGGTATGAAGCCTGGTAAAATGATAAAAAAGTTTCATACTTCTGCATGCAACTAGAAGAAAAAAGAAAAAATGACACCGAGATTTATACATTCCCGAGAAGTAACACCAGTGGCATGTTTTAGGAACTTCAGAAAAGTTCTTTCAGCTCAAGCAAGAGCAAATGTCTGCCATTTATTAGCTGACATTTTAAATCTAGAAGGAAATTGAATAAGCCCCTACTATGTGCCATCTTCTGCTACCATTATTGGTATCATTGCAGAGAACAAGTAAAATAAAGTTTTGCTATGATTGTAGTGGGAAAAACAGACAATATGACATAAATATTAGGTAGGTAAATGCAATAAAAGCAAAACAAATGATGGAGATGTTTGTGCAGGGCATGCATGGGAGGCCTCTGTGAAGAAATAACTCTTGAGAAAAGCCCTACATTTAGTGCCCAGTGGGTGGGTCATGCACCTCTTTTTATTTTTTTAAGATTTATTTATTTATTATGCATACAATGTTCTGCCTGTAAGTATACCTGCCGGCCAGAAGAGGGCACCAGATCTCATTACAGAGGGTTATGAGCCACCATGTGGTTGCTGGGAATTGAACTCAGGATCTCTGGAAGAGCAGTCAGTGCTCTTTACCTCTGAGCCATTTCTCCAGCCCTGGATCATGCACCTCTAAGTAAGGAACAGCTGGATTAAGGAGTCACAAATATGAACACCCAGAGAGTTCCCAAAAGTAAGCATGACCAAGGTAAGAAAGGCCAGTGTAGCTATTAAGTAGTGGTGCATAGGGCAGGGGGTGACAGGATATAAATCAGAGAGGCAAGCAGGATCAGTTCTTCAGGACTCTGGAGACCACTGGAGAAAATACATTTGCATATGTGTTGGGAGGGACCGCCATCCTGCCTCAGGGCAAAAGTAGTGTCCATTGCTTAGTCTACAAAGGAGACAGCACATTCTCTACAAGAGCAGGACTCTGGAATAAGGTGTTTAAACAAGTAACAAAAATTGTTTAGGTTTTCGAAGGGTAGGTCTGAATTCTACACAGGCAAGTAACTCCAGGGTAAGACAGTGAAAACAAGCTTTGCGAGATGAGCTACCAAGAGATGATGAAGCTAAATCTAAGAAAGAGATGACAGAAAGTGGCTGAATCTGTGCACCTTAATCAAGCAGAACCAACTGAACATATGCCAGGTATGTGAGAGAGGAGATCTGAGTACATAGTGATGTCCTTTACACACAGGGAGAATCTTACATTTGTGGATAATACTGACCAACTTAGCTGCTGGTCCTGCGCTCTAACGTTAGCTAGATTCCAGTCAGGTTAGAAAATAAGAGTGGCAGAAAGCGTAAACAGAGAAAGAAAAAAAAATTACAGAAAGTTCCTCCTAATCCCTCTATCGTAGGTGACATCTCCAAGAGAAGCAAGGGTTGAGGCAGAGCTCTTTGGCATGTTTACCTAGAAGTTCAGGAGAGGCAGGTAGGACCTCCAAATAGTGAATCAGAAGAAAGAAACAGAAAAAAAAATCTCCAAAAGAATATACAAACAAACGATAAAAACACTTCCAAAAGGAAGAAGGATTAACTGTCAAACATGGCTGAAAAATTGACTAAGAAAGCCGCACATCTCTGAAAAAGTTCCCTAAGAAGAATGACTCGGTCGAGTTTATGGAGAAAGTTTGATCTTGAAGGATTAAGGAAAATATGAGAAGTAAAAAAAAAAAAAAAAAAAAAAAAAAAAAAAAAAAAAAAAAACTACTGGCACCTTTTTAGGAGAACAGAAAGGTGACAAAATGTGATAGTAGTGTGTGATTCAGAAAAATGATAGTTTCTGAAATTTTCTTAATTTTTTTCTAAAACCACTTGTACCTTCTCCAGGTAATAGAAGGTATCAATAGGAGAAACGAGGGAAGGTCATATCTCAGAATTTTCAGGCAACTACTTTCTTTTCCCTTCCATCTAGAGACAAAAGGAGGCAAGATGTTAGTAGAACCCAAAGTCTGGAGACACCTTCAGAGAGCCAGATCTGTAGTAATTATGTCTAGTTGAAGCTGGAGGCCAACAAATCCATACTCACCCAAAACAGTCTACTATTTGAGCTTCTTCTAGCTAATAGCTCATCAATGGCTTGAGGAATATTACACCTTTCTGGCACTGGCTTTTTTAATATATACAAATGTCTGTGATAGTTTGAGTACTGAATATTCCCCAAAGGTCTACATGATATGTTAAGGTGTTTATTCCCTGGGGTGGTGGTATTTGGAGGGTGCTAAACCTTTAGGGAGCATGGGCATCAAAGGGAGGTCTTTAGATCATTGGAGGTGTGCCCTTAAATGGGATTGTAAGAGAGTGGACACTTCCTCTTTGTTTTTTTTGTTTTTTTTTGTTTGTTTGTTTTTTGCTTCTGGTCATGAGGTGAGCACTTTGATCCACACTGATGCTGCCATTGCCATTCAGTGTCTCCACCAGAGGAACAAAGCAGTGAGTCCCCTTGGCCCTTAAGTGAAACTCTCAAAACAGTGTGTTACAATAAACTTTTATTCCTTATATGTTAATTGTCTCACGGATTTAATTATAATGATTAAACACTGACTAGCACAATATAAATCATCTCATGAGCTTTCAAAATGCTAGTACTCAGATGACTTTGTCTCTGATTATTAAATTTTAATTATTAAAAATGAAAAGTAAATGCTTTTTAAAAGATTTACAGATATATATATATATATACATACATATATATAAATACATATATATATAAAGTTTTGAGAAAAATGGATCAAAACATCTGCACTGCCAAACAACAGTAAATTCTTTCTCTTACACAACCTCCTGGATTGCTTGAACTCAGAACTAAGATAACTATCATAACAACAAATGGTAAAGAAAGCCCCAAGCTCACCAATCCTATTGGATTAGTTTCCATAATGAATCAGGCTTCCCGCAAGCTCTTTCCCTTTCATTCTGTTTTGAGGTTATGAAAGCCAAAGATGAAAAGCCCAGAAGCAAGAGACTATGTTTCCTTTTGCTGTAAATGGAGTAATTAAGTGGTACAGTTAGTCACATGGCATTGAGAGCATGTTTTCCAGAATGCTTTTATCATGATTGACCAATGCAGAGAGACTGCACTCGATCACTTTTCAGACCAATGGAAAACCTCTCAGAGTAGCTCCTGTCTGCACTTCTCCAGCTGAGATTGAACTGTGCACCTCATAATTAGAGACTGCCCCTTTCTTAGAGCCTAAAACACTTGTCACTTTTAGGGAATCAAAATCCTGAGTCTGTGGATCAGAAATAAGCGTCTGGTCTCTCACTGAGAATCCTGCATTTCAGTTAAGTAATTTCCCAAAGCAGCTGGGATTTAGTCAGTGTTCTTAGTTATAATTAAATGATAAATCTTCATGTGGAAGGTATCCAATGCCAAATATGTCAGTTCCACAGAAGCAGAACAGAACACAAGATACATTTATCTAGGAAAACGATTCCACTTTGGAAAACTATATTCTTCTCTCAGAAGCCAGATGACAGGATTTCCCCTATCAACAGTCAATAAAAAAAATGCAAAGCTTTTTAGTGGCTTATCATGCATGTTCACACCCCAAACCCAAATTCATATAGTTCTCTGGAAATATGATTGCTTCCATGCCTAACATTTCTTACTGATATTAGCATCTCTAATGTCCAGGTGGGCTCAGCCCTCAATACTCACTTAGGATAGCCTTCCCACAGACACCAGCTGAAAGAGGACACACATCCTATGGAACACAGGGCATTCTACCAGTCATGACTAACACTTCTGATGTACCAAACACTTATGAAATAACTAGTATGGGAGGGATAACGTGGGAATTACAACACTGACGGTGATACTTTTGGTTCATGGGTCTCACATATCACTGAATGCCAGTGAACTCCCTTCTCAATGCCTTTAAATATACCCACGGACAAAAGCAGGTCCCACCCTTAGTCAGAGAGGCCTCTTCCTGCAATGAACCATGATGAGAGATTATGGCTGCTGAAGATGCAGAAAAATAAATGAGTGGATGTTGGCGCAACTCTGAACAAGTCTCTTATACCACCCCTTCTAAGGCTCAAGAAGGGAGAGTGGAAAGTGTGAAAGAACCAGAAGACAGGATGCAAGGCTGCAAATGCCACTCCCTACACTGGATACATCTGTTAATCAATAACTCACACTGGCTGTAGTTACCTGCACTGGGCCTACGCAAGATCTGCCCTATCAACAATCTATCAAGGAAGGGGACCGGGACCATGGGGCTTAGCCTTTGTCTCTTAATGATCTGCTGTTGATAGACTCTGAAAGAGGGGGAATCATTGTCTTTAATTATGCACCTTCTGCTAAGCCCACAGGACTGCACCAGACAGCTGGAAACACAGGCTCCCACAGATGGCCCTGGTTAATCCTGATGGGTCACAAAACAAAAAGATTAGATGTGAATGCCTAAGAGAGATTTGTGGGGAGGAGGGAGAATAGACAGGGGTAGGAGAGAGGCAGAGGTGAGAGTTCTTAGGATGGGAAGTACACATATGTGAAATTGCAAAATAGAAGTACATGTTCTCTTTTGAGACTATAGTATAAAGACATCATTTCTTCCTTCTCCTTTCTCCCTACTCCCTCTTCCTCCCATAAACCCATCCTTAATTAATTTTTTAATGACAGGTGAGTGTAAAATTTGAGGTTAATGAGTTAAAGGTTCATTCTAGTTGGAAAACAGTATGATGGTCCTTTTCATATGAGCACACATATGTGTATGTCAATACACTTTCATGATTTTCTGTTTGGCTTAACTCTGTACCCCATGTGTCCTAGAATGAGGTACTGGGACTACATATGCTTCTCAATATGATAGAGTTACAATGTGAGAAACCCACTGAAAATATTGCATCCTGAGAATGTATTTCACATACCTAACCTGTGAAACATCATCATAGCTTACCCACATAGTTCACTATCAAAGGCGAATAATAAGGGGACTCCTGGAGACTAGGCTTTCTGCTGGTACCCAGCATCATGTCAGTGGCTTGTGACATAATACTAAACAAGGAAAAGATCAAAGTTTGAAATTGTTTTTAACATGGTAACTATCATGAGGTAGAAAAGTTTCAAGTTAAGCGATTGTAAATAGGAAATGTTTGTAGAAAGACTCAACATTCATCTGGAAATGCAGCCTATCAGTGGAAAAATTGCTGAATTTTAACCACTAGAAATACATGACTTAAAGATAAAATACTAACACGTGATCTTTTTACTATGCTCACAGCATGGCTATACATAATTTAATCTTCCCAAATAGCTGGAAGTAGTCTTATTTCCATTTTTCAAATAAAAAATTAAAGGCACATGGAGATCAAGAAACTCACTGATGTACTCGGAGCTAATAAGGAACAGACCTTCCCAATTCAGTATTATTTAAAAAAATCCCTCAGTCTAGATGGATGTAATATGCTATGTTTTGATATGTTCTGATATTGTTCTTATAGTTAAGGCAACAAAAGTACCTGGAAAGACTTTGTCTGTGTGGTCTACTATGTCAAGTTTTTATTTCATTTGGTTTGGTTTGGCTTTGTCTAATTTAATAATTTTACTTATTTTGAGATCTTCATATATGAACATTGCATCTACATCCAATTAGATAGATATTAGATGTTCCCAAGCTAAAAGTGGCACCATTGCATCATTGTGGATATCTTGCCTGTCCAGTTATTGTTGTGATTTATAAGATTTACACCTGAGTAGGACTACTGGTTGCTTCTCTCCTTTGGGAGCTTTCATAAGAGCTTCCAATATGATAAGGGCCAATCCTCAGAGTGAAAACATGCAGACAAGTTACAGCTTGATTTCTTTAAGTCCTGTGTCTAAAATTCACGGTGTCTTACCACGAAGTTCTTGAAGGCAACCAAGGGCGAAAGTAATAACCTATATTGCCTGGGGGGGGTGTCTCTTGGACCACCTCTTACCAGGAACTTGAAGGGGAGGATTCCCAAACCTGGTATCAGATTTTCTCTTAATTAATCCATGACTCTTGTTGGGTACATTGCCACTGAAGCTGCAAAGTTTTGCTGTAACTTTCTCAAACATATGTGATATTCTTTATCTCTCCTTCCACCCTCTTCTCCATTGTTTCCCACCCACTCTGACTGATACAAAATGAAATCTCAAAGTAGTTTTAATTTGCATTTACCTAATTGCTAAGGATGTTGAACAATTTTTCAAAGAATATAAAACTATATATTGATCACTGCTTACCATCAGAACATTCTGGGGCATTTCTTACCTATTTTTATCTCTTCTTTTGACACCTGTGTTCAGACCCATAGCCCATTTTTTCGCAATTGGGCCATTTGTTTTCTTGACTCATTTCTTTAAATATTCAGAATATTAATTCTCTAGCTTATATAAAGCTGGAAAGGATGCCGGGCGGTGGTGGCGCACGCCTTTAATCCCAGCACTCGGGAGGCAGAGGCAGGTGGATCTCTGTGAGTTCGAGGCCAGCCTGGGCTACCAAGTGAGTTCCAGGAAAAGGCGCAAAGCTACACAGAGAAACCCTGTCTCGAAAAACCAAAAAAAAAAAAAAAAAAAAAAAAAAAATAAAGCTGGAAAGGATTCTCTCCCATTTTCCAGGCCTCTTTTTCACTCAATTCATTGTTTTCACTGCTATAAGAAGTATTTTAGTTTTAAGAGGTCCATTTTCCTACTGTTGGCCTTAATTCCTAAGCAAAGGAAGTCCTATTCAGCAAGTCCCTTCCTACACTTAAGTCCAGTATGGTACTCTCTGTTTTCTTCTAGCAGTTTGAGGTCTCCAATCTATTTTGAGTTGATTTTTATACTGATAGATATTAGGTCTGATAGATATAGGTCTACACTCTTCTACGTGTTGACATCCAGTTATCCCACCACCATTTGTTGAAGATACTTTCTTTTCACCAGCATGTATCTCAGTAAAATGTCAGATTTTAGTACGTATACTTTTATGACTATAGGCAAATTCATGCACCTGTCAGAGCCTCAGTTTCCTGATCAAAACAGTGACTAGCCCTACTTAGGGCCTGGCTACCTACTTGAGGAATAATCCAGACCTCTAGGCCCTCAATTTTCTTGTTTGTTAGAGTTGTCTACAGTTGTATGAAAAAAATACTCCATATGTATTCATATCTGTGACTAAATCTGTATTTATTCTCCTTATCTTTTACTATACATGCTATTTTGAATAATGTCTGGCATCCAGTAAGTCCTGTACCATCATTTGTTATTCTACCATCACAGATTCCATTATTATTTTAAGACTTTTTTTATACTGTAGATATTATTGACATCTAGGGTCAACTCTTCCTATTTCACCTTGTAACAAATTGAACTCACTATTTAGTCTATGAATCACTCTTTTGTCGTAACATCCACCTTTCTGTTATGTCATTCCAATGAATAAAGATGTTATCCTTTCTGTCATGTTAAAGAGCAAATGTTTCCAATTTCACTTCAGCTGTCAGCATTTTTCTTTTCTGTTTTTGATATGGCAATATTCCATTTAAAAATAGTAGTCCATATTCATTACTGCCATTTTTCTCCTGTATTCTATTTTGATTTTTTTTTATTGTGGGAAATGCACACAACTCAAAATTTACCATTTTAATTATACATTTTTAAACAGTGCATATATTCATAAGTCTATTTAATGTTACCACTCCCTAAATTACTTTTCCTATTTCTGTGAAAAAAAAAAAAAAACCCTGATAAAAGCAACTTAGGGGGTCGTGGTGGCGTAATTTCACTTCACAATGTCAGAGCACAGTCTATCAGAGTGGGGAAGACATTTCTGCAGCAGGAACTTGAGACAACTGGTCAATATTGCATCTTTGATAATAAAAAGCAGAGGGATGTCAAGGGAAGTCATTCTGTTCAGCCAATGGCCTTGGGATACAAGCCCTAGGGGCTGACTTTGTCTGAGTATGTGACCCCTTAAGAGCTGAGGGAATGTTGTAGTGTCCTCTCCTGGGTGGTTGGAGACATGCTGGTTGGTTCCCCAAACCTCTGGGCAGAATGGAGGACAACAACTGGATGCACAGTGATGTTACTTTGTTCTGTATCCGTGAGTGTATTAACCCACTTCTATATCTTAATTAATTCCCGAGATCTATTAACAGACTTGAGTGGGTTCACATGACAGAGGGAGATGACTGTTTATGTTCAGCTACATTATTCCTTTTTATTCTGTCTAGTTCCCAAGCTGAAGGAATGGTTGTGCCAAGTTTTCTTCCCAGAATAAAAGTATCTCCATCTCAAATAGCCTAATCCAGATAATCCCTCATATTCCCACCCAAAGGTTAACCTACTCCAAATGCCTCATAGGCAAGGACAAGTATTTGTCTTCTATAAACTCCAGATGCTGTGAAGTAGACAATCCATACCAATGCATCATAACCACCACCCATCTGCAGAAATATTTTTATGTGTCAAATCTGAGATTTTGTTTCCTTTAACAAATATTCCCTATTTCCTTCTAGTCCCAACCCCAGTCAAATCCATTGATTCTGTCTCTGACTTTGATTGCTATGATTTAATGTTTCATATGACTGGGATTGTATAGTGTTCATCTATCTGAGATGGGCTTTTTCACTTAGAATAATATATTTGGTGTTTGTTCATGTTGAAGTATGTCTGTTTCCTTATTAAGTGCACAAAGATTCATGATTTCTCTACCTTCTTGTGATAGTAAAGCTTTTATTGATTTGTAGTGAATGCTCTGTTTGTAATCAACTTTCTTCATTAAGCTTATATTAATCTGAGCACAGCCAGCTTGGTTCTTTTTGGTTACTATTTACAGGTAGTATTCATTCACATCTATGTACTTTGACTCTGTAGCTTTGGATCTAAAGAAAGTCTCTAACGTACTGTAGATATTAGATTTGTATCATTGTGATAAAACACCTTTGATAAACAACTTAAGAGGAAAAATGATAATTTTGGGTCATGATTCCAGACATTTCCATTGACTGTGTATCCACCATGAAGCAGAGTATGAAGACTATGGAAGCATGTAGCAAAGGATACCTACCTCAAGACAAGCAGGAAGAAGAAAGAAAAGCAGGAAGCAGAAATTAGATATAACCTTTAAATATGTCTCCCAAGCTTCCTACTTTCCTGGTCTTCCAAAGTTTCCTCCAACTCCCCAAATAGCACCTCTAGCTGGTGATGCAAGACACAGCCTGTGGAGGACATTTAGATTCAAATAATACCACATCATATTACTGTATGATGATTGTGTTTGTTTTTTGAGGGTTCTGCTCTGTGGCCTGTGATGGCCTCAAGCACCCGATTCTTTAGCCTCAGCATCTGGATTGCTGAGGTTAAAGATATGTGCCATCATACATTGCTCAGACCATACTTTGTGTTTGTCAGCTTTGTTTTTAACCTATAATGACAATTTTTGTCATTTGATTGGAGAATTTAGTCCATTTATATGTAATTAATATTAAGGTGATATCTACTTGAATAATAATGTATTTTATGTAATTTTACACACTCTTGTCCATCATTCCTCTTATTATTGCCTTCTTTCATAGTTTGCTAATTTTTTGTGAAATGTTGGAATTCTGTTTTAATTCACTTTATATATATTCTATAACTCTTTCCTTTGTGGTCATCATAAGGGTTATATTTAACATGCAAAAGTTATAATGATCTGAATGTTATTTTTATCAGCTTAACTTGAATCATATAAAAAAGTCTTCTTGAACAGTCCTGTCCTCAATCATTTCAATAGTGGATGTCAGAAAATTACAGCTTTATGCATTATGTAGCCACTATTAAATTAATCATTATTTTATATACTATTAATCTCTTCACTAGGGAAAATGAAAATTTATAAGCCAACATTACAATAATACTAACTATGGGGCTAATTTTTCAGTGTATCAGTTTTTATATAAATAGAAAAAATGGCTTTGTAAACATTGCAGTATACCTAGCTTTAACCACTACTGTCATACTTATCTTTTCTGAGAAATTATTTCTTTGTATCTCTTTGAATCATAGTGTAATATCTTTCAGTTTATACCCCCAGGAATCTTTTTAGGTTCTAGACACTACCTCTGCTTTTATTATCTAGGAATTTAATTTCTCTCTCACTTTTGAAGGAAGGATTTTATTAGATATAGAATTCATGGCTGACTGGTTTTGTTTGTGAGGACCTATTTATTTATTTTCTTTATTGTTACTACCTTGAATGTCCAATTCATTGCCTTATAGCCTCAAAAGTTTCTGATAATAAGTATTGGTCACATTTTTACACCTCTTTTTTTACTGTGATGAATCACTTCTCTTTGGCTTCCAACAGTTTGAATATGATGCAACTGACTATAAGTTCATCCTATAAGAGTTCTTTGATTTGATGAATATTTGCATTCACGTCTTTCATCAAATCTTTAACAAGCCAATATTTTTTCAAGTACTATCTCTGCCTTCTTGTATTTAATTCGCACTGTGTTACTGTGGCTTGTATAAGAGTCCTGTGGTCTTTACTCATTTTTCCTCAACGTTTTTCCTTTCTATTCCTCAGATTCAATAATTTGTAGTGCCTTGCATTTGGCACAAACTTTTTTCCACCCTCTCAAGCCTGTCTTTGTGTCCCTCTGTTGAATCTGTCATTTCACTTATTGTAGTTTTCATCTCAAGAATGTATTTTTGGGTTCTTTCATTGTTTTCCCTCTCTTCAATTTTGCTCAGCACATTATTTTCTTGACTTTTTTAAAATCTTTCTCAGTTCTTTGAGCATCTCTAAGTCAATTATTTTGAAGTGCTTTTATAGTAAACCATTTTTTTCCTCTGGGAAATATTTTATTGATTTAATCTGTTTCTTTGAATGAATTGTGTTTATTGTTTCTTTGTATACATGTTTTTTGTTGTTGAAAACTGGACAGTCTATTTTTCTCTTACTGAGAGTGCTTTACTTTTTGTTTTGTTTTCTTCCTCCTATAACCTTGATTTGTCTTCAAACCAAGGACAATACTCAGATAAGACTTCTGTATTCTTCAGTCTTTTCTGTACTGTTCCTTGAGCATGTGTAGCAACTTTCTAATTAAATCTAAACATACTGTTGCTTTGCAATACTTCAGTTTTTGTGTCTAATTCCTAGAAAAGAAAAAACAAATAAACAAAAAAGTGCCAGCAGCTGACAAAGGCGGAGCTCCTTAATTCCCCTGGCATTTGGTCACACAGCTTGAGAAGGAAGGTCTTATTACTATAAGAGAGAGTGTGACAATGTCTTCTGTCTTGATGTCTCAACTCCAGCTAAAATATAGATTCTAACTGTTAGGAGAGCCAACCATTTCCAGTATAGCTGCTTACAAGCACCTCTAGGAACATATGGACAACTACCTACCATGCAGCTGATGGTGAGGAAGAGATGCTCTGAAGATCTAAGGAAAGAATGAAACAAGCAAACCAACTGGAGATTTCCATCTACCCCATTCATCTGCAAGTACAAAGTATTCAGTAGACCCCATGGTTTGCAAATCATATACATTCTGCCAAGGCCACTTTTGTTTCCATTTCTTCCTTTGAAAAGTTGGCTCATTTATATCAATTTTCCACTTTGAGATGAACAATTCCAAAATTGTAACAAATATGTCATTCCAAGACCCAACATGTAAGGACATTTTTACCAAGCCAAGGGTTCAATGGGTAGTTATAGTCAGTGTCCTTGCAAATTCCTGGCCCAACAAAAACTGAACTTTTCTGAGCCCTCTTAATTTTATCTTTTTTAATACAATATTTTATAGCTAAAAATCATATACTATGTAAATATGTGTTTGCTTTTTTCTACTTACAATAAAGAATACAAAATTATCAATTAGTTACATATTACAATACCCTATAAGAAAGTGCCACACATTGTTGATTCATTTGCTAATAGATATTGGGTTTGTTTGGGCTTGAAACAATAAATAATAATGCTGCAATCGTCTTTCACTCAGGGGATATTATGTGGACATGAGTTCTCTCTCTCTCTCTCATGATCAGATTTGGGTTTGATGAGCAACAAGCTAAGTATTTTATCAATGTTACAGGAAACTGCCAATTATCTTCATGTAGGTGCTGTTCCATACTATACACCCAACTAGGATGCTTGCTTAATAAGGTGAAATGTCCATTCCAATCCTTTGCTCGTTTTTTATTGTACTATTAATTCCTTATTGCTTAATTCTGAGAGGTGGGGCTTTTGTTGTTGTTGTTGTTGGTGGTGGTGGTGGTGGTCGTTTTGTGTGTGTTGGGGGTGTGTGACTTTACAGCAATTAGGACATAGAACAAATTCCTACATTTTCTTCTAGAATATTTTTGTGTTAAAATTGTATGCCTAGAACTATGATATATCTAGAGTTCAGTAGCTTCATATTACCGTAAAATTCTACCTTCTAGTAACTTTCTCAAAATGTATCTATAAGTTTGAATAAACTCTTGGATCTATTATGTTCCAAGAATGTATGTCTATATGCTTTAGCCAAATGCATACCAATTATTGCTTGTCAGAAATTCTTACTATCAAGTAGCATGTTAGTTCTCCAGATGTTTTCTTTAAAAAAAAAATAGTTGTTTCAAACCCAAGAGAACTTTGGCAACACAAATTCAGCTCAATATATTAAAAAATAAAAACAACAAAACAAAACAAAACTGGTAAAACATAAAGTTGGGTGGATAAGATAGGGTGATGAGTGGGTAGAAATGGAAGAGCAGGAGTAAATATGATAATAGATTGTATGAAATTCTTATATAAATAATAAAATATTGGTATTTATCTGGAACCATGCTTAGGAGTACTTGACCAGCACAGAACAGATTCCATTTTGTTTTTGTGTGTGCTGTTTTGTTTTCATTTTCTTTTTTTTTTATTTTCTTTTCCTTTTAGTTTGCTCTGATTTTCATTTGGCTTTGCTGCTGCTGCTGCTGCTGCTGCTGCTGCTGCTGCTGCTGCTGCTGTTTGTTGGGGTCCCTGCAAACAATACCATGTCCAGAGTAACAATCTGCATAAAACAAGAGGGAAATCCAGATCAACAGGACTTAGCCAGTTATCTGGTGTTCATTCAAATGTCTAGAATCTAACCCTAGGCAGTTTGCTGTAAGCATATTTAAGTACAGTAATATTTGGGGAAAAAGTTTCCTGGTATGACACAATCCTCTATGTTCAAGGAGGATAATTATTTCAAAACTCTTCTCAAAGTACATGTCACTTCTTCCATGAAAATGGGTTCTATAGATTGGCTAAATGTGTTATCTTAAGGATCTAGGGAAGGATATGACGTGGTCTCAGTCTTACAGATAGTGTAAAGGTCGTTTGGCGATATTAGCCACCACCTGTTCTGGTTGTGGGAGCTTGGGGAGCCCCTGCCATACAAATAATGCAAATGTCACCTAGATTATCAGCCACCTCTGGCCCTGCTAATGGAAACTTGATATGGCCTGGTGCTACAGATAGTGCAGACCACTAGACTATTGATTAGTCACTTCCATTCTCAATTTCTGGGTGGAAAACAGATTGTCCATCTTTTTCTCTAAAAAGACAGCACTGTGTTTAACATTACTGGTTTGCCCTACTTCTCCCTGTGAACTAAAGGACATTTAAGCTCCCAAAGCTGTTATTTGGGGGATTGAGAGTGCCTGGGGGAGGGGTTAACATGAAGTTGGGTTGTAAGTAGGAGGGGAGGAGTTGCGAAGAGCTATGGGAGTAGAAAAGTAAGATCATCATACATGGGAAGAAAAACTTTTAAATAAAAAAAGATTGTGCAGGTATATAAATTAATTTTGGGATGCTGGCATTCTAATGCTCCTGTCTTTTCCAAACCATTATCATAGTATATCTCTGTATTGACTTAGATTTCATTCCTTTTCTCTCAATAATTTAGTAGTTTTCAGTATACATGTCCAGATTTTATTGGAGGTATTCTATAACTTTAGTGGGCTTTATTACATTGTTAAAATATAGTTTGGGAACTTCTAATTTTATGGGTAATATCTGAGATGGAAAACAAGATGGTATGGTACAAAACAGCAAAACTCGTTGTCTGGCTCAGGTGAGTTCTGGTGCTTTCTGTGCAAATTCCTACATAGACAAAGGTGTGTCTAGACAGATACTGTCTACTTCTCTGTCTGCTATCAAGATGGCCTTTATTTCTTTTTCCTGGCAGTATTGCACTGTAAATATCAACTTGCGTTGATGCAGAATAGTGTTGCTAAAGACATATATTCTTTCCTTATATACAATGTTCAACATAAAGTGTTAAATCTGACACTGGTATTAATTCATCTACAGAATTTCAATAAGAAATTTTCTTTAATTCAAAATCTTATGGGACTTGTCTTGTCATGAGTAAGTGTTAGTTTTGCTACAATTCTTGTTACTTTTGCATGAGTTGACATTGAATGTGTTCATTTTTCCCATCAAGATCTGGTTTCCTTTGTTTTGATTATTAAAATAAACACATGACTATAGATGCTCAACTCACAATTCATTTAAATCCTGATGCTCTTATCATACACTGAAAATAAACCTAAATCAAAAGTACATTTAATTCACCCACTCTATTGAACAATATGGTTAATGATACAACACACCACAGAGTGTCAGTCATTTTTTCGTCTTGATTTGTCTGGGTGCAGTGTCTCACTGCCACTACCCATCATCATTAGAGCATCACATATCACATGTAGTGCCAGTCCAGGATAAAATAAAAACTGGAGCATTTACTCCAGAAAGATCAAAATGTATCCAAAACCAGAAATACTATACACAGTTATTCAAGAAGTTTGATTCAGGATATACAGAGTCTGAAATCTCTCATTTTCCATCAACAGAGAATAATACACCATTCAGTTGGTGTATCATATGAAATGGGCTACCGTTCACATATAAGAAGGAACAAGCTACTAGAACACACCCCATATATTAGTTTCAAAACATTATACCAAAAGAAAGAAGTATTTCAGTAAGAGCCACATCAGATCTGATTCTATTTCTAATGGTTCTATCAAGCAAAACTAATTCCCAGCATGAAAAAAAAAATCAAACCAGTGTTTGCAAGTGAAGGGAGATATGTAGAAACTGATGACAAGGAGACATTCTAGTGTGATAGGAATAGTTGATATTGTGAAAGGATCTTGTGTTTCAAAGACATATGAAACACAACCCCATTAAATAGTACCTTAAATTATAAGTATTCTATTAAATAAATTGTTTACTTTAAAAAGGCACACAAATATTGAGCACTTGAACATAATAACCATGCTTGACTATTTAGAAGTACCGAAGCATTGCAGCCCATCTTATGAATAGAGTTTACTACTTTTTAACAGTATATGACCAACAGCAGGAAATTTAGATAGATGTGCAGATAAACAAGAGGACAGTGGATGGATGGCTATATAAATAAATAAATACATGCAGTTAATTATAGAAATTATATAATATCTATGTAGATATTTGCTGTGCACTTCTGTATTTTGTTACACTTAAAGCTTTTTATAATAAAATGGGGGAAAGAAAATATAAATAAAACAATTACTTTAAAAAGCTCCTCCCCATAGATTCAGCTTATTGGTAAAACTGGAAGTTCATTTTTCTTCTTAATTTATATTAAAATATGTAAAATCTACAAGGAACTATTGCAATAAATATTTCACACACACCCTTTGCTTATAGTTCCTTCTATGGAGTGGAACCACCCTATAAAAATATATCCAGCAATTATTCTCTTCATCTGGGCATGAAATCAACCATCATAAAAGAGTCTCCACAAGACTCTTATGTAAGTGTTGTTTCTTTTTCTATTAGGTCTCTAGACCTAGGAGCCAGGGAACCTTGTATAGAAATGCTGATAATGAAGGAGCATTCATAGCCTGAAATTCTTCAGTTAAAGCCATCTGTGTTCTTCAAATAGAAGGGGGGGGGAGGAGGGTGATGCCAATCAACATTCTAGCCTGATCCCTGATTGCAAAATGAAGGGCTGACTTTGTACAACAAGTCTGATTGCAATTTGTACAAACTGATCAGTGATTTTTTTTATGAAGCAAGACCTAAGAGAAAACAAAATGGTAAAATTTCTTTTAACTTTCCAGTGGCAATATCAGATATGAAATGAAAACATCACCTATGTCAGAAGGACTTATGCGAGTGACTACTGCACTAATTATGAACTTAACAATGAGCATACACTATTATCATCTAACAAGGGATCATTACTTGTTGCAATCAGAAGCATTCTAGATTCTTCTCCCACTTTCAATGCTTTCATTACCCCACTTTCAAATTGTCCTCAGTGCAATATTCAGAGTAATGCATACATACATGGACTGGTAATTTGGAAAGGTGTTTTTTTTCCTCAATAATAATAATATAACAAGGCCCTCTCATTTGCATAATGCCTTAACATTCCAAGTGCTTTTGAAATATGCAGCTGACTAAAACTTGGTGAAGGGGCCCTGCTTATAATGGTAGTTCTCTTGTTGCTCAAGTACATCTGCTTGAAAATAACTCCTTTCATCTTTTAAATGTAGACCTTATCTACGGACCTATGCTCAAATATAAACCTGAAAAAATGGACTTCTGAATCAATTATCAATCAATCAGTCAATTTGCATGTCACAACCAGAAATATCTAAAGATAGATTACATACAAATATATATCTACATACATCTACATGCATTTTACAGTTATCTCCCTCAATAAATTTAAGATCCACAGTATTTTTTGTCATTATCACTATTCTTGGCATGGGGATCTTAATGGCAATTGTCACTCAGGATCCATCCTTTGAAAATGCTATCTATGTTCACAGGAACATTTGAAACTTGGAATTGATAAGAAGCAGCATGGAGGACAGCTTAATATCCATGATATGATGAGTCTATTAGAGTATGTGCATATGAAAGGAGAGAGAACTGAAAACTAAGATAGAGATAGACAATAATTAGTGAAACATCTAGCATTTTCCTGCTCATATATAAGCTCAAAATTCTTCCTAGGAATTGGTAACAACACTAACCACATGATGCTGAAATAGCTATGTTTTGGTCAGGGGCCTCCTGGGTTATCTTTGTCTTTCGTCACTGTTATCTCAGATATTCAATGGAATAAGGGTTTTGCTTTATCTGAAACTGTACATTGGGAGACAGATCTGCAGTTACCCAGTGTGTCTATAATCCTGACAGCAGGACCAGCTTTCTGCTTCTGAGATCTTCTTGCAAGAATGAGTCTTTGCGGGTGGGAGAGCTGGAGAGATGGCTCAGAGGTTAAGAGCACTGGCTGCTCTTCCAGAGGTCCTGAGTTCAATTTCTAGCAACCACATGGTGACTCACAACTGACTGTAATGAGATCTGGTGCCCTCTTCTGGCCTGTAGTCATACATGCAGGCAGAACACTATAAAAAACAAATAAATTTAAAAAAAAAAAAAAAAGAATATGTTGTTGGCACAAAGTCCTTAAAAGACAGACTGTCTGCTTCAAGACTAGGGTTGTATTGTTCCCTGAATAAAAGATGTGGGTTGTCAAGTGCAAGGTCTATGTCCAGTAACATGACCATAAAATGTCTAGATAAGTGTCACCTGGTCTTCCTCACTTCACCTCTAAGAACTGGGGATAAGAATTCTAATAAGGCTGGGTCTTTCTACATTTAGAGCTGGGAGTCATCAACTGCCTTCATCTCTAGCCCAGGTCACATGTCTCCAGGCAACAAACTTGACTATGTGGCTGGGTGATTTTACAGCTCTAAGGGAGGGTGAAATCTCAGATGCGGTGCACTTTGGGCAGTCAATTGCATAACATTCTAAAGTTTCCCTCTACCTACAAAATGTTCAAGAGCAAGTAGGAAACGCTTGAGAAGTTTATTTATAAAACGTAGTTATCATTGTTGGGAATGTGGAACTTACAGGCGCTGACTCTACAAAGTGGCATGCTGAGCATCCCTTTACAGGTAATTTGGAAGAACCAGACTGACACCTCTCTAATCACTGGGTCTACACAGTCACACCAGTGTGTATGCTGAGGAGAACAGCACTCCATTTCAACAGAGCCTCTGAATAAGCCACAGCTTCCAGACAGAGGCTGAACTGAAGTGTGTACTCCCCTTGAGTTTAGGACTGGATTTGTCACTGTCTAGTACGTCTGAGGAGTATTTAATTGGAGCAGAAAGCAGAAATGGGGATTCTTTCACAATTTCATTTTGAAGGTCTCTGCTTAGAAATTCCAGATACGTTTCAGACCCATTCATTTCATTTCACTCCTTGTCTTATGTAAATCTAGTATTATCTCCTTTTTTAGCAATTTTAATGTTATAAAACAACTTAGAAGTCACTTCTCCTTCAACCTGCTACACAAAGTAAGCATTTGTGTTATGTCTACAGCAATGGGAGCTTATACAGCTCACAGTAAAGGGTATTGAATTCAGCTGGGTTTTGAGATGTTTAACAATTTCTCCTCACAATAAGCATGTACCATGTACCCTAAGCATCTTCAGCCATTAGTCCCAAGCTTCTCCTCAAGGCCCAGCCTAAATTCATCCACTCTTTTTTCAGCTCTTATAAGCAATATCCTCCCTGCACTGAACTTATGCTTTACATGGCACAGCTTCAAAATGTTTGGCTACTCTGGCAAATCCTGACGACGGTGCACATTCTGAGAGATCAGCCCACAGTAGCCTAAACGGTACAGCTTCCTGCAGCACTGGTCTTGTTGTGCAGGTGTGTCATAGAGTTGATTTGTATTATGTTCACAGCCAGCTGGAAATGTCAACCCTTTTCAACATGAATTTCTCACCGCCAGGCTCATTACATTCGAAATTCATGCAATTGATTTTTGTCTTTTATCCAAAGCAATCTGAACACATTGTGCCGAGTTTGTTGATGCAGTTTAATCCTTTCTGCCACCTTCTTGAATTTTCTGAAAGTTCTTTCTGTAGTCAAATCTACCAATGTATTTTCCAAGTTGTATCATTTAAAAATCTGAAACAAAGGGCTTTTAAACCTTTACCCAGGTATTGATTAAAACACCACGGAGAACAGAGCAAGTAAAAAAACATCCCTTGGATGGTCACCTTTTAACTTCGCTCACAGTTGATGGCTCAGTGAAGAAGGGTCTATCTTCTATATATGATTATTTTAAAGGCTTCAAATATCATTTACTACATTGCCAGCTTGGATTCATTTATTTACCTCTTTGGGGAAGTTGCAATGCCTTGGGATAATTTAATCAGAGTATTTCTAAGGTTTGTAGTAATATTTCATAAATTATATTATAAAATTTGTAAACATTTATTATAGAAAATTGTAAATTGAACAGCACATAGGTCCAGTAGGCCATGAAACGAAGGTGGCTAATTCAGAATTAGTACAGAGTCTGCACAATACCCTAAAGATAAGGAAGGGCAGATCAAGCCACACAAAACACAGTTTTTGTTTTGTAAAAGACAAACAATAGCAAAGCTTCTAATTTTCCATAGAGAAATCAACATTGAATGCAAGCAAAACTACTGTTAGACCTCTCTTTACCACTTCCAACAGGTTGTATGTGTAAGTGAGTCCACAGAGGCTTCCTAGTGAGAACTTAACTCAGGGTCAGAAAATCTGAGCTTGCTTTCTTTACTTGGCAAGGCTGCATAAGGAGATGATTTGACCACAAGCATATTTACCAGGTGTTTGGAAGGGTCTACCCTTGGCTGTACAGTGTGCTTTGATCTTACAAGGGGGAGGTCTTTTGCCTCTCCCCTTGGCATATTATATAAAGCCTTTTTGAATAAACTTCGAGACTGGTGGGAAGCTATCCTGTGTCCCTGTCTTTCTTCTCGTCGTCTCCATCTTTCATTCTACCTGATATTTTCTTATCCCTCTCTCCTTCACCTAAGAACCCTTCAAAAGGTGGGAGCAGGTCAGAGCTGGACTCCCACAGTCCTCCTACATATGTGATATGCTGAAATGGCTCCATTAGTGAGAGGATCTCTACACAAGCATGAGGATCTGAGTTCAGATCCCGGGGACCCACATAAAAGCCATGCACAGCAGCACATGCATCTAACCCCAGCACTGAGGAAGAGTAACAGGCAGACTTTCGGAGCAAACTGGTCAGCCCATCTAGCAGAATCAGTTCCAGTTCTGTGTCAAAAATAAAGTGGGTAGTGGCGAAGGAAGACACCACTATTGATCTTTGATCTCCACACTCACATGCACATACATATGAAAATGTACACACACAACAATGAATAGGAATAACAGAGACAACTCTACAAAGATTACATGGGGGGAAAGACTATAAATAAAGGACAAATATTATAACTACAGAAAAGCTTCCAACATAGAACACAGATCTGAAACCTGAGATTTGAAAGACCCAGGTACAAGTAAAGGACCTGTGACCTGGGGGTGGTGCTCACTGGTACACCCTTTACTTGGCATAGATATGTAAGCCACTGGGTTTGATCTTCAGAACCACATAAAAGTTAATATATCACCAAATGGGAAAACAGGGCAGGGTACTTATGGAGGGGGAAGGGAAGTAATCACAGAAGAAGAAAGGATAAGGGAAGAATAATATTAAGAATGTATGAAAAATTTATAAGGAATCATATTATTGACTATCTACTTAAATATACCTATAATACATTTAATTATATATAGTTTAAATGAAATTGTCCCAACTGGGCTCCTTTATTTGGAATAAGATGGCCTAAAAGCAAACACTTTAATGGCAATGCTTATCTAATACATCCGACACTTAAAAACGAAAATCAATCAAACAGCAAGAAAGGAAATAAATTAATTGAAATCAATGAAGAAATTAATGAAAAAGACATACATGAAAATTAAGTAAGAGATAATTAAGCAAGAATGAAATTAAATGGAAATTTCACAAGGAAATTAAACAGGGACAGATTACAAAGCAAATAAAATAAGTCAGAAGAAAAGTGATTAAAATGAAGTACAGGTAAAGATCTAATCTAAAAATAATTGAATTCCCTGGAGGTGATTATTTCACAATACAATATCCAGAGAGTTCTAATCCAGAGTCCTACGAAAGGCCATTTTGCAGTAAGTCCAGACTTACAATCCTGCTGTGCCAGAAAACTGGAGAAAATGGATGCAGCAGCTGCTCAGTTAATCCTGTGATGCCCTGCATGCTGCTCAGCAAAGGCCTGGACCATCAAGCAGGTTCACCTGCAGGGAGCACTCATCTGCTTTCCTGGCAAACACTGAGACAGCTAAGAAAACCTGGCATGCATGAGATGAAAATCTCAACAGAAAAAAAAAAAAATGGAGACACCAGTTTTGATTCTAGTTTTGCTTCCAGATAATCTCATACTGTCTAGACTGACCTCACTAAATAGGCCAAGCTGACCTTGAACTCAGGCCCTTCTTGCTACAGTTTTCTGAGTACTAGAATTACAGGCATATACCACCATATGCCCTAGAAGACATCAGTATTTTACAAAGTGAGGGAGACCTTATTTTCATCTTGAGTTCAGGTATAATAACTGATTTTGAGTATAAAAAGATATAATTCCTTTGATGAAAACAACAGAACTCATCATCATTATAACATGTAATCTGCAGTGTCCATTTACTGTTGACAATTATGAGGAACACAAAAATAAATTTAAAAGGAAGCCTAACCCATACATCTGGAAAGGGCAGTCAGTTAAAACATTCTGAATAGAAGCAGATGCTGAATACAGTAGAGACTTCAAAGCTTCTATTTAAATGCATTCAAAGAATTAAAACAAGACGTTCAAACAATCAGAGGAAAATGATGAACATGGGTAAACTAAGAAATACGAGTAAATGACTTATAACAAAATACAAGGCATATAATTACAAAATCCAATGACAGGAAGTTAAAACCCATTAAATGGTTGCTAATAGCTAATTGGTGGACTTACAGCCCTTGATTTTGAGATAGAAATAAACAGCAAAGTTTAGTTAGAGTAAATACATTCAGGTTACTAAAAAAAAAAAAAAAAAGATGAAAGCAGTGACTTCCACACTATTGTATAACAAGCAAAACTGGCCAGACCAAGAAGGTAGCAATGTAGCTCAATGATAGTGTTTGCCTAGCAAGTGGGAGGGCCTGGGTTCCACCCCGACACTGCAAAACAAAGCAAATGGGATTGCTGAGCTTATTTAAATGTTAGTCCACAAAAGGACCAGATCCTGGGACAAAACCTAACAGTGGCAAGGCTGGAGAGCAAAGAAAATCATGGTCGCCAGACATAAGAACTAAGAGCACTTATATAATCAGTTTTTGAGGATGAATACATAATCTTGAGTTGATGTTGGTTGTAGATGAGGGGTTGGGGCAAGTGAAGAGGAAAGTTTTCAGCCTCAGACACTCCCAGGAGGAAGACTTGTTACTTCTCTATTCATTGAGAATAATAGTGTGAAAAAAGTCTTTCTCAAACTTGTTAAGCAAAATGGAGCTTGAGGCCAGATTTTAACTCATATTAGGGAAGATGAACAATAATTGTATTTTGTTCCATTTTTGCCTTGCTTTCCTTGAATTCAGATCATACTGCTTGTGATGGTTAATCTTCTTTGTCAACTTGACTGGGTTTAGAATTTACAAGGAACCACACCTCTGGATGTTTCCAACAAGCTTAATTGAGGAGGGAAACCTCACCCTGAATGTGAACTACACCATCCAAGGGGCTAAAATTCCCAACTGAATAAAAAGGAGAAATTGGACTGAGCACCAGTATTCAGCTCCCTAAAACCTTCCTTCCTTAAGGGGCTTTGGTCTGGTAGCCAACACAGTGGTTAACTAGTTACCTCTCCCTGTCTATTGCTCTGACATGCCAAGGTGATTCCTAAAGAAAGAATGAACTTCTCAGTCAAGAGTGCATGGTTAACTGGATAGTCATCTGAAAAATGTAGACCTCAGTTTTATATCCTAAACTAAGTTAATTCAAAATAATTCTCAAACCTCTTACAAAAAATTAAATCCACGAAACTACAAGATGCTAGCACAGGATATGTATGACCTTGGTAGCCTTGAGGTAGGCAAGATTCACTCAGATTCCTCTGACACAGCCTAGAAAACAGAAGGATAATATTAAAAATGGATGAAGTGGATTTCATCAAACTTTAAAATGCCTACTTTTCAAAGACACACCTAAGAAAATTAATAGACTACCATGGACAGGGAAAATTCACAGTACATTTATCTGAGAAAGGAATTGCATTAAGATTTTTTTTTTAATTTTACAGCGCAATACTAGAAAGATAATAACTACACTAAAATTTAACAACAGATTTGAATAAAGACTGCAGGGTGGGAGAAAGTTGCATAAAAGATGTTCAACATCATTAGTCAACAGAGAAATTCCAAACAGAATAACAAAGATTACCAGCACTATGATAGCTTAATAAAAGCAACAATAAACAAATCTGGAAAGACAAGTGTTGGCAGAATCCATACGCTGTTGGAGATAGCATAAAATTCAAGACCTTTGTGATATGAGAGAGTTTCTTATACAATTAAATGTTAACTCACCACATGATCTAGTAATTCTTCTCTAACACTCCAATTATTCTAGAGAAGCAATGTCTCAACACAGAAACATCCCAATAGATATTGACAGAAGATTTACTTAAAAAACAAAATATGAACCAACATAAATGTCTGTCAGATAAATTCTCAACCCAAAGAGTATACAGACAGTGAAATAGTACTTTT
Organism: Peromyscus maniculatus bairdii; assembly: GCF_049852395.1. Taxonomy (NCBI): domain Eukaryota; kingdom Metazoa; phylum Chordata; class Mammalia; order Rodentia; family Cricetidae; genus Peromyscus; species Peromyscus maniculatus. The sequence continues at coordinate 43,448,440 of NC_134868.1, forward strand.
TCAATGAAAAGTAATAAACTATTGACACATGAAACAGCATGGGTAAATTCCAAATCCATACAAACCAAGACAGAAAGACAAATAAGGCTAATCAGAAGCCAGACACAATGTTGTTCATCTTTCCTTATTTATTGTTATTATTTTTGCCTGTGTATGTATACGCTTGTGATGTGTAAGCACAGATGTATGTGGCTATCAGAAGATGACTTGGTGGAATCAGTTCCCTCCTTCTACAGTTAGTCCTAGGGCTTGAATGCAAGTCATTGGGCTTGTCCAAAAAGTGCTTTTACCCACTGAGTGATCACTCTAGCTAGCCCGCCCCGCCCCACACACAATGTAATTCATGTTGTATCACTTAATTTATATGAACTTCCAAGTTATTTAAACTATAGGGATAGAAATCAAATGACTGATTGGCTAGAGGTAGGGAACAGGGGCAGTGGGTATTAAAGGTGTATAGGAGAAGGGTGACTGAGAGCTGGAGAAGGGACATTCTTGAGTCCTATGTCCTGATGGTGGTTGTTAATACATGAGTTACACACAAATATCACTCTGTCAAAAACCATCATTTAACTCCAGTGTTTTCCTATTTATTTTTTGACTAGATGACCTGTCTAGTGGTTAGAGTCAGGTATTAAAGCCAACCACTATCACTGGCTGTCAGTACTCTGGTATTACGTCTAGCACTACTTATTTTATAAAACTGAACATGCCTGTATTTGGTGAATGCGTATTTAGAATTGTAATCTCTTCTTGATGGTTTATTTAATGGGAGAGTTTGAATGAGCTTTCCTTGTGTTTCCTGATTATTTTTGGTTACTCTATATTCTCAGATATTTGTAAGATTTGCTTGTTTCTCATTTACTTTGGTGACTTCCTGGAGGCAGAACAGAGGTGAAACCTGTTTTCTGATCAAATCTGCTAGCCTGCATTCTTTTACTGAGAAATTGTGATTGTGAATATTTAAGTTATTACTGATTCCTGTCATTTTTTTCTTTTTAAAATTTTTTGTGTATTCTTAGACCTCTTTTGAATAGCTGTTTTGGTATTGTTGATTTATTCCTATGGCATCCTTGATGTATGTTCCCCCTTCAGGCCAAGTATTCTTTCTGATAATCTCTCCTCTGTGGATGACCTTGATATTCATGAATTTCTTTAATCTATTTTTATCTTTATTCTGAAAAAATATTTTTCCTATAATTAATTTTTATTATATTTTTCTAGGTGTTTGGCCTTCATGTATTTCTTTGTATCATTTGTATGCCTGGTGCCCTCATAGGCCAGAAGGGCTCATCAGATTCCCTTAAACAGAATGGTTGTGAGCTATTGTGTGGGCCTTAACTGCTGATCCATCTTTCCAGGCCCTCCTTCTTCAATTTTAGTAAAGTATTGTTGTACACTAGTCTGGTTTGGTAGTTATGATCTTTCCTATCTGGGATGCATATTCTGGGCAATTCTGGCTTTAAATTTTTTCCATGGAACAATCAGATGTTGTCCTGATAGGCCTGCTTTTGTAGACAACTTGACCTTGCTCTCTTACTGTTTTGCATATCATTCATTTTGTCTGTTTTTTAGTGTTTTAACTAATAAATCATGGCAAGTTCCTTTTCTAGTACCATTTGGTGTTCTTTGAAATTCTTGTAATGAGCTTCTTGTTTGGCATCTTATTCTCTATAGTTGGGAAATTTTCCCCTCAATTTATTTTTTTGAAAATATGTTCTATGATTTAGTGGAATGTTCTTCTCTATCTTCTGAATGTTCAACCCTAAATGAGACACCTATGTAAACTCCCTGCCCCTGTAAGAATTAGGGAACATTTTAGAAGAGAAGGTATACAGAAAGTAATAGCCAGAGGATTTGGAAGAGTACTCTGAAATGTCTTCCAGACAAGGCATCAGTACCACACTCATGAACTCACAGCCTTTGTAGGTACCTGCACCGGGTGAAACTAGCTAAAATTCCTGCCTAGACAGGGTTGATGGAGCTCTAGGCCCAACCCTGCACTTACTGAAGCACTATAGGAAATTGATATTTTCTCAGGAAGAGGGAGTCATTATTTCATGAAAATTTGGCCACAAATAGGATTCCTATGTTCCAGTGGATGGCAAGTTATTAAAAAAATAAAATTAAGCCAGGAGGAAACATATCAGAGGGGATATTGGAGGGATTTGGGGTAGTTTAAGGGAAATGCATTTAGATATCATATTTCATGGTATATATGTATGAAAGTCTCAAAAATAAAGGATTTAAAAAAAATCATAATTTTTTTTACTTAAAATTTTTTTCTTTCCTTCTACATACCAACCCCCTTCCCCTATCTCCTTCTGCTAAATTATAAAATTTTAATGATTGAGTTTTTAACATATGTACATTATAGTTCAGTGCAATATAGTTGTGGAAATAAAAGACCCATAATCAAAATGTCTTATTGAAGTTAAATTTCTACATGTTTATATTGACAGAGCTCATAGCATCTTTGCAATAACCAACTCTGAATTTTCTAAACTCTGTGCCCTACTCTAGTAATGCTAGTACAGTATAAAGATAGAGAAATAAATCTCAGAGTTTGCACACTAAAAGACACAACAGGGAAAACAATATGAAATCAGACTTCTACAAATCAACATGGAGAAGAAGGCCATCGTAGGACAGCACTCTTGAAACACAGTGGGACAGCACTTTTGGAATATGAGACAAGAGTGAACCAATGATACTAGAACCAACTAAGCCACTGGGCAGATGTCAAGGTCACAGGAATGAGTGTATTCCCGGGACAACTTAAGCTGTTCTAGGGCCTGTCTGGAGGAAACCACCAGAGAATGGCCTTCAGTCATCTGATAAATAGCACAGAAGTTTTGTCAAAAGAATGGATGACAATAACCTCAGGGGTCAAATCAGAGATGCATGCAAGCAAAGCAAGGTCAAGCAAGAGGACGAAAGAAGAGCACAGAAAGATAATTTCACAAAGAATAAAGAATTCAACTCCAAAGATGGAGAAATGGGTAATACAACTGGAAGAAGTAATGAGATTTCGCTCACCAGTAGAGTGGAGACCAAAACATAATCACTTACACCTGACAGCTGAGTTGTAAAAAGCAAAGGTTAAGATAAAACGGAGGGAAAAATTATAAAAATGTAAAATCAGAAAAAAGCAATTTATAGCACAAACGAAAACCTCTAATATAATAAAAATATTTTTATAAACTAGCACTTATGGTTTAACTTTCCCAAAATAAGTAGAGCATTAACTATAAAGTTTCTGTCCTCTCTCTATCTCCTCTCTCTTCCCCTTTCTCTCCCTCCCCTCTCTTTCTTTCTCTCACTCTCTCTCTCTCCTCTTCTCTTCTTACCTCTTTTTCCTCATCTCCTATATTTTATTCTCCCATCCAATCACTCTCTCTCTATGGCCCTTGTCACTACATACATGGATTGTGAATTGTTTGGCTGTATTTTAATCTGAATTCATCTAGGTATCTTCCATGTCACCCAGTGTTCACTAAGAATGTGACTTTCAATAGCTCTCCTTTGTAATGAGGGCAATGCCTAAGTTGATGTATCAATACTGAAACCCTACTGGCTCACACTGCGTGCACTCTTTATTCACTATCATTTCTTTCCAAGATGCCTACTGCCAACAATCTATCTATGAGCAGGGATCTATGCCCACTGGAGGACAGGTAAGCAAATAAATTGCATGTGTGCATTTTAAGATCTGTGTCAGTCTTAAGATAAAGTCTGGGCATGGTTTGGGAAATCCTACAGATGTTAGTCAAGTGTGAAATGAAGCATGAATAGACTGAGGTAGTCTTGAGAACAAGAAATGGGAACCACAGAGTTACATTTTCTGAAGTCTACATTTTTTTCTATCACTTCTTAAAAGATATTCTTTTTCATCTTTTTTTCTCTAAGTGAGAATTTGTAATGGCTTTTAATGCTAAGCCCATTTTTTCCTCTGTCAATGGGTGGGTTAGTGGTTATGGTAAGGTAAGATATTTTCTTGATTCAGTTTGGTTGCCTGTCTTTATCATTTGTGTGTGTGTGTCTGTGAACTGTAGCTGTAGAGTTGTTTTTTTATTAGATCAAACTTAGTTTGGATCACACAACTCCTTTAGAGAATTGTTGTAGTCATTTTCTCTCCTAATGATTATTAACTGTGCCCTTAGCATTGTTCATACCTCAAATATTTGATACTAGTTTTCCACTTTTGAGTTTTATATATTGACAAAGTTTTTGTTTGTCTAGAGTGTTTTGTTTTCCATAAAATAATATTCTTTCATATATGTTTATATAACACATAACTTTATTATAAATAACATTTTAAAGAGAAGTGATTATAATTTAATTAACAAAAATGTTTTTGGGAAGAAAGTCACCTTATTTAGAAATATTTGTTCGTACAAATAAAATTATCATTAAGAATCAGCTTAACTTCCTTTTATTATGAAATGCAAAAGAGGCTAGTTGAGAAATACAGAAATTAGAGTTCTCCTGGGCCTGTGGCACTAGAGAGATGAGGCTTGGAGCCAAGGGAGATGGTACCAGCTTTGCACTTGAGATGATGGAATCATTGTGGAATACATTGAGATAGTCCTGCACATATCTATAAATAAAAGGCCTCATCATTATATACTTTAAAGGAATGAATTGTGTGGCTTACAAATATTATCACATAAAGCAATAAAAGATTAATGTAGCTAGAGTTTTCCTGCCTTGCCCACAGTCAGGACAAATCTTTGTCACCCGCCAGTCCCACAGCCACTCAGACCCAACCAAGTAAACGCAGAGACTTATATTGCTTACAAACTGTATGGCTGTGGCAGGCTTCTTGCTAGCTGTACTTATATCTTAAATTAATCCATTTCCACAAATCTATACCTTGACACGTGGTTCGTGGCATACCGGCATCTTCACATGCAGCTTGTCATGATGACGGCTGGCAGTGTCTCCTTCTGCCTTCCTGTTCTTTTTTTTTCTCCTCTCTGTTAGTCCCGCCTATACTTCCTGCCTAGCCACAGCCAATCAGTGTTTTATTTATTGACCAATCAGAGTAATTTGACATACAGACCATCCCACAGCAGACGAATCCACTTACCATGTTCACTGTTCAGTAATCAGTTTGCTGAAGTTGTTCTAGTCCAGATGCCTGGGGTGCCTCTTCCCTTCTCTCCAAGCTCTACTAGCATCTTTTCTCTTCACCATGGTTTCAAATCTAACTATGAACTAGATCAAAATCACATCACCAGTAAACATCTCACTCCATTGCAGTAGGATATAACAACATGGTTTTTATAAAGACCCTCTCCAGTGCTTCCTCTTATCTGCATTTATGCTGTCTGATGTTGTCTTTCCCCACGCTTTCATCCCCCAGTGAAACAAGCTCTTTAGGATGGATCCAACCCACTGACTCACGGTCTTTGTAAAGCTTCACACATACTGTGGCTCACAGCCAAAGCCACATTCTACAGAAACTTAACAACTCTAACCAAAGCTTTCAATCAGTCAAAAATGAAGAAGTTCAATGGAATTTAAGAAAGAAGGGGGCATGGAGAGGAGAGTGATCCTTTAGAGAACACAAACAGATTTTTTCAAATGTCCAAAAATCAAGACACAATGGTGGCTGCCAAGCATGTCTCTTGCTTGTGCTGGCTCTTCAGTGCCCTGGTTTGCACTTTTCCCCTTATGCATTCTGACTCCAGAGGCTGATATTTCTCCACAGCACTCCTCTGACAAAATCACAGTAGCTAAATGGCACCTTTGTATTTAGTTTTTTTTTTTTTTTATCCTCGTCCCCGTGGCCCAATCCACTACAAATTATACATGAACATTGTTGAAGGCCAACAGAATAAGAACTTAATACATCCAAATAATTCTTTTTTCATTTCTATTACATTGAAACCTTTTATGAACTTTGGTATTTTTCTTCTCTTTGTCTAAAAGAATGCTAAAAATACTTAAAATTTCAGACAAGGCAAGCTGACTTAGACAAATAAAATACAAACAAAGGAAAATTGCTCTAAAAATTCAATCATCTGTATTCTTCTGGAGAAACTACAACTAAAGGACATGTGCTTTAACAAGTTAATCATCCATATATTTCTGGTAGATATTGATGGTATTGTAAAAACTAATTTCTATTTATGTGTGCACATGTGCACATGCCTGACTGTATAGGGTATGTACATGTGAGTACAGTTGCCCACAAAGGCCTGAAGAAGGTATGATACCATGAAAGCTGACTGTTTTGAGCTGTAATATGGGTGTTGTTTGGTCCACTGTATAATCAGTAGCCCCTCTTAATGGCTAAGCCATCTTTCCAACCCCTATTTGGAGTTTGGCTTAGTAAGTAGGAGAAAACTATATATACAAAACATATAAGCATATACGAAGATAACTTTTTTTTTTTTTTTTGGTTTTTTGAGACAGGGTTTCTCTGTGTAGCTTTGTGCCTTTCCTGGAACTCACTTGGTAGCCCAGGCTGGCCTTGAACTCACAGAGATCCACCTGGCTCTGCCTCCCGAGTGCTGGGATTAAAGGCTTGCACCACCACCGCCCGGCACGAAGATAACTTTAAATGAACTCAGCATCACCACTCATCAGCATTTGGAAGTCTGTGGAAATAAAATTAATGTGATGACATATATAGTCACCAACAATCAAAACATTAGGCTCCACCTCTGTGAGAGCTGATAAAAATGAATAATGGTTCTGATGCATTGAAGGTGCTTCTAGAGACAATACCACTTAACTGCCCACTTTCCCCAAATTCAACATTAAGGCTCTTAGAGCTGTATCAGTAAAAGCCCCACAAGGGATAAAGTAATCATCCTTTGGGGGAAATAGTACTTTAGTCCCTGAAAATTTGCTGATGTATGACAAAACCAGTTTTTATCTATGCCTATTTTGGGTATGTCTGAATATTCATTTGCCTCCAAATGGACATCCTCTTTTTCCTGGTTAGAGTAGAAATGAGTGGATACATCATTTTGTGGATGTCAAGCCTGTTTACTGCAATTTCTTGAGTTCAGTGGTAAGCATCCTCCTCCTTCATCATACCTTGTCATCTCTAAAATTTTCACCTCTGAATCGAGCCCTGAGGTCAAGAACTGTGCATTCTGTTCTAGTGTAGAATACCCATCAGGGGCCCTGTGCCCTACCAACTATGATGGCATAACATTGTTATGCTTGGGTATGCATCTGCATTCCCGGCTCTCATTTATTTTGTGTTCACCATGCCCTGAGTCTTGCCCCCTTTCATTTGAACATCACTCTTCATGTATGGACAAACTTTGGTTTGACTTCTTAAGAATGACCTCTGCTGCCCTTCTACAGCTATTCAGTGAGGCCCAAGTGTCAGCTGTTCAGGTGGATTTTAATCATCGACCTATCTGGCTTGTCCTTCCCTGGGGAAAGAAAGTTTGCCTTTTCATGTTTGTGCTACTAACGGCGATGTCTACGAGATGATAAATAAGTAACAGCCCATGATGAATGTCTGATCCTCTCTGGGGCACACAAAACAACCTCAGTCAAAGCTACTGTCTCTCCTAACAAGACATTGTCCCCACAGTGTCAATAAGCAAGGACTTTAAATGCTCATTTTTTTCTACATTTAAAAGAAGATGGTGGCAGGCTTAATAAATCCTAGGTTGTGGGGCATGTCTGCTTCCATCCATTTTCTGGCCTGTTTTAACGATGAGAGCAAGAGTGAGAACCTCTCTTGGGAGCCCTAGATGCCTGATCTTGCTTCATCATTGCAGGACTCTTGGCAACCCCTGGCCCTCTGTTCTTCAGCTTCTTTAATGCTAGGACAGATATTGGCAGCATAAACCTACTTTCTCTTTAGTATCACATCATTCTAGTGAGAGCTCAAAGCATTTGAAAAAGTAAAAACATTAACATTAATATCATTATAACAGATATTTTGTCTTGAGAGTTGTTTGGGTGTGTGTGTCATGTCATTAACTACTAAGAGAGCCAATCGCATTCTAGAGCAAAGTATTATATAATATACCTTAAATGTGTTCTTTCCTTGTGTCATGAAACTTGATGACCTTGGGCAAGCTGAGCATGCCCAGGGTTATTCTTGTCACAGTTTTTACCTGTGTTCTGTGGTTTTGAGTTTAATGAGCACCAAAATGTGTTTCTCTCTCTCTCTCTCTCTCTCTCTCTCTCTCTCTCTCTCTCTCTCTCTCTCTCTCTCTCTCTCTCTCTCTCTCTCTCTCTGTGTGTGTGTCTGTCTCTCTCTATCTGTCTCTCTCTCCTCCCTCCCTTTTATTTCTTTTATTTCTCTCTCTTTCCCTCCCTCCTTTCTATCTTCTTCTTCCTTCCTTCTTTCCTTCCTCCCTTCCTTCTTATGAGACCTTAAACTGAGCATGGTCACTAACTTCCTCCCTAACATAGCACATCCAAGCATACACTACCCCTTAAGGTACTTTCTTATAGGAGTATGGATAATTTCCATTCAATTACTCAGTCTTCATGCTTCCTTTATAAGAAATAACTCTATTAGAAATAATTCCCGGGGTCCCCTCACCTGCTACAAGTAAAGCCTTCCCTCCTCTATGCCAGAATTTTATTTATTTTGGCCTTGCACTCATCAGATGCAAAACCATTGGATCTGGTGACAACACTATAAGAATTGAGCTGAATCCTCAATAATAGGGTGCATGCCCATGAAGTTGAATCCTCATTCTTTTATTTGATCTTTACTTCGGGCTCTATAAAAGCTGAAACATTCTGCTCACTTCCTTACCTTCCCACCATCAAAACAATGTCTGTAGGATGGTAAATCATTGCTAAACAATGTCTGTACCATGGTATTACTAAGTACTTAAGGAGCAAGTTAATGAAGAACCTTCTTCCCTGAAGTTGCTGTGGTTTAAACTGAATAACAGACAAGTGAATAATATAGACCTGCTGTGAGTCACAGTTTCTTAAGAAATACAGAATATGTCGAGCACAGGTACAAAGTTGCGCTAACATTAGATGGAATTAGAAGACACAGAGGAGAAGGAAGGAAGGAAAACAGCACAGTCACTATCTGACATCAACTTCAAACCCTTTGGAGCTCAGCATCATTGTAAAGCCTCTTCCTTCCTCCTGCCTTTCTGTCTGCAGCTGCCCTGCACTGGACCCAATGGCCACTTTTGACGTTTTCCTATTTATGAACTCAGGAATATACCAGTGATGTCCATAGTTAATGAGCGTCTCAGGTTTCCTTCTGTGAGATATTGTTGTATTTTTCAGATAAAGCAGAATTTTTAGTGTTTAGTAAGGTTATACAACACTCTGATAAATAATATTAAATATCATCACATTTAAAATTGAATGACGACATCACTTCTATGAATATAGACATCCACTTACTTTAGACTTCATTTTATTCAGTAATATTTGTAGCTTCTAGTACAATTTTATACCTTATTGACTAAAGATTTAAGTACATGATATTTTTTATGCCTTTAAGATATTGTAATTCACATTTCAACAGTTTGTTAACCATACATAGAAACATAATTCATTTCTGTATATTATTATAATTATCTCCTGAGTTTGACAAACTCAATTATTTATAATTGCCAAGAGATTTTCTCTGCAGATAATCATGGCATATGAGAATGAAAGAAATTTATTTTTTCTTTCTAATAAATGTCTTTTTATTTCTATATTTTCACTGATTTCATTGATTCAAGCACCAGTACAATAGATTCCTTTGGTTCTCCAGATTAGGAGTTTCCTCTGGAAATATACTACATTGTGATAACATCTCCCCTGCATATAATGAGGTAAATATATGTTTTGTCTTGGTGAGTTAATATGTTGAACTTTCTATCTTCCTTTCTCAACATTCCAATTGTTGAAATTACAGACATGTGTCATTACATCTGTCCCAATAATTTCCTAACTACAAGGAATTTGTTGTTCAAATTACCAGATTATCTGGCATATGTTCACAACAACTTCCTTATGATATCTATACATCTATTCTGATTGATCACATGCCAAGAAAATACAAGAGTCATTTGTGTCTCTCCCCTCTCCCTCATCCTCATTAGTAGAGCTCAGGATATGCTCATTCTGTAAACATTTTTGGGATTTTGATTTCCCTTTGTGGTTTCATTTAATTGGTGTCTACACTCTGACATTTAATGCATCCATGCTTCGTATTACTTTGATTTACTTAGCCTTTTTCCAGATATCTAGTATGTTTTTATTGGCCTTGAAGTCGGGCCTTCTTGTGTTTTCAAATATACACATTCAGTGCTGTGAAAATTCATCTAAGCTTCTCCATTTACTTGGACGTTTTATCTTTTCATTGAAATACAGTAAAACTAATTCTGGGTATCGCTTGTGACTTATTTTTTGGTCCATTAGGGATTTTCAACTAGTTTGGTGTTTCTAATTTGTAATCCAATTGCTATTCCGGGACAGAGACTACGAAACTTCCAGCTTTCAGCCCTTTTGAATACTTAATACTTTTGTCATTTTGAAATTTTGTCATGATTTTTAACATAATGAAACTTTTTGTGGAATCCAAAATATAGCCGATGCTGGTTAATACAAGAATCATTCACACCCCTGTCTATTGCCCTCTAAGTAAGAGTTCCAAGCAGCACATGCCATTGTTCAGAGCATCCATTGGTTTGCTGATTCTATGACTAGTTATACCAACTAGAGAGACATAGAAATTAAAATTCCTCATTAACTAACTAACTAACTAACTAATTAACTTACTAACTTGAATTTCTTCTTTTAAGTTTTGTCAATATTCAGAGTATATTTGAGTCTCCATTATCAGTTACATACATATTTATGATTGATTTGTCTTCCTGGAGAATTGATATACTCACCACAACAAAACATCCTTTTCTCCTCTTGTCATCATCTTTATTTTAGCCTCCATGATCTATTGTCTAGACAACCTCTCCAGCTTCCTTATGTTAACTAGCCTGGCGAGCATAGGATTTAATATAGCTTCTGGCCCTGTACTTCTGATTTTTGCTAACACTGTCTAGTTATCTGATCTTTTGTTAACCACTTATCTTCCTCATTTCTAAGTGTTATGGGTATTGCTAGTGAGTTAGAATCGAGACACAATTATTTCTCAGCTGTGACAATATCCTTTAATTGGAAGTTTAGTCTACCTCTGCACAGTTTAATTACATATTCCATGGAGATATGAGTGGCGTTTTATCTTTCTCTTCTCTTCTTCAAAGTTTGTCTATTTGCTGGCCCTAATTCCCAATTCTTTAGTTAACTTATTATATTTTAGAATTCCCCTTTAATTTTCCTATTGCTTTTGATTCTATATTTTTCCACTCATTTTCTTAGTAATTACTTCCTAGATATCAGAATTCAAGTACTCACTTTTTTAGACTACTCAAAGTATAATTTTTGCTCTGTCAGTTACATGAAAATTGGGCAAAATCTGACTGATTTATACATATATATATATATATATATATATATATACATTTCTGATGCTCATTCTTCATTTATGTATTAAGCTTTCATTATTCATTTATAATAATTTTTATCAATCTAAGTAATTGTTTATAACATGACTTTTTCCCTTTATTTTTAATTTTTTGGGGGGTCAGTATAATATTTGTATTTATTTTTAAAGTTCAATGTTACATTTTGCTATGTGTGCATAATATGTAAAATAAAACAAGCAACTAGCACTTCCTTCCAATCAAGGGTTATCTTTTCTATATACTGGACTTCCAAACTGTGTTTATTACTCTAACTGACAGTGGAGCCTAGGGGAATGAAGCATAAAAATGAGGCAGATTAAAGTCTTCTGCAATAGACAACTTTATTCAGAGCCTCAGACAATTTATACTCTGAGAGTTAAGAGAAGTCATGTAAGTAAAGTGTACAATCACAAAGACAAGCCATGTGTTTTTCCATAGAGGCATGTGAACAAATAACAATAGCCTGTTTTAATGAATAACCTAAAGTGAACTCACTCTTATCCACTACACTTGGGAAGAGCATGAAAGCACATATCAAGAACAATCTGTCCCTTTGGAGGAACTGAGGTCACAAGATTCTTGTCTTGTTTTCTTGGAGTTTTCTCACAAGCACTCAGAATTCCCATTGCATGACTTCATTCTTGGACTGTGTTCCAACAAAACTGTTCTTTTCTGGTAATACAGAAGTGTTTAATGAATAGCTATAAAATATACTTACCATGTAACTTATTTCTGTTTGCCAATTTTTTTTTGTGCACATTATCAATTCTCCATTTTCCTACATGTATCCCATTAGTGAATTTAATCTACTTCTACGGGATCAATTGTTTTAGTTTCTACAAGTAGAAAGCATATGAGGTGTTTCTCTTTTTGTTCCTGGTTTATCTTGCTGACATAATTCCCTCCATATACAACCATGTTGCCGCAAATGACAGGATTTCATCCTTCTATGGCTGAAATACATTCCATGGTACATACACAGACTCAGGACCAAAACCACATGATAATGTCATTGAATTCAGAAAACATCTTTGACAAAACACAAAAGTCCTAGGTAATCTAGGGATATGGGGAATATATCTCAACCTAATAGGCGTAATATACAGCTACCTCACAGTGAACATCATGTGAAACAGAGATGTCAAAGTAAAAATAAGACAAGAAGATGGGCGGCAGTGGCACATGCCTTTAACCCCAGCACTCAGGAGGCAGAGCCAGGCAGATCTCTGTGAGTTCAAGGGTAGCCTGGTCTACAGAGCAAGATCCAGGACAGGTACCAAAACTACACAGAGAAATCCTCTCTTGAACCTCCCCACCCCCCCCAAAAAAAGACAAGAGGGTCCATTCTCTTTATTCCAGTTCAATATAGTACTTGAATCTTACCAGAGTAATAAGACAAAAGAAGAAGACAAAGGCACAAAAATGAGAAAGGAAGATGTCAATGCAAATAATATATTTCTGTACATAAAAGATCCCCCCCAAAAAAATCCATCAGAAAACTCTGGTTACTGATACTCACATCCAATAAAGTAGTAAGTTACAAGATTAACACTCAAAAAATCAGCAGGCTTGCTTTATACAAATAAAAAACACTTTGAGAAAGAAATCACACATTATTCACAATAGCCTCAATAATGCTTTAGAATAAATATAACCAAAGATATGAAAGACTTGTACAAGTAGAACCTTAATACATTGAAAACAGTAATTGAAGATGATACCAGAAGATGGAAAGACCTCCCATGTTCATGGATTAGTACAACTAATATTTTGAAAATGGCCCTGTCATGAGAAGTGTTCTATAAAATCAACATAATAGTCATCAAAATCTCAATGCAATTCTTCACACAAATTTCAAAAATGAAATTAAGTTTCTTGTGAAAATACAAAACACCCAGGATAGACAAAATGTTTCATAACAATAATAGAAATTGATGGTGGTATCACCTACCCAGATTTAAAATTATGCTACAGAGCTGTAATAATAAAAACATCATGATACTATACATAGTATAGAATATTTAGGACTGTAGTATTAAAGAAGGCACATTGATCAATGAACTAGAAATAAAGAGCAACATATAGGCCCAAGTCCCTACAGCTGCCTGATTTTTGACAAAGAGGGTAACAATGCACATTAAAGAACAGAATGGAAGCTCCAGTGAAAAGTGTTGCTTAAACTGGGTTGATAGACACAGAACAATGAAACCATATTTTCATCTCTAATCTTGTAGAAAACCTCACTCCATCACTTCAAATGGATCAAAGACCTCAACATAAGATGTGATACCCTGTTTCTGGTAGACAACAGTGTGTACAATACATCTGAACTCATTAGCTTAGAAAAGGACTTTCTGAGAAGGACCATGGTGCTGTAGGTACTAAGACCAACCAATAATTAATAAATGAGATCCTGAGGGGGAAATAAAAGCTTCTGTACAACAAAGGATGCCATAATTTGAGAGAAGAGACATCCTACAGAATTGAAAAAGATATTTACCAACTGAACATCTGACAGAGGGTCATTATCCAGAATACACAAAGAACTTGTATATATAAACATCAAGAGAAAGAAAAAATTTAAATGGAGCATGGAAATAAAAAATTCTCAAAAGATGAAATATAAATAATTGAGAAACATATTAAAATGTTCAACATCCTCAGCTACTAGGGAAATGTAAATTAAAACTACTTTAAGATTGTATATTACCCAAGTAAGATTTTTAAAAACTGACAAGTGCTAGCATTGATATAGGGGAAGAGGAACATTTATTCACAAGGCTGGTGGTAGTGCAAATTGGTGCAGCCACTATGAAAATTAGTGTAGAGGCTCCTCACAAAGCTAGAAATGTATCTATCACATTTTTAAATATATACTCAAAGGCCACTATAACTTAGTATCCATATTGATTACTACTGTATAAGCTTTTTAAAATATATATTTACATATATATTTATTATGTATATGTAAATATATTTTTACAATTATATTTAAATATATTTAAAGTATATGTATGTTTGTGTGTGTGTCTGCATCTGTATGTACTGTTTAAGTGGAGTTACCCTAGTAATGGGATAGTGAATGCCTCTTCTAGACACCACAAGATAACAAATAAAAAGACAAATATCCTGAGTATATTACTTCTTTTGGTGTTGTTGGCCAGTTAGACCTCCACAATTACAGGCTATTGCCAGTGCTCTTGGTATCCCTCCAGAACTTGATGGTATCCTATTGCTGAAGATACCCTATAGCAGAGTCATAGAATGTAGAGAAATCAATCAGTTATTGCTTTTAAATACCTATAATCTAATGTCATTATATAGGTTGCCTCAAGAAAGTTTCTTACTAATTATTTTTTCTCTTTATCATGGCTCAAAACAATAATAATAAGTCAAAATGTAATTTTATACTCAACTTTGGAGAAAATACTCTGCAGAAACTCGGTGTTTGCCCATCACTCTCTAAACAGCAGCAAAATTTATTCTAGCAGACGGTGAAATTACTGGCATATCACCTGCTTCTAGAAACTTGGCTTATATCTTGGATGGGGGATCTATTTCAACTTTGCATTTCATCTTAGGTATATTCTAAGCCCTGTAATATAATGTTCCCTCTTAAGTCATACCTCTAGTAGGGAGCTGTAAAACTAGAAGATCTTTATCAAAGCCCTGCAAGATGACAAGGGTTCTGCAGAGGATATCAGCAGGAAAATCTCAGCTTTCCTGCTATTGAGCTCCTGTGAGCCTCACACATAAAATCACACCTTTAAAGGTCAAGCAAATATTTGAGGGGAGTTAGGTAAAATTTGGAGCTTCACCGATCTGTAGATCCACTTTCTCTGGGATCCCCATACTCAATTTTCGGCCTCTCTGGCAGCTCTGAAATCAGTTCTCTCATATCCCATGGAAATAATACTAAAGGCATCAGCTTTAGGGTTTAGTTGTAGAGCATTTGCTTACTACTGCAGAGTACGCAATAGGCTTAGGTGAAAAACTACGTAGTTTAGGGGTCACTTACTGTGGCTCACTTCTTCAAAGGGCTGAAAATTTTCCATTTCATTTGCCTTCAGCCGTTCTTTCTACAAACAAATATGTGAGTTTAAGTGTATGAGCATGGGTATGTATGCATGTTTGTGTAGTAGCAGTTGGTTTCATATACTTTCTAAAGTACTTTGTGATTTCTGAGATTAGAACTGGGAGATGGGATTTCCTGAAACTTTGCTCTGTATTCTTTAGATACCCTATCCCTCCCATCTCCATCTCTTCAGAAAGCACTTCAAGCTAGCCCTCACAACTAATGGCCTATGTTCACCTTTACACTTTGAAACTGTACTGTTTGGTATGATGAAGGGATATTTATTAGGATAACAAATTCAGCAAATATGACAAAATAATAACTGATACAGGACTATATTTTATTATTCTCCAATATAAAGCATGAGTGCATGTAGATATGATTATGAAGTAAACATAATTGTATTCTTAATAATTTTTAGTACTACATGGAGTTTGTAGCATGTATTTACCAAATATTATCAACAAAAATGTTAAAATATAGTCATGGGGTGATCTCCTATGTGCATTTTCTTATTTTCTCCTTATGAAAAGATTTATCCAATAAATATTTACTGAATTTATAACCTAGTTATTAGAGATTAAATATTTTGGTTAAAAGTCCATTAGAATTTATACTATCATAGGGCAGAAAAGAAGCCATTCTATCCTACCTGTATTATGCCTCATAACATCTGCTTAAGTTTTCTCTTGCCAAAATAAAATATTCCAGAATGGTTTGGGGGCCAGCTGGAATGATTTACACAGAGCCTGCTTAATTATTACACAGTACAAGTACATGATTCAGTCCAGCTATGTCCTCTTAATACAAGGCACTTAAAATAAGTAAACGGGGTTAAAATACCATATTGAGAGGATTAGAGCGAAGCAACAGTTGGAAACAATCTCCTGCTCCCAAATCAAGTACAATTATATCACAGCATAGACATCTTATGAAGTATGTATCATAGAGCAGATGGATTTCAGATAGTTTGGGCATGTTCAGAGTCAGTATCTTCAAAGCAGATTTTCAATAGGATATAATTGATGGAAATCATTTGTCCCAATATGTAACGATTACTTTTCTGCAACAATGACCCTGTGAGGTCCCCCCACATACACACTTCCTCTCTGTTAAAGACACACAGAGTATTTCCCCTCTAAAATAACTAAAAATGAATTCATCTTCTTACTGTTTTTTACCCTTTGAAGTAGAGACTAAATCTCATTGGGAATTAAGTATATTTGAGAGATCAAATAATGCTTTTTTTCTGAATAAGCCTAATTAATCAGTAAAAATTTAATCTCAGAACAAACAACATACCATTTGACCTACACATTGTTTCCAATGAAAAAATTAATTGATACTTATTGGTATATTTTGTTATCATCAAGGTAAAAATATTAAACAACATTTGATATCAATGTATATTAGATCTCACATGGCTAGTAGAGGTTATGGACCACCTAAAACAATCTTGGTTTCTGGTGGACTTAAAATAGTAACCAAAAAACATAAATTCTAATAAATACTCTATAAACATTCAATGTTTTATTAATTCCACATTAAAATAGGAAAATAATTATATGGTTAATGCAATGATAAATACTGACCAAAAGAATTTTTCCCTATGCCTCTTTTAAAAGGCCATAGCACCTTTCTGAGAGTTTTATAAAGGTGAGGTTCTGGGTTCATAATGAATCTCATGCTATCGGACCTCTTTTCATAAGGAGATACACTTCCTTTTGATTTGAGATGTATTTGAGGATGAGGAGTTTATTTTATCCTCTGAGGTACGGAAATGACATCCCAGACACACCTAGAGGTGTACTTTGCTGATATCGGCTTTCCTAAGTCCAATTAAGTTGATAAAAACTATCACACATCCCATTTTTAGAAATCCCAAATCTAAATAAATTAGCTGTTTACTTCTACAAAGCATTTAAAGAGGAACTATCACCAGTTTTCTGAAGTTATTTTTAAAAGTAGAACAGGATGTGATCTTTGAATCAAACTTCATGAAGTAAGCATTACCATGACAGCTATCTGAAATAAAGATACAATGAAAAGAGAAAACTATAAGAAATTATGCTTCAGACTCGACTTGTTGTGTTGCTGCCCGAGAGCCGGATACTGTCGTGCCGCGGCTGTGCGGCTCCCAGTCTCCCCACCATGTCTCACTTAGTTAAGCCGCCGCCACCCCTGAACAACAACTGTGAGGAAGGGGAGCAGTCCCTGCCACCGCCTTCCGGCCTCAACAGTTCCTGGGTGGAGCTCCCCATGAACAGCAGCAATGGCAATGAGAATGGCAACGGGAAGAATGGGGGCTGGAGCACGTCCCTTCCTCATCCTCAATCCACAATGGAGACATGGAGAAGATCCTTCTGGATGCACAGCATGAGTCAGGACAGAGCAGCTCAAGAGGCAGTTCTCACTGTGACAGCCCCTCACCACAAGAAGATGGACAGATCACATTTGATGTTGAGATGCACACCAGCAGGGACCATAGCTCTCAGTCAGAAGAAGAAGTTGTTGAAGGAGAGAAAAAGTTGAGGCTTTGAAGAAAAGTGCAGATTGGGTATCCGACTGGTCCAGTAGACCTGAAAACATCCCACCCAGAGAGTTCCATTTCAGACACCCTAAATGTGCTGTGTCTCTAAGCGTGAGGAAGAGTGGAGCCATGAAGAAAGGGGGCATCTTCTCTGCCCAGTTCCTAAAGGTCTTCATCCCCGTCTCTCTTCCTCTCTCACATGTTGGCTTTGGGGCTGGGCATCTATATTGGAAAACGACTGAGCACACCTTCTGCCAGCACCTACTGAGGGAAACAAAAAGCCTCTGGAAATGTGCATGGCCTGTGAAGTGCTGTATTGTAGTTTGAATTTGAGACCTATTGTAAGCATGATCCCCAACCTACAACCCCATTTTTACATACCCAATTCCAGTAACTCTCAAATCCAGTATTTTCCTCAGGCTCTGTGAGGCATTTTACTAACCTTGTTCCCTTTTTGGCCTGTCAGACACTTTAGAGATTCCTAACAGAGTTTACTGTCATTTAGAAATTTGCAAGGGCTTTTTTCAGCAATGCCACCAGCAGATGATAATCTTGTCAACAATGCCATCTTCTCCTCTAGTACCGCCAGAGTCACACCTGCATCATCCATGCTAGAAACTGGATTCTAGCCATGCAACTACATCTCTTTCTAAATGAGGTCAGGTTTGCAAACAATACTATAAAAGCTTTGTTTAGTTTTTGTTTTCCAGGACAAAAACAAGCTTCCCCAAGCTTGAATTTATAGTTATTAAAAACAAAAGAAAACAAAACCAAAAAAAAATAATGAAAGCAAGACACAAGGAAAAAAAATATCCTGGGCAATAAAAATGACTTCCAACCAAAAAAAGAAAAAAGAAAGAAAGAGAAATTATGCTTCATAAACATATATTCAAAGTCCTCAAGTGGCATTAGAACCTGAAACCCAACAGCCTATGAATAAGCAGGATTTATCCCAATGATGCAAGGATCATTCAATATATGCTGATCAGTAAACATGATATGCCATATCAACAGAAAGAAGAACAAATATGATCATCACAATTCATACAAAAAAAGGCCTTCAATAAATTTTATATCCCTTTATGATAAAATTCTGAACCAAGAACAAATCAGACATATAAGGAACATATCTCAACATAATGAAGGCCACATATAGTAAACTAAAGCTAACACTATACTGCATAGAAGACATAGTAAACTAAAGCTAATGTTATACTGCACAGATCAAAGCATAAAACTTTAAGATATGGAACAGCATGAGGATGCCCATTCTCATAACTTTTATTCAGAATAGCTCTGGAAGTCTTGGAAAGAGCAATCAGGCAAAAAGAAGAAATATAAAGCATCCAAATTGGAAAAAGATTCAAATTGTCACTAATTGCAGGTGACCCAATCTTATATATAAGAAACACAAAATAATTCCTTTAAAACACTGGAATCTGGGGACATCTCTGTAATGAGCTAGAAACCTAGTGCAATGGAAACTCCCACCAATCTATGAGGGTGACCATAGCTAAGACTCCCTGCAATGGGGGATACAGAACCTGAAACTGCCATCTCCTGTAACCAGGCAAGACTTACACTGAAGGGATTGGGAAGCCAATCAGTCACAAAACCTTCAACCTACAATTTGCCCTGCCTACAAAATGTGCTGGAATAAAAGATGGCACAAAATTGTGGGAGTGACCAATAACTGGCACAGCTTGAGACCTATACCATGAGAGAGAGCTCACCCCTGAGAGCCAGGACCCAGAGGCAGGATAGCCCACAGACCTAACATAGAACAAACACAACTGGCAAAAAAAAAAAAAGTCAGTGTGATGTAACGATACCTAACGACATTCTGCTCTACTCATAGATTGGTGCCCAACTGTCATCAGAGAACTTTTACCCAGCAACTGATGGAAATGGATGCAAAGACACACTGCCAAACATTAGACAAAGCTCAAGGAATCCTGTGTGTCAGAGCCTGCTGACCCTCAGCTGGGTAGCTGGGTAGAGGCATGTGGATTGAAGAGACAATGAAGAAGACAGAAAAGAGTTGAGAGGTCTGCCGGTCAATGCCAGATAGCCCCGAGTTTATTTCACAGCCAGCTTATATACAGTTTTGAAGGACAGAGGTAGAACAGTGCACAGCACGGGAATTCAACCACTATCTATCCTGCCTTGCATCAAGGAGCAGGCAGTTTCATTTTCTATCTTTATGTACCTCTTGTTGGCATCAGCACCCTGTGTCTAACTAGACAGTGTGTTCCTTCCCGTGGGCTAATCAGGACTGTCTCACAGCCCTGGAACAAGCAAGTTTGAACTCTAATTGACTCAGAATAGACTTCAGATTCAAACTGGGAAACTGAGTCAGTTGTGGGCTCCCACCTGTGAAAGAGGGGAAAGAAGTATTGTAGGAGAGAATGGGGTCGAGGGCACCACAAGAAAAACCACAGAATCAACTAACCTGGGCTCACAGGGGCTCTGAAACAACAATCAGGGAGGCTGTATTGTATATTGCCTTCTACATATATGTTAGAGTTGTGTAACTTGGTCAGCTTGTGAGACTCTTGACAGTGGGATCTGTAGCTGTCTCTGACTCTGTTGCTTGCTTTTGGGACCCTTTCCTCCTATCGGGTTGCTTCATACAACTTTAATAGGAGAGGAGGTGCTTAGTCTCTTTGCAACTTAATATGCCATGCTTAGTTGATATCCCAGAGAGGACTGCCCTTTCCTGAAGGGAAAGGAGGAGGAGTGGATCTGGAGGAGAGGAGAAGTGGTGTGGGAGAGTGGGAGGGGAAATTGAAATCAGATTGTAAAATATGAGAGAGTAAAATTTAAATATCTAAGCATACCAAAGCATTTACAGACTCAGTGTCATCTCCACCAAACTGCCAATGATAATCTTCTCAAAACTAGAAAAGCAATCATAAAATTTATATGGAACCACAGGCACAGACACACACAAAAAAAAGAAAAGAAAGAAAAAAAGAACCCCAACTCCAAAGAATCAAAAGCAATCTTCAGCAAAAAGAATTAAGCAGCAAACTTTATATTCATTGGAGTCAACAAAACCACCTGGTACTGGCATAAAAATAGATTCATAGACCAATGATAAGAACATGGAGCCTGTGCATAAACCCATACATCTACAGCAAAGTGTGTTTCAAGAAGGCTCATGGAAGAACATGCATGAAAGGAAGGGCTATGTGTTCTAAGTGATGCTGGGGAAATCAGGTATCCACATTGGAAGAATGAAACAAGACTTCTCTCACACCATTCACAATGATAAACTCAAAACTATGTTAAAGACTTAAATATGATGCCTGATACTATGAGACTACAAAAATATAACACAAGGAATATACATCAAGTCGTTGAAATTAGAAAAGATTGTTTGGAAAAGATTCTAAAGCCACAGGGAACAGCCAACAACAAATATCCAGATGTTATTTCATCAAAAAGCTTCAAGAAAAGGTTTTGAAAGTTTTCATGACAAATACATGTTGAGTGTTTAAGGAGATGGGTGTATTTAACATGTTTAACATGCAAAATCTATACATTAAATACTACATAGTGCCCTATTGATACGTGTGTTTATTGTGTATAATGTACTAGTTAAAGAACAAGTTTGAAACTTTGAGGATAGCCTAATAGGGTTTTAAAATGATGATAAAGCTGCCAGGTAAGGACAGGAGGGGAAGATCAATTAGAATATAGTGTGACCAAAGGATACATAGTGCCAAATAAAGGTGATATTTATTTCAGTAAAAAAAAAAAAAAAAAAAGGTGATCCAGGTAAACATCCAGACTCCTAGTCTTGATGATCATCGGGAAGGCCCTGACTCTTTTGAACCCATAACATCAGAAGTAACAATTGGTAAAGCATGCTGTACTCTTGATTCTGGTTCTGCAGCCAGGAAGGGACCATCCTTCGACTCCTCCTCTCGACAGGATCTCCCTGGTCCATTTTCCAAAGAAGTCGACACATCCCTAAACAGCCTTCAACTCAGACTCATTCATTAGGCATTCAAGGCAATCAGAAGGTTAAATTACACAGACCAAACACCAATAACTGATGCACATGCAACCGGGGACAGGGGAGGGGTCCCCGGAGGGATGAGAGTGGCAGGACCAGTAATTTTGTGAATTGTATCATTAATAAAATATATTTTATTCTATTTGATGCTGACTTTAGGAAGGTTCCTGCATGATGATTACATTTCTAAGCAGGTCATTTTTTTTATGGCTTTACCCAAGGCTAAAGGGAAATCTAATGCAAAATTCAAAAAGACTTTGCTGAATTGCACATTAAATTTTTAGTTGTGTCCTTTTAGGAGTTTTTAAGATCTATATAAACTCAAAGCTGCCCAAGGTAGGGTGTGGGGTGGATGTGTTACAAACTATTGTGTAATAATACAATGGGAAACTGGTCGGAGGAAGTATGATGGCTCTCTCTACATTTATGCAAAAAAAAATTCTAGAAACTCTGTTTATAAAGAAAGTTTGTGTTTTGAAACAGACAAGCACTCTATTATTAGTAAGTAGAATTATAAGTTAACTGGAAAGGGTTTATATTATCTTTTTGTATAAACATACACAAGGATTTTGCCATAAATTAATTATGAAATTCTTAATCTACATAATTATAGATTTGTTGACATCAGTGCCTTCTATTTTAAGAATGATTCAGAAAATGCACACTACAAACATTTGGAAGAAGGTAAACTTGGCATCATTCTGAGAAATATTGTCTCTAACTCCAAGCAAGCAATGGAGTCTAGAGATGAATTGAGAGGAGCAGAGTGAAAATTGGAAAGCCACCCTACTCTCCCATAAGCAGCCCTCTGAAATACGAAAATGCTATTTTAATTCCAGTTACCAAACTGTCACACATTTGTCTTCATAGTTTGTAATCCATCATTTAATGAGTTCCTTCCATCTGCAAAATCCTACTGTAGACTTAGAGTATTATATATTCAAAGATAATGAAGCCAGGTTTTGTCCTCTGTAATACATAAGGTAAAGAAATAATATTGGTGCACAAATGTCTCTGTCTATCATTGCATGGGGTGGAATGTAATTCACTCCAAAGGCAGAGACAAGACCTATGACAAACATGGATGCAGTAGTAATAAAATGTCCTGGAGGATCAGGCTGGGGAAAAGACTCAGTCAGTAAAATGCCTGCTGTGTAAGCAATGGGAACTGAGATCAGATTGCTGACAACTGCAAAAGGAAAACAGATGTATACATATCTGTAATCCTACAGAGTAGACACAGGGATCTCCAGATCCCACTGGCAAGCCTGTCCAACCAATCTGAGAGCTCCAAGTTTAGTGACAGAGCCTGCCTCAAAAGATAAGGCCAGCTAGGTGTGGTGGTGATGCACAGCTTTAATCCTAGTGCGAAGAAGGCAGGGGCAGGAGGATCTCTATGAGTTTGAGACCAGCCAAGTCTACAGACTAAGTTCCAGGACAGGCAGAGCTACACAGTGAGACCCTGTCTGGAAAGAAAAAAAAAAGATAAGATAGAAAACAATCAAGGAAGATGTTAGATGTTAGCCTCTGACTTTCACATGCACAGCACATACATGCACAAACACATACACATAAACACACACACATACAAATTTACAAAAAAATAAAATGTTTGTATCAAAAATTCTGTCTTTTGGGGTAAATAATTGTTTCTTGCCTCAGTGTAGGAACAATTTTACAGATATGGATTGTAACAAGGTTCAAAGGAAATATATACATGAAACTCTTATTCTTGACCATGACATATTCTAAATATTCAATAAATAAGTAATGGCTATTTTAATGATTAAACAATGAAAATTGTCTCATTATTCACATTTCAGACACATTTTCCTATAGTTGGAAAAATAATTGACATTCAATAATATATATTCACACTGTAAGGGAAATTCTTAAGTAAGGGAATTAAGGAGGTAGAAGATCCCAATTATAAAAGATGGCCAAGGAGACCTCACTGTTGATGTGGTAAAAATAAAGATCTGGAAGGAGGAAAAGAAGAAGTTCCTGAGCAACTGTGTAGAAAAGCAGCAAGGAGATAGGAAAGGTTTATCCAATACAAAATGAAACACCAAGATGGCAAGTGTAACTAGAGGATATGAGAATAAGAGGTGGAGGCTACTTGTGTAGACCCCCCCAAGGCTTCTGTATGCTCTTTCTTTCTGCTTTGAGTTAGATGAGAAGCCACTTCAGAAGCTGAGATTTGATAGGGAAGATATGAACTGCACCAGAGTGAGATCACCATGGTTGCATGTTGAGAATAGAGTCAGGTTTAGGCAGAAACAGGAAGGCAAGTTATAAGAATCAAGACCTAGGATGAGAATATGATGGAAGAGAGCTCTACTTCTGAATTCTACTGAGGTTGCTAGAATCTCCAAAGAATAGATCTAGGGTAGTTGGAGAGAAGCCACTTTCAATGTGGGTGACAGCAGAGAGACTATACAATTTCAGGAGGAAGGACAAACTTCTTAGACTGGGGAATGGATAGAGAGAGTTCATCATGGATGATAAGGAGAGTTTAGCTACAAGTGCCGTATTAATGTTATTGTAGAAGATTGGAACTATGAGCTAATACAAGTACAGAACTTCAGAAAAGATTCACTATGACTTTAGTATCAGATTTTCTGGAGGTCAGAATTGGGAGTGGGATGTGATACAAGAGACAAAATCAGCAGAGGGAGGAACACAGACTAAAGTGGGAAGAAGCAAAACAAAATGCAAAACTCAGTCATCAAAGAAATCATGACTGAGTAGAAGGACACTCAGAACTTAGGCCTAAAGGAGGTGGGAAAGTCCTCTTCTCACAACTGAACCTGAACAGTGGCGTGATATAAAGATAAACATCACATGATCATCTGAAAAGATGTAGAAGACAATGTTTGTCAACCTTTAACATCCCTCATGATCAAGGCCCTGTAGAATTTAGCAATGTACAAAGATTAACATAGTAAACACATCCTTTACTCACCCCTACATGAAATGGAGAAAAGCTAGGCAAATTTGTTCTAAACTCAGGGAAATAGAAATCAAGGACTTCTATTCACTCCCCTGTAATTCAACACAGTGTGTTGTGTTGGCTGGAGTGGAACAAAAAGAGAAAGAACTAAAAAGGGAGCTAGAGAGATGGCTCAGTGGTGAAGGGAACTTGCTGCTTTTCCAGAGTATCTGAGTTCCGTTTCCAAAACCCTCATCGGGAGACTCACAATCAACTGTAACTCTAACTTCATGGATCCAGACCTCTCTTCTGGCCTTATCAAACATCTGCATTCAAGCGCACAAGCCCACATGTAAACACTCACACATATACACAACTAAAAATAAAAATAAAAACTAAAAGGTATGTAAATGGGGAATGAAGAAGTTGCATGACCCTGTGAAAAGACGATGTGATTTTAGACTTCAGTCCTTCAGTGTTCTATCAGAAAACTCAGAGAACTGATACTGTTTCAGCATTGTATTAGGATCCAAAATCAGTAGTTTTCCAGGAAACCAGTAACAAACAAACTAAGAAAGAAATCAGTAATATTATCTAATACATAATAGTCTTAGAAAATTAAATATCAAGAAATAGTCATAACTAAATGAAATATGTCTACAATGAAAAGTTGAAAACAATGAAGGAAGAAACTGAAGAAGGTCCTAGAGGACAGGAAGACCTCCCATGTTCATAGATTGGCAGGATTAATACCAAGAAAAAAGACCAAGAGATTCAATGCAATTCCTATCAAAATTCCAAAGATATTCTTCATTGATATAGATAAAATTCTAAAAGCCACATGGAAGCATATAAGCCCCTGTAGATTTTTTTTAACTCTTGACTCTTTGGGGGACCACCACCCAGCTCCCAAATAAATAAATGGAGTCTTATTCTTTCTTATGAATGTCCAGCCTTAGCTTGGATTATTTCTAGCCAGCTTTTCTTAACATAAATTATCCCATTTACCTTTTTCCTCAGGGCTTTTATCTTTCTTTATTTTGTATACTTTTCTGTACCTCTTATTTGTGGCTTGCTGTGTAGCTAGGTGGCTGTTCCCTGGTGTCCTCTCTCCTCATTCTCTCATTCCTTGATCTTTTCTCCTCTACATATTCTCTCTATCTGGCAGCCCTACCTATCCTTTCTTCTGCCTAGCTATTGACTGTTCAGTTCTTTATCAGACCATCAAGTATTTTAGACAGGCAAAGTAACGCAGCTTTACAGAGTTAAACAAGTGCAAAATAAAAGACTGCAACACATCTTTGCATCATTAAATAAATGTTCCACAGCATAAACGAATGTAACACATCTTCAACTAATATTCCACAACAAGCATCTCAATAACCATATCAGTCCTGAGTAAAAAGAGTAAGAGTGAGGTATCACAGTACCTAATTTCAAATTATACTACAGAGATAGGATAACAAAACCAGTATGGCAGTGGTACAAGAAGAAACATACAGGCCAGTGGAATATAATCATCATCATCATCATCATCATCATCCTCATAATCATAATAATAAACAGATTAAGCCTGCACATCTATGGCCACCTGATTTTTTACTAAATTAGCCAAAAATTATGGTGAAGAAATGACAAACTTTTCAACAAATGATGCTGACAGATCATGTTGTACATGGATATTCATATGTACAATAATGATATTAGCTCACTAATCCCACCCTGTACATATCAACTCAAAATTAATTAGTGTCATTAATGTAAGACCTGAAATTATTAAATACTATTAAGGAAACATTTCACAATATAAGCATAGGCAAGAATTTTCTGAAAAGTACTCCATTTGTTCATGAAATAACAGCAAGAATTCACAAATGATTTTTCATAAAGTTAAATGACTTCTATCCAACCTAGGATACCATTAAACAAAGAGATGGCTCTATGTTAGGAGACTATATAATCTAAAACGCATAAACCTAAACAACTCATCGCTAAGGGGGTGAATCAACAGACAGTTCTGAGAACACGACACAAAAATTGTCAGAGACATATTAAAAACATGTCCAACCCCAGCTATTATGGAAGTGCAAATTAAAACTGCATAAAAATTCCACTACACTACAGCCAGAATAGCTTTAATAAAGGAAACAAATAATCACTAATACTGGAGAGGATGCAGGGAAAGCGAACACTTACACAGGGCTGGCAAGAATGTAAACTAGCTCTGCCACTAGGGAATAATTACGTTAAGTCCCTCGAAAGTCTGAATATACACTATTACTCTACAGTGCAGCTGTGCCACCTCTGGGAACATTCCCAAAGGAATCGAATCAATGTTCTACAGAGATACCTGTACATCGTGTTTGTCACAGTACTGTCCAAAACAGATGTTACAGAATCAGACTTAGTGAGCATCACCAGATGAATAGATAAAGAAACCCCACACACACCACACACACACACACACACACACACACACACACACAGAGAGAGAGAGAGAGAGAGAGAGAGAGAGAGAGAGAGAGAGAATGAATTTTCTCAGTCATAAAAATATAATGAAATTGTATCACTGGCAGGAAATGGATGCAACTGGAGATCATTATAGAAAGAGAAATAAACCAGACACACAAAGACAATATATATATATATATATATATATATATATATATATATATATATATATATATCCTCCAATATATAAGTGTGGACAGAAATTAATACATATGATGTATATATATGTGATTGTACACATACATATATATGCAAAATGAATGTAGAAATGGCATTATCTGGGAAAAGGAAGAGACTAGCAGGTTGGGAGAGAAATGGGAGAATATAGATGTTTAATATACTCAGATTACATGTTCTAGTTGAGCTCTAATGTCTTTATGAAGGCTATCATGCTATACATGCCGATTTATTTATTTATTTATTTATTTATTTATTTATTTATTTTATTGGTTTTTCAAGACAGGGTTTCTCTATGTAGCTTTGTGCCTTTCCTGGATCTTGCTCTGTAGACCAGGCTGGCCTCAAACTCACAAAGATCCACCTACCTCTGCCTCCCTAGTACTGGGATTAAAGATGTGTGCCACCACTGCCCAGCCTATGTGCCAATTTAAAAATAAGAAGAATATGGTACTAGCTCAGGAAAGAGAAAATGGTTCAATGGTTAGTAACTTGTAGTGGGGACTCAATGGCTTCTTGGTAAGGAAATTTTAATGAGGACTCTAATACTTGAAGATCTTGAATATATTTTACAGCAGGGGCAATAAGCCTGCCAATAGATTTACTGGCATATTTTTATTAGCAAATAGATGCATATTTTTTTTACCATTGTTGAGAAGAAGACCATAGCAAGAGCATGCCTGCTTTGAGGCAGGTCGGAATGGCAAGTACTTATTACCAATTAGAGATCTTGAGGTTAGTAGAGTAAGAAGTTAGATATGTAAGTCCAGTATTCATAGACAAATATCACCTTGATATACAGGTTTGGAGGTTCACTGCATTCAGATGCTACTTAAAGCCAAGCTACTAGATAGGAGCATTAAATGATAAGGGTGGGTACAAAAGAGCAGATGCTCAAAAGACAAGGAGATAAGATAAAGAAGACAGGAGTGTGACTGTCTGGAGGGAAAGGAAACTTATCCTGCAGCAGAGTGATCAAGAGTTTGAGTATCACTGTCATATCAAGGCAGGTCACTAGGAGGTCTCTAAGAATGGATCATTACATAAATACATCGAGGAATCTGATAGAAGCAATTCGAATTAAGTACAACAGGCAGTCACCCATTGGATTAGATCCACCGATGCAGGAGAAATTGACTTAAAGGCAGAGGATAGCCTTCTTTCAACCAGTCCTTTTTATAAAGAGAGACAGGGCAGCTGACATAGCTGAAGGGGATGTTAGGTCAAGAGAATGGAAACATATACGTGTGAATAAGAAGGGGATCTAAAGAAAGAAAAATTATTAATGATGGAGGTGAGGGCAGATTTCTTAAGCAGTATTTTCAGGCAAAAACGATGAGTTCTATTTCTAGTAGCACATAGTATGGTGATTGAGTTTGCGGTGCATTGTAGAAACCTTATTTTGATTATGCCTATTTTCTCAAATAAGAAAATGAGCTGTAATCTGAGAGCATTTAGGAGATTGAAAAAGTTATAAGGCATCTTCCAAAGGAGTGCCACTTCTTCCTAATCTTTAGCTATAATGAGCTGTCTAGTACTTGGAGCTGCCTGCCAAGCTAGCCTGTTATCTAGTTATCTCAGGTTGACATTTTCTCTGCTGATAGAGCTCCAAATCTGTTCCACAACTGCACAGTTTGCTGAGAACAAGGACCATGGCCCCGCCGCATTACTGGTTCCTATCTCAGTGACTGGCCCACAATGGACATTTAATCAATATTTAGTAAATTAACAAATGCTTGAGGACTTTGTTGTTTGTACTAATATTTTTCAATGTGTGTATTGGAGCTCTGGGTGTCATATTAGTTCTTAGCTCCTCCCAGCATTGATTATTCAGTTCTATCCAAGTACTCAGTTTTCCTCCTAAAATTATAAAAATAAGCATGCTGCCTTTGGGGGATATTTTAATAGTCCAGACTCTGACTGTTTATGTTCAGCAGTCATTTTTTCCCACTCTGTAATCCAGGGCAGGGATTTCAACAGCTCGTAGTCTACCATCAGTGTGGAGCCTTCAGAGTCAGAAAAAAAAAGTTAGAAAGGAAGACCAGGCTGTTAAGTAGGAGAGGTTGTGTTTGGGAACTACAATGTTTTGTAGAGTGTTTTCTCACTTACATAGCCCATGTCTTCAGACGTGGATTGCGCATTAAATGAGAAACACAGTCCAGCTTAGGTAAGATTGTGGTAAGAATACAATCAAGTGCAGCTAAGTGACCCAGAGCTATAAGATTATATTTCTGTACTTAAGAATAGATGTTATTGTAAGTTGTCAAATTGGAGACCACATGTTGCTAGATAAACTATATTTTGAGCTGGGAGGTATGATAAGGGTAGAAGTGGAAGCCTACTATGATATAAATATAAGGCAGATAAGCATCCATGTGACCTGTGAGAAGAGTATTACCAGGTTTGCTTGCAGGGAGTCAATCAAGAAGGCCAATCAACTTTCACTGGCCAACTGTGGAGAAGAAGGCTTCACAGTCCCTTTTATTATCACTTTGATCAAACACCTGGAAGGAATACTTAAAGGTGGAAGCATTTATTCCAGCTTATGATTTCACAGGGTTCTGTCTGTGGCTGCTTGACCCCATGTTGTAGATGTAGCCAACCATCTTATTAAATAAGAAACACAGAGCCAATGCAAAGACAAAAGCCAAGAGATCAGAGCTAAGAGCCTTACCTGCCTGCTGCAGCTAGCCTCTTAAACCAAGAGACCTCTCCGAAAGAGAGCTACTTCCTGTCTGTCTTTATATAGACTTTCTATTCTGCCTTCTCATTGGTTCTAAAACCAACCACATGACTGCCTTGTTACTGTCTGTTGTACAGCACTCCAGGTCTTCTATGGTATTGAGATTAAAGGCATGTGTCTCCAATGCTGGCTGTATCCTTGAACACACAGAGATCTGCCTAGCTCTGCCTACCAAGTGCTGGGATTAAAGGCGTGCACCACCAACACCCAGCTTTTGCTATGGCTCTAATAGCTCTGACCCCCGGGCAACTTTATTTATTAACATACAAATAAAATCACATTTCAGTACAAATAAAATACCACCATACCATGTTCTTAGGGTCAGAATTGTGTCAGGAAGAGCCTGAGATGGAGAGCTGTTCTGCACTTCCTGGCAGACAGGAGAAGAGGCAGCAGGGAATGGGACTCTGTAACTGTCCCAGACTCACCCGTAGTGACTTACCCTTCCTCCTCCAGCTAAACTCCACATTCTCAAATTTTCATACCCCTCCCACACTACAGTGAAAGACAGTACATAGAGGAGGTGTATTTCATACTCAAGCCATAGAGAAACAACCTAAAGAATCTGAGTAAGGGATGAATATGATGATATTTTATTTGTAGTGAAATGTGATTTTATTTGTATGTCAATAAAAAAAGTAGCCTGGGGGTCAGAGCTAATAGCAAGCCATAGCAGAAGCCAGGTGGTGGTGGTGGTGCACACCTTTAATCCCGATCACATGACAGGGAGATCTTCATGTGTTCAAGGATATAGCCAGCATGGAGACACACGTCTTTAATCTCAATACCAACCATAGAAGACCTGGAGGTCTGTATAGACAGGCAGTGATGAGGAGGTCATGTGATTGGGTTTACAACCATTGAGAAGGCAGAACATAAAGTCAATAAAAAGACAGACACACAGGAAGTAGGTGTCCTTCTGAGGAGAAGGACAACAGTGGCAGCGAAGGGTAAGAAAGGGTTTTTAGTATCAGCTCTTAGCTACTATTCTGACCTCTTGGGCTTTTAACTCTGCATTTGGCTCTGTGTTTCTTACTTAATAAGACTGTTACATCTACAGGATGGATCTTTACTGTCCAACACCACAGAAATTTCTGTATGTCGGTGAACAAAAGACAGCTGTAGACCATTTGGTCCACGGTTTGGCTGACTGGCAGTAGGACAGAAAGCAACAGGGCAAACTGTCTACTGCCATAGTCATCTTCTCTCTCCTTTAGTGATGGTACCTTTGAGCAGAATGAGCGACCTTGGCTTTTGAGTCAATTGTGCCAACTGTCAAGGAAAGACTTATGTTAGGCTTAACTTTAAAACTATGTAAAGGTGCAGCTTTATTAGATGTAGATGGCAAATTATATCAAAATGGTTAGTTATATAGGATTATCCACAAGGTAGTGTTAAGATAACACCTCATGGACTGATTTTGAAGCTCTTTCATCTCGTGCAGCCAGAGAGAACCAAACTCCTGAACCAAATCCCTGGCAGTTAGCACTTCTAACACGTTCCCAAAGAATGGCCCACACAGGAAACCAGTTGACATTTTTGCTCATCTTGGGAGAAGTTCCAGGTACTAACTTCTTAGCTTCCACACCAACTCTTTAAAAAGGCCCTAAACTTTTGTAGGTAAATGCACAGTATTCTGGTTTCTGTTGTTTTATTTTTGAAAAAAAAAAATTATACAATACATATGTTTTCCCTTACCCAGTTCCTCCATGATGCTCCTTCTGCCTCATTGCCCCAACTCCTCTCTCTCTCTCTCTCTCTCTCTCTCTCTCTTTCTCTCTCTCTCTCTCTCTCTCTCTCTCTCTCTCTCTCTCTCTCTCTCTCTCTCTCTCTCTCTCTCTCTCTCTCTCTCTCTCATGAAGAGAGTAGTCCGTGCAGGCAAATCCCCAGTATTGCTGTGGTGTGAGGCTCGATTGTCCTATTCCTTTACTAATTTGACATATTTATTTCTCATCAGCTCCTATCAAGTCTTACTGTGCATGTTTCCTTATCTCTGATACATGATTCTTCCCCCTGCTCTCTTCTAGGAAACACAGAGAATAGTTTTAATCTTAAACTTTTATAGAAATGCCAAAGCTGAAGTTTTGAAATTTAAGAACTGCTTACCAAAAAAAAAAAAAAAAAAAAAAGAAAGAAAAGAAAAGAAAGAAAAAAATCCCAAGGAGTTGGCATTAAAATTTTCTCCTGTCTTCTAATAACTTCACCTCATTTGGGCACTTTTCTCTTGCTTCTTTTACTCTGTTCTATGTCAGCAACTATATTTACAACTTAGGAGTCCCTGCTTTTCTTAAAAGTGAGGAAAATGTTAATTGTGCCAAAGGTTAAGAATCATTTAATTACACTTTTTAAAAAACACTATAAGTATTGGAAATACTTAACTGTCAGGTAAACTTCAGGAAAGCAGCAAGATTATACTGCACAGTGTTCCAGTTCAATGAACAGCAGCCTGCATTTAAAGAATGTAAGTGAATGGAAGGGAAAATGTGATTAAAATGTCAGCACTGCCAATGGTCAATTACTTTTCCCAAAAATATACTAATAGAGTTCCTCCGGCAGTTTATTGTGTCTCTTATCTCCACCATCAGCCTCCTTTCAGGACTACTATGGTCTTCAATACAGTTTCCCAAATAGCTATTACTATCGAAGCAGAGGTAAGCGTGCAAAAATAATGTAATTATTATTTAATAACCAACAGCTTGAATCTGCTGCTCTGGTTTTTATCCCTAATGGGAATTTAAGTCCATTTAAGTCCTAACATTTTCAGCATGCAGTTCTCTGCCTTAGACACTCTTAACATACTGGAAAAAAAAAAGAAGAACGTAAAATTAGACTACTGGGTAGAAATGACTCAAGTCTGTTGCAATTATACCTCGAGTGAGATCAAACTTTGTGTACAGATTAAGTCTCAACTCCAAAGAGCAGGTGCTAGAGGCCATATTCTTCCTTTGGGTAAGTTTCTCGGACAGCAGGCTTCCCATCACCACTTCACCCACTGGCGTGATCTACCTCCAAGTTAATAGTTTTAAGACTCTGATTTTGGTTACCTACAAATTTTCGCTATTTAAATATACATAGATTTCACATTGCCTGTTGCTCAAGTATCATGTTAGGGGAAATAAATAGAGAAATGGAAAAGCATAAGATACCTTTTCAAAAAGAAACAGCAAGTTTTCCTGGGGCATCTTTGTATAAATAGATAAAGCCCTATACTGAGTGCAATGGCACTTTGAAGAAGGTCCAGAAATATCCCCAGAGAAACCAACAAAAGGCATTACAGGTGAAGAGGGTTGAGCTGCTACATGAAAAGTGCAGGGAGGCCAGACCATTCAAGAGAATAAACGTACAGCCCTTGAAAGGAAATCCTACATCCACAGAAGTGTTTCTGTTGGGAGAGTAGCAGTATAGAGTCACAAAGAAATGTCAGAGCTTACAGCATCTAAAAAGGATGAGGTGGGCACGACCAGGAAAAAAATGTTAGAAATGTATGAGGAGCTATCAGAGAAGAATTTATGGGAAAAATAGAATATTTATTCAAAAGATTAAATATAAGGAAGAAGAGAGTGGAGGAATGAGACAGCCATTGCTATTTCTGAACAAAAAAGCTAAAGGCCTTTGTGGAGGGAATGGAAACCATGATGGGGAAAGATATTTGATATCAAAGATATTTGATAGATAGGAGTTAAAATTACAGAAATGAGTTTACTGTAATATCTAAAAGGCAGAGAAGAAGGAATGACAGGGACCCACCCTCTATCCTAGAATCAGGTGAAATTACCACTAATAAAATCGAGAAGATAGGCAGAAGAACAAACTTGACTGGAAAAGCTATTACTCAAATCGAACTGTGATTATTTTGAGTTGTTCCTGGTTTTCTCTCAGGCATTAAACATCCCACAGGCACTTAAATCCAAGCACCTGTAATTCAACGAAGAATGGGTCTGAAATCCTGCATAGGAATCATTAGCTTTCAGGCGCTGATAGAAGCCGAGTGGGTTTTTTCTGTTGGTTTGGTTTTTGTTGTTGTTGTTTGTTTTGATTTGATTTGATTTGTGAGAGACAATTAAGGTCTGCTATCCTCTGGGCCTTGAATGTCTCCTAGTGGCCCTTTTTGTAAAGGCATCGGTCATCTCCAGGGTTGTGACATTGGAAGGTGGTGCATCTTTTAGAAAGTAAGGACTACAAGGAAGTTTAACGGGCCCCCAACACTTTCTTTCCTCTCCTTTGCAGGCATTGCTCTACCATACTTCCCTGCCATGACGTACTGCTTCATCACACGCATGCCAGTCACAGTTGGGACCTGTAAAACTGTGAACCAAAATAGACCCTTTCCGCCAACAGGTCCATCCTATCACTTGTTTTGTGATTTCAACAAAAAGCTAACACAAGGTCATTACCAATACTCTTCAGTCTAGAACCACTACTACTTCAATCAATTCCTTTGCTCTCAAGCACAGCCTCTTTGCCATCTCAGCACCCAAATGTTTGCATTTAGCGCACATTCTTGTTCATACTGCTGTCGGCTCTTAAAAGTACCCTTCCTTCAGGAAGCAGCAGTGAGAGGATGATGAGTTTGAGGACAGTCTTGGCCACATAGTGAATTTCAGGCCGACCTAGCCACATGATGAGACTGTCTCAAAAAAACAAAACAAAACAACAAACAAACAAACAAAAAACACAACTTTCCCCTTTTGTGACACTCAACATAGTATTTTTTTCTATGAAATAATTCTTAGTTCCATTTAGTTGGGAGAGACCTTTTGTGGCTAGGTAAGACCAAATATTTATCACTCCTTTGTTGTATATATGAAATATATGTTATATATCTCAACATTCTCTACTAGTAAGTAACAGTATATAACTATATCAATTTACACTGCATTGATGGATGATTTTTCTCAATGTCATTTTAATGATTTAATACACAAGTACTGTATTTTCATTATTCTTACCCCCTCCCTTCCTACCTCCACCTACTTCGTGTGTCTCTCAAATTCATAGCTGTTGAGTTATTATTGTTACATATTACATATATACATATACATAAATCCTACTGAGTCCATCAGTATATAGTTTTAATGCCTATTTCAACAGATATTTTTGTTGTTTTTATTGTTATTGTTGATATTTTTATTGTTCTCTTGTGTATATACTACATTAATTATAATGCCATACTAAATAACTATGGTTATAGTTAGATATAATTATATTTAACATACACATGAATAGGTTTATGAAAAATATGTGCTGCCTATTTGTAAATGCATATTATAAAAGTCATAATACTAATGGTAC
The DNA here is from genome assembly GCF_049852395.1 of Peromyscus maniculatus bairdii. Classification (NCBI taxonomy): domain Eukaryota; kingdom Metazoa; phylum Chordata; class Mammalia; order Rodentia; family Cricetidae; genus Peromyscus; species Peromyscus maniculatus. The sequence continues at coordinate 43,484,198 of NC_134868.1, forward strand.
TTCTGGGTGCTCTCTAAAAGCTATTCTGGGGTTCACCTTAAATGATTTATGACACAAAAAGTGCTTACTAATATCTGAAAATTATTATATTATTAATTATGTAATAGGTATAAGCTAATTGTGTCTGTTATCATGTTTACTAAGCCGTGTTGTGTCATCTGATAGAATGGTATAGGAGACAGGACTTGTGAGACATTTCTTTACAGATCACACATTTCTTGGTAAGATCAAGGTGGCAATTTTCTAAAGTGATGGAAAACTTTTTGTTCTGAACTATCAAATTAGGGAAAAAATGTCAGGACCACAGTCATTGTGCAGAATGTCATGTCAATTATTTCTTCTGTAGAATTATATTTCTGAAAAATAAGTATCTACTTGTAGATAGTTTTTTACACTATTAAAATGTCTGTAGAAAATAACTTTGAAATTACCAAGACAATTGTCTGTACTTCTTGGCATGTAGATAAATTATATAATTTTAGTAATGAGTTTATTGGGTATTTCTATGTCACAGTAATAGACAGAACAATGAAATTGAATAAAATATCCAAAAATATACTCATGTGGTCCATTAATTTTTATGAAGATGTTAGGGCAATTTTTTTGGAAATAGTTTTCCATAACTCTTCTGCATTCTGAATATGCAATGTATAAGAAATCCATACATCCTAGGTATTCAAAAGTTAGATACAAACTAGTCATGGAAAGCCTACATGATACATTAAATTTCAAACTTTTACAGGAAACAGATGGGAAAATCATAATAATGTTGGGTATGAAGACATTTTAAGTGTGGTACAAATATAATCAACTATAGATGCAAAAGCTATCAATTCAACTTCAGGAAAATTAAATAAATGTTTAACAAAGCACAAAGAATAAACAGTGCCTAAGTCAGAGCTGGTATATGTAAAACACGGATCTCACATAAGCTTGAATCTAAAGTGAATAATTCTTTAAAATGATTAAGAACATAACAATAGACCATGTTAGTGTGGATGGATGAAAAATCACAAGACCTCAACCCTACACAAATTGCTGCAGACCACTAAAGAATACTAAGAGTAGGAGAAATATCCTTCCTCAGGGAAGAGCACAGCAATGAGCAGTCAAATAGCAAAGTGTCAGCCCTGAAAACATACATACAAGTGACATTATACTGATCGGACAGGTTATATTTAGGAATACATAGGAATTCATATACATATTTGTAGGTAACAGCAATTAGTGAAAAAAGAGGCCATGAATTTGCAGGAGTGCAAGGAGAGATATATGGGAGAGTTTGGAGGGATGAAAAGGAATGGGGAAGTGATGTAATTACATTATAATCTCAAAATTAAAAGGGAACTCATGAACTATGGACCAATAGCTGTACAGCCTCTATGGAACTGAACTAGTCCATCTGCATTAGCAAGACAGTTTTATAGCTTGACCTGCTTAAGGGGCCCCCTAGAAGTAGGATCAGGATCTGTCCCTGGTCATGCATATGGGGTTTTTTTGGAGCCCAATACCTAAGGTGGGACACCTTATATAGCCTTGGTGCAGGGGGAGGGGCTTGGACCTGCTTCAACTGAAGGTGCCAGGCTCTGCTGACTCCCCATAGGAGGCCTTGCCTTGGAGGAGGTGGGAATGGGGGTGGATTGCAGGGGAAGGCTGGGGGACGATAGGAGGGAGGAGAGGGGGATCTGTGGTTGGTATGTAAAATCAATAGAAAATTTCTTAATAAAAAAGAAAAAAATATTCAGAACATGAAATATGGGGCCTACAAAGATGGCTCATTGGTTAAGAAACATACTGCACTTTCAGAGAATGAATCTATAGAGATGTGTCATATAGACCATAATAAGTCTAATAGTATGTTACAAAAATACAATTGTTTCCAGTATCTCAATTTGATTGAAAATGGAAGCTTCGATACCCAAGGATAAAGAACTTAGTCTGTTGAGGAGGCAAATGAGAGTGTGCCTTGTCCTCTCATCTTCAATGGAATATCTTGTCCTTAGCATTGAGGGATTCACCTTCATCCACAGCTTGTGCCAATCCTGGCCAAAAGCAGCAGTGTAGTAAAAGATACCTCACCAGGTGGGAACAGTGTGCCTTAAATTTACCTTTCAAATTTGAGCTAGGTGTCCATATTATGTACCTGGCTTCAAGCTCTACCTATGTGGGTTATCTAATTTTATTTCCACTCATAACATGGAGTGGACACAAAACTTTACTGAATGCCTTAATGGCCAAAGGATTAACACAAATTGAAAATTTTCAAGTCATGAAAACAAGGAAGTAGAAAACACTTTTGGCCTTGACCTCAGCAAATGCATTTCTAAAGTGGGAGTGCTGATCACTGTCTTCTTGTTAGCACTGGCTACACTCCTAGTCCACTGCATGTTCCAGGCAACTCCTTCACAGACTGATTTCTCTTACTGCTCTCAAGTTGCTATCACACCAAGGAATGATTTCTCATCTCTCTTATCTTCCCTCCCAGATTGCTACCAATATTCCACAAATCTTTGCATCTAATCACCTGTAGCATTTAATCATTATTACCTCCAAAAATATTTTGGAGGTAGTTTCTAGAATTTTAAAATATATGCTTGCACACTGACACAGAGAAGAGAGTGTAGAAAAGGAACACTTGAAAATGTTGAAGCATCACATTCATCTACAGTAACTGATGCTAAAGACAGAGGCAGGGTTATTATAGGGTGCATACGTGGAAAGATGGCACAGATGAGAGAAAATGTGACTCTGGTGCAAACAGAAGACACCAGGAAGAACTCTGATACACCGTGAAATGTTGAAGAAAGGAGAACTCAAGGCAGAGCTTTTATGGTGTCACTCTAAGTACAGTTAGGACCTTCTGTGACCCGTGTGGGAGAGGAGATCTGAGAAAAATGATAATAAGGAATAATATGGTCCAGGTGTCCTTGGGAGATGTTTTCTCCCATCCCTCATAGATACACATGCACACATACACACACACACACACACACACACACACACACACACACACACACACACACACACATGAGAGAGAGAGAGAGAGAGAGAGAGAGAGAGAGAGAGAGAGAGAGAGAGAGAGTCACCTCCTTTACACTCAACTTCACGTTGTGCTTTCAGATAGCCACAGCTAATCCTTTTTTAAAAATATTAATAAAAAGTTTCAGAAATATATAATGCACAAGTTTTCATGTGAATGGGAGTTTCTCTGCATCTAGGTCTCCTTTATCACATATGTCCATGGTGCCCACAGAGGCCAGAAGAAGGCATCAGAACCCCTAAGGTTGGAGTTAAAAATGGTTGTAAGCTACCATGTGAGAGCTGGGAATCAAACCTGGGTCCTCCAAGCTACCAATGCTCTTTCTCTGAGCTGTTTACACAGCCCTTAATGCATAAGCTACAAATGACATACAACTCTGAGCAACTACCACCACTTTCTCCCTTTGCCCAGAGTATCCCTGGTGCAGACAATATCTGCCCATTATCCACTTGGTAAGCATCTTGGTTGTTAATGTGACCATAGCAGCACGTCAGTGATTGTGCTCAAGTAACCTTTACTACAATTGCTTATAGGATCAAAGTTCAAGAAAAGTGATGCTGGCGATTCAGATATGCTTCCTTTAAGTGCAAAGATGAGCACGGCTCAGCAGAACATGCAAAAAAAAAATGCCTGCTGAGGTTGGTTAAATCTACAGTACCATCTTTTTAAATCAGGAGAGACCATATTTACATGTCTTAAAATGATACGTGATTATAATTATTCTGTTATTATTAACCTCTTACTGTGTTTAATTTAAAAATCATACTTTCTCTTAGGTACCTTTGAACAGGAAAAGCATGGTACATACAGGGCTCACTACTACCTGAAGTTTCAGGCATTCACTGGGGGTCTTGGATTGTATCATCCAGGCACAAAGGGGGACTACTGCAAATAGATAAATCAAAGGGTTGCTGAGCAGCAGGGAAGACCTGTCTGTGTTTGCTTAGCATGAAATTGCAGTGGACCCAATTATCTTGGTTTTGTGACTTTCTTTAGTTACTGCTGACAGCCCAGTTGGAGGAAAGGAGACAGGGCTTGATAGGGTTATCCAAGGTTAGGGGTCTATAAAGTAGACTTGGCTGAAGGTTGAGAGTGGTAGTGGGATAGTCTCAGATTCTAATGAGACGTTACTGAGTTGCTTGGCCAAGGTTGCCATGCTTTTAGTAAGGCATGTGGATTTAGAGAGAGTTCAGAATATAACCACTGAGAGAATATTAGGGATTCAAATTTATGAAGACAGCGAGAGCATGTCAGCACAATTAAGGGCCTGGAATATGGGCATGGTAAGAAGGTGGTAGAATAAAAAAAAAGGACTTCTAAGATACTAGCCTAAAGGATAAAAAGGTCCTTTAGAAACCACTACATTTCTTGTGACTAAAATGCAAGAAATATAAAGAACAAAACAATGGCAAAAGCAAAAATAATACAGAGTCGATTGTGTTTGTTTTGCATTTTGAGACAGTCTCACTATATTGCAGAGGCTGGACTCAAATTTGCTATGTAGTCTTATTCTTCCCTCAAATTTGAGTTCTTTTATGAATGCTATAATGACAGGCATGCATCGATATGTCCCATAAACTCTTAAGATATTACAGTCATTTAAGAAAATGGAGAAATGCCCCTCATGGAGGTAAGCAAAGCTGGCCACCTAAAGATGCCAAAACAGCTGGAATAAGCCTCCAAGGCAAACAAGCCCTATGAAATCACAGCTGAGAAGTATCTGTAGCATGACAAACTTGTTGCATTTTGCTTTTTCTTTCTAAAATTTGATCCCACCAACTTGCCTGAAGACTTGTCAAGCAAAAAGTTCAAACATGTCTTTCATAGTAGGGAGTTCATGGGTTGGGGGAATGTCACTGGAGAAAGCTGCTTTGCAATTAAAGAAAAACTATGAGGAAGAAATAGTGGGAAAGCTCTCAACAATGAGGAAATCTTTGCTTCAGATATGGCAGTTTCCACATAACAGTATTAAAGTGCTGATAAAAGTCACGGAAAAAGTCAAAGGAACCTAAAGCTGGGAGAATATAGCCGGAAAACCACAAGAACACAGAAGGCAGGAAGAAAAGACTTGCTTCAAGAACAGTAGGTGGATGGTAGGTGACATGAAAGATCTGAAGCACAGGAAGAAAATCTGTAGGAGAATATAGGCTGTAGGCGTTGAAGAATAAGAGTTTAGCCAGGCTTTTTTATGGTAAGCACTTGTTGTCCCAGCTACTTGAGAGGCTGAGGAAAGAGAATTCCTTGACCTGGGAGTTCATGCCAAGAAAGTAAGACCCCCACCTGATGGGGATAGGGACAGAAATACCTTAAGTCTGTTTAATAATGCTCATTCACTAAATTTATGACTGACATTAGCAGTGAAAGGTAAGACTGGAAGATTGAAAATTCAAAGAAATCATTGTGGTTAGTAGAGAAAAAAGTGTTTAACCTTTTATAAAAGAAAGTGAGAATTAAATTTAGAATCCAATCACTTCTTGCAGTAAGGTCACTGAGTCTAATGAAGTGAAGTAGCATGTCCAGATGTCTTGAGCTTCAAAATGGAACTCATGCCACTTAGCTGCATTTCCCCTAATTAACTATCAATCAGATGACTCCCTTTTAACCCACTCTCTGCTTGGAGCTGTCTTTATCACTCTTTGTTTGCCTTCATTTGATACTCTATCATCTGCATGCCACAAAGGCAGGATGTGTGGATCCTTTGGTGAAAGGTAAACTTGGCCTGGAGCTAGGTGGGGCAATATTCCAGTCTTTCTTCCCCTTTCAGCAAGAAGAATGGTAGGTGAAACTTGAACTTGAATTTAGAATTCTCCCATCTCTACTGGCACCTTAGATCAAAATATTACTTTCTGATAATGGCAAATAAATGTGTAGTCCCTTTCTCAACCACTCTTTTATTTCTTCCCTATAGATTTTTGCCAGCAACAACGTATCTGAATTTGATACAACCAGCGTTTCTTTTCTGGGTGGTTAAGTCATTTACATGTGAGACTTTTCCTATTCTTTTCCTGCCTACACGCTCAAAGTTTAAGAATTACCTAAATAATATGAGCCCAGAAGTCTGTGTCTTCTGCAATTTGTAGCTTATGGAATCTTCTCTAAAGTCATGCCCCCCCCCAATGCCAGTTTTATCTGACAAGTGATAGTCTGGGTTATTTGTATATTTCAATGGCCTTGGGTGTGGTCTTAGCCAGTGCTCTATTGATGTGAAGAGACAACATGACCATGTCAACTCTTATAAAAGAAAGCAGTTAACTGGGGCTTGCTTACAGTTTTGAGGTTTGGTCCATTCTCATCATATCAGGAGCATGGCAGCAGGCAGGCAGACATGGTGCTGGAGAAGTAGTTGAGAGCTCTACATATGGGTCTGCAGACAGCAGGAAGAGCAAGATACCAGGACTGGCTTACAGTTTTGAAACCCCAAAGCCCACCCCTAGTGACACACTTCTTCCAACAAGGCCACACCTCCTAATCCTTTCAAATAGTGCCACTCCCCTAATCTTCAATATATATTCAAATATACGAGCCTGTGGGGGCTATTCTGATTCAAACCACCACGAGTGCCTTCCTCTACAGGATAGCTCAGCATTCTCGGCTATTCTGGTACCCATACATCTTTTTATTTTAAATTAAGAAAAAAAATTTTATTCATTTTACATACCAAAGATTCCCCTCTTCCTTCCTCCTGCCCCTCCAGCCACCCCCTCTCAACCCATCCCCCATGTGGAGGTACATTTAGTAGAGGCAGGTCCAAGCCTCTCCCCCTGCCTCAAGGCTGTGCGAAGTGTCCCACCATAGGTAGTGGATTCATGCACCAGGGATGGATTCTGATCCTACAGGGGGCCCCTCAAGCAGATCAAGCTACACAACTTTCTAGCTATGTAGAGGGCCTAGTCCAGTCCCATGCAGGCTCCACAGCTATTGATTTAATTTCATGAATTCCCACTAGTTTGGTTTGGTTTGGTTGTCTTTGTAGGTTTTCCCATCATGATCTTGATGTCCCTTCCTCATAAAATCCCTCTTCTCTTTCTTCGACTAGACTCCAGGAACTCAGCCTGATGCTTTGGCTATGGATCTGTGCATCTGCTCCCATCAGTTGCTGGAGCAAGGCTCTATGATAACAGTTAGGGTATTCACCGATACACCCATACATCTTTATATCAGTAATTGGGATCAAAATCTGGACAGACCAGGGAGTGAGCCACTGGAAATGAAATACATCACAGAAAATGCCATATAGCACTTCCTCTCAGATCTTATAAAATAAAAACATTTCCCAGACCTGCAGCGTTTCAAGGGGTGGGTGAAGTGGCATCCCATTACATTTCCTGATGAGAGAATGAGTTAATGGCACTAGTTGGAACATTCATTATGAATGGAAATATAACACATTCCACTTTTTATATGCTGAGTGCTTATAATAGGTGGTAATAATTCAATCAGCCAGCCATTCTTATATTAATGTGCTATTAAAGTGTTTACAATAATATATAGTTGCTCTTATTTGGGCTTAAATGTAAGCTAAAGAAATGTACTTATTGTGAATGGTTGTAAACAAGGAATATGTAAAATTCATGAATGCTAATATATACCCATAGATTTAATTCTATATATATACTTTCAAATTACGAAGGTTGTTCTCTTTGCAGGGTTGAATTTTTCTATTTTTTCTATTGAATTGATTATTTATTCTTGTTTAGAAACATATGGAGTGTCTAAAGTCATTTATCCAATACAGAAATTTATTATGTTAAGTTGTACATTATACTAATATACACATGTAGTATTTATCTGGCCTGTTGCTCCATCTATATTTGGTAAAGTCTCTTAGCAATGTTATTTTGAAAAGGAAACTAGGAAAGAACTTTGGGAATGAAAATGCTAAATATGTTGATTTCTCATCATGTATGTGATAAAAATTACCCAAAATTAGTAAGGCTAAGATCAGATGTTGACATCAATGTTTTGGGATTTCCTTGAAGATGTATCATTTCTTGCTTCTTGATTTTTTTCATTATTCACATTTTTATCTGTGGGTAGACTGATATGGTAGATATACCAGTAGCTTGCCAAAGCAGACAGGGAAATCTTCCTAAAAAGCTTCATGCTAAGGTTAGCAGGTAAATCATCCGTCTATATATGCTACCAGACCTCTGTCATGCAGCATACTCCTGAATAAGTAGACATGCAGGACCTTTGGTCACAGCTGATGAGGTCAGGAATAAGGGGCCAAGAGACCCTAAAGAAAGCAAGAGAGGCAGAGTATCTGTTCTGGAAATCTAGAGGGCTTTCCAAGTTCTGGTCCAAGAACATTCTGAAGACCAGCTGTGAAATTTGTCTTTATTAACTATTATATTTTAACTATTCATTAAATAGTTTTAAAGTTCAAGTTTCCTAATTTTAACTCTCAAAATATATAATTAAATTTTCATGTGGTTATTTTTCTTATAGTATTTTTATTCTCTAGAGTATTTTATAATCAACTATCCATGATAGAGACCCTAGGACTAATTTACATAAAACCATAACTGCAATAGTAATGATTCTGAACACAAGCCATAGTCTAGACTATTTTATATACTCTCTATGTATTTCTATACATACTTTTTCAATTGTTATCACTGCTTAATAGAACTGAACATCACCTCCAATTTTCAAATAAATAAATGAAAACACAGAAAGGTTCAATCACCTACCAAAATGTGCAAAGCTTATAGGTAATGCAAACAAACTTCAGAGCTGTGAAAGCCGACTGTGGAGCGAACATTGTAGCCTCTGTACTTGAATTCCTAGGCAGCAATAGCGCACAGTACATCTCTGCTTCAATTTATTCATAAGATGGAAATGGTAAGTTAGAGAAATTCCCAAATGGAAAACAGCCACAGCAGAAATACTGGTAAAGTGTTGATGTTATGGTATGAATATGAAGTGTATCCTCACTGGTGCACGTACTCAACCCAGACTGTGGCACTATTTGGGGGAAGGGAGGTTCTGAAGACTTTAGGATATAGTAGCTAACTGAAAGCAGTAAGACCCTGTGAACGGATTCTTGTGGATATCCTGGCCCTGGCCCTTTTTTTAATCTCCCTCTTGACTTCCTATGCACCATGAAGTAAATGGTTTTATCCACCACATACTCCCATTACCATGACTTTCTGCCCATGCAAAAGGGGCCAGGTTATCACTAACTGATACTCAGGAACTGTGAGCTAAACCCTATTTTTCCTTATCCACCTTGTTCTCTGTCAGAATCAGTGCAAAAGCAGCTAATATTGTTGGAAACTAAAAGTAACATCTGGGTCTGCAGATGCTAGAATCTGTAGGCTAGAATAACATTCTCCGTTTAGTGCCTGTGGAGGTTGTGAAAATCCTTTATGGATGATAAAGAAATGTGGGAAATATTCAAAGGAGGGTCAGAGGAGTGTTCTTATTTTTGCCCCTTTTTCTTTAACTTTATGCATAAAGGCATTTGCTAAGTAATCCCACATGAGTAAGCTTCCTAGTAGATGCAAATGTCCAGAACTATGTTATTCACACCATTGGAAATCTTGAGTACCAGTGTGACTTGCAGAGTGGATGAATGAGTGAGTAAGTGAGATTTCTACAATCTTATCAGAAGCTGAGTCTGACAACTCAATTAGATGTTAGCACTTTATTACCAGACTTGACACAGTAGTTAGGATCCCTCCATTGAATAGATATCTACCAAGATGGTGCCACAAGTTCTATTCCTAAGCCTTCCTCCTTGACAAGAGACATCCAACAGACAGATTGTGCTGTGTGCTGATTTTTATCTGCTGAGATAAGCAGAGTACCTTTTGTTACCTCAATCATAGTTCGATTTTGGCGGGGGGGAATACTTAGCATGGTTCATGGGACCTGCTGGTGCTTATCTTGGACTGTGTAGGAGATAAAATTTAAATGGTCAGGTGTACAGGGCCAGAAAAGTTAGAGATGCAGGGAGAAAATCATCTGGAAGAAATTATGATACAAGGCCATGGAAAGTGTCTAATAACAGCATGATGTGGTTTAGTGGCATTTATAGGGCAGCACAGGCTGTGAAGGGAAAACACAGCATCCTAGACTTGAGGCATCAGGGAACACATCGGTGACTTCCAGAGGCCGTAGTCATGACTGCTGCAATGATTTGGCCCATAGATGAGTCATTACCATTGTATGTGCATACAGTCAAATATCCAGGTTAAAATGAAAGAAATGATGTCAATGTAAAAGCTATAGCTCTCATCTAAAAGGAAATAAGAGATAGTTAATTCTAGAGTCTTTTTGAAGGAAAATGACTTTGGGATAAAGATTTAGCTAACTCCAAATTCCATATTCCAATGTGGAATCAGTTTCACAGGTTTTGATAGTTTTGCAGAACAAAGAAAGTCCTAAGTCAAGTCATCTTTAAAATAAAATGGTGGGTATACCAGAATGGTAGGTACAGAAGAAGGAGGAACTATTTTATAGGCCCAAAAGCAATCTTAGCTCTTGGACTAGTAGAAGCTGGTACTCTGCTAAATCAATAGCTTCTAGGAGGATTTTATTTATTATCATGATGTGTTAGTTCATATACAGAGTAGGACAAGGAATGGCTGTTTCCAGAAGATCAAAATTAGCCCGAGATAAGGTAATTAGTCTTTGGACCTACAAAATTCCAGTCTCTCCACAGAACTGAAATTCCAATTGTTCCCATCAGTATCTGCAGACACTGACTCCTTCCAGGACTTTATTTGTTTCACAGCCAGGCACAGATTCTTTTTAGGAATCTTCTTTCACAATGTTACACAATGTATCTATACAATGTTTTCACACATGGAAGCTACTAAGAAATGCAACTCATTCTTTTCCTTTTTGTAAGTGAATTAAAAATACTTGAAAATAGTAGAGACTGGAATCAGAGGTAGTTGTACTCACAACTGTCCTTCCTATGACTTTAGGGGTCCAGTTCCAGGACTCTATGTGCTTTGTACTGTTACTTGGAAATTTCCTAACTGCTGGGTCCCTATTGTGACATTTTACTCCAATAATGGCTCCTCTTCATAAACAACTTTTTGGTTCACACAACGTTAAGGGATAGTCTTGAAAAATGAATTGCTAAAAGGTCTTATTAATAAAAAACTCGGAGACAGATGTTGGGGTAAAAGTCCAAAGGTCAGAGGAACAGAACAAGCTCACCTCACCAACTCCTCAGCCTCCAGATATATATACTTCCTGTATATAAAGCCTATATTCTTTCTGTGCCCTGCCATCTCATTCCCTCTCTCCCCGGTCACATCACTTCTTCTTTCTGCCCAGCTCCCAGCTCTATCACTGCCTGTCTGTCTGTACAGACCTCCAGACCTCTATGGTTGTTAACTAGTGCTGAGAATTAAAGGCATGTACCACCATGCCTGGCTCTGTTCCCAGTGTGGCCTTGAACTCACAGAGATCTGTATGAATCGCTGCCTCTTGAATGCTAGGATTAAAGGTGTGCGCTACCACTGCCTGGCCTCTGTGTTTAATATAGTGGCTGGTGTTTTCCTCTGATCTCTGTGCAAGCTTTATTTATTAGAGCACAATAAAATACCACCACATAGTCTGTTTCATTGGAAGGGGAGCAGGTATATTAGATAACTTCAAAACATACAGTTGACCTGTCTGTCAGATTCTTTCATCATTGATCTAGTTTAGAACTTCTAAAGGTTATGTATGTGATGTGCCATACAAGTTCTTCTAAACTTGTAAAGTCACTTGGAAGGAGACAAACTTTGATGTGTAAGACAGTCTCCTACATTTCTGGGTGGGGCCTAGGAACATGACTCCTCTGATTTCTATTTAAGTTTTCCAAAGACCTCATTTTAGAAAGCCCTCTCATGGAGTTAACATCTATTTATCTCCCATGGCTTATAATAACTTTAGACTGAGTTCTGTTCGTAAATGTGAACTTAGGTTCAGAGAGAAGCTTGATAACCAACCACAGATCAACAGAAGAGTCACACATTAGACCCATCTGTCCTCCCACACAGATGGGTTGTCCTACAGTGAGAAGTGACCACCTTCAATGGGTGGGGAAGAACTAAGAACATGCTACTAGGAAAATGAGCTTTCATAATGTCTTAGATAAACCCATCATGGTGTTTAAAATATCACATACTTATAATTAGTTTTCCAGGGAGGCAAGTGATTGATACAGATGATTGGTATACACAGTTTCAAAACAGAATCTCTGATCCTGTGTGTGCTTATGGATGCTAAACTTACCAACACATTTGCCTTGTATTTTTTCATTTGCCTTGTTTTTTTGTTTGTTTTTTGTTTGTTTGTTTGTTTACTTATTGAAACCTCTACTATTCTATGTTAGGAGACTGTATGATCTACATCCCAAGAAGAAACTTGTATGGTGCATCATGTGGATAAAATTTTGCCCTATGTCCCATACTCTATTTTAATTCAGAGCATTTAGTTTTAGTACATATTAAAATTTGATCTACTACAAAGAATGACAAAATTAGTTTTGTAGAAATATTTTATGATAAAATGAATGAAAAGAGCTAATGCACAGCACTTTGTTTATCAATTCTTTTTCCAAAGAATTTTAATAAAACCCTCAATTTATAAATCCTGCTAAGAAGGAAAGCTCCCTAATACTAGCATTTAGGGAAACCAAACAGCGTATGAAATTCCAACTACCCCAGTGGGGTATAGACGGTCTAAGAAAACATATACTGTATATTTAGATGAGCTTTCAACCCCAGACTACCTCTGTACATTAAGAGATATTTTTCTTTCCTCATTAACCACTAGCTGCTGCATATATATTACTTTCCCTGGAATGTAAAATAAATCAAATAGGGAAATAGTTTTGGACCTTGAATTGATTAACTGTTTAGCCAACATTAGTCGAAGGTTCCCATTCAGACTTCTGGGAGCAGTTTCTTAAAGTAAGTACTTACAAGTTGCCTGCTATTTGCCTAAAGCAATGCTTCATCTCAACGTGTAGTGGGATGTATGGACATCAATGCTATTTCTTTGATGGCCTGCAACTATCCTTGCTCTTAGGAGAGCAGCCTTGTCTATCCTCAGCAGCATTCCTTGGCAAAGCATCTTGACTAATATGTTGCCTTCTTACACCTTGGTGGAAATATGGGGCAGTAGGAAACCCATATATGCAAGAGGATTCACTCTCTCCTGCTTCAGTGAGTCTGAGCCTTTAGATACATATCATATCTCAAAAGTTCTTAGCTTAGATCAGGTAAGTCTGTCATTAAACTGCCTACATTAAATGGTTAACTGTATTTTGTTTGTTTTTGTTTGTAGAAAAGTAGACTATTTCATGCAAATTCACTTTCTGATATACCACGATGTTCAAGACAGAAGTCAAAAGATGGAATGGGATGTTGGAGAATGAAGACATGCTAGGAATTTAGAAAGAAAATGTGTCCAATCTTTTGTAACTGAAGAAAACAGTCTCCAGAAAGGAGTGTCAGTCTGCATGAATACCTCACAGTATTTAGGAAACCTTTCCTCCCTCTTCTCAGCTCCTTCAGTTCTCGGTATCCCAAATGACCAGTGTCTACATTCCCCACAATGTCAACTCACACATTGCAAAATCACAGCTCCTTGTTCTGAGGATGCACGTCCCTGAGTAGATTAACAGTCATTTGCACAAACAGTGCTTTAAATAGCCTTTTTAAAGAAAGAAAATCATTCCCAGTACAACACATTGCAAACACAAGTCACACACATACACATTTGTGTGCTTGAGTACACACACACACACACACACACACACACACACACATACACACACACATAGACACACCATTCTAAGTGACTTAATAAACATCAGGTGTAGCCATGAGAAGAACCACTAACTCAGTTTTTAACTCTCTTCGATAGTCCTATCCTATATCGCTAGTCCTATCCTTTATCTTACTCGGAGACTGTAGACAAGGTGCCTTTGTGGGTTACAAGCTCTTTTTATCAGAATACATGGGGAGGGTGCAAAGCTTTGAAAAGACTCAGCCAGATGTGTATCTTTTTTAATGACTCTGGATCTCATCTTTATGTAAAAGATTACAAGGGTTTGGATTTAAACAGCATAGGATTAAAGTGTATATTCTGCCTGTCTGCCTTTGGCATTCCTAAGTCTAGCAGACTGTGTTCCCACAAAGTATTCCTATAAATATTGAAATTGTGTTTGTAAAAGGTGATCTAAAAGGAAGTAGTTTGTGAGGCGATCTCTATTACTTCACCTGTGTCTTTAAACTTCATCATTTACAAAATTTTAAACCCATTTTATATGAGTCTTGATACAATTTATTTAGTTGGGCAAGATAAATATCCTATAATTATAAACAAAAAATGTTATGTTTAAGACCCATTTCTCCAAAAATAAAATCTAGCATTTTGTGCACCTAACAATACTTTATCTACTGAGTGCCAGTAATAAATGCTAGATATCACCACATGGTAAATAAAGTATGAGATAAACACAGGCTTTCCCTATTGCAGTTGGTTGAACTTTCCTAGCAAGGAAATGCCCAAGAAATCCAAGGTAAAGCATGGAGGAGCCTCACAGATAAACCCTATTCAGTTTGAAAAGGACCAAGTTGAATTTTGTCTTTTAGGATGTGATTCAATGTATCAAGATAATAAATAAATGTAACTGATTAATATTAATCAAATAGGGAGGTTATCTTCATTAATTTACAAATGAGATGTACTAACAGCCTTTCTGCATACCCCTTGGGAGCTTCAGGTCACAGATGGTTATTATTCATCTAGGTGACCCTATCTATATAATCCTCTCTATTTTACCCATGTCTCCCAAAGCATTTAAATTGCTGCTATAGTACAATGGGCAGTAGGAATTCATCCAACTGAGGTGCAGCACTTTCGGAATGATTGTCCTTCCAAGACTGAATCGGGTAGAGGAAAACCCACACTCTGCTTAAGACAACATACAGAACTAGAAAGTGACCACAGATCTTCTTTCAGGCTGTTGCAAAGAAAGAGGGGATTTGAATAAATACACATTTAACTAAACCTTAGAAAGGAGAGTGCATTCAAGAAACCAGTTTCTATCTACCCACAAGGAAGAGGTCCTGTCCTGCAGAGTGGAGTTGGGGAACCTCCATCAGCAACCATCAGTGTGGGCAGCTACAGTTTTCAGAAATCTCTACTTCACATAGGTGTGCTTGGATGATGTACAGCTGAAAGTGATTTCACGGGTGCCCATCAGTCCTGGCACATTGTTGGCCAAGCAGGGTGTTATGGGCTGCCTGTGAAACCCCATCCAAAGACAATATAATAGTAGTTTTCTTGGCTTTAAGACAGCTCAAAGGAGCCGGGCGGTGGTGGTGCATGCCTTTAATCCCAGCACTCAGGAGGCAGAGGCAGGCGGATCTCTGTGAGTTCAAGGCCAGCCTGGTCTCCAAAGCAAGTTCCAGGAAAGGTGCAAAGCTACACAGAGAAACCCTGTCTCAAAAAAAACAAAAAACAAAAAACAAAAAACAAAACAACAACAACAAAAAAAAAAAAAAACAGCTCAAAGGAAAACTGGTGCGGTAAAATCTGTTTACTTTCAAACAGGTAATGTGGCGTCTTTCTTGAGCCCCGATTCCTCTCTGTTCTTTAACTTCATCCACTTTATACATCGCACAGTTCTCCCTGAGCCAAGGATTAAAATCTAACTGGCTTGAAAGATGAAGAAGAAATTTTGTGTTGCAAAGACATGATAGTATTTTAAAGAAGTCTGGAATTTTCCAGCATCTTCTTTTGGTTTTTTTTGGTTTTTTTTTTTTTTGGTTTTTTTTTTTTTCGAGACAGGGTTTCTCTGCGTAGCTTTGCGCCTTTCCTGGAGCTCACTTGGTAGCCCAGGCTGGCCTCGAACTCACAAAGATCCGCCTGGCTCTGCCTCCCGAGTGCTGGGATTAAAGGCGTGCGCCACCACGCCCGGCTCTCCAGCATCTTCTTGAGATGTTCAGTGTCATAAAAACAGGTACTTTTTGATACATCATTGCCATTCCAGCTATTATCTGTACCCCAATGTTCTGTACATCGGACAGCAGTGTGCTCCCAGGAGCTATTGGTTATCAGCCCTGTGAAATCTGGTATTTAGAAAATTATCATGAATAAAGTCCATCACTATGTGTGAGTTCTTCATGTATGCTCGAAAAATAAACTTATCTTACAATAGTTTTTAAATTTATAAAAAATTGCAAAGACAATACCCTGAGTTTCTGTGCATCCTACACAGTCCTCTTGTCAGCTCACATTAGTATTTCACATTTGTCAGCTAGCAAACTAATGTGGATACATTAATAAATATTAATATAAATTAAATCAACATGCATTAATATTAATGTAAAATAAATGTTATTAAAGTCTATACTTGATTCAGATGTCCTCATTGGTGCCCTGGGACCTTTTTCTGTTTCAAGTTCTCATCCAAAATCTGTATTACAGTAATAATCCCATCTCCTCAGGCTGCTATAGACTGCACATGCGCTTACCTTTTTCTAATGTTTGTGTCACCTTTTGCAATTTTAAGGCTGGTGTTTTGTAGTGTAACCTTGGCTTAGGTTTGTCTGATGTTGTTCTCATGGAGTTACAGGTCTTAAGGGAGAAAACCAGAGAGCAACACTGACATGTTTATCTCATCATGTCAAGGGCAATGCTATGCCTATACTTCATCTCTGTTGAGCATGCCCTCTTGCCTCATGGTCGATTGCATTGCCAGGTTTCTTATTTTAAAATTACTTCTTTTGTGCTTTGGACAGACTACATTCAGGAAATGGAGAGTCATAACACATCTCCTTGAAGTCAAAGTACATACAAAATTTTTCTTTGAATAATACTGCATGCCAAATATCTCTATTAGTTTACTGTTTTAATCCTTTATATACTTAGCATTTATGAGACTTTGAGATATTTTTTCAGCATTGTTTTATTATTTTATTTTATTTATATTTATTTTTATATATGCTATTATTTTTATTAAATATTATTTATATTTATAATATTATTTATTCAGAAGTCCAAATTGTTCCAGCTTTTTAAGTAAAGATTTTAGTAAAAAATTATGGAATACCTGTTATGTATAAACTATGCTAAAATTAAAGATATATAAATTGAGCATGGTATTAATAGTCAAGGACTAATGAATTAGAATATACAGAAAAGGCAGAATCTACTCTAAGTGAACCTCTCAGGTAAGACAGGCAATGCCAAACCTGAATTCAGATGCACTAATAAATACACCTTTAACCTTGGGCTAGTCACTAATTTTGATTCTATATTTGAGGAGATTGAGATATAGCTCAGCAGAAGAGTACTTGCCTAGTAATAGGTTTCATCCCCAGTAACACAGAGAAAGAATAAAAAGAATGAGAGAGAGAGAGAAAGAGAGAGAGAGAGAGAGAGAGAGAGGGGGGGGGGGGAACAAGGATAGGAGGGAGGGAGCGAGGGAGGGAAAGGAAGAAAGAAGAGATAGGGAGGGCAGGAGGGAAGGAGAAAGGGAAGGAAGGGGGTGGTGGAAGAAAAGACGGAAAGAAGGAAATAAAGAGGGGCTGCTGGCTAGTTTTATGTCAACTTGACACTAACCAAAGTCATCTGAAAGAAGGAAGCCTCAATTGAGAAAAGGCCTCCATAAGTCCTGGCTGTAGGTACACCTGTAGGGTAGTTTCTTAATAATGGAATGATGGGAAAGGGCCCACGCCATTATAGGCAGAGCCATCTCTAGGCTTGTGGTCCTGAGGTCTATAAAAAAGCAAGTCATAAGGAACTAGCCAGTAAGCAGCACCTCTCCATGGCTTCTTCATGAGCTCCTGCCTCCAGGTTCCTGTTCTGTTTGAGCTCCTGTCCTGACTTCCATCGAGATACTGAACAATGATGTGGAAGTGTAAGCCAAATAAACCCTTTCCTCTCCAAGTTGGTTTTGGTCATAGTGTTTCATTGCAGCAACAATAAGCCTGACTGAGGGAAGGAAGGAAGGAAGGAAGGAAGGAAGGAAGGAAGGAAGGAAGGAAGGAAGGAAGGAAGGAAGGAAGGAAGGAAAGAAGGAAGGAAGGAAGGAAAGCGATGAAAAGATAATTACTTTTTTTTGTTTTGTTTTTTGTTTTTTATTTTTCAAGACAGGGTTTCTCTGTATAGCTTTGCGCCTTTCCTGGAACTCACTTTGTAGACCAGGCTGGCCTCGAACTCACAGAGATCTGCCTGCCTCTGCCTCCTGAGTGCTGGTATTAAAGGCATGCGCCACCACCACCACCACCACCACCCTGGCTGAAAATTACTTCCTATGAGTGTTTAGAAGATCAAGTTAAAAATCAATTTATATATAAAAATCAATATATATAAGAACATGAACTTTAGAGCCAAACTTCCTTGGCTCATTCCCTGCACTGTCCGTTATGTAACGTTAGCAGCCTGCTAGTTCTAGTTTTCATAGCCTATCACAAAGGAAAATGTTTGGACACTGGATGGCTCGTAGAGGTAAACATCAAGAAGGCTGATGTTTACACCAAGTTTATTATGTATTTTAAGAGGTGGGATGTTTAAGGCTGATGCAGAGAGAATTTTCAGCTGGAAAAAAATGAGTCATGGGCACATTTCAGGACATTGAGATTCATTATTAATGGTTAGGTAGAAGATGTCATCAAGAAATGAGACGTCACCAGGACCACGTAGCTTTAGGATCTACAGCAATGACCTACTGTGAGTGACTGCCTGAGCCTCCAAAAACTATTTCATACATGTAGCATGAAAATGATTGTTCTGAGCCCCCAGAAATTAAAGTGTAGAAAAAACACACAGATTGTAGGAAGTTTTTGTCTCAGTTACTAAACATACTATACAGTATAAATTAACTGTTGATGTAAATATCTGCCTCTCTTTTGAATCTGGAGTTATGTTTGATCATGGCCCTACCTCATGGAATCAAGCAGAGTAGATGTTAAGTAAATATTTGCCTTACAAATGAATAATAGATAACATGTTTTGTTAGTGTTTATTAAAAGTTAATATCCAATAAAGTTCTTAACAATGGAACAACCATCAAGTATGGTTGAGATCAAGTGAATTCCATTCATTATTGAAGACTTGGAGGTGTAACCAGGAGTAGCTAAAAAGAAAATTGGCTTAGGAATGAGACACCCTTCCTGCTTCTCTTTATTCCTGTCACATCAGCTTCGTGTCTTGCAACAATTGGAGTTATTTGTTCCTTACTCAAGCACATCCCTGTCTGGCATTCAAGAAACCTGTGACTCAACTAAGATAATTCTCCAACCGATAACTAGACTTTTATGCATGATTCTTGAGACCAATAGAAAGAAAATCTCCATTTTTGAACACTGGAGCCCGTTTTCTTGGTTAACTCTTCACACTATCAAAGGGTTATTTTTAAATATAACCACTAAATTTACGACATCCTACAGCATGAGAATAGCACCATGAAAGAGAAAGCAGATATGAGCATTTCACAACCTCAATTATTTAGTGGTGATCATTAATTATGAGCAAGACTGTATCCAATACACCATCAGCTCAGGTTCTAGACACAGATTTCTGATCTCAGGGCACAGGTTCTACCTGCCCATTGTTTCTGGCTATGGTGTCCCCATGGAATGGCTTTCCTTTGACTTCTTATAGCAAGAAATACCTAATACACACGTCCTATTATAGAATTCCTTTGCTTTTATAGGTCTTCTGTGCCCTGCTGTGGTCCTCTCCTCTATATAGAGATGTGGTACAAATGCCAAGAGTTCCAGATGCCCTATCCCCTCAAAACTGAGCATGTGTGGCAATTGTCTGATGTATCCACTTTAAGATAATGACATGCATTTGGCTTGATCTGTTTGGGAGGCAGCTGTGTGTTGGTGCCGGGTCCTGGGCTCGTTGCATGAGTTGGCTGTTTAAATCCTGGGACCTATGCAGGGACGCTTGGCTCGGTCTGGGAGGGGGGGACTGGACCTGGCTGGACTGAGTCTACCAGGTCGATCCCGGTCCTCGGGCGAGACCTTGATCTGGAGGAGGTGGGAATGGGGGGTGGGGTGGGGGAAGGGGGAGGGGGGCGAGAGTGGGAGAACAGGGGAATCTGTGGCTATTATGTTGAACTAAATGATGTTGTAAAATAAATTTACTAAAAAATAAAAAATAAAAAATTTTAAAAAAAAGATAATGACATGATGTGTCCATTCCTGTGGTGGTGGACACTTACAATCATGGCATGGCATACCCATTCTGGTGTTGATAATCAACACTTCTGGCATGGTGTGTATCCATTCTTTTGGTGGTGATGACTGACAATCAGGGCATAGTATGTCTCTAATTGTGATAGTGACTATATAAGTCTTCATTTTTATATTCTCTTACTTTATTTCTCTGGTAGAAATGAATGGATAGTAAACAAAGGAGAAGAGACATTTTAGTTAGATCTTGCTCTACTGTGGGAAGCAGCCCTCACCATGATTTTTACCAAGGAAATGGCTGGAAGAATTTTGTAAGAAGGAAAGACACATGCTTCAGGTATGTGCTATGGAGAACACTGGAATGGGGAAGCTCGGCAAAGGCTGACTGGAAACAAAACACCCCATACATATTTCTTACTTTTTTCCTTACTGTGACAAAACACCTAACAAGAGATGATTTAAGGAAGGGGGTTCATTCCAGCTGTTGGGTCCAGAGGATTCTTTTTCCATCCTGTTAAGCAAAACCTGCAGTCATATTGCTTCCATAGTCAGGAAAAAGGAAGAAAATAGGAAGTGGGAACTAGGCTATCAGACCTCAAGGTCTCCAGTGACACACCTTCTCCAGGAAGACCCTACCTTCCCAAGCAGTGCCACCATCTGAGGACTAGTGGTCAAATGTGTGAGCCTGTGGGGAAAGGGTCACATTTAAATTACAATAGCACATTGTAGACTATGAGGGCATATTTGGTCTTCTTTGATTAGGTTAGAAATGGAGACAGAGAAGTCATTAGTTATTTATCAATTCCTAGTACTCTTAATGGATAAGCAATATGACTGCAAGTTTTACTTAACAGGATGGAAGCTATTGTCCATTTTCCTGGAATGTAGTGAAAGGAGCAATCCCATGACCTACAAGTCTGACCTGCAGGAGGCTGGGCTCTGGGCCTACTTACTTTGAACAAGAAGGTGGCTTTCCAGAGTTGGTGGTTGTAACTCATGGACCATTGAACATTGATGTAATCACTCTCTCTCTTCTTTGCTTATTTTTTACTTCCTATACTATAAATCTGTGATGGCTATTCTTGATTGTCAACTTGACTACATCTTGAATTAACTAAAGCCAAAGCAGCTAGGCTCACCTATGAGGGAATTTTTTTGATTGGATGATTTGAGATCAGAAGACCCACCTTAAATTTGGGCCACACCTCCTGTAGCAGCCTATATAAAGGACATGAAAGAAGGAAATTTTTGCTCTTTGCTTGCTTATCCTTGGTCCCTCACTTGCAAGTTCATTCCTTCACTTGTATAAGAGCCTACTTATTCAATATTCTAATATATAATGAAGATAAGCTGAGAACCTCAGCCTCTTGGACTGGAAAACTATTGGATGCTTGCACCTTCTGTGGGGAGAGTCATTTTCAGACTAGCTGGATACAGTCTGTAAGCCATTATAATAAATCCCATATTTATTCTATCAGTTCTGTTTCTTTATAGAAACCTTACTAATGAAATACTTTTTCTAATTTTTGTTCTTTTGAATGTCTTTATGTGTATGCCTTTTTCTGAGTCCATTAAAGATTGGGAAAAGAAAGTATGGAATGCAGCCAAGGTTCACTGTAGAAGGAAAAACATTCCTTCAATTATGTCTCAGTAGCTCCTATCGAAAATAAAGGATGGATAAATTGAACAATTTCATTTCTTCGAAATATGCAGTGATGTTTGTTTTTATGATAAAATATTAAATGCCACGTTGCCATTTGGCTATATCCAAGCATGACATTAAAATGCCTTCTTGTGTAAGTTTCCTAGAAAATAGAGAATTTGAATGTGCAAGTATGACTGTGTATCTTTTGAAGATGAGATTAAATGTAGCATGATTCAGTTCTTCCTTGCTGGACTTTGCCAAGGCATAGAACTATTTTGAGAAAAGCAGCAGAAAAAAAATCGGCATAGACTGAAACAGTTACTTCCAAAGCATTTACTCTCTTTCATTTTGGAACTATGAATGGAGATTAAATGTGACTATTTAGCATCTATTGGAAGATGCAATCAGATCTAAAAGAGATTAGATTTCAAAGAAAGTGTATGTCTTCTATCTTCTTGGATATCACCAAATGTAGGGATAAGCTTAGCAGTCAGCATCAAGAGAGGGAACCCACTTCAATTGAGAACAAGAGCTAAAATTGTTATATGGTACCTACTCCTAGGTGCTAAAGACCTATAATCAAGCTAATGGAAAATAGCAATATTCATGCTTATAAGGTTTGCAAAACTTGTGACTCACACTTTATCATGTGAAAATTACAGTTAATTTAATTCTTCCTTTCTCTTGGACTTTTTTAAGCTGGTTACAGAGTGATACCTTTTGCTTAAAACACCTGGAGCATCTTTCCCCCATGAACTCTTAACTCAGCACAGTACCTGGTTTGTCCAAGGAAAAGAAGCATCACTGTCAGTTCAAAACTCTAGGAGGAGGCAGGCAGGTGAGCCACACTATCACAGCTCCCATCTGAACAAGGCTACCCTTGAGCAGCATTTTGAAGGTGATCTAACTGTGCTAGCTAAATCATTGTTCACAGTAATTTTACTAATGCATGCCCTCCTGAATTTAAAATGTGTAGTAAGTCATTCCTTATGGCCAATTGCTTACATTATCTAGTAGAACAGAAATGTATTCACATATATTGGTGTCATCCATTGCTGGATCTACCAAATTAGCTCTTACTTTTATAATCCTTTAAAATTCCCATCAACAAAATTAATGCATGGTTAGCCAATATACATAGTATAAAACATAAAACCAAATGTTGATAGTTTTAGCTCATATTTTCAGTTATTATTCCATGAATGTAGTTGAACAACACACATGAACCAAGAGCCAGGCTATGTTGTTCCATGTACTATGATATGACTTGTGTGTGGATATATTTATTTGAATGGCTGACAACAAAATTATGCTCCCATTAACTTACAAAAGATACAGAAGTAAATTCTTTTCTCTGTAGAGTACACTGAGTCTAGAGTTTCATAAGAACCACACTTATATGGGGCACTAAAAAAACCTTTATATAGAAGTATCATTGTTTTATAATACAGTGAACAGGTTTTCCTGCAAACAATAGCATCATGTTCCTGTTCTAAAGCATTCATTGATGCATCACTTGTGGCCCATGGTACTTCTGACCTTCAGACTATTTGGTGCAGTCTGTCTGATTTTCCACACGTCACCTGGAGACAATGGCCTGTGCCATCCTGGTTGTCATACAGTCCTGTTGAGAAGTACCTTGGGATTTTATTTGATGTGTCATGCATGACAGGAGGAAAGCATTCCTGCTAATCACCAATTCAATAAACAAATAGAATCAGCTATTTGACCAATACTTGAAAGTATTTGCCTACAATAATTCCTGAGGTCAGAGATGATTGCTTCTCATATCCCTATTCTTTGGGCATGCAGTATAATCTCTTGATGGTTTTCATACACTTGCACTGTACCTGTGGATTGTTTGTCTCATGAGGTATCATGTCTGATCTCTTCATTGCCATGTCAACAAGGAGATGATCTTGTATAGGCATCACTGTTTTATGAGGAGGACTCTCAGCATGTTCTCGATAACAGATTGTTTCAAAGCTGGATAGAGTTTGAGGGACAACAGCATATTTCAAAAATGGCAGCAGCACTTATAAAACTAATGACAATCCATTCTTCAAAGAAAGCCAGTGCCCTTTAAAAGTTTCTATTCATCATCATGCAAGATTTTGAAATACAATTAATGGTCATCAAAGCCTCCTGGCTTCTGGGCTAATCACATACAATAATTTACAATCTAGCCCTACAATGCACTTTTCTGCAGGTCAGGAGTTTGTTTCAGTTTGATTTGGTCTTCCTTTTTAATTTTTCTTTGCTATTTCACAATTCAGCATTCCCTTGGATTTCTTGCTATATTTGACACCCACCATCAAGCATTGATACATATAGACCTGAGAAAGCTTAACTCTGAACACATAGAAATGGAGCCACATTGGGCTTCCTAGTCTTACAACCTCACACCAGCAGCAGTGAATAGACTTGTCTCCTGACAGCTGCCTGTGAGATGGAGCTGGCCACCAGCCACCATGAACTAAGCAACCTGGTGGATTTCTCAATCTTTCCAATGGGCCATGGCGCTAAGAAGTTTCTCCTAGCCTCTGACTGCAGGATTGAGAACACAGCCACAGGCTTAAAAACACAGCTATATGCTACTTAACATTGTTTCTCAGAATTGGGGCGGTAAGTGTGACAGGTTGGTACCTGTGCCATGTTCAAAAGGTGAGCAGGGCAGAGCCAGCAGCCAAAGCCATGCTTTTGTTCTAGCCATGCAGCTTAGTTTAAAAACTCCCCTGGTCAGAAAACAATTAAATATACACAATAAAAGAGATTCAGATGGAAAAATCTCTAAACAGGTTATCATGTGTTTAAAAATATGCATATGTTTCAGAGAGAAAAGAAAAGGGTAGAAATGGAGTAATTAAAAAAAAAAGAAGAAGCCATGTAAAGATAGGAAATACACAAAGAGTCTGGATGCTATATATTATTGTGTTGTCTTTGAGATTTTTAACTACAGAGAGATATTAGGTTGTGGAGACTGCTAAGTTAACCCAGCATGAGTATTTTAAAGGTATCTTGACTTCAAATTTTGGGTCTAAAAATATGTTGCTTTGGAAAATAAGTTCTGCTTTTGTTTCCACACAAGATGAGAAGCTGTGGATTTTTTTCCAGGTTAATAGGGTTCCATCAAGGAAGATTCCCCTAAGAGGTCTCCTTTGGGATCTATGGCCCAGATGATGCAACATTCAGAACAGCTTCAAGGCAACTGGCTGAGACAATGCAGCCTCACAGATTACTCCAGTCAAGACTTGACCATAATCCTAAATTTTCTCAGGGTCCCCATAAAATTAACAGCACCCCCAATCAGAAGGAAGTAGCCTAGAAAACTACACTCACATTCCCATAAAATGGATTATGGATGCTTGTCTATGTTAGGGGGTTGGTTACAAATTGTTATTGGTTATAGTCAATCTCTTTCTAAAAAAAGAAAGGGGGATATGGTACAGAAATGATAGGACAAAAGACTAGATTATTGAATCTACTTTAATCCAAAAAACAACTATTACTCTTACGTATTTAACATTAATATAGACTTTGATTTATTGATACAAATTTAAAGTTCATTTTATTTTACTATCTGTGCATTTCTTCTATTGTTTAGAGTATTATGTTTATGTAGCTTATTTAAAAATGTAATATATATAATTAAGAAATAAACTTAATAGTTATCTTAATGGTCAAACTTATAGCCATGTTCGTTAGGTTTTATAGATATGAAAAGATATATTTTGGATGGATAGGTAATCTTCAAATACTTTAAAGAACTACAGAATATGGCATTTAAAAAGTTTTAAGAACTTAGACTTTTCTGGAAATTGAGACATGTCTGTTCCTGGTAGCACCAATCTACTTCAGAGAAGATGATGGGCATCAAAGAAATTTCATACGGAGTTTTCTTTCTTTGTGGCAAAAATTAGCCATGTGGGCAAAAAACTGATCATGCCTGGACTGCTTGACAGTATGTTGTATTAACTGGACATACATGACCCATAGAAAAATAACCAATAAACTTTGCCAGAACAAGACGAGATGGTCCTTCAGTTCCTGCTTCATAGAAGATATTCTACAGAACACAAAGGAAAGTGACTGATAAACTTTGAATTGCTGTGTAAAGGCTTTAGTTTGATAGAGTCGCATTTGTGCTTTTCACTGTTACTGCTTGTAGTGGCATAAACAATGCCTTGAAGTGTCTTCCCCATCATGTTCTTGCTGCCTTCACTCTTTTGTGTCTGACAATCAGACTTTTGATCCATTTTGAGATTTGCATTGGGTGACAGATGGAGGTCAAGTGTCCATCTTCACATTTTGCAGAACTTCTTATTCTCCCATGTGGGTTTTAGCACATTGAGGAAATTCAGTCAGCAGCAAATGCATGGAATTCTTTTACTTTATTGTCCTGTTTTCTGCATCTGCCTTTGTAATATATTTTAATATTAAGAAGTATGATGGCGCCAGGTGGTGGTGGCGCACGCCTTTAATCCCAGCACTCAGAAGGCAGAGGCAGGCGGATCTCTGTGAGTTCAAGGCCAGTCTGGGCTACCAAGTGAGTTCCAGGAAAGGTGAAAAGCTACACAGAGAAACCCTGTCTCAAAAAAAAAAAAAAAGTATGATGGCTCCAGCTTTGTTTTCTTTTTTGTTTAAAATCATTTGGTTGGTCATAGTCCCTTGTGCTTCCATTGATTTGGAATTTTTTTTATTCTGTAGAGAATACCATTGGTATTTTAGTACTAATGACATTGAATTTGTAATTTGTTGTGAAGAAATATCATGACCAAGTTAACTTTTATAAAAAGAAAGCATTTAATTGAGATTGGAAGCTACCTTACAGTTTCAGAGGTTTAGTCCATTTTCATCACAGCAGGGAGCATGGTGGTAGACAGATATAGTACTGTAGAAGTAACTGAGAGCTATATCCTGGTCTGCAAGCAGAAAGAGAGAGACTGGACCTAACATGGGCTTTTGGGGATTTTGTTTGGAGGCAAAGTCTCACCATGTTGAATATGTTGGCCTCAGCCTTTGAAGTAGCTGAAATTACAGATATGTTCCAACACATCCAGATCCAAGGAATATATTAGCTACTGTGAATGGAATTGCTTTCAGGGTCCCTTTCTTAAAGCTACCACCTTTTCAGTATAAAATGTTTATTTCCAAATGTATTACAGTTTCTATTGCTTTGATGAAAAAGTATAATCAAAGCAACTTGGGAAGGAAATGGTTTATTTGGCTTATGTTTCCATATTACTGTTCATCTTGAAGGAACTCAGGATAGGAACTCCAACAGGTCAGGAACCTGGAGGCAGGAGCTGATGCAGAGGCCATGGAAGAACACTACTTACTGTCTTGAACTTCATGGCTGACTCAGGCTGTTTTCTTATAGAATCCAGGACTATTAGCCTAGGGGATGGCACCACCTACTATGGGATGGGTCCACCCCATCAATCCCTAATGAATAAAATGTCCTATGCTGTGGGATGGTCTGTATGTCAAATAAAACACTGATTGGCCAGTGGCCAGGCAGGAAGTAGGTAGGACAAGGAGAGAGGAGAATTCTGGGAAGCAGAAGGCTGAGGCAGAGAGACACTGCCCGCTGCCGCCATGACCAGCAGCATGTGAAGTCGCCGGTAAGCCACTAGCCACATGGCAAGGTATAGATTTATGGAAATGGATTAATTTAAGCTATAAGAACAGTTAGCAAGAAGCCTGCCACGGCCATACAGTTTGTAAGCAATATAAGTCTCTGTGTTTACTTGGTTGGGTCTGAGCGGCTGTGGGACTGGCAGGTGACAAAGATTTGTCCTGACTGTGGGCAAGGCAGGAAAACTCTAGCTACAGTCCTACAACCATATCTCAGGGGGTTATTTTTTTCAATTGAGGTTCTCTCATTTTAGATGACTCTAACTTGTTTCATGCTGGCATAAAACTACTCAGCATACCATATGTAGATACTGTACCCTACAACTTTACTAAGTTGGTTCTACTTATCTCTCAGGGGAGCTTTGGGTGCTTTATATAGAGTTACATGTCATTTTCACATAAATACCTTGGGTCCCTTCATGCACAAATGTTTTTTTGTTTGTTTATCATACCGAATTGCTCCAGTTGATATTTCCAGTTCTATGCTGAAAGAGTGCTAAGCATAGACATCTTTTTTTTTTTTTAAATTCTATTTTAAAGGAGAGTCTTTAAGTGTCTTTGTGTTGGGAGTGGTATTGGTTGATTAGTTTTACATGTATAGCTTTTGTTGTGCTGAGGTGTGTTCTCTTTATACTTAAATTCTTTGAACTTTTATCAAGAAGAGATACTGAATTTCATTAAGTTTTCTGCATCTATTGAGATTATCGTATTACTTTGTTCTTTGATACTTTGTTGGTGTGATATACTACACTTATTTATTTGCATGTGTTAAACAAACCATCTTCCACCCCTGGAATTATCAAGGGATCAATCCCATAAGATATGTATACCCAATACTAAAGCAAATTCAATGCAATTATTACATATAAAGAGACCTTAATCATTTACAACAGTAGAATTCACCAATAACCCATTTATTGCTTATAACCATAAGCAAAAATGATTATTCAGATGAAGAATACCAACAAAAAAGCACAACTGTTAAATTATAACCTTGATGTACTAGAATTTTTAAAAAGTATTTTATCCAACAGTCGTAAAATTCTCCTGTTGATTCACACATAATATATGAAATCAATCATACACTAAGTTACAAACCAAGAATCAAAAAATTTCAATTCTGACCACAATCAAACAAATTCAGAGTTAAACAATTAAATAAAATTTAATAATTATGTAAATTTACCAAGATCTGAAAAACATGCATTTTAATGAACAGTGGGTCAGAAATAAAAAACAGCATAATAAATTTCTTGAATTAGATGAAAACAGAAACACAGTAAGACAAGCCTCATGGGAAACAGAAGAGGCAGTGCTAAGAAAGGTTTAGAGCAACAAAAGCAAAAAAAGTCTTCTTACATTTGAAAAATTAATAATCCTTAGTCAAATGATAGTCAAAGAGGACACTTGTGGGGAATCCAGAAATAAGTTAAAATTGGATTGTGGCATTTATGAGACAGTAAAAGCAGAGATGACAGACTTCTGTTGCTGGAGAGCTTCTCTCCAGGTTCCCCAAGCCCCGCAGTCCCACAATCCACTTATAAAATAATCACTCAGATGCTTATATCACTTATAAACTGTATGGCCGTGGCAGGCTTCTTACTAACTGTTCTTTTATCTTAAATTAACCCATTTTTATAAATCTATACCTTGCCATGTGGCTGGTGGCTTACCAGAGTCTTTACATGCTGCTTCTCCTGGCGGTGGCTGCAGTGTCTCCCTCCTCAGCCTTCTGCTTCCCAGAATTCTCCTCTCTCCTTGTCCCACCTACTTCCTGCCTGGCAACCTACTTCCTGCCTGGTCACTGGCCATCAGTGTTTTATTTATATAGAGCAATATCCACAGCAGACTTTGGTACTTCCATTCGGGATAAAAAACAAAACAAAACAACAACAACAACAAAAATTTACATTCATAACACCAGTATCTACAAAGAGAATAACCCAGTTGTTAGGACAGAAGACTTCTGAAACCAGCCCTAATGAGTTAAAGAAAGGCTTACAGATTGCCACAAAATCAATTAAATAGGGGAAAAAATCAGTTCAATAATTTGCTGGTTGTTTGAAGACCAATAATACAAGCAAAAAATCTAAGAATACTTCCAAAGAAAAGATAGCAGGAAAATACAAGTGGCCAATTTGGGGGGAATAAAAAACAGAAAATACTGGTACAGATGTTTCAAATATGAAAAGCCTAATTTTGTATCACTGTGAAAGAATTCCTGACAGAACCAATTACTGATGAGAAAATATTTAATTTGGCTTCTGGTTTCAGAGGGATTCAATCCACCACAGCAGCATAAAGCACAGTGAAATGGGTCAGACCATGTTGGCCAGATCATATAGCAACAGCTTATTCATGTGGTGGTGTGCCAGGAGGCAGATCAAGCAGTCTCAGAAGTGTGGTGGGTAAAGATTCCAAAGGTCAACTCCTCCTCACCTGCCTTTGTCGGTTATTCTCTACTCCCCCAAACTCACAGCTATGGAGTGGTACCATAGGTCAGAGGCTAAGCTTGACTCCCAAAACTGCCAAAAATATTAACAAATAAATTTGAGCAATAAATGAAAATAACTATATAAGTTGGACATCTATACTGTTTTAGTATTTAAATTTAATCAATTCAGTTTATTAAATTGACAAACTAAATAGATGAATCACTTGATTGTATAAATTCACAAATGCATAGCATCAACTAACATTGATCATATATCATGATCGTCTTGGTTTTACTTCAGGAATGTGAGCAGTGCAACATGAAAACATCAGTACAGGGAATCTACCACATATGTAGGCTTGGGACTAATACCACATGTTCATCCCAGTAAGTTCAAAAAGACCTTTGGCAAATACCATCATACCTTCATGACAAAAGCCCCAAATAAACTAATAATAGATACATACTTCTAAATACAGACTATATAGGACAAACCGTAAGCCAACATATTAAATGAAGGTAAACTAGAAAGCATTTACTCTAAATCAGAAGACAAAAGTGTCCAATCCCTTCAATCTTTTTCAAAATAGTACTTGAAGTGTAAAGCAATAATCCAAGAGGGAGGAAAATAAGAGAGGAAGTGAAGTATCCCTGTATCCAAATACGAGCCCATATTTCAAAGACCCTGAAGACTCCCCCTGAAAACCCTAAGTCTTGATAAACATTTTCAGCATACATAAATTGTTGCTTGTCTGTTTACTAATAAAAGATACAATGAAAATTAAATCAGAAAAATGCATTCACAATAGCCTCCTAACATACTAAACATAAACTTAACAAAGGAGGTTAAAAAAACAACAACTCTATAATGGGAAACTTTAAAACACTAAAGAGAGAAGCTGAATAAGACACTAAATCATAGAAAGCTGACCCATGCTTATGGATAGGAAGAACGGATGTAAAAATTACTATATACCCAAATTAAAAGCAGCCCCTTCCAAAACTCTAAGGATATTCTTCATCTAACTAGTGGAGAGGAAATCCTAAAATTTTTATGAAAGTTCAAATGACCCCAAAAAGCAAGGGAATCCTAAGCTGAAAAGGCAATGTTGGCATTATCACAATATCTTAAATTATACTAGAGCCATAGAAGCAAAAGCACCATGTTACTAGCATGTTATTGGCATATGGTATACCAACAGAATAACTATGGTAGGATGGGATGGAATGGGATAGTGTGGGGTAGAATGGGATGGGATGGAATGGAATGAGATGGGATAGGTGTAATCATTTTCCTCCCTATGACTGTGATAAAACACCAAGACAGAAGCAATTTATCAAAGTGTTTAATTGGGCTTAGAGTTCCAGCAGGTTTGTATTTATGACAGAATAAAGACATGACAGCAGCTGAGAGCTCACATCTTAATAGTATAGGCAGGAAGCTGAGAACACACTGGGAATGGTAGGAGTGTTTGGAAACCTCAAAGTCTGCTCCCAGTGACATACCTCCTCCAACAAGGGCACACCTCCTAATCCTTCCCAAGCATTTCCCCTAAGTGGGGACCACGTATTGAAATATATGATACTATAGAAGCCATTCTCATTCAACCACCACAGTAGGGAGGGCAAAATAGGGCAGAATAGAATAGAACAGAATAGATGGAATAGAAACGATAGTAGAGTAGAATAATAAATAGATACAAACCCATGCATCTACAATTATCTTTTTCATTGTCAAACTTACCTTGGAGAAGAGACAGCTAGAATACTTCTCAAATAGATAGCTCTATAGAAGCTGGATATCCATATGTAGAAGAATGAAATAAATCTCTAGCTCTCATCTTGTACAAAGATTTCAAAACATATCAAAGACTTTAATGATGACCTTAAACACAGGGAGTGCTAAAGAAAACCATAAAGAATAATTTAAGGACATAAAACATACATAGTCAAGGGCTTTCTTAAGAAGGCTCCAATAGCTTAGAAAATAATGCACTGACTGATGGGATTGTGTCAAATAAAAGGTTCTGGACAGGAAAGGAAATGAACAGAGTGAAGAGTCACTTCAAAGAATTGGAGAAAGTCTTCCAAGGAAATATTAATGGAATTATTTTATATGTTAGATCTCGAGTCTCATTGAATTGTTTATTTGTCATGTTTATTACTTTTTGTGCTTTCTTTTTAAGTGTTTTCCCATTAACTAATTGAGTTTTATTTGAATTCTTTCATTAATTTATAACATTTACCTGTGTGCCTCATCATGTTTTATATTAAATCGTATGTATGTAACTTGCTGTACAAAAAGTGTAGTTTTTTTACTACTTAGAGTTGAATGTAGGATTCATGTGTCAATGTGCTTTTTCTCTTATATAACTGTCAAGCATTTCTTCTACATTTGTTTTGATCTGTATTAAGCAAAGCATCTAACATGGTATTCAACATAAGAAGGGAAGCCCTATTGAAATTGCAAACTGTACTCTTCCCATTCTTCTGTTTCTTTAATGTTAATGACTTTTCCTTTGTCATTTTCTTTCTGTTTAGAGGATTCCCTTAAATTATTGAGAGTAGGATTACTGGCAAAATGTTCTCTTAATTTCCCTTCAACTGAGAATGTTTTGATGTCTACCTTGCTCCTAAAGAATGTTTTTGCTGAATACGGAATTTGGCATTGACATTTCTTTTGTTTTCACACTTGAAAATATTGTGCCACATTTTTCTAGTTCCTGTGGTTTCTGAGGAGAAAGTGCTATTAAACCAATTCTCTCTGAGGACAGGTAAGGAATTTTCCTCTTTTCATTGGTTTTAAAATTTCTTCGGGGCTGGAGAGATGGCTCAGAGGTTAAGAGCACTGGCTGTTCTTCCAAAGGTCCTGAGTTCAATTCTCAGGAACCACATGGTGCCTCACAACCATTTATAATGAGGTCTGGTGCTCTCTTCTGTCATGCAGGCAGAAACAAATAAAAAAAAATAAATTAAAAAAAAAAAAACCGGGCGGTGGTGGCACATGCCTTTAATCCCAGCACTCGGGAGGCAGAGGCAGGAGGAATTTTGTGAGTTCCAGGCCAGCCTGGTCTACAGAGTGAGATCCAGGAAAGGCACAAAGCTACACAGAAAAACAAGAAAATTTTATCTTTGCCTCCAGGTTTCAAGACCTTGATTATTGTATGTTTTTTGAAAATTATTTTCTTTTTAATTGATAAATAAGTGGTGTAAAATATGATATCCCTTATTTATATTCATTTTAATTTGTATAGCTGAGGTTTTCTCCTAAAATGTTCATGGGGTTTGTCATATTTTGAGGTTTTTCAACCACTGTTTATTTGATTATTATTTCAGCTTCATTTTCTTTTTTCTCTCTGATGGAAATTCTAATGGTGCAAATGTAAGATCTTTTGTCATAGTCCCACTGACTGAGGTTTATTTCTTCTCTCTGTCATCCTTCCTTCCTTTCCTTCTTTATTTTCATTTCTCTTTTCTCTTTCTTTAAGAGTGTTTAATGTCTGTTCTCAGATTTGATGATCTCTGTTGTTCCACTTCAGATGCTCTACTATTCTTTCTTCTTTCTCATTTTGGGGTTGAGGTGATACATTAAAATTCTCATTCTAACAATTACAGTTGTACCTCCCAATTTTGCCATTTTGTCATTTTATGGCTTCTATTTGAGACTTTCTTGTTCTTTGCTTCAAAAAGCTACACATGTTTTCATGTGTGTTAAGCATTTTGATAACTGATTATTAAGTTCATTGGTAACAGCTTTATTTTAAGACTAGTTAGCTCTATCATTTTAATATTTTTGCCTATTGATTCTCCTTTTTTTATTCAAGCTGAAGTTTTAATTAAGGATTATCAATTGAAAACTCAAGTTCATGTTTTACATTGTATTATAATATCTGTGCTCTCATTTAAACCTTTATTAGACTTTCTATTATTGCACTGCAATTGACAAATAAATAACATTATAACATTGCTTTGACAAAAAAAAAAGTGAGGATGAATTTACATTTTTCCTGCTAGATGGGATTATGGGAATGAGTTTCTGCACTCTCTCAATTGGAATGCAATGGAATGCAAGTAGGGCATGTGTCTTCTCACTGCTGCTGGGCAGAGGTAAAGTTCTAGCTCATCCCAGGACTTCACAGATGTGGCTCTGTAATACCATGGTCTTTCATGTAGTCTTGGATGACTTGGCAAGCAAGTGGCTTTGCAATTTTAGATGGTGGTGAAAGTAGTTTCTCTACTAAGGTATTTTGATGTCACTGAGTCAGGACAACTTCACTAGGGGATTTCTCACTGTTTCCATTTGAGCAATAGAAGTAATTATCTAGTCATCCCCCATGGTCGTTAATGGCTTTAAGCATCTTCCTATAGCCTCTCTGAGAGTTTACTAGAAAAGAGGGGGAAGGAGTCTTATTTCAGGATCAACACTTTCTAGCCCCACAGTGGGAAAGCATTAGGATACAATGCTTCAGTCTGGTGCTGATAAGAGTTAGGATTACCATTCAAACACTGTTGACAAGGGCTGCAAGAAAGCCATAGCTCTTCAGTGGTGTTTGAATGGAGGAGAGTGATTATTGAATAAGGTTTTTTTTTTTTCTGTTTTTATAGTGTTACCTAATGTCTTTTGGTTAAGGAGAGACGTCACCCATTTCCAAGTAGCCATTCCTGATCTATGACCTGTGAGCAAGATCAGAAGCCCAGAGAACTTATTATCATCTTGATTCTCAGATTGAAGTCCACAGCCATTCTCCATTATTGTTTTCGAATTATCAGAGCCCCTTCATATGTTTTACATAAGATGCCCAGTGTGTGCAGCAGTACTTTGGAGAGTGCAGGTAAAACACACATATTCTAGCTTCTTGTGAGTAGAAGTCCTTTGTATTTCCTTAGGGGTCTTCTTAAAATACATATTGCAAAGAGTCTGTTTACCAAACTTAGGTTTCTGTTCTGTGCTTCTGTTGTAATTCTTTCCGTCCAGAGGGTAATCCTCATAACAGAGAAGGCAAAGAAAAACATCAAGTTTTCCATTACATCACCACTGTCTTATTGAGCACTTACTGGTTTTGGCAGTAGGCTTATTGGTTTTGACCATTGATGTTTTTGTTTTGAAATGGAGTATCTTTAATCTGGTCTGGCTTGGAACCCACGATTCTTCTGCCTCAGTCTCCCAAGTGCTAGGGTCTTTTATATCAATACTAGGTATCAAACTCAAAGCCACATTCATGTTAATCAAGAACCCAAACCAGACACCATTCAGAGAAGCAGGCAAGCTAAGTGCAGATCTTCATCTCTCCCATCTCCCCTGCAAATCCCCCTGTCTCAACCCAGCTTTGCAGCAGACCACCTGCTATGGCTGCCCTGTACTCTCTTTCCACGTGTCTAGCATATCACCCAGAACTTCTCTAAACTTCCCACACACACATCCCTTTGTCTAAGCCCCCAATTCCAGCAGGCATTTCTTGTGAAACAATGGTCAAGCCTGCCAAAGAAGCAAGTAGACTCTAAACAGGTAGGTGAGCTTGAGATCCTCATTCTCCCTCCTCCCCTACAAATACATCTGCCAGTCTCATCCCCAGCTCTGTAGCAAAACACTTGTAGCCTCCCCTGCCCTTATTCCCAGGAGGATAAACAAAATCCCATGGAATACCCTTCTTTCCTCTTCCTATGGACCCTTTGAGCATGCCCCCTCTAGCCCATCCTCATTCCTAAGTGTCAGCTCCAAAAACCTAGAAACACATTGTAACTAGAACCTGCAGCTTCACCTGGCAGGATTCTAGAAGTATTCTCTACAAGGCAACACTCAGCTCTCACATTCTCCTGAGAATAAGAGAGGGCAACAGAAACCAAGGAACAAAATACCCACCCAACAAAGACAAGATCAGATATCAGCACCTAGAATTACAATCATCCCCAAACAAGTTGTCTAGACATCAGCTTAAAAACATTCTTCAATAGAACCCAGTAACCTTACTACAGTAGGTTCTGAGAAATGAAATACAGCTGAAGGGCATTTGAATAGCCTTTGTGAATATGTTAGAGGCCTTTAAAGAGAAAATGAATAAATCCATTAAAGAAATATATGGAAACACAAAGAAACAGTGGAAAGAAATGAATAAAATAGTTCAAGACCTGAAAGTAGAAAAAGAATAAATAAAGAAAATACAAACCTGGGTGATATTTTAAAATGAAAAATTTAAGAACTCAAACAGAAACATCAGAGGCAAACTTCACCAAGAGAATATAAAAAGTAGAAGAGAAAATTTCAGGCATTGAAGACAAGATAGAAGAAATGGTTACCTCAGTTGCAGAAAATATTAAATCTAAGTAAATGGGCTTAAGTAGCAAGCCTATGTAGCCATTTTAATATG
Organism: Peromyscus maniculatus bairdii; assembly: GCF_049852395.1. Taxonomy (NCBI): domain Eukaryota; kingdom Metazoa; phylum Chordata; class Mammalia; order Rodentia; family Cricetidae; genus Peromyscus; species Peromyscus maniculatus. The sequence continues at coordinate 43,520,487 of NC_134868.1, forward strand.
TCCATCAAGAGGACATTGCAGTTCAACATCTATTCACAAAATGCAAGGGCAATTAAGCAATTTAAAAAAAAAAAACAACACAATAACAACAACAAAATCCACAACTACAGCCAAATTCACATATTTACCCTCACACAGTGATCATAGGTGGCTTCAATACTCCATCCTTGACAATAGAAAGATAATCCAGACAAAAATTAAACAAAGAAATGATAGAGGTGACTGACATTATAAACTAAATAGACTTAACAGATATTTATAGAACATTTCACCCAAACCAAAAAGAATATACCTTCTCCTCAGAAGCTCATGGAACTTCATCCAAAATTGACCACATACTCAAACACAAAGAAAATCTCAACAGATATAAGAAAATTGAAATAACACTCTACTTTCTGTATGATTACCACAGATTAAAGCTGGATATAATAACCATAGGAACAAAAGAAAATATACAAACTGAACTCACTGCTGAACAAAAAGAAAATAAGTCAATACAGAATAAAGAAAGAAATTGCAAGTTTTCTAGAGTGTAATGGAAATGAACTTACATTTTCACATAAAAAAATAAGAGACAAAATGAAGGTGGTTCTCAGAGGCAAGTCCCACACTATAACAAAAAAAAGAGAGAGATCTTATATCTGTATCTTAACAACAGCCATAAACGCACAGGAACAAAAAGAAGAAAGTGAACAGAAAAGGAGTAGACTGCAAGGAATAATCATACTCAGGGCTGAAACCGATAAAATATAAACAAGCAAAAAAACAATACAAAGAACCAAAAAAAAAAAAGAATTTTTTTTGGAGGAAATCAATGAAACTGACAAACACTTAGCCAAATTAAATAAAGGTGGAGAGAGAAGATCCAAATTAACAAAATTATAGAAGAAAAAGAGTCATAACAACAGATACCAAGGAAATCCTGAGAATTACAAGGGCATGCTTTAAAACTTGCACTCCATGAAATTGAAAAAATTTAAGGAAATGAATAATCTTCTCAATAGATACTCCCTATGGACAAAATATCTATTTTCAATTACAAAAAAAATGTAATATAATAAAGATCCCAATAGATCCAGGTAAATCCCTCTCTCACACCATTATTCATGGTCAGGTGTTCTGTGTTTTAAAGGAATTTTCAATCACATTTATTTTTCTTAGCATTTTAGAGGCTTTGTGCATTTTTTAAAAATCCTGTTACTTTTTTTTTCATTTTAAAAATACTTTAAAGTTTTAGACTTCCACTTATTGGGTATCTCTTATGGATTCTTCCAGGTAGTACGTGCTTTTACCAAGTGACTATACTGACTTTATAATTTCTGGAAGTGAGCTTAGACATATGTAGTACTTTTAAAACAATTTATTCACAAAATGCACTGATTAGATTTAATATAATACACTATATAGCCCAAAAGAGTCAGAAGAAAGGTTTGTTTTTAATGTATTCATCATAAGGAATTCATGAAAGTTTAAGGTGCTAGATACATTGACTACCCTGATTGTGTGTATGTGTATGTGTATGTGTATGTGTATGTGTATGTGTATGTGTATGTGTATGTGTGTGTATCAACACATCAGATTGTATTTTATAAATAAATGCAAATATTATGTCAGTCAACAACTAGAGACAAACAAGGGCTGGGTAATGGCTCAGTCACTAAAGTGTTTACCCTGCAGACAGGAGTGCCTGAGTCCTATCTCCAGGACACATAAGAAAAAGCCAGGCATGCACCTAATTGTAATCCCAACACTGGGGAGACCAAGACAAGGGGATACCTAGGGTTCACTGGCCAATGAGATTCACCTACTAGTCTAGTATCAGGCCAATGAGAGAGTCTATCTTAAAACACCAGGCCAATCATACCTGAAAAATGAATGACACCAAAGGCTAACCTCTGGTTTCCACGTGCATGCACACACCTATCCACATATCTATACACTTACATATCCATGCATGTGCATCTCAGCACATATGAATTTACACATATACATACAAAACTAAGTAATAAATAAGAGCAAAATGGAACCCTTATGAAGAAGCAATTCAAGTACAGCTTCTTAAGCCATGAGTTGTGACCCATATCAGATCATAGAGAGGAAGGTGGGAGCAGTGAAAAATTTGGTAATAGTAGAGGTTTCTGAATTCCCAATGGCCAAAAAATTAAGTCAAAACCAAATATGTAATGAGTCTCTGATATTTCTGGCAGGGCTCAACTATTCTGCACCTGAACAGACAGGCAATACACACACTTTGTCATCCTGAGAGCTGAGACTATTGTAGGTTCTGAATTTCAGTGTATTTACTATGCATACACAGCTTTTTGCTCTTAAACAAGCATGATAGTTTAATTACAGAAAACAAAGACTATTGTATTTCCCTGCTGTAATTACTCACCATGTAAGTGTCAAATTAGTATATCTTTGGATTGTATTATGTTTTAGAATGTTTGGTTTTCAAAATTGCCATTTGAATTCCTGATTTGTGTTTCATTTAAAAAAATGTTAAGTGAGTTTGGCTAAGGTTCAAGTAAAAATTTCCAATATAGCCCTAAGCATACTTCTGTCATTTTGTAGTATGCAAAGTGACATTCTCAGCATTAACAATCATAAAATCAAAACATTAATCAATTTCAAAAAAATCATGAAAGATGTTCTGTATCTTATAGAATTAAATATTTAGCCAAGATTTCACTACTTATATAAAGTCATATCATTATAATGAAATTTTGATTTCTATCCTTAAGAAATAGTAAAATTATACATAGACAAAAAGTTGTTTTAAAGTCAATTACTTTCTGATTTATTGTCAGTTAATGTTTGACTGCATGCTTACTTACATACCCAGGATTGCATAACATTTTCTTGGATGAAAAGAAAACAAAGTGGAAAAGTTTTAAGAAGCCCTGAACCCAATTTTTTTAGGCAATGAAGGGCAAAAGGATGGGGCAATCTGTTGTAAACTGAGACTGAGATGTAGCGACAGGATGGCCCCCATCCAGCCACTACCTTCTGTCTCGATCTGGCTTTCATCATCCGAGGCATCTCTATCAGTTTCTATCAGCTCAGGCAGGAGGTGGCTATGCCATGAGTGATTTGGCCAACCTGCTTTCCTTGCAGTGACCCATGGCTACCCACGGAAAGCAATAAAGTTCCCTAGTTATCTGTGTCCCCAAAGTACAAAGATCCAAAAAAGAACACTAGAACAAAAGGAGAAAGAAACGGTCATAGGCCAGAAATCAAAGGCCAAGACCTCCAGTCAGTTCTTGCATGCTTCAGTCACCCTGCGTGTATCAACCCTTGTCTTCTTGGGGGAAATTATTTTTTCTCTCTGCAAAGATAAAACCCTGAGAGATTGGGGGGAAAATAAATTTAAAAGGCCTAAAAATTCATGATGTCGCTCTCTTAACACAACCGAGTGAACTCTTCCAAACTTCCATCCACTGAGTTTCTACACCTCACAACCCTTACACATTGTACCCACGATGTCTTAGCTACCTAAATTTCAACCACAACAAATGCCCATTATTCCACATATATGTACACAACATTTGTAAGCAAAATTGCATGGTTAAAGATGCAAGCATAAATATTACAGATAAACAGTTCGCTTTGACTTTCTCTGAAAAGTTATTCGCATGGAAAGAAACAGCAGTGTTTTGTAAATTGAATCCCAGCGATTACAAGTTTTCTACCTCAACACATATTCCCAAGTTTGCTGAAGTCAGAGAGTTAACTAGAATTTACCTCCAGAAAGTAAGACACATGACAAGCATTTTCCTCTTCAGGTAATGCTGAGCCTCTTTCCAGAGAATGAGACTTGACAAGAGGGAGGCATGGAAGAGATTTGTTTTTAAGTAATCCAAACACCAACTGTCAGCCTCAAAGAAAAATAATCTGGATGACAGAAATAAAAAGTAATAGTGACTTAATCGGGACATTATTAGAAAGGGCACTGGGAATTTTAACTACACCATTTACATTTTTTTTCTCCTTCTTTCCAGAATCAATATAGAATCTGTAGTCAAATATGCAAATCTTATAAGAATGCAGATAAACTTTTTTCAATTATTCATAATTTCCCTTCTCTCATCAGAAATGACTTAAAAACTTATTATGCAATTCTGGGGACAATTCCCACATTCTTAGCTTCTTAGTTGCCCTGTAAGCCCCACATGCTCCCTCCCTCCTTCCTCTCTTTTCCTATCCTCCCTCCCCCCCCCCCGCGCTTTTCTTTTTCACCTACTTTTCCTAATATAGTCTGTGCTGGCTGTGTGAGTTGCATAAAAAGTTAAGCATATATCTCTGGGAAAACAGAATCCATGTTAAGTTGAATTTGAAGGATATTGAAGGAAACAATGCCACATGTAGTTCCTAACAACATAAAGTGCATTCCCTGGCCCACTGGCATGAAGATCACCTTGACTCATGAGCTTCAAAGTCAAACAGCATTCACGGAAACACTGTGAGGACAAAATTGACTAACGTTATTTCTCCTTTTCTGCTACAAAAAAAAAAAAAAAAAAAAAAAAAAAGCTCAGCAAAGTATGAGTGTAATGGGTTCTGAATACTCTTAACTTACAGAGGCAAAGGCCACCTATCCCATCCTCCTCAGGTCCCACAGCTGATGTCCTATACCCGAATTGTCTGACCCAGATTTTGCTTAGCCTAAAGGGCAAGCTAGGCATCTCATCTTCAATGCTCCTTCTCATCTTTCCCTTTTATTGAAGACCATGTATCCTTTCCTAGCTACAAATACATTGTAATGCTGACTGTGAAAGTGGAAGGAAATATTAGCCAAAAAGTGTAAGTCAAATATTCAAATCATCTGACCTGATATTCTATAAAAATACCTTCAAATTCATGTGATATACTGAATGATTAATAGTAGCCTAGAAAGCCAAGGAAGTGTAGGATGGATATAAAGAACATGTGAGAAATTGCCTTACCAGATAAATTAATTAAAATTCCACTATAAAATACTCCACGTGAAAAGTAAAATTGCTTCCCTCTTTCACATCATATACAAAAACTGTTAATACATTAAACTCTTCATTTTTATGAGAAATAATAAAATCCTCAACAGAAAATCTAGGAGCTTACATGTTTAAAGTCTAAGGCAAGGAAAATACTTTTATCCAAATCAAGAAGGAAAATCAGCTAGGAAGCAAATATTTGAATATACATCTTCATATATGCCAAATTCTAAAACTAAAGATAAGTATGCAAATGGAAAATGACTAACCTTGAACTAGTACAGGTGAAAAACAGTACTGATGTGTCTACTACACAGAGTTTTTAAAACGTACAATACAAGTCTGAGCAAACCAGTAAAACTAGGAAAACACAACTCACAGAATAGAAATATTTAAGGGCAAGGCCAGAAGAGTAGGTAAAACTTGCCTATAATTCCAGAACTCAAGAAGCAGAAACTAACATGGCCTGCATAGCCAACTTGGGACATAGAGCAAGTACCTGTCTCAAAAAAAGCAGGGGTACTATTCATAGTTGCCAAAAATATAGACATGCATTCCTCTGGAAATCTTGCTTTATGAAAGGCTTTATTGATATTACCTGTGAGAAAAGTCTGCATAGAAATTTCCTGAACCCATGAGAGTCTGAATGACCAAAGATGGATGACAGATAAAATATGCAGACTGACTTCTGTAGTCAAGGCAAGGGGAAGATTCATCACCCAAGTAGATAAAATGAAGAAAATTAGAATTCCAACAAATTGCTGAAAAAAAAAATATATATATATATATATATATATATATATATATATATATATATATATACCCTCTCATAAGAATAAAACACATAAGATGGGGGACTAGCAGGCTCTTTACCATAGACTCTTACCTGATACTAAAAACAAGCATTGCTGGTAGGATAGGAGGCTGGAGTACTACCCACAACTAACTAGCAAGGCACTACAGTGCCCTCCCCCAGAACAACGTAAGAGCAGGGTAACACTACAAGCCTGACTTCCATAGTGAGTTCTCGTAGCTACAGCTCAACAATGTGGAGCTAACCAGCTTCAAGTGAATGTGTAAGACTCAGAATTGTGTAGCCTTCCTTCCATAATCCATTTTAGAGCCTTGTGGTCAGCCATAAAGAAACTGCCACTTTGATAGAATCAACAATCCATTTTGCCCGTCTTCCTACCGAGCTTTTGATCTGCTTCCAGACTTTATGTATTTACCTACAGTGAAATCATGTGTCACTTTTAACAGTTTTTATGGCTGCCGTTTTTCATTCTTCCTATTGTCTTCAAGGTCCACACACATGGCAGAGTGTATCAGTTCATTTCTGTTTACAATTGAGTAACCTTACATTCCGTTCATTGACTGCTAGCTAGCAGACATGGCAGATATCGTAAGCTATCATGAGTAGTATTTCTATGAACACTCACATCTCTCACACATTTCTGTTGTGTGTTTTCTGTAAAGGGAAATCTGTACTCTCAGGTAGAATTGCTAGGTCTAGTGGTAAACTGGTCTAACTTTTTGAGGAATTTCTAAACATTAACAATGCTAAATCGAGTGACAAGATGAAATGTACTTGGCTTTTTGTGATCCCAAGAGTAAAGTACCCACTCCTTCAGCATTAAGAATGTGGGTCGATGGAGGGTTTTCATACACACCTCTTATCAGGTTTAAGAAATCCACTTTGCTGGGCAATGGTGGCATACACCATTAATCCCAGCACTCAGGAGGCAGAGGCAGGTGGATCTCTGTGAGTTCAAGGCCAGCCTGGTCTACAAAGTGAGTTCCAGGACATCACCAAAACTACACAGAGAAATCCTGTCTCGAGGAAAAAAAAAAAAAAAAAAAAAAAAAAGGAAAGCAAGAAAAAGAAATTCACTTCTAAGCTTACAAGCTTACAACCTGCAATGCTTTTATAGTGGGAAATTACTGAAGTTTATTGAATGCTTTTTCTGAGATTGTATTACCAGACTGGGGTATTTGTTTGCTTACTTTATTGTTAAGGTATGTATGATGTTTAACCTTGTCAACATAAGAAAATTGGAATATAGCTGTGTTTGTGAAGCCACTTCAAGAGAAGTTTAACTGATATGGGAAGGTCCACCCTGAATGTGGATAGAACAATTATACAGGTTGGGGTTCCAGACTAAGTGAGTGAAACATCAGTCTCTGTCTCTGTCTCTGTCTCTCTCTCTCTCTGCTTCTTGACTCAGAACACGATGTGACCACCTTTTCCAGTTGCTTCCTTAACTTACCTCACTACGATTGATTATGTCCCCAACCTTGAGCCAAGAGAAACCCTTGCTTCAGTTGTTTTAGTCAGGTATTTTTTTCACAGCCACAATAAAAGTAATTAGTAGAGTATACTAAGTAATCACCTTTCACATGTGAAGGTAACATTACCATCTTTGGTTAAATTGTACTTGGTTGTGACTTGGGAGTGGTGTATAGTCTCTCATTGGCCTGCCACACTTCATCCCAGAACATTGTTGTTGTTTTTTTTTTTTTTGCATTCTGTTCATAAGAAGTATTAATAACAAGAATTACAGGCAAGTTTCACCTACTCTGATGATGTCTTTATCTGATGTAGGTATTAGAAAATAAGATGAAAGAATACATGACCATAGTGTGTGTGTTGTATGTGTGTGTTACAAAAGATCATAACTGAACTACTTCAACCTGTAGACTAGCACAGAAGACAGAGATAGCTAAAAACAAAATAGAATCATAACTGGCAAATACAGAAGATAAATACTTAATAAAAATCAATATTTAAGTTGTTTTCCAAAGCCTTGAAAGATTTTTAGTTTTCTAAAACAAAGTATTAGCAGTACATTTTCTTAGCTAATGACATTTATAAAACTTCAATGTTCTAACAATAAACAAAAAAGTGAAGAGGGCAATCAGTTCTATTGTGTTCATTTCCTGAAACTCCAGGAAAAAATTATGATCATAACTAAAGTTAGAGTGTTTGCAAATTTTAAAGATCCTTCTATGGCAAGAGAATAGGGGCTTGATACTGAAATATCAAGATTACTCTATGAAAGTTTGTAGGGAAAGACTGGAGTGATTCCTTCCCTTTGTTTTGTCTGGAGAACAGAGTGTGCAGTAGGCGTAAAATACAAATGGCAGAGGTGAGATGCTCTGTTAGAGGCCTTAAAGGGATGTGCACTTTATATCCAATGCTTTCTGAGATGTTGTTCTCCACCCACTAGCCACCCCCTTCTTCTCTCCCCTTTGTATATATAAAATAAGATAACACACACACACACACACACACACACACACACATTAAAACCTGAGTCTATTTCCAACCAGCTATCTCTGGTGCGATCTTTGTTCTGGGACACACTCCCTGCAGTGAGATGCTCTCAGTACTCAGAACCCCCGACTTAAGCATGTATTTCTTTTTCCTTTTTTTTTTTAAATCTCTTATTTTGAATATCAGCCAAAAGACTTTGTCAGCAGGCTCCCAGCCCTGCCTTTCTTCCTGTTTCTCAGACTTCCATGCCTAACTTGAAAGCTATGACTTTTCCTCCATCTTTCCCTTCTTCTGGCAGCCGCAGAGTTTCTAGCTTGTCTGTCCTGTTGTTTCATTTAACGCTTTTGTAAAATTGTCCTTGAGCTTCCTTCTAAGTCTGTTTTTAAATTCTTTTATTAATGGGACTAAGAACCCAAAAGGAAACTTCAGTTTCCTTGGTAACACATCAAACCACCCTCAGGCTCAGTAATTTGCCAGGATTTACAGAACATATAAAACCCATTATTCTCATGGTTAGTTTATTGCAGTATAAATCTAGAAATTAAAATTGCCCAAAAGAAGAAACATACCAGAGTAGAGTTCAGGCCCAGCAAAGGATGGCAGTCTCCATGTCTTTTCTTGGTGGAGATAGGCAGGTCACCCATCTCTCCAACTAATTACCTGTGAGAATACACAGCACATGGCAGTCTTAGAAATCTCATTGCAAGTTAGTCCCAAGATTTTTGCTTATATACATGATTAATCACCCATGTAAATGATCTTTGTCTCCAGCCCCTCCAGGGTTCTAACTAACACTTACCTGGTTCAAGACTCCATCGTAGATCACATTGTTAACAACACTAGGCTACCTGACATGGCTCAAAGTCCCCAGGCAGATCCACTGATTATCAAGAAAGACATTCCAAGCCTTGGGAGGTGACTTTTCAGGGTTCATTGTAAAGGCTAAATATTTCTTTGAGCAAGATCAGTCTTTTACTGTACTCTGTAATAAAGAGAAATATAATATAAGCCCCATGAAGACACTTAAAACATTTTTAAAGCATATCAATAAGGTGAGAAACAGAATCAAAATATAGACAATCAAAAATAAGACAGAAAAGACTTAAAATAAGCAAATAACAACAAAAAAAAAACCCTGGAGAACAACTGGCAAGGTGTTAGATTTAAATCCAATTTTACTAATTATCATTTTAACCTAAATACCATAATAGAAAGGTATCATCACCTTGATATGAATGGGAGACCAAACAAGAAATTCAGTAAGTAGAAAGACACATATCAGTTAACAGTTAAAGAATGTGTGTGTGTGTGTGTGTGTGTGTGTGTGTGTGTGTGTGTGTGTGTATAGCACTAATCCAAAGAGAGCTAGAAAGTCTGTCTAAATTCCAGACAATCTAGACTTTAGAACAGGATGCTATCTATCATGGATAAATGGGATAATATACCCAAACCACATAGTAACATTCTTAAAATTGTAGTAATTAAGAATCAATTGATCAATGGGACAAATAAACCATGAATATTGTTCTAGTTAGCTTTAATTATCAACTTAACATAGCCTAGAGTTATCTTACAGGAAAGTTTTGATTAAAAAATTGCCTAGGTAAAATTGAACAGTGAGCATATCTTTGGGGATTTTCTTAATTACCAGTTTATGGAGAAAGGCTCAGCCCAATGTGGGCAGTACAATCCCTAAATAGGCAGTCCCAGGTTATATAATAAACTTAACTAAACATGAGCATGTGAATGAGCCTGTGAATCTGACAGTGAGAAGTGCTCCTCCACGGTTTCTACGTCAAGTGCCTACTTTGTCCTGTCCTTGACTTCTCTCAACGATGGACGGTGACCTGAAATGTAAGACATACAAACCTTTTCCACTACTAAGTTGTTTTGATCACAGTGTTTTCCAACAGCAACAGAGAGGAAACTTGAACAAATACCTAATCGTCCTAAGAGTACATTCATAACTATAAAGCATTTCAAAATCCATGAGGCAGGACAGTGAGATGGCTCGGCAAGTATAGGCATCCACCAAGCCTGATGACCTGCGTTTGATGCCCAGGACACACCTGATGGAAGAAGAAAACTGAGTTGTAATTTTAATTTTTGAAAGTTCACGATGCAAAAAAAAAAAAAAAAAAAAAAAAGATGAAGCTGAAATTAGTAGCAGAAAAATGCACAGGGTTAGGAGGAAATTGTTGTTTCTCTATTGAGTCAGTAGAATGAACTGAAATTCAGTCAGAAAAATCAAAGACCTGTGCAACATGCTCTGTCAGGATAACTTAGTGTACCTGAAGCCAAATAATTTTCATTAAGTATCAGTATGCTATCTTCAAGTATAAATATGAAAATCAATATTTGGCTTCTTCATTCATTTTTGTACATTGTACAAAATAACAGCTTTTATTGTAGCATTTTCCCACGTGTGTCTCCTTAGACATGGCACTCTAATCATGTCTAAATACCTCCAAAGGGTCAAAGTGACTGTTGACTGAAGGCTGAGCCCAGGAAATCATCAAAGCTAGTAGACAGTAAATCAAGTCACAATGGGAAAGCAAGTTGACAAAAGCTAGTTAGTTTCATACTCTGCTAACATCAGATCAATTGGGGGAAAATAGCTGCAAATTTCTAAATTAGATAAATTATTAATTAGACATGGTGAATACAAATCAAACTGTTTTTTGAGAGCTCATGAAACCTTGACAAAATCGGCCTTATTAAAACAAACAAACAAACAAACAAAACATCAAGTGTTGTTTATTGTGTACAATTAAACCCATGTGCCATCAACATGTTCCAGGATGCCAGCTCAGTGGTACTTTATCCTAGCCTCCATGGCCTGATGCCTGCTCACCAGCTCATTTCTAATAGACATCTCAACCTCAGCCATCAACAGATGAATCCAGACCATTTCCACGTGGGCCGACTTTCTTCAGCCTGGTCCAGATAATCTTTTCAGTTCCACAAATGAAGGCACTTTGAGTCATCCCTGACCATTCTACTTCTCATTTCCATCTCTAAACTGAATTTTTATGGCAGAAAACGTTATCAGTTCTGCTTTTCAATTGTTATATGTCTAGAACCCAACCATTGTCTCATTCCCCACCTTAGAAGGAGCTCTCATTCTGTCTTTTCTGGGTACTGGCAGCCCCACCTAGTTCTCCCCACTTCTACCTTTGTTCTCTAGAATTACTCTCAACTGGACCACTACTCATCATTGTTTAAAGGACATTAGATTCTTTCACTTCCCCTCTTAACTGTTGTCAGTTCCTCTTGTCTCTCAAAGCATGAGAGAATTTCAATGCATAATCTTCAGCACTCTGCTAGCTTGAATTGCTCCCACTTCAGTTCTCCCATGACTCCATAGGGGTGCAGCAGAGAACCTAGGCACATATTTCAAATCCTCCTTCACAGGTCACCTTCCCATGAGGCACACCTGAGCAACCAAACCACCTCCTAACCCACCAGGTCATTCTCAGTCTTTGCAGTCCCTCTGAATTCCTTAATTCTGATAGAGATATTTATCTTCTGAAACACAGTATAGTTGCTACTTTAACCATATCCAGGGCTTATTTTTAATCTACTTCTATGTGAAAACAAGTTCCACAATTTTCCCACTTAGTTTATTACTGTATCCTAAGGAGCAAGCATGTGTGACACAATATAAATAGATAATGAGAAAAATTGGTTAACACTATAAATATATTTTTTCTTTTTTTAAAGAAAACTAAGTGAATATTCAAAGAATCCATCCAATTTAAATTCTGTATTACATGAGAACTATCTTCCATATGAAATTAGTACAGTTTGTGATTGGAGGTAAAATTCAATGGTAAAGCATTTGGATAGCATGTATAAGGCTCACGATTCAATTCTTAGAATTGCAAGATAACAATTATTGAAATTATGTATCTTTGACTAATAATGTCAGCATACTTTGACCTTACTCTAGGGATGGGCCTCATTTCCATATGCCATGTGCAAAATTTAACCTTGAATTATCATCATCATCATCATCATCATCATCATCATCATCACCATTATCAGTTTGTTTGGTTGTTTGAGATAAGATCTTCCCATGCTGCTAAGGTTGATCTGAGACTCTCCATGTAACCCAGGCTGAACTTAAGCTTGAGGTCTTCCTGCCTCAGTCTCCCAAGTGCTGATATTGTCGGTGTGTATCAACTATAAAGATATCTGCAACTAAGCTCAAATTCCACAATGTAAACTTACCCTAATAACTAGTTTCACTAAGCCTGCTTTTAGCCAAGATAAAATTTTTTAAACTTTTTCTCTCTCTCCTTAAACTTTTTTTAGCTGACACACTAAATTGATACAAGTCATGTGATTTGCTAGAATATGAATCTGCCATCCATCTTGCTATATCCCAATTCAATGTGTCAGCTGAATTCATTTTCAAAAGCCCTGCAGCTCTGCAAAATAAAGCATTTTTAAAGCCACATAAAAATAATAACAGGTTGCAGGTTGGATGGTAACTTTCTAGACACCTCATGTGACAGAACAGACTGTCCATCACTATAACCTACATCATTCTGCAGTGGTGTTCAAAGTACGGCCCCTGCATCCTGTACATCCTATAAGTTCTATTGCTGTAAGAACCAAAACAATCTTCATTATAAAATCACCTCTGATAGCCAGCTCTCCCAGGTACAGACCTCAAAACTGACACTAAAGTACAGCCTCTGTGTATAGTGGGGAAATGCCTTCTTTTCTACTTCAGGACATAGCACTCCTTGGAGACACTCGAAATAAAATGAGTGGAACTGGAGGGTGAAGTCTTCCATCAAAATAGAAATGCACTGAAAACCCAGATATTGCATCTGAAATAGTCACCTACTCACTCCAGATTTAGGCACAAAAGGACAATCCCTCCTTGCAGCAACAAAAATTAGGCTTAAAAAAAAAAAAAACATTTAATGATGTGATGACTAACTTTGTGTTACCCTGGCTGTCTTAGTCAGTGTTCCACTGTTATGAAGAGACACCATGACCACAGTGACTCTTAAGAAAGAAAACATTTAACTAGGGATTGCTTATAGTTTCAGAGATTTAGTCCATTATCACCGTAGTAGGAGCATGGCAGCATACAGGCAGTCATGGGGCAGGAGAAGTAGCTGAGAGTTCTACATCCGGATGCTCAGGCATCAGGAAAAGGGAGAGCCGCTGGCCTGATGTAGGCTTCTGAAATCTCAAAGCCCACCCCTAGTGACACACTTCCTCCAATAAGGCCATGCCTCCTATTCCTTCTCAAATAGTGCTACTGCCTGATGACGATTCATTCAAATATGTGAATCTGTGGAGTCATTCTTATTCAAACTACCACACTGGCTATGTCATAGTACCCAGAAATCTACTCCATCAAGTACTAATCTACTTTTTGCAGTGAAAGTAGTTTCAAGATGAGATTAACACTTGAATCTGTAGACTCAGAATAAACAAGTACCCTCCATGGTGGGAGTGGGATTGAATCAATCGGACTGACATTCTCAAAGAAGAGAATTTTTTTTTTTTTTTTTGGTTTTTTCGAGACAGGGTTTCTCTGTGTAGCTTTGCGCCTTTCCTGGGACTCACTTGGTAGCCCAGGCTGGACTCAAACTCACAGAGATCCGCCTGCCTCTGCCTCCCAAGTGCTGGGATTAAAGGCATGTGCCACCACCGCCCAGCTAGAAGAGAAAATTTTACCTATCATCTGATTTGGGGCTCAACCTACACATCAAACGTTCCTAGGTTTCCAGACCACAAGCCCACCCTGAAGATTTTGGCTGATAACCTCTTCAATCAGGCACACTAATGCCAAATTAAATATCTGCCCCCCCCTCCCTCCCTCCTTCCCTTCCTCCTTCCCTTTCCCTACATCAGTCTTGCTTTTCTGAAGAATTTATACTAAAATGTATGCTTTAATATCATTGAGACAAAGCTTAGAAATTAATACGAAAAGATCAAATTTGCTTTCCATCTCCCTCTCTCTTTAGAATGAAGAAATGTGCTTAGGAAACTTCGTTTGAGGCCACTCCTCCTTTGGCTTGTGTATTGCGACACCTTTATAATAATCTCCTAGAGAAAAACCAATGTGATTTGCTTTATTCTCTCTTTCCTTTGGTCCCTTTTAAATTTTTCATTTTGTTGTGCTGTTTTCTTGGTAATTCTTTTGTCCAATGAGAGTGAAGAAACCTAAACCCACAGTCAGATGCTGCAATAGGAGTACATAAAACATAAAACACTCAGTGAACAATTCCCTCCTAATTAACTGAATCTTAGTTTTTAGCCCATATTTGTGTATTCCCCTTTCAATGCATGAAACTAAACTACATTTGTATCCTGCCCCAAATATAAGAGAAACAAATCCTCACCTTCTCCTTCTACTGTCTTGTTTTAATGTAAGGTAGTTGCCATATGGACTTGTTAAAAATCACATCTAAAATTATATGCATGCAGATGCTGCACAGATACTGGTTTAGAGAAAAGCATTTTTTAAAATCTCAACATCAGACGTATTCCATCTTTATTTAATGGAACAGTCTAAACCTTGCTAAAATTATGACTTTCATGATTGATTACATCGTTGATCAAGCCCAAGCTATTCTGGCATTAACATCTGTTAATCAACCAGATGTTCACTATGGTATCACTGACGGATGATGACTCTTTCCTTGCTGGTTATAGACCAACTGGAAGTGGGGGGGGGAGGTTCTCTGTTACTCTTGTTGTTTTAGAGAGGCTGTTCTCAGTGATGAAGAGGGAACAATGTACATTAGGAAAATCAGAAAGTAAATAACGATTCTGTTCATACCTCTATGGTGGTTCACTAGAGCCAAACACATACAATCCACTGTTCTTCTTTGGGTTACTAAGTATGAGTCATTGTGTGACAGTAATTCTAGTCTTATTTTAAGAAATTATGTTCTGACTCTCTGTCAATGACACACCTGCAACCACAAAAGTAAGTAAATAAATAAATAAACAAGTTACTTATAAACCACAGCTCCTTACCCATTTTACAAAACTCAATGCCTTAATGACTCTGTTTGTCAGAGTAAAATGTCAATATGTAATTTTGTCTATGAACATTAATGCCAAACATTCAATGAAGAAGTCATAGCCAAAACCCCATTCTTCTCATTCATACCATTTAAGCAAATATTAAAACAGATGTAAATTTACACCCTTCACCTGTAAAAGAAAAGAAAAAAGGAAGAGGAGAGAGAAAAGAACCAGTGTAAGAGGAATCAGAGAAGGAAGAATGGTCGGAAGGACTGGAGGGAGGGGGAGAATGTGTGTTACAGTCCTTTATATAGCTGTGTCCTTAAAGATGTCTCAAACTAATGTAAGATCCAAAGTTATCCCTAAGTGTGGGGTCAGGAAATGTGGTAGTTTGAGTGTAATTGGCCTCCATAGTCTCATAGGGAGTGGCACTATTAGGAGATGTGGCTTTGTTGGAGTAGTTATGGCCTCATTGGAGGAAGTGTGTCACCGTGGGAGCTGGCTTTGAGGTTTCCTATGCTCAGGATATTGCCATGTGTCTCAGTCAACTTCCTATGGCCTACGTATATCAAGATGTAGCCAGCACCATGTCTGCCTGCATGATGCTATACTCTCCATCATAATAATAATGGACTGAACCTCTGAAACTGTAAGCAAAACATCCCAGTTAAATGTTTTCTTTATATGAGTTGCAATGGTCATGGTGTCTTTTTACAGCAATAAAAACCCTGATGATGGGTGATGTCATTCTATATGCTGTGTTGCTCTGATTGGTTGATAAATAAAGCTGTTTGGCCGATGGTGAGGCAGAATAAGGTTAGGCAGGAAATTTTAACTAGAGAGAGAGAGGAAGGAAAAAGAGCAGAGAAGGTACTGCTAGTCACCACCAGGAGAAGCAAGATGTAAAGGCACCAGTAAGCCACAAGCCACGTGGCAAAGTATAGATTCATAAAAATGGGTTAATTTAAGATGTAAGAGCTAGATAGTGAGAAGCCTGAGCCATTAGGCCATACAATTTGTAATTAATATAAGCCTCTATGTGTTTATTTGGGTCTGAGTGGCTGTGGATTGGGCAGGACACTGGAAAACTTCCAGCTACATCCTAACTAAGAAAACATTTTAAACTTTTTAAATCTATTTATACCTCATTCCATCCCTAATATGCTCTAAATACATCTAAAACTGAACTAGAGGGATGACTCAGTGGTTAAGAGCACTTGCTGCTCTTATAGAAGACCTGGATGTGGTTCTAAGCATTCATAAGGTGACTCACAACCACCTACAACTCTGATTCTAAGGCCTCCTGGCCTCCACAGGCTTCTACACATACATGGCACACATAAACCCACACAGGCATATACAAAATAATTAGTAAATAAATATGTTTATAAAGAAAAGAATAAATGCACCTAGAAGAACATTATTAGTTATCACAGGTCTAACCATTTTACCTGTGTCAAAAAAAAAAAAAAACAGGACAATGGACAATGGCAGGGATGGCCCAGCAGTTAGAAAAACTAGAAAACCACTGAATATTCTTGATCCCCAAGAAGCAATTTAAGAGAGAACTGCCAACTTGCACTTACAGCCCTCTTTCCTCTCCTGCCCACCTTCTGAACACATATCCAGATCAGGTATCCAAGACCTTGTCAATGCCAGCCTGAATTTCCACCCTGCAAGTGGTAGTTGTGGCACCAATTGGAGCTGTGTTGATGTTAACACTCTGGTCCTATCTCAGATCATCTCATCTTCAACTTTACAACATACTTCTAAGCGAAGCAACACAGTCCATATTTCATAGTCACTGGAACTCAGGCTCAGAACGAGCCAACAGTCACACAGAGAGATGATCATTATATAGAGAAGCTATGGTTCCAAGCTGGTACTTCTAGTCTCAAATTAGAATCCTGTCCTCTGTTCTCCAGAGCAAAAGAAGTATTTCACAGCAGCAATGAAAAAAAGTAAGAAAGTATCAGGGACAAGGAAGCTGCCCTACTTCCCCTGTGTCAAAGACTCTACAGACCCACTCAATTATGCTACAAAGCCCTAGGTGTTTGATCCTTCCTTTAGAGGAAGGATAGATATTTCTTTCATGACAGCTGCCTAACCACTTGACAATTATGTTGTGTGTATCAAGGAGAATGAGGAAACAGTGATGGGTTTTCACTCACAACCAACCATTGAAATGATAGAGAGTCCAAATAGGTCCTATTTCTGGATGATTCTTGGCAGCTGGGACAATTACTGGCCTTTTGAAAAGCCACTCACAATGCCATGTGTCTCGCACCTGTGCTTCACCTTGGAGCATCACCATGAAAAATAATAACAAAGTTCCCGACAACAGGAACCCTGAGGGAGCTTTGATGTTGCAACAAGGATCTGGCAGGCTTTTTCTAGCTTCTCAGGCCTGTGCTCCTGGCACAGCATCCCAGTGCAAGGAAAAGCTGGCTTGCCAGGTAAGCTCCTGGTGGGAAATCTCCTTTTCCAGGGAAGTGTTTCCAGGTGCAGCCACACCTACCTGGGCACAACTTACCCTTCTCTTTCCATGGGATTATCATAGACTGAGGTAGTAGCAAAAGAGAAAGGGGTTAGGGCCATAATCCCCCAAAGACATGCTCCCAAATAGCATCAGCCAAAAAGCTAAAATCAAAAGCCTTAAATCTACAATCCCTAGCTTCTAAATCCAGAAACATCAACATCTCAGAAATATAGCACCAGAAATAACAATAATTCTCTAAAAAATGTCTTGTTACATTTTAAAGTGGATTCATTTGAGGTACATGAACACACAGACATTCTGTAGCCTGTTTTACATCATGATATAGACAAGAATAGCATGCACATGCTTGTGAACCTAAACACTCAGGTCTATATGATCAGTGCCAGGTGTGCAGCAGGACAAGCAAATAAACTGCAGTGATAAAGAAGTAGCCAAACATAAGGATGAAATTGTGACATTTGCAGGAAAATGTTTAGAACTGTAAATTGCCATGTTAAAGCCAAGTGGGTCAAACTCATAAAGACAGATATTGTATTTTTCCCTCAAAGAACCTATATTTAAATATGTGGTTTTCTTTCAGGGGAGAGGAAATAGGAAAGGCATAAGTGGAGGTAAAGGGCAATAAAGAAATGCATAAATATGAGAAAAGTATTTAATATATACATATGAAATGTCAGGATGAAAGCCATAATTTTATACAATTAGTATATGCTGATAAGAATAACAACAAATAAATACACCAAAAAGTGAAATGCTTAAATATGTATCAGTGTGACTGATAATTGTGTGCCGTTTGCTAAGTCTTTTGGTGACATTCATTAAAAACCATGATGGGCCACTACCTTATATCAGTCATACAAAGAAAGTTTATCTTTCACAAATGCACATGTCCCCCCCCCAAAAAAAAGAACCTCTCTCATTGATGTGGCATATGTGAAATGGTGAAATATCACATATGCCACAATGCACACAGAGATAGTGGCACTTTCAGAGTCAACTTTGAAAAAAGATAAATTAGAACTCTTTACACAATTTATATCTCCCGTATTGAAAGTGAAATGTGTTAGTTATTTTTCTATTGCTATGATAAAACACCATGACCAAGGCAACTTATAAAGTTTAATTGGGCTTAGAGTTCCAGAGGACTAGAGTTTATGATGGCAGAGCGAACGCACGGTGGCAGGCACCGAGATCAGCAGCTGAGAGCTCACACCTCTATCCACAAGCAGCGGGCAGAGAGCCCATAAGGAATGGCCAGGATGGGCATGCTTTTTAAGGCTCAAATTCCACCCCTGTGACACACCACCTCCAAAAGACCACACCTCCTAATCGTTTCCAATAGTTCCACCAACTGGGAACAAAGTAACCAAACATCTGAGTCTATGAGAGCTATTCTCATATTCAAACCATCCCGTGATGAAAAGATGAAACACACAGCACCCTGCGTTGTAAAAGTTAATTTAAAATAGTGGCAGAGACTGAAAGGAGACCAATAAATGAGGCACTAAAGAAATCTAAGCATGTGAAAAGTGTATCACATGGTTTGGTTACAGGTGATTCTCAGAGGTAGTAGTCCTAACAAGTCTGACAGACTTCCCTGTCATGTCTGTTTTAGCCATGCTTTGTGATGAATACTTCTCAAAAGCGTGTCTTTTCTCCGAGATGAGATACATCTGCTTTCATTTCTTATGTGGCCAACCAGAGCTCTCCATCCAGCCCGCTCACACAGTAACATCTAGAAACACCCAAACACAGACACCCCCAAACTAACACTGTAGAAGTTCCTAAGTATTTGCCCCTCTTGCGCAGTGCAATTTTCTTGACTGAAACTGAAAAAGCAGTAAGTCTCCTGGACAATTCAGCATCCCACTGTAGGCATGGCAGTTACCGAAGCCTCAATGGGGGTTGGAACTTCCAGACCAAAGCTGGAATGGCTACCCACTACATCCCACTTTTACATTTAGGCTCTTTTTAGTGAAGATTGTGTTTTCTCCAGATTTCAGTATTCAGGACATTAATTTTTCATGATTATAATTTTCAGATGTTTAAGCTTTGGAGATTTTGATGTTTTAGTATTTTACATTTAGTAAGACGGCATCAATAATTGTGTTTGAACTGTGATTGACATTTGGAAAAAGGGTGTTCTAGATGTCATTGCAGCTAAATGATAAGCTTTGATTCCAGCCCAGGATCTGACCTCTGACCTCTTCCATATCTACCATGGAAGAGAATTCTTCATCCAAGTTGCCACACAAAAAGTGCTTTTTCCATTTTCCAGCCCCCTGAAAACCTCAGAAGGAGCACTGCTAGACAACTGCTGTAGAAATTACCAAAAGCAATCTCAGCTAGCAGTTAGTTCAAGATTCGGCCCAACTTTAGCCTCGGTCCCCCTGAAGTTAATGCACTCTGGCTCTGTTTACTTTAAACATCCCAGTGGTTACCAATAGACTGTTGGAGCTTTGCAGTTAGGAAGGTGGCTGTTTGGGGATGCAAGACTTTTGTTCAGCTAGCAACTTTACAACTTATGAATCATAGCTTTTCCTCTGTCTGGTACAGATAATTGCAACCACATTTTAGAGTGTTTGGGAAGACTACAAAAGTCCTATGTGCAAATCACTTAGCACATTGGAAGAGTACTAAATGAGAATCACTTGACGCATAGCCTGGCACATGACAAGATCTCAGTAAATGTAAACTGCACAGATATCATGTGTGTGTGGTGTGGTGTGGTGTGTGTGTGTGTGTGTGTGTGTGTGTGTGTGTGTGTGTGTGTGTATTTTGCCACAGAGAAAAGTTAAGTAATGTGTCCTATACTTTAAAATGAAATAAAAGGGGAAAATTGTAAAAATAATTTTACTATTCACTCTTATTTTTCAAAATTCTTCCTAAGAACTGAAATATTATATATACTAAGCATAGATTTATTCGATTCACACTTACAGTTCTTCTGCTCAGCCCCTGTCCTTACCCTAACATAGCTTCTCTAATTGAACTTCATAATGCCTATTATAGCTTGGATCTTGAGTTAAGGATCCATGTGTCAAGATGCTGTTCGTATATGATGGGACCTTTAAGAAGTAAAGCCCATTAGGAAACTTTAGGTCACTGGAAGCTTATCCTTGAGGGAGGTGGGAACCTCTTCCTCTCACTCTATTTTGCTCTTTGATTTACAAAATGAGTGGATTTACCATGCTACATGCCCCACCATGATGAACTGTCTCATGATAGGCTTTAAAAGCAGTAGGTCTATATAACCATTGACCAGAACCTCTATGGGTCTACACAATCATTGGCTAGAATCTCAATGAGTCTACACAAACGTTGACCAGAACATCTGAAACCATGGGCTAAAATAAATGTCTGCTTTTTACAAATTCATTTTGTAAGAATTTTTACAGACAGCTTGCTGATTCAATGGAATTGGCTTGGGAGGGGGGAACAAGGTAGAAGCAAATCAGAACATAGAAAGCAAAACTCTTCTCATACTGAATGACATAATTTCAGCTTGATGGACAACTCAGAGCAATGTCAGGTTGGTTTCCAAAAAGGCAGATTTCAGTGTTATTATCATCACACATGTGGAAAGCTAACTCATGTACTTGAAAAAGAGAGCAACTCTGGGATATAGTCCTTGTTTGAAGTTAATTAAAGTAGTAGAGAAATAGCTTGTTAAACACTGTCTGTAGTCAACTAATTCTTCAAGAGCAAGCATGTTGATTTATCTTGCTTCAGGTACATATATTTTTTCAAGTGTAGTTTTCTCCATGAATTAAGAAAGAAAATGGTTCTGTTACTTAGATAAGACTATTCTCTGTGAAAACTTATTAGAAAGACTTCAAATTGGAAATTTTGAGTATTTAGCATCTGTCCTTCAATTATACCCTTTTCAAGCTATAGGGAAGTGGAAATTAATATTTACCCTATTTTATCCACCTATATATTTGAATGAGGCTTTACCCATTAAATGCTCACACAATGATTTTTCTGTAAATCATTCTGCACTTAAGGCATTTTAAAATAAGAACTAAATGCAAGGCATTTAAGCCAGTTTTCGTACCTAATCAAAACTTTTCCTTAACCACTTCTTCCTGCCCCACAATCCAATTGGCAGTGTGTCATCATGAATGCCTGCAGAATGAAGACATACTCTTGTCTTCTAAGCTGTTAGTCCCTGAGTGCATTTCCTTGCATAATTGGTAAGAGTCAACCAACAATCAGATGATCCTGGCTGATTTTCCTTTTTCCAAAGTTTTCTCATCAAATCCTTTTCTGCATTTGCACCTTGTGTGCATCATCTTCAAGGCTTCACTGCTTGTTATCCACTGGCATTCATCCAGAGATAATTTACTATACAGGCTGTATTCTGCCATTCGCTTTATAATCAATGCTTTTTTAAATTGTAAAGCATGAAGGATGTAAATAGCCTTGCCCAAGTTTATGGGTTAGGAGATGAAGGTTGGAGAACTTCAATATTTGACTATAGTTACACTGTGGAAAGAAAGTAAGATTTTGTTTCTTTTTTAAATGTTAATTTTAATTACATCGATTTATTTTGTCCACGTGTGTGTGTGTGTGTGTGTGTGTGTGTGTGTGTGTGTGTGTGTGTGTGCACTCAGGCTTGTCGTGTATCACAGTATTATGTGATGGTCAAAGAACAATTTGTGTAAGTCAGTTCTCTCCTTTCATCTTGGGGGTCCCAGAGAGGCAAGTACATTTACCCACTGAGTCAGGTCACCAGCCAGGAACTCATTTCTTTTGGGTTATTTTTCAGCTTTATTGAAGTATGATGGATAAGCACATATCATATATACTTAGAGTCCAAAGCATGTTTGGAAAAACACACATCTGGTAAGAATGTTTACACGGATAAGAGTGAATGAACTATCCATCAGCTCATGTAGCTGCCCTTTCTCTAGACTGGTGAAATGTTTTCAGATCTATTCTCCTAGCAGAATTCAAATTACTGTAAGCAATTCCTAGTTATCAGCAGGGGGTGATGTTCCGAGCCACAGAGGCTGAAACTACAGAAAGCATGAAGCTGAATCATTCATGGCCTCCCCTCCATTTCCTCCATATTTGCCTCCCAAACTGGCTGCAACCTTTGCAGTTTGAGGCAAAAAGTAGCAAAGATACCAGAAATCTCTTCATTCACAATTTCATGGGTGATAAAGTAATCATCATCAGATGGAAAGATTCCTCAGTGGTTATGAATGGGTACTGCTCTGGCAGTGGACCCAAGTTTGATTCCCAGCATTCACGTCAAGCAGTTCACACTTGCCTATAACTCCATGTATAAACCCATTCCCAGACATACACACATAAACATAATTAAAATAAATCTTTAAATAGAAAAAAATCTTCATTGTATATCTTAGGAATCTGAGTATATGTTTTTCCTTCCTTACATTGAGAATGTTTTAAATTTTCACCCAAAAGAAGCACCTCAGGCCTCTCCCTGACATATCTAGATTGTCAGCATCATTGCTCTCACTTTCCATCATGTAAGTATGTAAGGTAAGGGATACTGAAGCATAAGCACTGCAGTGCTTTATCAGTTGACCTTTCAACAAAGGTAGAAGTGTGGACACTGCATATAACTGCTATTTTATTAGAATGACACAAAATTAGTACATTATACTATCTGTCTTGAGCTGATGATAACTTGATTTCAATCATGTGCTGTAGCCTTCACAGTTATTCCATTATCACATCTAAATTTTCATTTAAGTTTGTGGATTTTATAGCATTTCTAAATATTTTGTTCTAAAAGTAATTACAGTTAATACTTTTGTCTTTTAGCCTTTGTACCAGAGTTATGCATGATTTATACATCTCCATTATAGTGTTAATATATTCTGAAAATATGTGTTATTTTTACCAGCAAAATTTTTACCTATACATTTAAACATACTAATAGCCCTTTGTTCCACGTTTATAAAGTCCTTTTAGCATTGTGTGTAAGCCAACTCTAATGATGACTTCCCTTGAGGGTTCCATATCAGGGAAGTCTTAGAATCACCCTCACTTCTGAGTGACAGAGTTGCTGGAAATGTACTGAAATATTCAGGGTTTTACAGGGAAACAGAATTGATAGAATAAGTGTGTGTGTGTGTGTGTGTGTGTGTGTGTGTGTGTGTGTGTGTGTGTGTGTGTGTTATTTATTAGAATGGCTTACAGGCTGTGGTCCAGGTAGCCCAACAATGACTGTTAGTGCATAAGGATGGATGTCTCAGCTGGCCTTCTATCTACATTGTAGTCCCAATGGAGGAGGTTCTAAAACCAATGAAGGTGTGCCTCCGCAACAGAATAGATGAACTTGCCCTTGAGAGTGAAGGCATTGGGGCAAATAACAAAGCTTCCTTCTGCCACGTCCTTTTATCTGGGCTCACATGATCCAGTCAAGAAAACCCCTCGTAGGCATGCTCAGCTGCGTGGGTTTTAGTTGAGTCCAGATATGATCAAGTTGACGGGCAAGATTAGCTCTCACAAATACTCCTAGTTGGTTTTGTAGTTGCTGTTGGAGTGGCAGGAACCACAGCCCAGTGGCACAAGTGGCAAAGATGCCCAAAGCAGGAACATCCAGGGGCTCGAAGTCCAGAAGTGT
The DNA here is from genome assembly GCF_049852395.1 of Peromyscus maniculatus bairdii. Lineage (NCBI taxonomy): Eukaryota > Metazoa > Chordata > Mammalia > Rodentia > Cricetidae > Peromyscus > Peromyscus maniculatus. The sequence goes on from NC_134868.1 coordinate 43,544,840, forward strand.
ACAGTGTCTTAGCACTGGAGACACCGACTGACTGGAGGGTACAATGTTTAGCAGCGAGACCCACGACAGCATTCACTGCATGGTGCTTTGTGACAGGAGTTCCTTGTAGTCTGTGGTAGGTTTGAGGATGATGAGGGGCATAGTGGCACCTTTGGTCCCAGCATCAAGGGAACAGAGCCCTAGAAAGAAAGATAGGGCCTGTTTGTGGGATCTTGGCCACGACACTCAGCGGCAGACTTTTGTGAAGGCCCAGACAGGAGCCAACCGCAGGCTTCTTCAGGGTGGGAAGAGATGGGAGTATATGCCCACATTGTTACAAGAGTTATGAGTAGTTACTGGTATGTAGAGATGAGGACAGGGACCAACGATTGTTGTTAGCAGGCACAATGGTTGGAACAGCTCATGGAGGACAGCATCAGTGGGAGCCAGCTTCTGGAGTCTGCAGTGAGGAAGCTGAGGAATCCTTTGTGTTCATCGGCAGAACACAGCTGACCCAGAGATGACTGTACTGAAGAGGTACCCTGTAAGCGTTCTCTCTTTTCTTTCCACCCCTGCCTTCCTTCTGCTACCACCCACCCAACAGTTACATCCAGGACAGAGTTCTGCATTCAGTATTAACTCAGTGTGAACAACTTGGAACTCATTTTCTTTCTAATCAGATTTTTTTTCAAGTTTTTTGTTTGTTTGTTTGTTTGCAGGGGTTTGGGGTTCATGGCATCCACCTTTACTGAAAATTGTAGCAGCAACTGGCTACTGGTTTTCCCGTATCTGTTGTCCTCATTACTTTCACACTACTTGGTACCATTTATTGCCTAACTCCCTTGAAGTTAAGGGAGCCATAAGCCAAACATGTCTAATAGAAAATGAGGAGAGTGATACGTTCCCCTTCAAAATGGATTCTAAAGCTTTGGAATGTTCTGGTCTGTGTTATCCTCGTCTCGGGATTCATGGCCAAATGAGCAGGTTCCAGGACAGCCACTGAAGATCATATGATACTGTAGAATACAGGGAAGGAGCCAGTTCCCTTGGTGACTGTGGAACAAAGATGATTACTCGTTTGCCAGCCTCATTAAAGCGTGATTGCATAAAGGTGGATTCTTACGGTGCTCGGTGGCTGAGATTTGGTGGGTTAATCATTGCAGAAATCCCTGCCTCCTGACCTGACACCTTCTCAAACAGTGTTAGCAATTATGGTCTCTAATGTCCTATTCCCTCAGCCTGCACCATCATCCACAAGTCCCAGTGGCTCTGCCTCACCGTACCTTTCCAAATCTCTCTGTTTTGAGCACCAATTTCCCCAGAGTATTTATTCTTATTTAATCTTGGACTTTCACAACTAAACTGATACAGCTTATTTTGATCTGTTTTTGCTTTAAATATATTTAACTTAGCTCTTCTATGGCCTTACCTCCTGAGCACAAGCCAACCCCTTAAATGTCTATGTTTAAAGCTCTTTGTGGCCTTATGTCACTGTTCTAAGGATAAAATCTAAATTATCTTGTACAACATTCAAGAACTGCCCAACTGTTATCTATTGTAACATGTTTACAATTTAATTCGAGCTGTTTTCTTTTTACCTCCCAGGACTTTATATATTCTCATTACAAGCATGTATCATTCTATGTTTTAAATTTTTAAGTTTATTATTTTTAATTATATGTGTGTGGGGGGAGGGGGTATGTGCTTGTGAGTGCAGGTGCCCTCAGTAGCCAGAGGAACTCCTGGAGTTGGAGTTACAGGCTGTTGTAACCTGAAGTGGGAGTTACAGGCATTGTGAGCTACCAGATATGGGTGCTGAGTACCAAGTGCAGGTCCTCTGCAAGAAAATACACATGCCTAATTGCTGAGACATAGCTAGCCCCATGGGCATGTATTTTAAAGAATTACGATTTTTTTCTGCTGTCAAAAGTCTTATTTCTCAAAGCTCAAATTCACATATATATTTTTCCAAGATCAGAGTTTATTCTAGTACATATTATATGTGCATCTTCTCTGTCATTTTATTAACCTAAATATATCAATTTTACTGTTATTTTGAGATAGGTCTTTATTGTTGTTTGGTTTGTTCTTTTCAGTACTAGGGATTGAACTCAGCTCCTTTTCCATGTAAGATAACATTTCCACAGAGCTACACCCTCAACCTTATTTTGGAAGTTGTATTATTATTATTATTATTATTATTATTATTATTATATTTCAGGGTATTTATTCATTTATTATTATTATTCTCCCATATATTACATCATAACCACAGTTTCCCTTCCATCTACTCCTCCCAGCCCCCCACCTCCCCTCTCCCCACAGATTCATTCCTCCTCCATTTCTCCTCAGAAAAGAGCAGGCCTCCCAGGGATATCAGCCAAACATGGCCTAACACCTTATAGCAAAACTAGGTACAAACCTTTTGAAGCTAGGTGTCAAGGTCTTTCTCCATGCTGCTTCCTGTCCTTTAGATCAAGGCTTCTACTCAGAGGAATTACCCAGGAAACATCTGCCAGGTATAAGAGGAAGTGAGGAAAGTAGGAATGTATGTCAGGCATAGTTTCCCACTGAGACACATTGCACTGCCGTCTATGAAGACAGCTCAAGTTGGGGCCTCTCCTTTCCAAACAATATCTGATGGTCCTCTATGTCCATTTCAACTCAATCAAAAAATTGAGTGGTAGTGGTGGCGCATGTCTTTAATCCCAGCACTCAGGAGACAGAGGAGGGAGGTGGATGGATCTCTGTGAGTTTGAGGCCAGCCTGGGCTACAGAGTGAGTTCTGGGAATGACTCCAAAGCTACACAGAGAAACCCTGTCTCAAGAAAACAAAAACAAAATCTGCTTTTGTTTTGCTCTAGTTGGTCATTTATCTCAACTCTTTGAAGAGGTTAGAGTTGAAAGCAGCCTTGCACTTTTGTCAAAGTTTCTGATCTATTTTCAGGCTTGCTTGCATTAAAATGCATAAAAGCACTCACTTTTGAAAATGCATAAAAGATCAAAGTGAAATAACTGAAGAAATAAACTTAACAATGCAGAAAAGGAGATGACATCACTATTTCGTTTGCATCTGTCCTTAAAGCCCCAGAAATCTCTTTGCTTGTCTAGATGCTTAGTGTCCACTCCTTATCACTACACAGTGCATGGTATATACCACTCTCTTGTAGGGCGATCTCTGATCTCTGCCTCTTTTCATGTTCTGTGGTGTTGTCTGTACTATTATTTCTCCTTCGGTTGTTAATTTCAATATGCATATATTTTCTCTGTATGCATAAAATCTCCCTCCGAAGTTCACAGCCTGCTCCATACATTATTCAAATAATGATTCAGTTTTTAACCTTGGTTCAAATTTTAGAATATACAATAAATATGCAAGTTTGTTGTGAATTGTTTTTTTTTTTTCTGAGTTTGGTTGATTTATCTCTATTTGTGTTTGTCCTTTGCTGTCGCTTACTCTGTTGACACAGGCACTTCATGTCAGCCAGCCACAGGAAACTTTCTGGAGGAGCCAGGGCTGTGTGGAGGTTCAGTATGAAGGGAACTCATCTTTTGATTAATAATATTTTGCTCATGAGATGAGTGATCAAACATACTTGATTCTGGAATGTGTTCTGAGGAATAGGTAGAGAAGACTCACTGTATAAATAAGAACCAGGTAATCCCAGTTTTAATGGTCAGCACTTTGATGTAATGACTGTAAGTTCATCCATTTCATTGATTGCTTTCTATCTCTACAGTAAGAAATTATTTAACTTCCATCATGTCTGTCTACTTTCCTTGGATTTCTAGGTATGAAATAATTTTAATGAATGATTTGACTTCTATCATGTCTGTCTACTTTCCTTGGATTCCTAAGTACAAAATTATTTCAATGAATGACTTGACTTCCATCATGCCTGTCTACTTTCCTTGGATTCCTCAGTATGAAATGATTTCGATGAATGACTTGACTTCCATCATGTCTGTCTGCTTTTCTTGGATTCCTCAGTATGAAATGATTTCAATGAATGACTTGACTTCCATCATGCCTGTCTACTTTCCTTGGATTCCTAGGTACAAAATTATTTCAGTGAATCAGATGAAGAGCTAGTGTTGGGTGCTTGGAGCTTTTTAGCTATAAACCAATAACTGATCATTATTCCCATAGTGGCAGTCAACCTGTTCCTCCTTGAGGTATGAACCTATAGTAAGAGAATAAGAAACAATCTCTCTGCTCTGCACTACTTGCTGTCTTGATCCTAGTTGGAAAGCCAAAATTATCTATCCATATTCCTTCCAATGTATTTTGAAATTGAGGAAGAGAATTGACAGATTATAGCAGCAGTATAATTAAATAATTTCCAAGGGAAGATGAGGACACTAATTTGACTAATATCTCTTTTATTTCTCTCCCTCATAACCACATAGATAGATAGATAGATAGATAGATAGATAGATAGATAGATAGATAGATTAGATAGATAGATAGATAGATAGATAGATAGATAGATAGATAGATAAATGGATGCAAATGATTCCAATTACATTCCGAATGAAATATTAAGGAAACATTCACATTCATTCTTTTGTATTATTTATTTATTTATTTATTTATTTATTTATTTATTTATTTATTTATTAGTATTCTGTGACTCAGCTACATTCCCACTGCCCTAATGCCTTCCAGATATTGTTGGAAATATAATCCATCCAGCCTGCATCTTTCTACCTAAGACATGATAGATAGACAGTATTTCAGAATACTAATGGCGCATACCATCAGGACCTCTGAAATGCCTGAGCTAGGAAGCGTTTACAGAACACAGCTCCCCAATTATGCTCAGAGGTCATTACCTTTAGGGGATCCTTCTCTAACACCATCATGGGTGGAAAAGGAAGAGACTGCTGGCAGGGCCTCAAGCAGGTGGAAATATTTATTAGTATTTCTTAGTAGCATGAAGCTTGAAAGCCACGGCCATCACCTCCTTTAGCCTGAAGAGCCTCTCACTGTCCTTTCGTTTATGTGAGTTCATTCCCAGAGCCAGTGATAAGCTAACGCGCAATGACAACCTCTCCTTCAGCTCCACGTGGGGAGCATGCCACGTCAGGTTCAAAATGACTGTCCCACTGCCTTTCTGCATCGAGGAACAAAAAACGGGCCAAACTCTGAAATCTTAGTCGATTTACATTAGTCCTCCCCTGCTGCTCGTTACCGACAGGTGGCGCTGCTGCAAAGCATATCAACGTGCAGAGCGGCAGGCCCGGTCCACACAGGCGCCGCTGCAAGGACAGCTGTCAGGGAGCCCAGCCTCGTTCCATCTCCAGAAATGAATCTCTTCACTTAGCAGGTGATTCATCCACAAATTAAGACGGTGTACTTACTCGGGACCCAAACTCTGACCTATATTTGAATAAATCTAGGCTTTTCTCTAATTTGTTTTTAATTCTTTTCCTTAAATGAGCTTAAAGGTACTCTACTCATTAAAGTATTTTAAATATTCATTACATTACAATTCCCTCAGCAGGTTCTGCCGTTAAGCCGTGGTTGCATGTTTTATTATGAAAAATAATATTTCCCCATTTCTTCCTCTTCCTCTCCTTCTCCAATATTATCCATGGTTGCTTTGAGAACAATACCATCTAATGTGGTCACAGGTCATGGCCAAGAACAGAGAGGTGGTGTGTGTGTGTGTGTGTGTGTGTGTGTGTGTGTGTGTGTGTGTGTGTGTGTGTGTGTGTTTATCTCATGGTGTCTATTCAAACTTCATTCATTATGTGCCTTTTCAACTAGACAGAACAGTCGTCTTGCTGAGATTGTGGGCATAAAGGCAGAGTGAAGTTAGGTGGACAGGAACAAATTGAAATGTGTGCAAATTCATCTGAATGACTGTTGATAAGCTGAAGGGAGGGGAGGAAGTCTGAGGTTTAGAAGCCCTCCACACAGCTCTCTCTTCCACAGTGATGGGTATCTCTGCATGAGTGACTGTGTCACAGAGTCCTGAAGCCATGGAAAATTAGAACAAACTAAACCATCTTCTAAACTCCTGCTCTGGTTTTATTTCATAGCAAAACAACCCAAAACCTTCTAAGATTGGTCCTGAGTAGTTTTGCTTATAATTCTGAGAAGACATGACTTTTCAAAGATACTCAACATTACTAACATCAAAATCATTCCCTTCCCTGGAAGCGATCAATCTAAACTATGGCCAGAAGCCAGCAATAAACAGTTACATGATTAAACGAGAGCAGGCAAGTGTTGATACCATGAGCTGAGCAGGACGGGGAGGCCAACAGTAATCACAGCACTGCTCATATAATCACAGCCACAGCCACACTGCTGTACCCAGAGCTCAGCTGCTGGCAACCCCAGGTTCAAGGCCAGTGGAGCTTTCCTGCTACTGAGCTGAGCCTCCCTGAGGAACACCATCTCCTGGGAACTAGCATCACACTTGAGGTTGGAGTCCTTGAACCCAAGGCCTTAGTTGGGCATTCTGAAGACATTAACCAGAGTTCCCTGAGGGATATTTTAAGCATCTAGCTTCAGGAAGCAGTCTTTTCCCATGGTAGGGAAATAATGCATCTCCACAAAAGGAAATGTGATGCTCCCAGGGAAAGCGCTTTGAAACCATGGCCTCCAATAGGACGAAAAATGATTGAACCATGAATCCAATTTCCAAAAATCAACTCCTGCAGCCCCTACAGCTTTGCACTGCAGTATGTCCCCTGCATGATGCTGTGTGGCTCTCCAAACACTGCATCATTTTTATACAAAAAAAAAAAAATCTTCCATCTCTAAAGATAAAGAAGACTTGAAAATGAATTAAGCCATTTGATGGTATAAAAATGTTTAAGTTCCATTTCAGTCTAGCTTACACAGCCACCAAGAACCCACCTACCCTGCCCCCCCCAATATTTCGTGGTGTCTTTTCCTCCTCCGTCTGTCCCCCACTCTTCATTAGCCACCTTAGGTTAAAGATGGACAAGAACAGATGCTGGAGGGTTCTCAAAAGATCCTTGCTCATCACTCACTGGGCAGCAAGGGACTCTAGGGGTGGAGAGCAGTGAGAGGGTAATCTTTTGTGTTTTTTCTAAACAACGCTTTTCCAAAGCATCATTGCAGCGGACCCATGGATTCACCAACCATGAATCCATTCATCAACCTCATGGATTTCGTTCCTGATAGGATATGTTAGATTTTGAGACAGTGGTTGTCACTCTCTACTCCTTCACAGCCCTTCACCTCAATCCCAGTGCGCTGTCCTTGATCATCCCCACCACCCGCTACATCTCCTTAGTTACTTGTATCATGTACTTTCTCTTCCCTCCAATGAAGAGAATGTATTTAAAAAACAAACACTCAAATGGCCCTTACATTGTTATGACTTAAAAGGTAATTGTGATGAGAAAGTAAAGTGAATAAACATGTGGTTAGGATAGATGGGGAAATTGTGGGTACAGGAAGAGGGAAAGGAAGCCCCTCACCCCAGAGTCTGGGTGATGCTTCTCATCAGCTGAAAAGAAGGACTCCAGTATAGTTAATGTTTGCTACAAAAGTCACCAACAAGAAGATAATAGTTATTTTATGCAGAATTTTTTTCAAATAAAAATGTTGAAATAGCAATAAGTGAGGCTTAAGCTCCGAGGGTACACTGCCACAAGAATGGCCTCACCCCTTGCCTATGTATTCCCCCAAATAAGAGGATTTGCTTTTGTTTACAGTAAACACATCTCATCTCTCTGCATCCCTGCGACCTAGAGTTTTACCTTATTCAACATAATCCTGTCTGTCCTGCACACCTCAGGAATGAGCATGGGATTTCATCTAAATTCCTTACTAACCCTCTGGAGATAAAACTTTAAAAGCCAGCAAAGCTGTCCATATGGCCATTGTAAAGACACACATTGCATGTATGTGTGTGTGTTTATATGTGTATGTGCATTCCTGTGTGTGTGTGTGTGTGTGTGTGTGTGTGTGTGTGTGTGTGTGTGTTTAGTGCCTTGTGGATGCTAGGTAACCACACTGCAACTGAGCTCTATCTCCAGCTCTTTGAGGGATTTGAGGAGTGGAAGGAGTTGACCATTACTATGCATGCAGGAAAGTTGTAGGTGATAAAACATATGCTGTGCAATATTGTGTCAAAGTCTATGCTACTGTACATTACAAAGAGCAAACTCCACCATGTGAGAATGAAAACAAATGAGCATAAAAAATTGGAGATGCCAGGTGGAATGCAGACTAAGCAGTGAGTCTGACTATAGTACAGCTATTTAGGCAAACCCCACTGAAGGGGTAAAGGCAAAGAGCTGACCTAAATCAGTCTGGCATTTTAACCAGGAAGTAAAAGAGTAAAGACAAAAATAAAGAGTTATAGTTAACTGTGTAGTGTAAGGTGATCAGTACATTCTTTAGGACATGACAGATAGATAGATAGATAGATAGATAGATAGATAGATAGATAGATAATCACGTATTCATTGTCAGTATAAACTACACACACACACACACACACACACACACACGCTTCCTACTTTAAACTGAGAATGTCACAAAGCAGGGATCATGCTGTACTAACAGACACAACAGCATGCAGGATTTGATTCCTAACTGATGTTCTCCAACAACAGGGATGCAGACTCTATATCTGCTAAGTAGGGTTCAGAATAATACAACATGATCCTGGAGCACATTGACATGCTAGGAATTAAAAAAAAAATGAAACTAAGCAGAAATAAAAAAAATAAGCAACACTCCAATGATCAACACTGAAATAAAATATTGGGTTACAGCACAAATGATAAATGTTTACATATGTAAATAAATTGGAAAAAAACACCTAGTTTCTTTCTTACAGGGGAGTTTTTAAAAATAAGAACCAAGAAATGAAGTCAAAAGCACTGTTAATAAGAACTATCTTGCACTGGCCACAGCTAGATGCAGGGGTTCATGCACAGAGCGTAAAGGCAGAGTTTAAGGAACCTCAGAAATCAGTGCCACAGCACACATGATCCCTGGGAATTTTAGGACACACCCACAAACTCCTTGTTCTTCCTTCCTGCAAGAGGTTAACTCTAATTCCTCTCACCTGAAATGTTGGACTTAGCAGTTCCTGTCAAATGTTTAAAACTTCAAAAAGTTGCAATTCAGTGGAAAAAAATCACCAGGTCTTGATGGATGGGGTTGAAAGTTAGAGTCACCTTAGGGAGCCAGAGAGACACATGCCTTCCATTTAACCACAGGAAATGTACACTTAACTAAGAAGAGTCTAGGGTATTTACCCAGAAATTTCCAAAAGAGCCAAGACCCTACAAGCAAAAGGAGACTTGGAAACCAACCATAGTTTATTGAAGATTGAGGCACATGAGGGCTGAGTATGATATGCTGTCCAGGATTATATCCTACTGCAGAGAAAAAAAAAAAAAGTCATGTACAGAATGCTGGAAAAAATCAAGCAGACTTCAGTTTAGTTTTTCATTCTCATACAGCAAGCCCCTGCATGTGTGTGTGTGTGTGTGTGTGTGTGTGTTCACTGTACATAGTATAAGGTTTGGTAAGGACATTTTCATTCAAGCAGATCCTATGCTTGACCACATTCACCTCTGTCTTAGGATTTCTATTGCTGCAACAAAACACCATGACCAAAATGCAAGTTGGGGAGGAAAGGGTTTATTTTGCTTACATTTCAGCATTGCTATTCATCACTGAAGGAAGTCAGGACAGGAACTCAAACAGGGCAGGGACCTGGAGGCAGGAGCTGATGCAGAGGCCATGGAGAAGAAGCTGCTTACTGGCTTGCTTCCCATGGCTTGCTCAGCTTGCTTTCTTATAGAACCCTGGACCAGCAGCAGCCCAGGGATGGCACCACCTACCATAGACTGGGCCCTCCCTCATTGATCGCTAAATGAGAAAATGCCTTAGTGCTAGGTCTTGAGGAGGCATTTCCTCAGCTGAGGCTCCTCCCTCTGAGGACTCTAGATTGTGTCAAATTGACATGCAAAACCACCCAGTACAACCTCCTATGTCCTCTCCCCTCCCCCACCAGCTAAGTATTTTCTTCTCCCAGGTAGTTCTGCTTCTATCTTCAAGCCATACACATGTGAAACTCGTGTGTGTGTGTGTGTGTGTGTGTGTGTGTGTGTGTGTGCACACATGTTGTATATATGTGTAACTGAGGATTCACACATGAGAGAAAATGTAACATTTGTCTAAGTCAAGATTACTTTTTAATATGGTGATTTTTTTCTTCCATACCATGCTTTCTTTACCCATTCATGTGTTGATTACACATAAGCTAATTCCATTATGGTGTAATGCATCCAGATTATATAAAATAGTGTTAGGGGAAATAGCATAAAGGAATCTATGTGATCTTTCCTACAAGTGTCACTGTGAAGTTATTCCCAGATGCAAATTGAAAAGAAAGGGCATGAAGGTTAACAAATGATCCATGGCAACCAGTTGGTAATGACCCAGATTGCCAGGTCACCATGGTGAGTATGATGCCATCTACAAGGTGAGGAGTGAGAGCCTGGGCACTGGACAGTGAGCAGAATGTGTAGGTTCACAAAATCCTAGGAAAGGACATGAGCAGAGACATAGCAGTGGGAAGCCACGAGCTGTTCCGAGAGCAGAGTGGTAGCCAGTTAAGGCTGAGGAAAGACATCACAAGAAGCAGGGCAAAGATACAATGCAGGGAGCTAAGCATGTATGATATAATAAATATCATACATATGAACTGTACTCCCCAGGGAAGGAGTGACTTCTTTCTAGAATTCAGATATCATATCATCAAATCATACAATTATTACAGACATGTGCTTCCATCTGAGTTGAGTTAGTTTTGTTCACCACCCAGGCCTTAGAGGAAACATGCTTGTAACTCCGTGTTGGAGGCCATTTTGTCAGTGCAAATGGTGAAACTCACGGTGCAATGGTCAGGACACCAAGTGGCGCCTGTTCCCTTGATCAGATGTTGTTGTTACTGTCCAAGACCCTCTGAGGCTCCTGGATCACCATCCTCAGATACACAACAATTTCTTCTCTTCAGCTGGTGCCTCAGCTGAATACCCTCTTCTACCTTACAGTCCTTCTGTGTGAGGAACCCAAGACATAATTTCTCTATGTGTAATGAGCTGGTTCTGGGTAGTTTTGTGTTATTTTGGATGCATTGTCTCTTTTCATCCCCTCATCTTCATCTAGAAGTTGCCTACAACATTCAAAAGCCCTCTGTAGCATTCTTTAGTGACCAGCTTGCTTCCTCCTTCCTCTTGTCATGGGAGAGTCACAAAACTAGTCCTAGAGGTGCGTTGGCTAGCTAGTTAAAGTTGCACCAATATTAGGAACTAAAGATGATGCAAGGGTGGGCACTGATTCCTTTCACAATCTTTCATTTTTGCTGACAATCATTAGATGCTCCTGGCAAAGTATTCTGTGTATCATTCCCCCTATCCAGACTCAACTGCTAGCCCTGCTAGCTGCCAGGGGTCCTGAGGCACAAATACTCCCACATGCACACATACCCAGATGCACTTCACCCTCATTACCAGGAAATCAAGCCTAGGAACAACCGTCTGCTCTTGGAGAGGAAAATGATTTCTTTCCTGCAGGTAGTAAAATGTATGAAAATATGCCCATAAACCTCTGTCTCCGAGCACCTTGCTGCAGCTAAGCCAAAATTGCTGCCAGTCTCGAGCTGGAAAGTGAGTACTGTGGGACTTCCCATGTCTGGAGGTGGACCCTGGAAGGGGCCTCACAGACTTGGCTACACCTATCCATAGGCAGTTCTGGCAGATACGTATTTTGTCAACAACATATTGCAATGTCACCAAATGTGGATAGCTGGATGTTTGTGCTTCTCTTCTTGAAATTAACTGTGGCCAGTCTAGTCAAAGCAGTAAAGATTAGCTCTGATAATGCAGGTTCACATGGGGGAAGATCCCTAGAATAAGGACTAAATTAAACTACAGTTACATAACAGTAAGGTTAAAACTTAAGGTTAAGACCCGTGCACTTTGACCCATCAAGGAAACAGATGCTTGAATCCATGCAGGAAATTACAGATAAGATGTCAAGTTAGTATCCAAATAGGAACCCAGCCTGAGTCCCCAAGTCACAGAGCAAGGAAGAGCCCAGCAAGAGTTCTCAGCATGTCCTCCCAGCTCCTGTCAGGTACCAGGAAACCTGTCCTAGAGGCCAGCTTCCCTATTCCTGAAGCATCAGGAAGCTCCTTTCCTCACTTGGCCATGGAGGATGGAAGACCTGTTTGCAGCCTGTGTATATCCCCTATTCTAAAGGAAGGGGACTGCGCCCACTGTTGACTTCCCAATGTCTCATGGTACTGATTGATTTGCCTGCATGGATTCTATGGATTCTCTCAGCTCCCGGCCATGCTCCCAAATTCTTTCTCCCTGGCATGTGCATGTGCACGTGTGCATGTGTGCTTGCGTGCACACTCATACACACACACACACACACACACACACACACACACACACACCACGCAAATTTACTGGAACTCGCCGCTGCCGACTTTCAGACACTGGCCTCTTTCTTATGCACAGTGCCAAGCAAGTGCAAACACTGTCTGTTCCTCCTCATACATTCTGTTTCATTTCAACAAGAAAGTGCACTCTTTCTCTATTCTCACGGGCATTCACAAGCAGCAGACACTCTCTTACTTTCTGCCCATGATCAATAAGATGACGCTCTCCTTGGGAATGTTGCAGAGTGGGCTCAGAAACTTCGGGAAGCTTTTCCTAGAAGAGCCAGCAGGGCGATCAGCGTGAAGCCTGGCTTCAGCCAGGGAGAGAGGAAGCCAGCCAGCTCAGAATGTGGAGAACCCACGGTCACTGAACTCAGTACAGGGTGTCCTGACAAGATAGCTTGGCATTAGATAAATAGATCACCAAGATGAAAAATCAACAGGGAAAATAATTGCAGTTGGCAGAAAAGAATACTGTGACATTTCTGGATTCCCCCAAATGCTTTTTCCAAGAATTCATTCTCAGCCATGAGAAATTCTCACAGTTAAAGGGCTGATAAGGTTAGGGGATCCGAGAATATCTAGAGAAGGACAGGGGAAAAAAAAAACAGTCAAACACAAACATTTAAGAGAAAAACAAAGCCACTGGCTTCCTTCACACCTCAAATGAGAAACTCCAAGGCCAGTTTACAAAGAAAATCTGGTTTGTGCGTGTGAGTAGAAAGTCTGCAGACAAAAACAATCAGATCTCTTCTACGACTTCAGTTTTTAAACACACACACATACACACACACACACGGAGGGAGGGAGGGAGGGAGGGAGGGAAGGAGAGAGAGAGAGAGAGAGAAGGAGGGAGGAAGTGTTCAGGTCATATTCTAGAAAGCTCCTTCCTTTGGGGACTTAGGACATCCAGATGTTTGTGATAAAGTGACCTTTTCCATCCTGTACATTCTGTTTGCCCTTCCTTAATGCTTCAACCGAAAGCAGCTCTCCTGGTTCAAGCAGACGCTCGTCACAACACGCTGTTCCCAGGCTTGCTGTCCAGACCTAAACTGAACCATTTAGAATGTTATGTATTGAAATAATGGTCTTTGCTTTAAAAAAAAAAGTTTTGAAATATGGCCAAATGAATCATCTCAGTGCATTACACATGTCCTTGTAGAGCTCAGTAGCAGCCCTCTGACAGTCTTGCATGCTTCCTCGGGTAGAGCTGAAGGATTCGTGGCAGTCAGAAAATGGATGTTCCCACCCTTCAGGAGGCAATGTATTCTTGAAGGATTTTTTTTTTTTCATGATGAGTGGACTCATCCCTCTTACCTCATTTCCTGTATTTTAGTGGCTCTTTCTTCCCTGCTACTTCACTGTTTAAAAAAACGAAGTAATATTTGTCCTCAGTGAAAGGATGGTTTCCAAACTCAAGATGAGATCAGCTGGTAAAAAGGAAGAGAAGAGCCCCATCCTACACCTGGGCTCTCCAGTACATTATTTTGTTCTTCTGTGTAATAAGCGTGTGACAGCCATCATTGTTCTCAAGCCACTTAAGGAAACCTGGGGGAAAGCATGGAGAAGATGGACCCTCTTGCCATCAAGCACCCTCTCTCTATTGTATCCATTACCTACTTGTATCACAAAATGAGTAAAAGAACCAGCTTGAAAGATCTAGGAGGCTTGACAGTAGGCATCTTTGTTGCCTTTTTGAAGGAATATATAAAATCTGTAAAAGCGGGGTTGATATTCCCAAAGCTCTGGTATTTAATAGCAGTGCAGAGAGATTTTAATGAGTAATAATGGAAGTCAGTTAATGTAAAACAATTTTTAGAAACTAATAAGTACATTCATTTTCATTCTAAGAAAAAACAGAGAGAACTTTATTCTCCTTCAAGCATCGTCAGAATCTTTTTGTGAAAATGCCAAGATAAAGAAAAACAGCAATGCTGAACGTCAGTGCCTAAAATGAGCGTGAAGCTGGCCCTTAATCACCCAGCTGAATGGAACTTAAAAGCATACCATGAATGATGAAAAATCTTCCCTTTGCTGCTGGCAATCTTGCGATATATTAGTAACAAGAGCAAGAAATACATCTTAACTCTTAACTCTATCTTGTGTAAGCCTTCTACAGATACACATGGCTCAAATGGCAAAGATGTACCAACTCCTCACATAAGCATAATCTCAGTGCCTTATCCCCCAAACTCCAACTCACATAACTCACTATATTCAGTATGAATTTAAATTATGTATAGAAAAAGAACCTTAGAAATTGTACCCAATAAATTCTATAGAGCGATCAATATGTAACGGCTAACTCAGTTCTCACATGTCTATGATACTCCTCTTAGATTAGTATAACCGAATGGCATATCTGTAGCTAGAGTTTTCCTGCTTTGCCCACAGTCAGGACAAATCTTTGTCACCCGCCAGTCCCACAGCCACTCAGACCCAACCAAGTAAACACGGAGACTTATATTGCTTACAAACTGTATGGCCGTGGCAGGCTTCTTGCTAACTGTTCTTATAGCTTAAATTAATCCATTTCCATAAATCTATACCTTGCCACGTGGCTGGTGGCTTACCGGCATCTTCACATGCTGCTGGTCATGGTGGCAGCTGGCAGTGTCTCTCTGCCTCAACCTTCTGCTTCCCAGAATTCTCCTCTCTCCTTGTCCCACCTACTTCCTGCCTGGCCACTGGCCAATCAGTGTTTTATTTATTGACCAATCAGAGCAATTTGACATACAGACCATCCCACAGCACATATCAGCATTATAAATGAATTATATAAAAAGTGAACACAAGGCTAAGGGTGGCTCAGTGGGTAATTCACTTAAGTTGGACTCCACAGACACTTTTAGTTAGTGCCTGACTCCACAGTATGGGTCTTCAATCCCAATACTGCTGAGGTGACATGGGAGCCAGAGAAAGAAGAATTTTTGAAAGCTCAAAAGCCATCCATCCTGGTGTATGAAACAAGAGACCTTGTTTTAGTCAAGGAGGACATCAAGGACAAACACACCCAGTTTCATGCTATGGCACACACTTGTTCACATTCACAGGCAGAAACACGCACTTATATCATATCATATCATATATTCACACAAATGCACACATCATTCATATACATACACCATATACTCAAACACATACATTATATGCTGAAGCACACACATCATCTATATAGATACACATCATTTGCACACACACGCACATCACACATTGGTAAAAAACACACACAAGTTAGGGACAAAATAGTGATTGTATATATATATATACAAATACACATATATGGTTATATATATATATATGTGTGTGTGTGTGTGTGTGTGTGTGTGTGTGTGGTTTTCTTAAAGGTTTGCTCATTGTTATTTTATTTTTCTATGTGTTTTGCCTGCATGTATGTCTGTGCACCATGGCACCATGTATATACAGTGCCCACAGCAGCCACAAAGGAGCACTGAATGCCCTGAAATTGGCATTCGAGATGGATTGCTAGGCATGTGGGTTCTGGGTATGGAACAAGGGTCCTCTAGCAAAGCAACCAGGCCTTTAAGCATTAGCCATCTCTCTTGGTCCTAAACATACACGGTTTTAAGGTGACATGTGTATGTGTGTCTATCTCTGTACGGTACTTCTGTCTCAGGAACTGCAGAAATCCAGCCCACAGCCTGTATTTTTAAAGTTCTATTCGAACACAGCCACACTCATTTGTTTACGTGTTTCTAGCTCCCTCCATGCACATTCGATGGAGAGTTGAGTGACATCAACAGAGGCTATCTGGCCTGTACAGTCAAATATCTTCACTCTCTGGCACTTTTCAGAGAGTACTTGCTAACCCCTGACCTACCTATGCCAAGGAACCATCAGTTTCTGTAGGACTGAAATTCATTAAAGATTTTTTTCCCCTAGATTTATTACAGCAACAAATTCTAGAGTTAATTCTGCAAGTTGATCATCAGGTAAATTTATAGACTTGAATAACCTGTGACTATATTTCTGTTGAGGGTGACATAGCTGAGAAATTAGTATATATATATATATATATATATATATATATATATATATATATATTCCTGTAAGTGCAACCCTGTGCCTATCTGAGAGAAGCTGTGATGACCTTTGACACTGGAGGGACTTGAAATGCTCATCAGAAGATCACCCTTGTCATCCAAGCAAAGAGTATTTACCCACATGCTTCACCCACAAGCCCTGTTACCAAGCTTCAGATTCTCCTCAGAGTGTAATGTGAAGTGCCTAGGTGTTAGGCTTTGCCTGGCTATGAGGCATACAAGTCATGTTCCTGTAGGCTCTCTCCAGTTTATTGGGCATCAGTGTGCTCCCGAGACAACAAAAGGGTTGAGGTTGTGTTTGTTTTGCATCCCATCAAGTTCACAGTTGCCAGAGAAGCCTTGAGCACCACAAAGCTTTCCCAGACCATCTGCGAAAATGGTCTGGATTGAGGGCTTTGTCCACCCGCTGACCCTCGGGTCTACTTTTTATTAACCTGTTTCCCTTATCACTCTATATGTTCTAGTGTTCCCCGACGATGGCTTCCTGCCTCTAGCTCTGCTGTGGCACGTACAGCTTTGTCATCTCCTCTGCATTTCATTATCGCAGTGCTCAACTCGGCTTTAATCTCACCACAGGGGCTGAATAAGATTAATTCTCACTGCTTCTCCAGAGAGGCAGCTCACCACCAGCTCCCACTCTCCACTCAGTGGCTGGTATTCACTCTAGACTTAGTACACTGCTTTCAGTGAATTAAAATTTAACACTACATGTTTATTTCTACTCAGGGTCACTGGAAGAAATACCTTCATGAAGCAAGGGGTTTTTGTTTGTTTGTTTGTTTGTTTTTTTGTTTTTGTTTTTTGTTGCTGTTTTTGTTTTGTTTTCAAACCTACTTTAAAGGTTGTTTTTTTAAGTTGTCCATTCTTATTTCTGACCACTGATGACGAGATTTGTGTTGGGTGGCTGTTCACAGAAATGAGGGTCAGCCACAGCCTCAACTCAATAACAGAGAATCATTGTTTCAGAGTATATTCATTGAATATAACTTTCCATACTTGTTTGCCTCAGCTTGTTTCCCTTTCTGGAAGTCCAACCCCAGACAAAACATTTGTGTGCAGTTTCTCCAAAATTTCTATACCTTTAGCTCTCCTTTTCTATACAGTTACAGATCTTTAAAAGAAAATAACCCCATATTGTTTCTTTCTTAACATGGTTTTTCTGAGTTGCTAATGTTTAGTGGAACACATGTCATGTGCTCTCAATAAATAATCACTGCTTTAAAAGATTTATTTTTATTATTCTTATTTATGTCCATGTGTGTCTGAATAAGTCCCAGCTGTACTCAAGTGACCAGAATAGCATCCAGAAGAAGATGCCAGACCCCTCAAATCCAGAGCCACAAGAAGTTGTGAGCTACCTGATGGATGCTGGCTACTTAACTGAACTTAGGTCCCCTGGAAAAACAGCACATGCTAATAAGTTTTGAGCCATCTGTCCAGTACATAAACACTACTATTTTATATTCATCTGATCACCCGTCTATACACGTTTGGACAAAGATAATGTTTGTAAAGTTATGGAGCAAAAGCCAAGTGCTTTGAGATCTGCATATTGTTATACCAATTCATGAATATGGTATACTGGTAATTGATAAATATACATATAAAATGTGAAAAAGTAGTCTTCCCACCTGTGCATTCTGACTGTACATGATGTAGTGGGAAATTAAAAGTGTGCAATAAATAACACTGGTTCATAGGACACTGTGGCTTTTTCTTATGTATAATATAGCAATTCACTATTTTCTTCATGGTTGTAGGAGTTGTCTGGGCTTATTCACGTGCTCTGGGTGGGAGAGGGTTTTGTGTGTGTGTGTGTGTGTGTGTGTGTGTGTGTGTGTGTGTGTGTGTGTGTGTGTGTGTGTGAAATTATAGGTGACTATAATCATGCTGGAGTCGCCCAAAGATGTTTGTCCTCTGTATGGGGTGTCCAGGATAAGATGGCTGCAGTAACCAGGACTGCTTGGGTATGACTCCTCTCTTTCTCACTTTGTCTACATGCAGCCTGCCTGCAAGGGCTTCTTCATAGCATGGCCATCTCAGAGTAATTGAACTTCTCATGTAGCCACTGACCTTCCTCCAAGCAAATATGGCATAAAAATGGTTAATTTTGGTTTATAATTTCAGAGGGATAGATTCATCATGGTGAGGAAGATGGGACAATGGGCAGAAAAGACCCGGGGGCAGAAGCAGTGGGCTTGCTAGTCACAAGGCATCCACGTTCAGGAAGCAGAAGGGGAACTGGAAATAGAACCAGACTCCAAAGCCTCAAGGCCTGCCTCAGTGACTCACTTTTTCCAGTGATGGCCCACAACCTTTCCAAACAGTGCCACCTGCTGGGGACCAAATTATTCAAAACCCAAGGTGGACATTCACATTCAAACCACACGAGTTATTACCAGTGAGATATTACAAATGCACTGTATTTATTTCTCACAATAGCAATAGCACCCCAAAAAAATAGATCCCACAACTCCTAGTTTGCAGATAAAGAAACCACCGTTGAGAAGAGTGGTCTAATTGCACCCATTGTCATAGCTACGAAACAGTCAGTCAATTGTTCTCCCCCTAAACTCACGTGCTTCTCTTACGCTATGCAACCTGTCACACAACCAGAAAAAGAGTTACAAGACAATCAAGAAACAACATTAACTAATAACAACACAGCTCTGTGCTGTAACCCATGTGGTTTATATCCAAATTAAAATATATTTCTGGTATGCCGGGACTGAGGCAGAGAGAAAATTCCCAGTGAGCTGGCATTTCTGACCATCCTTCTCATAAAAAAAGTCCCCTAAGTCCTACAAGGTTGCTGCTTCCTCAACACACAGGAACTTAAGATAGTTCAGCAAAGCATATACTTTATTTATCAGATTTTTTTTTTGCTAACTTCAAAACTCTGTCCACTATGTTTCTGAGCATATACATATTAAAATTCCAGATCTGTGTAAGGCAGAGCATATAGAAATTTTTTGCAGTAGTTTGAGTAATAACTCTTCATTATCCAGATACTTCACTGATTTCCTTTTCGCCCTATTAGATTATAGGACCATTATTATTAAATCCTAGAAGAGAGTCCAATCAGCTGATTAGAGCAGGAAGAAAGGATTATTTCATTAGAAGAGGCTGTTACACTTTCCCACATGGTGATCATAATGCTAAATTGACTGAGAGTTTTCCCTGCCAGCAGTGCAGAAGGACAGATGGGTCTTGTGCACACTCCAAAAGTTTGCCCTCTGCTTGCTAGATGTGGTGGTACAAAGTTTAGTTCTTGACACATACTTTGTGGATCTTGTTTCCCACTGTACCTTTGGTGAGAAGCCAATGAGAGACTATTCTAGCAAGCACAGATGTGTGTGTGTGTGTGTGTGTGTGTGTGTGTGTGTGAGAGAGAGAGAGAGAGAGAGAGAGAGAGAGAGAGAGAGAGAGAGAGAGAGAGAGAGAGAGAGAGAGAGAGGATGATGCAAGCTCCTATGAGACTCACAGTGGTTTCATCTTAATGCTGGGTAAATTGCCCAAAGCAAGTAAAGTAGACCCATGATCAATTAGGCAGTGTAGCCATGTGATGGATTTGTAAGGTGAAGCTTCACAGGCCTCTCATTTGTTCCCCGAGCTAGAGCAGATATCTTTCCCAAAGCTGGAGGCAGCCTTGCCTAGGAACATGTGCACAATTAGCGCCCAGATGTGTGTTTCCTTGGCTTACCTGTATTATTAGGGATTTGGTTTTCTGAAGTTTTCTGTGACACCAACCAGAGTCAGGGCTTGTTCAGTGGTACCACCAGGTACCTGATTCTCAAGTCCTAGGTACAGGAACATATTGCAACCCACAGCATCCTTCTTGGTTTCTGAAGAAACAACTCTCTGTGAATATCCATTCATAACATACCCTGAGCATCCTTCTGCTGCCCACTTTAGCCTCTATTAACATCAAACTCTTGGAACTGGCACCGCCCAAGTTCATGCTCTACAACTTGCTCTGCTTTATGTTTGTTTGCTTGCTCTGCCAAGCTTCCCTTTTGCTTTACCCCCACAGGCAAAGTCAGTGTCTCTCCCAGAAAATGCTCCCGCATCCCCTTTGCATTCCATGTAAACTTGACCATCTCAACGAAACAATCTATTGAAAGCACCCATGGATTACCCTTAACTTCAGAAGCTCATTGAGAATCAAGATAATTACCGTGGTTTTCTTTGACTCTCAAGAGCTGCCATATTCTCTGAACTCAGCAATATTTGTTGAGCTTAACTGAAAAAAAAGAGAAAAAAATGGTGATAGAAGATCTCCATAAGAAAATGTGGGTGCTAGATAGCATGAGAGCCAGCAGTGTGTGCTCTAGCTCTTAGCTAGAACTGTACGAACAGAGATTTTGTTCTCATCACCTTCATACTGCCCCACCAAAGCACAACTACATTTCTGTATACTTTTTATCTTTCCAGTTGGCTATAAAACCACAATGGTGGTTTCTACTAAATATCTGAATCAATGTAACTTCCTGCCAGGTGGTGGTGGCACACGCCTTTAATGCCAGCACTTGGGAGGCAGAAGCAGGCAGATCTCTGTGAGTTCGAGGCCAGACTGGTCTACAGAGCAAGATCCAGGAAAGGCACAAAGCTACACAGAGAAACTCTGTCTTGAAAAACCATATCTATATCTATATCTATATCTATATCTATATCTATATACATATACATATACATGTACATGTACATATACATATATATATCTTCCTTTAGGAGTCACAGGATGAACAAAGAGGAAACATACCAAAGCTGAATTAGCCAGGCAGTTCTGCAGTCTCGGGGCTGGCATAGGGATTTCTTACTATCACTGAGCAAACTTCCAACCCAGGAAAGTTGATAGAATGAACTGATACCAAACTGAAGTGATGTGCTATGCCAGAATCTGGGAAAAGGGAGCAAGCCAAGGGGGTCCAGTATACATCTAAGTCAATCTCCTGGAATAACTGACACTTTCAGACTTGCTTGAATGGCCCAGACTTGAATGGCTCCTGTGACAGAATGAAAAAGGAGATAAAGCCTTGATGTGACCTCCCGAGATGAACAGTATACCCAGGCCTGGCTCATGACACATCAGAAACAAGGAAAGCCAGGGCGCTGGCTGCTCCCATGAATGATCCCAACACTGATCAGTAGATCACTAGTCTACCAAAGGCCAGCAGGAAATGGTGTCAATATCAAGGCCCCCCTAATGTCGTCTGATCAACTGAGAAGACAGAGAGGTAACGGGGTGCAGTAGACAGTCCTCCCAAACCACCAAGCCATTATTTGCTTCTCCGGGGGAGTAGGAGATGGTGTCAGCATGAAAGGATGAGAAAGCTGTCACTGTAAAGCTGTGAAGCCATAAGGAGCTCAGCCACAGCCTTAATATTCAGTGCTGTTGGCCTTAGACGCACAGTGCTGCTTCTACAATAGATGGCCCCCATGCTTCCTGTTCAGTTTCAATCAACTAAGTCAGGTAATTCCTCATTGTCCTTGGCCTCATTGTCAGCCAAGAGGATTCATGACTCTAGACTGAGTGAGGTTTGGCTTTTGCAGGGTTAGGATGAGAACATGGGTTGTTACTTTCTTGCACTAAGCTCCGGAGAGACAGACTCAAAGAAAGGAGTGAATTGCAGTCGCCAACTGCACAGTGACTCTTGGCTTGCTATCCTTTGCAGTGAATCAACTTACTCTCCATTACAATAGATGGCAATAGTGCTTTGCTTGTCAGCAGCATGCGGCAATAATAAAGCTTTTTTTTTTTTTTTTTTTTTTTTTTAAGGCAGCCTCTTATACACAGACAGCAATCTCTGTGGACGAACAGAACTGCCTTTGGAAAGAGTATGAGCAGCCAGCCGAGTGGTGGTGGCGCACGCCTTTAATCCCAGCACTCCAGAGGCAGAGGCAGGCAGATCTCTGTGAGTTCAAGGCCAGCCTGGTCTACAAATCAAGTTCCAGGAAAGGCACAAAGCTACACAGAGAAACTCTGTCTCGAAAAAACAAACAAACAAACAAACAAACAAAAAGAATATGAGCAATCGTTCCATATTAAGAGCAGACCCAGTATTTCAGCACGAGGTGCCCTGAATATGCCTACACTGTGGTACGTAGTATATCACAGAGTGCATGATAAGAATTCATGATCTAATTAAAAACCTTTTAAGAAATTGGGATATTATCAACTCAGCAGCAAAAAAATCTAATTTCTGCAATGTTTGAGGCCTACAGACACCTCAAACTGCCGGAGAGAATATGAATACACAGCTAGGCAGAATGGCTGATTTCAAAGTTTCTCCACAGTTTACCACCACTGTGTCCACGAGACATACTACGAATGTGTAATGGATAAAATAACAGTACTTCATACTCAAGATCAAATGAGACAACAGATGTAATGTCATTACAACAAATGCAAAACTGTCTGATGTTTATGATTACCACACCCAAACTTCTAAGTTGCCAGCCTTGAGATGCTTCATTTAATTAGGATTACCCAAGGCCACACTGACCTTTTCAGCCATTGCCCTTCCCCTCATGCCAACATAGATTTAAAAAAAAAATCTCGGAAAATATTCCAGGGGGACTGGTATTTGAGATTTCCAATGAAAGAAATAAAGAGGCCATAGTCAGCTTGTCCCTACTGGGATGGCATATGACAAAGATCTGAAGTGGCTCTGAGGCATCACGGAGAACAGCCGAAAATCACATTGTCAGCCTGAAATGCATCAAAGCTCTTTACTGGCTTGAGACCCCTAGGGAGAGTTTCCACTCCTCTCAGTCTGTGCCAAATCACATTTGGCCCTGGCAGGATGGGGGGTGGGGCTCAGTCACTACTCCAAATGACAGCTTGTAGTAAGCCTTTGATGGGGAAGGAATGATGACAGTAATAGTCCCTCCTCACCCACAAACAGTGCTCACTTGGGGACATGTGTCATCATTATCACCACTGAGACAAATTCTCATGGTTTTTGTGCCGTGGTACACTCAACAGTGCCCTACCCTTTGCAGATAATAAGGCCAATATCTCACTTAAGCGCTGAGCACTGAGGAAAGCTACCCATGTTAACAAGCACCCTTGCCCTGTAGTCTAGGTGTGTATTGCTAAGCACAAAGATCTAAGACATAGTCCTCAAGGTATTTTTCTTGTGTTTAATTCTTCGTTAAGCAGAAACACCCCTCTACCTCAGGGAAATCCAGACTCATTGACACATTGAGTGAGTGATTTACAGGCGCTCTGCTACCACAAATGACCCTGCATGCTGTGGGAGAAAGAATTGTGCTCATTGGCTACACAGCTGCTTCCCAGGGGCACAACGCATGAGCTTTGCATAATATGGCTTGTCATGGAGAGTGAGGGTTAATGTTGATTGTCAAGTTGACAGGATCTAGCATCACCTAGGATGAGACAGAGGTTTAGGTTAATTGAGGTGGAAAAACTCATACTAACTGTGGGTGGCACCATTTGGCATGGGGTCCCAGAATTAATAAATAAAAAAACAGATGACAGCAAAAGCAGGAGCATCCATCTCTCTATTTCCCAACTGGCAAGCTCCTCCCACCATAAGTTTTCTGCCGTGATAGACCACACCCCTGAACTGTGAACTAAAATCATTCTTTATATTGCCTCATCGGGAATCTTATCACAGCAATCAGAAATTGTAACAAATAGATGGGCTAAAGGTACACAGTGTCCTAATAAATCCTAAAAATAAGATAGCTCATTAAGTTTTCTCAAAGATATAATGCGGAGCTATAGGGCAGGATATTTTACGACTGGAAAAGCAGTGATTGGATGTATTTCCAACATCTGGAATTTTCAAAAGTTGAGTCAAATGGAGCCTTTTCTTCCTCCTCTTCCTCAGATCTCAGTGTTCTGGAGAGCTAAATGAAACAGTTACTCTAAAGCAACAAAGAAACCATGCCTCCCACCCAGACACGCACCTCTCCGAGCGTAAGCAGCCAGAGCCCCAGCTCTGCCTCTTCTTACTTTGGTGCCCACATCATGCACAAGTAACACTTGGTTGCTAGCTCCTGTCTGATATTTGTATACTTTTCTCACATCCTCCTCATCCTGTGGAAAATATTAGGTGAAGGTAAAACATGGTTTAAAACATGGCTTGTTTGATTTTTCACATTATTTACAGAAGTAAATGTGTACAATATAAATTGTGCAAAATAGTGGCCTTTACTCTGACCTTTTCCTCTGTATGTACAATATTCTTTGGCTGTCCTTTGCTTGTATATACTCAGATCTGTTATCCATCACCTTTTCCTTCCTTTCTCTTTCTTTTTACATATTCTGTTTTTATTTTGTTTGGTTTTGTGTTTTGTTTTGTTTTTCAAGACAGGGTTTCTCCTTGTAGTTTTGGTGCCTGTCCTGGATCTCGCTCTGTAGACCAGGTTGGCCTCAAACTCACAGAGATCCACCTGGCTCTGCCTCCTGAATGCTGGGATTAAAGGTGTGTGCCACTACCTGGCTTTTACTTATTCTGTATATGAAAGAATGTATGTCATGTTTGTCTTTCTGAGTCCAATTTAACTGTGATCTCAAGTCCCATCCATTTTCCTGTAACCAAAATGATTTCATTCTTCTTAAGATTGAATAATGCCTATTGGGTACATCTGTCACATTTTCTTTATCCTTGCACCAACTTAGTTGGTGGGCACCTAAATTGGTTTTATTACATGGTTATTGTGAATGTGTTGAAGGAACATGGTAAAATGTGCTGTGGGATGTTCTGTATGTTAAATGTGTTGCTCTGATTGGTTAAAAAATAAAACACTGATTGGCCAGTAGCCAGACAGGAAGTATAGGCGGGACAAAGAGAGAGGAGAATTCTGGGAGGAGGAAGGCTAAGATAGAGAGATGCTGCCAGCTGCCCCAGTGAGAAGCAGATGTTAAGATACTGGTAAGCCACGAGCCATGTGGCAACTTGTAGATTAATAGAAATGGGTTGATTTAAGATATAAGAACAGTTATCAAGAAGCCTGCCATAGCCATACAGTTTATAAGTAATACAAGTCTCTGTGTGTTTACTTGGTTGGGTCTGAGCAGCTGCGGGACTGGTGGGTGAGAGAGATTTGTCCTGACTGTGGGCCAGGCAGGACCAGGAAAACTCTAGCTATAAAAATGCTTTGAATCATAAAAGTCTCAAATATTTCAAATTGCATCTTTCTATTTATCCCTTAATATTAACATGCAAAACAGTGCCATTAAAAAACTATCTGCTATATAGATAGGACATGTTACATGTGTTCTTTGCTATGAAGCCATTTAGAGGTTCCTCTTGTAAAGTCCTGAAAATGAAGAGTCAGATGAAGAAGTTACAATTTGCTGGCTAGTTACAGATTGAATTCTGTGTTCTGTGTGTCCTGTCTGCCTATGTTCAGATGATCCTCACTGCCTACCCACTTCAATTCTCCAAATTTCCATCCCTTGCCTTAAGATGGCACTGATAATATTCCTACCTCATAGGGCCATGTTAGTAAGCCACAGGGACATTTGATCCAGGGCCGCTGACACTAAGCACTCAATGAGCATTACTCATGGTGATGGGAAGTCTTGTTTTATCAAGCATTTCTATAAATGTGTGTACACAAGGCTTTATTTTCCCTCTCACTCCTCTTGTTCTTCATTTATAAATACAGTCTTTTGTAAATAGTATCAGTAAAAGAAAAAGTTCCCATTGCTTCCTGAAGGATCCAGGTAAGCCGGGGGAGGGAGGATATCCAGTGAAAGAGACAAGATTTCCTCATACAGACTTAAAAAAAATCAATGAACTAAAGATACTCTGAAAAGAGGTATGAATGGAAAAGGGCTGTCTGGCTCAGGCCAGAAGACAGCCTGGGCAGATGCCAGCAGCCTGTCTCTGAGCCTGAAAGTGTCGCTGAATGCATACGCAATGGAAATGGCAAAAAGCACCTTCAATCTATTTCCTGGACACAGTTCAGGCTTTTAGTTGACTGGGAAAAAAAAATCTCTGGACAATGTAGCAAGGCAATACTTTTTAAATTGGAAGGACCCAGGATAATATAAAAAGTACCTGTCACCTTCTGAGATAGCTAATGTTATTTTCTACACAGGTAAGATAGTAGTTAGACTGTACCCTTTTTAGGGGAGAGGGGTGTCACATTCATTTTCTAGACTCTAATGAAGCCTTCAGCCATTTCCATAGGAAAGTTCTCATACATGAAAATACTAGATATGACTCCCCACCACCACATGAGACCCATTCATAAAATTCCTTTAGGAATAGTGCAAAGACTCAGCATTTCTCCACAGAGCAGAGAATTTGCTCCCTGTGTTTGTAGAATATGTAAATTTTTTATTCATCTTTCTGTCTGCATTGACAGATAGATGCATGAGAGGTGGTTTCTAGTAAGTGACTAAATGAATATCAGCACTGGGTCAGGTATTTCACAAACAGGGTCCCAGCTAATGTTTGTATTATTCTATGAGGAAACATCACATTCTACATTTCCCAGATAAACAGATCTCGTAGAATTACATACCTTTGCCAAGGTCACACAGTCTGTAATTACAAGGTCAACCTTTGAGCTCAAACTGCCTGGTTCACCACCTCTGTGCTTGCTATTCTGTCAGCCTAGGATGCCATACATAACGGGAACTCATCTCAAAGAGTTTGTGGCTAATAAGTCCAAACTCAAGGTGCCGGCTGTTCCACTCCTGCTAATGCCCCTCCTGCCCAGCAGACAAGCTTTGCTTTCAGTGTCCTCCCATGGTGCAAAGAGACTTGAGTGTCATCACCTCTCCTTAGAAAGAACCCACAGGTAAGAGATCCAGAACCTTCTCTTCAGACATCTTTTAACATGCATTACCTCCTCATTTGACCAAATGCAGTCACATTGGGAAGTAGAGTTGAGTACATGAATTTGGGGACTCAAATGTTCATCACAGAAAGTGAGCCATTCTGCATCCCAAGAAAACTAGTGGGATTGGTTAGATGGGGCTCATATTTTCACAGACCACATTAGAGACAGTTCATGTCAATCAACTGCTGATAGGCATTTGCCTTGTGTAATTTTAAAAAACTGAATGGTTTATTTTGAATCAAAAGAAACCCCCATGCTAAGCTGGTGTCATGTTCTACACCTCCAAGAGTAACTGGCTTCTTCCAATCAATATGTGGTGTCTGTAGGCTGGGGCTCCTTACATATTGCTAACCTGCCATCAGCTCTTCCATAGACAGAAGTTCAACATATCAGCAAAGCCATGAATGTTGACTGTTATTCCCATGGAACTGACTGGATTTCACAGGTTGCTTATTGAGAACTCCTGCTTTGGGGACTTCCATGCAATTTTTGATTGTCCTAAGAATCAGTTGCATCAGAAGCAGAAAATAGGAACAGTCAAACAAAACTCCAGAATATATGGCCACTGTATTGCCATCTGCACTTGGTAGTTTTATATCAATTTGACACAAGCTAAAGTCATCAGAGAGGAGGGAAACTCAATTAAGAAAATGCCTCTGTAAAATCAAGCTGTAGGCAAGCCTGTAGGGCATTTTCTTAATTACTGATTGATGGCTAGCAGTCCTGACTTCTATAAGAAGTCTTCTATAAGAAAGCAGGCTGAGAAAGCCAGGAGCAAGCCAGTAAGCATTACCCCTCCATGGCCTCTGCATCAGCTCCTGTGCTCCAAGTTCCTGCCTTGTTTGAGTTCCTGTCCTGACTTCCTTCAGTGATCGACAGCAATGTGTAAGTGTAAGGCCAAATAAACCCGTTCCTTCCCACTTGCTTTTTGGGCATGGTGTTTCATTGCAGCAATAGAAACTTTAACCAAGACACTACTCTCCTACCTTTATTCACTCAAGTAGGGCTTTTCTTCTCTCTTTCATACATGCTTCCTGACATGTGACTCAGCTAAGATGTCAAGAGATTCTCTTCACCTAGTCCATGTGTCCCTTCTAGGTGAACTACCTGCCTCCTCCTGTGGATTCTAAAAGGTTGACTCAGGAGTCGTTTTTTACTGTCAATAGACACGAGATACTTAAATTATTTATTTTAAAAAGTATAAAATGTGAATGTATTAAATGATAACAAATTTAAGGCAATGAAATATTAACAACCAATAAATAACAATGATTACTTAGATATGTTAATTATTAAAACGTGTTACATAGTAATATATTTCAGTTAGTAATTTACTAATAATTAACATGTATTTTAGCAATTATTTTGCTAACTTATGTTCTTATTATTTGTTTCCTAGTAGAGATAAAAATTGCTAGATCCTTGCAGCTTCCTGCAATTTAGAAACAGTAAGATTGGAGCTGAATTCCCTGTTCATAAGGCTTATCCCACCCTGGCATTTGTTAGTAGCACAGTAATGATGAGAACAAATATTTCCTTTGCCTTTACTTATGTACTTAACATAGCTGGTACATTTTACCCTTATGACAGTCAAATAAAGTAGATGCTATTGGCATTCCCTTTCTATGGACAAAGAAAAAGGTTAAGGGAGTTGTGATGCCTTGACAGTGATAGAGAAGGTGGCAAGATCAGGATTCAGAAATGTGGCTCCAGAGTCTAGGCTGGAAACCCCAGGCTCACAAGAGAAGTGATTTTTCTGCAGTACCTTTCTTCTTTTCTTTTTTACATTTTCATAATGTAGGTGGCCGCATCTTATTATGCCACTAAAGCTTTTATTTATTGAGTAAATATTTTCTATGACTCACAATTGCATAAAACAATTTCAACTGATGGAGAAAAAAGTACGCATGTGACTAGTGAATAATGACTCTCTAAAAGCTCCCAAACTATTTCTCTCTCCACATCTTGTATATTACGTGTAATCTCTCTACACTGCTTTTTTCCATGAAGGATATGAAGACTTTCTCTCTCTCTCCCAATTTTTTTTAAATCAACCTGTTTTAAACAACAGAAGTGCTGTGCAAAACAGTGTATAAGATGTTTTAAGGACTACCTTGGGTAACTTCCTTGTAATGTATGAATCTGAAATATTTCCCTGTAAACCCACAATTTTCCATACAGTCACGCTGTTAAATTGCCTCTCTGAGAGGCAGAAATTACTGTTGATTTGATTTCCTTTGTTTTCTTAAGCAAGAATAAAATGTTATGGATTTCTTAAAATCCTGCCACTATTGCCATTATCTCCCTCCTCACTTTTAAAATGCTACACAACTTTCAATGTCAGGTACTTGCAGAAATATTAACCTGCAGATTATGGGGAGAGACATGTTGTCCAATATATACATCAGCATGATTACCACTTTCCTGTGTTTTCTAGACTGGTATATAACAAAATAGCAGCAATAAACAAATAGTCACAAGATCCAGGAGCCAGCCTATTGTCTTCTTAGTGTGTGTGTGTGTGTGTGTGTGTGTGTGTGTATGCTTGTTTGTGTGTGCACATGGATCTACATATGGAAACCAGAATATAGCCTCAAGTGTCATTCTTAGGAGCCATCTATATTATTTTTTGGTACCCACCTGCCCAGCACTGGGATTAAAAGCATTAGTCATGTACAGACTCACTTCTCATGCTTATATATCTGCTGTCTACGAAGCAGTATGATAACATGGCCTTAACTATTAGAGTAAGATGCCAATATTCTACAACATTTATATGTTTGTTTAACACAAGAGAGAAGAAGCAAAGCTTTGCCTTATAAAAGTTTGTCATCAACGGGATGCCATTTGGAAGATGGTGGATTTGGACTTTTACTTTCTGTATTATACCAAAGTTATTGTAAGTTAATCTTTTCTCTTGAACCTGGGTCATAACATGGTTAGGACAAAGGAATATCAAGTAGGCAAAAGGTTTATCCGTTACTTAACAAGCAAAATACTATAAGGGTTTATGTTACTGCTTTCAGCAACTGAGTCCCTCATTTAAGAGTTTAATTTCAACTGTTCTTAGCACCAGATCCTAGATTTTTTTCTTACATTGATGCAGTGCTTCTAAATCTTTCCCTACTCAGCACATCTTCTATGTGCCTTGCTCAGTTTTTGAGAATGCTAGCCTTTTTTTTTTAAATTTTTTTATTTATTTTGTGTTTTTGAAACCATGGATGTATGTGGATGTGCACGTACTTGGGTAAGTCTGTAGAGATCAGAGGACAAATTGCTGGAGTTTGTTTTCTTCTTTCATTATGTGGGTTCTGGGAATTGAACTCTGGTTGTGTGGCTTGGCAGCAAGTGCCCTTCCTCAGAGAAACCTACCAGCCCTATATTTAAGTGAATTGGTTTTTTTTATGATGGAGGTGGCGGTGGTGATGGTTTGGGAGTTTGTGCTGTTGTTCTGTGAGGGTAATTTTTATGCAGAATAGTCTACTTATCCTCTCTCTGAGTTGGTTTATGGTTTAGACATGCTGGCATTGCTTCACTTTGTACTGTCTGATTCAGGCTATTTTAAGAATGCAAAGCTAACTATTCCATCACAGTTTACATGAAATATATATTATTGAATGAAAGCTTGCACAATTCCAGAATGGAAAGCTAAAGCCTACTTAGGAACTTGTGACATAAACATACACACACACACACACACACACACACACACACACACACACAGCCCAACACAGTAAAAATCAGCTTTTACTGACCGACAGACATGGGGCACTTTGGTTCTACTCAGCTTAAGTCAGGTAAAATATATGTATGTATGTAAAATAAAAGGACTAGATATATGTAAAATAAAAGGACTAGATATATGTAAAATAAAAGGACTAGACTACAGTTTTCACAGGAAGCAATTCTTTTGTACCAAAATGTTTGCATTCCTGATACTGTTTTCATTTTGAGATAAATTTGATCACTCAACTAAGTAATGAATTCAATATCATGTGTCATGACATTTTATGATCACTTAGGACTTTCTGATAATGCTTATATGGACATTATAACTACGAAGGTAGCAGGGAAGTTAATTTATCCCTACACTTGGTGAAGTGCATTATTTTGTCCTCTGGTTGAATCAAATGTGAATGACTAAATGTTCATGGCAAGAGCTATAGTTAAAGATAGATTCCTAAGA
Organism: Peromyscus maniculatus bairdii; assembly: GCF_049852395.1. Classification (NCBI taxonomy): domain Eukaryota; kingdom Metazoa; phylum Chordata; class Mammalia; order Rodentia; family Cricetidae; genus Peromyscus; species Peromyscus maniculatus. The sequence goes on from NC_134868.1 coordinate 43,576,360, forward strand.
CACTGGCATGGCAAGCCTTGTGGCATCATTTCAAACTAGCATCCTTAAATATTGTACACTCTGTCTTCTTCCCATGAACACTACCTTTTCTATTATACCATCTTTTTAAAAGATAATTTATTTGTATTTTATGTATGAGTGTTTGCCAGCATGTAAGTGCACTGTAGTGCAAATTCTAATTGGTCTTAATAATAAAAACCCAGAGTCAGGTACAGGGGTAAATGCTGAAAGATCAGAGAAGTAAAGGAGCCAGCCACTAGAGATACTTCGTATCTCTGCTGAATCCTCAGACCTAAAAGACCGAGCTCCTATCTCCATCCCACCTTATCACTTTCTCTCTCTACCTGGCCATATCACTTTCTGTTTCCTCCTCCCAAGTGCTGGGATTAAAGGTGTCTGCCACCACTGCCTGGCCTCTAGTGGCGAGCTCTGCACTCTGATCTCCAGGCAAAGCTTTATTTGTTAGAGCATAAGCAAAATATCACCACAGTGCACCAAGTGCATGCAGTGCCTACAGAGGCCAGAGAGAACATCATGTCCCTGGAACTGGAGTTACACATGGTTATGAGCTGTCATATGGGTGCTGGAAACCAAACCCGGGTTCTCAGCAAGAGCTACAAGGGTTTTTAAGAGCTAAACCATCTCTCCACCCCCGCCCCACTGTTACAGTAACTTAATTTTTACCCTTCAGTAGTGTTTCCCCCCCAGGTTTTCTCCTTTACTCTGATTTATAATTTGTTAACATCCTTGCTATCCCAAGGCAGATGGTTCCAAATTTCTGTTGTAACACCTGTTGTCAGTCACCTCCAAAACTCTAACCCAAAAGGAGTGAATTTTCTGTACTTTGTAGGGAAATTCTAGCTCACTTGACCTCATTTCTTAACCTCAAGCCATCTCCATTGCAAACACACACTTCCTGTCTTCTCAGAGCAGCCTCAGGGCTACCTCAATCCTTCCCCTCTCCCTTCTTAAAGGGTGGCTACTATTGACACAACAGCCCCGAATCTCTCAAAAATCCATTTTTATCGATGCATAAATAACAATAGAATTTCATATGTTGATGATGCATGGCATGATGGTTTCCACTGTGAAATGAGTACTACAATACACCTAATTAATATATCCATCAGCTCCCATAGCTTTCAGCTTGTGTGTACAGACTGAAAGCAGATTTCAAATATGCAAGTCTGATACTCACCAGATCTGCAGAACTTGGCACCCAGCCTACGCGAATAGCATCTTTGGCTTAACTCCCCATTACCCTCACCTATATAGTCCCAAGCAGTGATGACTGTCCTCTGTGCTTCTCCAAGCTCCACTTCATAAGGTTCCGCACACGTCAGATTACACAGTTCTTGCCTCTTTGTACCCAGTTCATTTCATATAGCGTCCTCCAGCGTCCTCCATTTTAACACAAATTCTAGATTCACTTCTCCTTAAATGACTGGATAATGTTATGTGTCTGTGTATGCATGGTTTTTTTTCCACATTTTTACCCACTCATCCATCAAGCGTCATTGTGAACATTAATATATATTCAGTGGCTGAAATCAAGTTTTCACATACACATTTAGGAATGGTATTGCTGGATCAAATGGTAATTGAAAGGATGAACGATGCTGGTGGCTGCACTGGTTACCGGTGGAAAAGTCACAAGCCACACCCACAACTACCAGAGTTACAGAGAGGGTTTTTTTGGAAGGAGGGAGGGGATAGGAGAGAGAAGAGCCAGGCCTGGAGAGAGAGAAGGATGGCAGGAGCAGAGCAGAGCGAGGAGCAGAGAGAGAGTGTGGGGTCTGTGTCTGGCTTTTATTAAGGCATAGATTGCCTGATCATGCCATGCATACTTAGTCACCTGTGCCCCCCTGATGACGTAAGACACAAGACCCTAAGCTGTGCATGTGTAGGAGTGAGGGCAGGATCCTAACAGCAATTACATACTTAATCTTTCAAGGCCACTTAACACTATTTTCATAATGACTACTTTCATGAAGAATGTACAGGGTCCCCCCCCCCACCTCCCTCCCCCCCTTTTTTTTTTCGAGACAGGGTTTCTCTGTATAGTTTTGGTGCTTGTCCTGGCTCTTGCTCCATAGACCAGGCTGGCCTAGAACTCACAGAGATCCACGTGGCTCTGCCTCCTGAGTGCTGGGACTAAAGGCATGCACTACCACCACCCGGCTCGGGTTCCCCTTTTATCGACATTTTTTTTAAATAACACCTGCTCAGTTTTGCCTTTTTGATACTAGCCATTATAACAGGCATAAAGTAATATGTCAATTATATCTCCCTTTTTCATTTCTCTGATTACTTGTGATACTGACCATAATTTTATCTAGATGTTGGAGTTTGCAAATCTTCATTCCAGAAATATCCTTTCTGATACCTTGCCTATTTTTAATTGAGTTGTTTATTTCCCAACCTCTAAGTTGTCTGAGTGGATAATAACTTCTTATCAAATCATACTTTGCAAATGTTTCCTCCAATTCCATAGGCTGTGTCTCCCCTCTGCTGGTTGTTTTGTTGACACTGTCTTATTCAGCTCCCTTTTTGTTGCCTTTTGTTATTTTCTTTTAATATTTTCAAACTTTCATTTCTTACATTTAAATATTTAAAAATTCATTTTAAGTTGACTTAGGTAAATGATGTGCACCTAAGATCTACTTTCTTCCTGAGTGTGAATGTACTGTTTACTGAGGAAGTCTCCAGTGTACATCCTTGGCCCTCCTGTATAGAGTCAACTGACTGGCAATGCATGGACTTATTTCTATAATCCATATTATTTCATGGGTGTGTATGTCTACCTTCATGCTAGTAATATTCTGCTTTGATTACTAAAAATACACAGTGTATTTTTAAAGGATGCAGTGTATTCCTTTTAGTTAGTTCCTTTTGCCTATTATTTCTTTATTTAATTGGAATCTTGGGTTAAATAGCTCCTGTGTCTCAGACCTTCAGACTCAGAGCTAGTTAAATACCAGGTTTCCTGGCATTTCTGACTTACAGGCCTATCACAGAACTTCTCATATGAGCCAGTCCCCACAACAAATGTTCTCATCGTCTATGTTTATCTTATTGGTTTGCTTTCTCTGGAGAACTCTGTTGCTAGAAAAGAGGGTAGGATGTGGGTGATAAGGAGATAAGGAGGTGTAGCTTATCTTGAGGAGAGAAGGGGATGCATTATCTGAGTAGGCCCTGGCTGTGGAGAACCTGAGCAAATGGCCTGAGGCTGTAGGGTCTCCTCTGGAAGGTCCCAAGAACTTTGCACTGGAAAAAGTTTCCTGCACAGAACATGGCCTTGGGGAGACCAGTGCTACCTAGCATGGGCTGTTCTCCTGGGGCCTCTGAGATAATCAGAAACACCTTAGGCTATGCTGAGAAAAAGACCATGCTTCCATAAAACACCATGACCAAGGCAACTGGTAGAAGGTATATTTATATTGGGCTTCTAGAGGATTAGAGTCCATGATGGCAAAGCAGGTAGCAGGCATCAGGCATCAGGCAGCTGGAGCAGCAGTTGAGAACTCATATCAAGAACCACAAACAGGAAGCAAAGAGAGCTAACTCAAAATAACACAAGTCTCTTGGAACCTCAAAGTTTACCCCAGGGGACATATAACTTTAGCAAAGCCACACCCCCTAAAGGACCCCAATCAGCCACCAACTTGGGACCAAGTATTCAAAAGCACAAGACTTATGAGGGATGTCTCATTCAAACAAACACACCATAAGAATTTTATTTTTCTCTATTTTTGTAAAAATGGATATTGATACTTTAATAGGGTTCATATTGAATTCATAGATCATATAAGGAAGTATAGGGATTTTGACAAACTCAGTGCATGAAAACAGAGTAACTTTCTGTTCATTTCATACATGTGGTATAGATTTCCCTATACAGTTCCTTCACTTTTCTGTTAAATGTGCTTGCTTTCATAAATGAATTACCTTTGTTTTCATTTTGTACGTGTTCATTTTTATATAAAAAGGTAATGATTTGTATACCCACAGTCTTCACTAGAATTTTTTTATTAGGTCTAAGGAGTTTTCAGTGGAGCCTTTAAAGTTGTGCTGTATGAATTCATGTCATCTGCGAACAGACTATTCTACTTCTTCTTCCTGTTTTAGATGCAGATGCCACTAATTTTCTCTTCTTTTAGTAAAAATAATATAACATATGACATTTTCCCCTTTCCTTTCCTCCTCCAAACCCTCTCATATAATCTCCTCCTTTTTAAATCCATGGCCTCTTTTATCATTAATTGCTATTGCACACACATCTATTACCTGTATATACTTGTAAATGTATACATACATGTTTATACTCCTAAATATAACCTGTTTGACTATAAGATGTTAATTGTATGTATGATGTCAGGGCTGAACATTTGGCACAGCACAAATGTTTTGTGTGCTCTTAACTGGGGAAGGCCACTCCTCCCACTCACAGCTTTCCTTGGTTGCCTATACTTCCATGAGTAGATTGGAGACCTTGTGGGCTCTCGATCACCCACTTTGGCATGTGAATTTGTGTTGTTCACTTCACATTTGTGCAGTCATATTGGTGAGATTTTAGGGTTGCATTAGACTTTTTGACATTCCTAGGAGACAAAAGTTCACAATGCACTCTCTGGTCCTCTGGCTCTTAACAATCTTTCTGCTCCCTCTTCTGCAATATCACCTGAGACTTAGGTGGCAGAGTGTGTTGTAGATGTGTCCACTGGAGCTGGCCTCCACAAATCTGAATTTGATTAGTTGTGGTTTTCTGTACTGCTTTCCATCTGTTGCAAAAAGACGTTTCTTTGATGAGGAGTGAGGATCACACTTACCTGTGGGTATAAAGACAAATGTTTATAGGTTGTTGTTGGGGATTATGCTAGTTTAGTAAATTAGTCATTGTAGATTCTCCTCCATCAATTATGACTTCACTAGCACTGGGTAGTTAGTTATGCTTTCAGCACTACACATGGTTTCCCTCTTGTTGGGTACTTCTTAAGTCCAATTAGAGAGCTATTGGTTAGCGCCAAGGTATGTGTGCTACTACTTTAGGGTTGTTGTGTAGTCACACTTTCCTTGGGGCCTCCAGCTCACAAAAAACATGACATGGAGATGTCCTATTAATCATGAAAGCTCAGCTGATAGCTTAGGCTTATTTCGAACTGCTTCTTATAACTTAAATTAATCCATTTCTATTAATTTATTTTCTGCCTCGTGGCTTTATTACCTCATCTTTGTAGGGCTCATCCTGCTTGCTCTGTGTTTCCTGCCTTCTCTACCCTTCTTCTTTCTACTGCCCTCTGTGCCTGGAATTTCTGCCTAGCTATTGGCCATTCAGCTACTTTAAATCAACCAGAGCGACACATCTTCACAGTGTACAAAAAGATAATTACGGAACATTATTGTGCCATACTGACTGCAGATGTGGTTCATAGGCATCATAGTTGGGTAAGGAAGGTTGTTGGTTGCCTCACTCTTTTGGAAGCCTGCCTGGTGCCTTCTGGACCATGAAAACTAGTCTTAGGTAGGGGGTATTCATGTCAGTTCTAGCTCAGGTGTCTCTTCTAGGACTGTACTGAATAGAAGCAACAAAGCAGGCATTCTGGTTTTGCTAATGGTCTTTGAAAAAAATGGTTAACTTTGAATTTTCCTGTGTACTTTGTACACATATGGACTTCATTGTCCTGTCATTCATTTCTTCTGCACCTAGTTTTTTTAGTTTTGTAGTTGTTATGGTTAATCATGAAGGGATATTAAATTTGTCAAGTACTGCATCTTTTGAACTGAACATAGAGTTTTCATCAGGTTAATGTGATGCATTCTTGAAGCTCGGAGATGAATTTCATGTGTGGTTGTGCACTGTTTTTAATGTGCTCTTCAATTCTCTCATTGGCATGCTGTTGAGGGATCTCACATCTTTCTCCATCTCACCTACAGCCTATAACTTTTCTATTAGTGTTCTCATTTGCCTTTAGTGTCAGGATAAGGCTAGCTCATGCTTAAATTTGGATGGTAGGCAAAGTGATAAGGAGTCTCAGGTTTAGGAAACCTCATTTTTTTTAGGAAAAAAAAATGACAAAAGTAACTTCTTGATGCTAATGAATCCACCCTAAGATACAAATGCTGAAATGAGAGCCTCTGAAGCCAGAGCTAGGGGAATCCAGAGACAGGGATGGATGGAGCATCTAAAAAAGTGGCAGGAGATGCCAGAGTGTTGCTGATCTGAGAAGGCATTTATGGAATAGATCCCATGGAATCCTCTACTGTGAGTCTGAGCTGGGGAATTCTCTGGCAACAGAAAATAGAAATGTAAGTGGGAAATACTTTTTCTTGCCTCACACATCGCCAGCTCCACCTGCCAGGGAAAACTGCAAATAGCTGGTCTTGAAAAACTTAATCCATTTAACCTTGAGTCATAAAAGAACAGTGGCACAGAATTCACACAAGAATACTATTAAAAATGTGTGAAACAGCACTAAAACTTTCCAACAGGGGAGAAGTCCCAGGAAAAGAGTGTCAAGTTGTAGCTGAAAATTTTGCCCCAAATCCCACCATTCAAAAGAGTTATGAAACAATCACCTCAAGAAGGAAGACTGCAAAGCAGAAAACTAAGAGCTCAAGGGGAAATGGTCACTCAGCAGTCAAAACTGAAACACACTGACAGAACCCTTTGAGAAGAGAAGACAAGCCATGGATCAGAGAAATGAAGACCATTGTCGAGAATGTAAGAGCAGCTACGGTTGCTACCAGCTGTCACAGAAAGGCACAAAGGAGTTAGAAATGAGGGAAAGGAATAGAGTCCCAAACATATTCAGAAACGATACACTGGACCCAGGAAAGGGGGTCACTGTCTGTGGACTCAATGATGGCTACTTTCACATTTGAACTCCTTAAAAATAGAAAAGTAATTAAACAAAACAATATTTTAAGGTGAAATGGAATGATTTTTTTTAAGATAAGAAAGTCTCGAATCTACATTTTTCTACCTAAGAAAATTAGGCAGGACAATAAAGTATGTGGTGTATACTTACTAAAGTTATTGGATGTTAAAGATAATGAGAGATTCATAAAACAACAATAACAAAACCACTTCTGCATACAAACAAAGACAGTCCTGTGGTGGTTTGAAGAAGAAATGTCCTCCAAAGACTCAGGAATTTGAACACTTGGTCCCTGTTGTTGGAACTATGGGGTTATGAAACCTTCAGGAAGTACAGCAATTGCTGCACAAGGGCATCACTGGGAATGGGCTCTGGTATTTCATAGCCCCACGCACTTGCTGTTCTTCCTGTCTCCTTTTCTTGTGTGCAGATGAGATGTGATCTGGCCACTTCCTGATTCTGCCACCATATTATGCCTTCCTCAGCACGATGGACTCTAGAACCATAAAGTAAAATATATCCTTTCTTCTTTGAGTTGCTTTCAGTCATGGCATTTATCAGAAAAATAACTAATATACATCCCCATTGTATCAATATAAGACCATATTTCTCTTTCTATCCTAGTACCCAATGCTCAAAGACAGTGAAGCACCATTACATTAAGAAATAGTAAAAATGAAAAGAAGGTAAATAATTTCATATCTAGTAAGAATACAATACAAAAAATACGTATATAAAAACTATAGGCAAATACTTTGAAACAAACAAACCAACAACAACAAAAAAAAAAAAACAACAAACCTCAGAAAATACTTTTTCCATAAATTCTTCTTTTTAAAAAAATGGTTAACAAGAATTTTATCCAAACACAAATAACCAGGGAAAAGTTAGCAAAAGACTGCTGATGAGCAATTAATGTATTTTTTCTATAGGTGATATCAAAATAACTATGAGGATGAAGGCAAAATAGAATGGAAATGCAAAGTGTTTGATAGCACATGAGATAAATTGTCAATGTCTCCTCAGTATCAAGAAACACAGGATGACTAATGATAGAAAATCTATAGGAAGCATAGGTAAACATGGCAGTAGCAGGCTGGAGAGACACTCAGGTGTGCTTGCTGCTCCAGTAGAGGGCCAGAGATAGGTTCCTAGCACCTACGTCAGAAGGTCTCAACTTCCTATAACTTCAGTTGCAGGGGATCTGACACCCTCTTCTGGCCTCATGAGGTACTTCACTCACATGCTCATGCCAAAATACTATTCACACCTATGCACATCATTATAAATAATAAGAACAAATATTTTTTTTTAAAAAAAAAATAAAGAATACAACAGCAAAACCTAAGGAGAATATAATTTAAGAATTTGGGCTAGAGGGGAGTAATAAAGGATAGAAAGGAAGATAGATAAGAACCTATCAATAAATTAATTGATTTTTAAATTCTCGTAATGGGCCTCTATTAGATACAGGCATGATTATGATGGTAATGACCTCATAATGCAAAGTTTTAAATACCATAGATTTTTAAAAATTAAACAGTAGATATAATGCACAATGTGCACATGCCTTTGCATAAGGAAAAATTAGGAAAATATACAAGAAATCAAAGCATAAGGACCTCCCCCAAAATCAGTGAGTGTGATTTTGCTGAAGGGGATAGTCCTTCACCTTCACAATCATATTTATCAAACTATGAATACCAGACATAATACTTACTTGTATGCCCAAAGAAAAAAGTCAAATTCTTGAAAATAAACTACATCCCAACTCCAAATCTTCACCAAAACTGCTCTTGGTCTTGCTATATCTTCACGCTACCATTTTGTTTCTTTTCCACACTCTTAAACTTCTTAAAGGAGTAATAAATATTACATGAGTAAGGGCATCAGATAAATTACATAAGCCCTTTCTGCTTCCTCACCATTTCTACTTCCCACATAAATATTTGCAGTTGATGGCAAGGTCACCAGTGATCTCATGAGGACAAAACTATGAAGATTAATGTTATTAATATCCCAACTTTTACTTGATAACTGTGTGAAATGTTTTGGCTAAATCAAATGCTGATAAATTCATTACACACACACACACACACACACACACACACACACACACACACCAGAATCTTGCTATGTAGCTCAATGTGGCCTTGCCTCAGTCTCCCAAGTTCAAGGATTATAAGCATAGGCCACCACACCTGACTGTAATGGACTTGGTTGATATTTAGAGAAAGCAAGAGGGTTGTTGTTGTTTTTAAGCAAATGATTATTATATTCTATCATTGTTTGTTATTTGAATTTGAATAGAATGTAAAGTGATGTTAAACTGAAATCTTTTTCACTTTTAGAGAGACTTTTACTGTTACTTTTTAACATTTTAAAAAAATTCTTTGACAATTTCATACAATGTATTTTGATCATATTTACCTCCCTCCAGTTTCCAAGCTTCTTCCTCTTCACCCACACTCAAATTTCATGTGTCTTTTTTGTTTCTTTTTTGTAATCCATTGATTCTAATTTGTCATGCCCAAATGCTCCTGGGCATAAGGTCATTTTCTGGAGCATCATCAACCTATCAGAAGCCGCACCCTTAAAGAAAACTGACTTCTCTTCAAGCAAAAGCCATCAACTGTCCATAGATCACAGTTAGGGGTGGAGGCTCATGAACGCCTTCCTCTGCCACTTTAGAATGTTTACTGGCTTGATCTTGTGCAAGTGTTCTGTAGGCAACCACAGGTCCTGTGAATTCATGGGTGTAGCTGTCAGTCCTGGTATGTCCAGAAGACACTTTCACTCTAGTACCCCTGACCTTTAGCTCTCATAACCTTTCTGCTCCTTTTCCTAAGTGGTTCCTGAACCTTGAGGTGAAGGTGTGCTAATGATAACCCATCTGAGACTGAGCTCTCCACAATCACCTGTTCTCTTCCCCTTGACCAGTTGTGAGTCTGCATTCACCACAGTCCAGTGCATGAAGAAACTTTTGGAATGAGGTCTGAGAGGTGCACTAATTTATAGCTGGAAAGATAAAGATTTAGAAGGTAGTTTGATAGAATGTGCATATCACAGAATAATAGTAGTAGGTTTACCCCTTGGGCCTATGAGCGCCTCAACCTTGAGTCATTAGACAAATTTTTACTTACATGTGCAAATGAACTGCATGTTTTCACAGAGCCTCCTCTAGTTTCTATACTCACTGCATACTGTGATTCAGCCAGCCCTGTGCCTAACAGCACTGTATCACTCCTCATTCTTCTCTCCCAGGTTCTTTTCTCACATCCTCAACACCCAAACACCTACCAGATTAAGAAATGTTCATTGTTAAATGAATGAATGAACAAATTCATTAATATACATTAGCTTCATTTGCTTAAAGTCGACTCCATTCCTCAGACTTAGTGTGATCAAAACCTGAAATTGTATTTTGTCTGAGTGAAAGGGAAGCATTACTTTTCATGAGAGAATTGAAAGATAATATATTTTTTAAATAAAAAAGAATACATAACATGGGAAATGGTCATAGTTTTCCCTTCAGAGACAGTTCTGGCTTCATTTTCCTAATTCCAGAACACAGGCAACAGAAGACAGGTTTAAACTGAACAGTAAACCATAGTGAAATTGAGTAATTCATTTTCACAGATATTGACTCTGTTATATGCAAAATCTGTACATTTAATTGAAAATAATAAATGAGCTAACTGTGTTTCTAAACTTCTCCTGTATTGTAAAGCCAAGGTCCTCTTTTTTGCACAAGGTGTGTGTGTGTGTGTGTGTGTGTGTGTGTGTGTGTGTGTGTGTGTGTGTGTGTGTGTGCAGTGTAAGGGGTTTGTGTGAGTAGAACTTCTGCAGGATATTTGTTGAATAACTTGGATGAAACTCTACCAGAATTCAAAAGAGAAGTCTTTTAACTCAACTCAAGAGACATCAAAGAACCATCTTTAATCTTGCAGGAGCAGTCACAAAGGAAGAAGAGCAAGTACATAGGAATGAAGCTGTTCATTAATGAAGAGATGCGGAAGGACACATTGACTGCTTCGTGTGTTGGACTTCAGCTTTGTGTTTTTCAGACACATCTCATCAATACAGGACCTGGATGCTACCCTAGGCATCCTCTTCTGAGATAGTTGTCTTCTTAGATGTTACACATGACTATGAATAACAATAACTAAAAGCATTCTCAAGAGAGCTATCAATTATCTAAGAAGAAAAATATATGTGTGTGTGGTATGCATAGATGTCTATTTATATGCATACATACTTGTGTGCATAGGTATTTACTTGATTATTTACCTCTTTAAGGTAGACTACAGAGAAAGAAAGCTAACAGAAAGTGACCAAGCCAAATTTCTTCAAATACATTTATTATAAATTGATTTCAAAATCACATGCATATCATATATAATTATAAAACAAAATTAAATTTTATAAAATGGTCCTAGAAATAAAATACAGGGAAATAACCATAATTATGTAATTGGTAGGAAGTTAGGCACTGAAAATCAAACCCTGGGCCTCACATATGACAAGCAGGTTCTCAATTGCTGAGTGACATGCCAAGCCCTGCAATTCAGTCTTTGGCATAACCATTTGGAAAGGAAATGCTTCAAGAGACTTCAAAAACCTAGTAATTTGCTATATAGTCATAGTGGAATAGGTTCTAAGGGAAACAAACCATGAAATTAAAAATTATCTATTTTCAGTAATCATATTATTGCTGATACTATGTTGCTATTATGAGGCCATAGTGTGTGCTGAGAAATCAATCTAATGAAAGATTACAATAGTGTTACTAAACACTAAGATTTTGGCATAGGATGCAAGAAATTCTGGTGTGTGACCAGCACTGCTAAGCACCAGACAGAGAGTACCAGAATGAACTCATCTATTATTTCTCTTAAAATGCATGTGTCCATTTTCTTTCAAGTCTTAACTCTCTGCTAAACAGGTCATCATGGAGCAAGCTCCATGCCCGTGTTTAGGGTTTTGGTTTCAAACTTGCCCAGCCCATCTCTTTCTCACCTCAAAACCTTTACCCAAACAATTCCCTCTTCCTTTAGGAAGCGTTCTTTCCTACCACACTAAGTTCCCATTTCACGTACACTAATGCATTTCATGTACCCCACACCACTGATGATTATAGTCATGATTGCATTGCTGTTATGTTTATGAACAGCAGCTATGCTGTTCATCTGCCAATGCTGGTGTATGGAAGCAAACCTTTCCATAATGGCTTGCTTTCTTATTACAATTACATATTAATACAACAGGATAATCTGATTTGCTTTGAGAACTCCAGCATGTTAGGCATTGAATTGATCTTTATTTGATGGAGCACATTGGGTGGATAGAGACAGACAGACAAGTGGGTTGATGAGTGAATGGATGGGTGAAAGGATAGAATAAACCAGTAAATAAATGGTTATTATGATGATCAGAACATAATTGATAATTTGTTTATAATTCTGACCATCTATTGTGTTGCTCAAGTAAATACTTGAGTTAAGATTTTTATGAGTGTTATAAGTGATAACAGGTATGTAAGAGCTTTGTAAGCAACAAAGCTATGTAAAATCTTCAATAGCCTGCATGTTAAGTCAAGCTACAGGAAAAATAAACATTGAAGCCATCCTCAGTCCGAAAGACTATGGAATGGGCACCATGTTGTCTTTGGAGAGCCAGTGTGATTGAAGCAGCAAGTCAGCGCCTCTACATCTCCTCACTTCTGACAAACTGTCCTCTTGAAATGTAACCTTCTCTGGGTTAAAGATCAGATGGTTTTTGGATCACCCCCCACCAACCCCTGTTAGCAGTTCCTCTACTCTATAAGCATCTAAACTTAGAACTGCTTTCAGGAATTTGAGCTTTTCTGATAGCTGTTTACACTACTGCAGCTTCCAGAGGAAATCTGTGTGCCAGAAGAGAGTCACTTGACTTATACCTAAAACAAGAATTTTTGTGGTTTTTTATCATGTAGCCCAGGCTGGCCTTGACTTTAAGGTTCTTCTGTCTTAGCCTCCTATGCTAACATCGTTAGTATACCTCACCATATCTATCAGGAACTAAAAGTAGTTGCATATAGGCTTTATACTTTTTTTTTGTTGTTGTTGTTGTTTTGTTTTTTTGCATGTGTGACCATGCATGTCTATATTGTATGCAAGACTTGGCTCATTTTACCAGGATGAAGTAATTAAGAGAAAAACAATAATGGGGTCCCCACAGATATCCTTCTACAATCAAAACTCCAAGCACAACACTATGTGGGCTGACCTTTCCAAGGAGCAACTTCCTTGGCCACGACCTCCTTTCTGCACATCAAGCAAATGAGCAGTATTTTCAGTGACAACTTGGACTCCAAGAATGTTGGGAACTGAGACAGCCAGGAATGAACGTGTGTTTTTATCAAGGACCCGAAGGCCTAAGATCCATGGAAATTGGCAATGCCTTCCTCTGAACAGGCTGGGAATTGGCTGTTTGTGCAATGTGTGTGTAAAAAACTAGCAACCTACTCCTTCTGGATGATTGCAACCTTGTATTGCTCCCCTATGGACACCTCCTACGAAGACTAGCTAAATCCTCACCCCTGTACTGTAGCAATGAACTCACAGAGGTTCCCAGTTGTCGTTTAGTTGGTGCCGCCATCAGTATGAGCTTGGTCCTCTTAAAACCAGCTTTTCTGTATCTGTCGCAGTGTGTCTGTCCTTCCTCTATTTCCTCCTCATTTCTGTCAGGTTTCCAGGATCAAGCCTTACTGGACCCAACTTCAGAAGACCAATCAAGGTAGCAGTACTTTGTAGGAATTGCATGGAAATGCCTACTGTTCAGATCTGGAGCACTTGAGCAGTTATGCTGCCTGTGAAGGAATTCCATGAATACCGTAGGGAGCTGACCTTAAATGAAATCTTCTAGCTTGAAGAAGGACTCCCACTCCCACCTGTCCCAGCTGGTCCTTTGTCTAAACCCCTGGAGGGATGCTGTATAGGTTATTTTTAAATAATCCTGTTCTTTGGATCATGCAAAGCGACAGAGAAAAACCAGAATGAGTCTGCTTGGGCTACCCATCAATTAAAAAGTACAAATTGACTGAAAAACTACACCTGCTTATGTATTTTTCCTAAACCTTTCTTCTCTATGGATTTTAGTTAAAGATAACTCTTTAGGTTTTTCTCATACTTACATAACCCAGTTATATACACACACACTTATATATTTACATAAAATTATATATATATGGACATGAAATACTCCCTCTAATATTTTCTAAATATTTCACAAATATTTAGAAAAACTAAATATTTATGAAAAAGAGGAACTGAGTTCACATCACATTGGGCAGGAAAGGAGACAGAGGGTCTTCTAATTTTAAGCAAATCATTAAGGAAAACTGTAGATGTACCCAAATACAATGTGCACTTATGAAAGCTTTTTCTTTTTAATAGATGTCTTATCTACTTTCAAAAATATAAATCCTCATATACAAAGTTATATCTTAAGATTATTATAAGGAAAATAAAATTGTTTTCGGATGAGATGAAATCTGTCCGTTCTCAGCTTAGTTAAATTTAGTGATTCAGAAAAATCCTTCATTCTTTTCTACTGCTAAACTGCACTTAGCTCATAGATACCTAAGTCAGCCATCTGCCACACTGAACTCCACTTTCAGAGGTGATTTGTGAAGGCTACATGAAGTTCTGTTCTTAGTTTCTTTGGAGTGCTTAGACCCAGAATTCATCAAATGTTTTCACTAATGTCTTGATCCTTATACTCAGCTACATTTACTTATTTAAACAAGTAAGTGTATCTCTAACTGCTAACCAAAGAAGCGTTGGGAGGGGAATAAAAATGAAGGCTTTTAAAATTATTACATTTGTGTGTATGCCTGTGTGTGTGTGTGTGTGTGTGTGTGTGTGTGTGTGTGTGTAGGGCAGAGGACAACTTCCAAGAGTAAGTTCATTACTTCTACTAAGTCCTAATTGGGTCCTGCTTGGTAGAGTCTTTACACTCAGAGCCATCTTGACAGGCCCCAAACAAAGATTTTCTTTTTTTACCCTGAAATGTCAGTTTTTCACCTAAATCTATGGATTCCATCTTGTTCACCAAAATAACTAGTTTTGAATCCCAAGCCCAGTGCATGCCCTGCGTGTCTACCTCTAAGCTCTATCAGCATCTCCAGGTAGTTCGGATACTCCACCTTATATCTTCACAGAACCAAGTACTCTGTCAGATACTAATAATTGTTATTAAATCATTTGCCTATTTCTTGTTAAAGAATCTTCCCTATCCTCACTAGGATGTAAATGTTTATACCGGACAGTTGCTATCATAGCATAGCATTTCATGTAAAATAAATATTTAATAAGTATTTTTCAATAAGAAAAGTGAAACTATACAAACTCAAAATTTCCAAGTGTTTGATGTCTTTAAGTGTCTGGTTGTTGCCTTATGTCTGTTTTAATATCTTGCCTTTTAATCAATTGTTGAGGAACCCTAAAGTGCTGTGATGTTGGTGTTTAAAAAGGAAGATTTGCACAGTGTCTGCTGTCATGGCGATCTACTCCCTCCGTGATACACAGGCACATGCAGAGCTTTCACTGGGTGGCAGTGGTTTGCGATGCTGTTCAGATGTGGAGACATTTTTCTTCATGGAAACTTCTAGCCAAGGTGTGAGCAAGAAGCTGTTATCTGAATTCAAACAAAGCCCATCCCACTCACATAATTAGGAACCTCTGGCGTAGTAACCCCAACAATAGCCAAAGGGAAATCTCGGCACTGATCCCACTCATTCTTTCCTGCTCTTCCCTCGTGTGGGTCATTCATCATTTTGACAAGCTTTACACCAGCATTTGTGTCTGTTCACCAGAGACTCATGCACACTCATGAATTATTTTGTCAGAACTTTGCCCTCATGTCTTATTTGAATCAGGATAATGAGATCCTGACGGGAAATATACCAAACATATCAGTTGGGACCAATACAAAGAGGCAGTACTAACTGATGATTTGACTCAAAGTAGGCATTTATGACCCTAGTTACTTTGAGGTCCTAACTCAAATTTTCACAGAAACAAAGCTTACCAGTCCCCCTCTCTCTAAAAAGAGAAAAAGAAAAGAATGACAGTAGGCACACATTTGTCCCTCTTTCATATATACACATTACACTACAATACATATATAGAAGTACTAATGCATATACACATAGCTGTATATATATTGGGTGAATTTCTGATAGGCAGTCAGTAGACTGACATTTTTGTTGTGTTATTCAGTTCTTTGAATACCTTGGAATGCCTTGCATCATTTAATTACATGCTGGTAATTCAATAACTATTTTCAGAGAGAAAAAAAATATCACCAAGCAGATGTCTTCTACTCAAGGAATGTCATATTTGTTCTGCAGATTAAAAGCAACTGTGATAGTTTAACTGGAATTATACAGCTTCTATGCTGTTGCTCAAACAATGTTTTGTCTACACCACAAATAATATCCTATTTTGTTTCGGGAGTCTCTTCCAACTTAGCAGTACCTAAGCATCTTTGTCTACATAGATAGCATGCTAGCTGAACGCCAGAAACGCACAGGTCACTTTCGTAACCACCACGTTTCCCTCCCTTTCCTTTCTTATTTCTTGATGCGTAAGTTCACACATTTCAGAAGTGGAATCTTCTTACACAAAGAATCACACATAATACGAGTTATTTAAATTATTCTTACCAGTTGGCTTTGCTCTGACTTGTTTCTTTGCATTTGAAGTTCTGTCCTCATATTTGTTTTTGTGAACATGTCTTATTTGTGTCATTGTTATTGCGAAGACACCTAGATGATTGTGCTGTTGCCTGTATTGTGCTTTAAAAAAAAAACAAACTGGTTAAATTTTCAAAATTGTTTTTCTGTACTTTATCAACTGCAATGTTGGAATATTAAAAAAAAAGATAGAACCCAGGTAAGAGCAATAATGCACAATTGTGTTCATTCTTGGACACCGTTCCAACAATTAACAGCCCAGTCTCTCAAGCTGAGAGATTATAACCACACTGACCTAATGTAAAAAATAAGAACATGTAAGTAGCTTATGCTTGTACTAACATTACAAATAATGTCATTGCAGTGTAAAGTGCTTTTATAGGAACATACTTATGATTCGCATTAATGGATATAATTGATATAAGTATACTTTTACACAAAATGATGATTATCTTTGAGATCATGTAAAAGGAAGTCCCATGTCCTCTTAGGAATTAGTACCAAGTTGGAAAACACTCTAGCCCACTATTTTTATTATAAGGGTAACAGATGTTAAAAATAGTGCAACTATTTTAAACTTCAGGATCATTTTATGCATGCATTTATTGGTATCTTACTAATATTAGAATTTTTCAAAAAAGGGGAAATCTGTGAAATGGAGAACTTGCCAATAGATTGTCGAGTTCCAAAATGAGTATGATAGGGGATTCTATTAGACAACCCTGATTACATGGAGGAAATACCCAGCAAAAAGAACATTGTCTTGTGTCAATAAGATGTTGTACAAATCCCTGAAGTTCTCCCTCCTTTCCCCATCTTTGACATCACATCAAACCCTGCCTGTGAAATGGGGTCTTCCATTTAGCACTCTATCATGAGTACTGGGTACCATTCTCAAAGCAATGGATAAATGTATTGATTTAGCTATTCTTATTATTTTATTGCAACAATTGAGTCTTCTTGTCTGTTTCACAATGGCTTGATGGTACAAGGCAGCCAATTCCATTCAGTCAAGTTACTAGTAATAAACTTTTATATCTGCGTGAGAAGTGGCTTCTTTGAACCCTGACAGTAAAGGAGCAGAGATGATCTCTGTAGCCAGGCCATAAATGGAATGTCAGCTTCTTTCTCCCAAATTTACCAACATTGTTATTTTTTCTCATGCTAGCCAATAAGAATTAAGTCAAAGCGTTTTTTTTTTTTTTTTTTTTTTTTGGAAAAATGCATCATACTATTCTCAATATTTTTTTTTTCAATTTGAAAAACCTAGGTTGCCTTATATAAGTGTAGCTATCCCTATGTCTTCCGGTTACTCTGCTACACAGAAATCATGCTCTGCTTTGCATTTTGAACTTCTGTGTGCATTTCATTCCAAAGGGATGTGTTGCAGGCTATCTTACGTTGCATATCTTTGAGTCTGGGGTTGACTTCATTCATGAGTAAAACATTTTCTGACAAGACACTAGCTGTCTTATTATGTTGTTTTATCCAGGGAAGCTTTATCTTCCTAGCTGTATTTCTAGTAGTTTCTGAACATATACATTTGTAGTTTTGTTTCCTCCATGGAATTCAATTTCCCCTTTACAGAGCCAAACTATCACACATCCTTTACTTTTTCAAATACGCTTGACTTTTGTTCTTTGAATAAATTCACAAATTTCATTGATAGCCTCTCCTGCTAAGTAAAGCCTGAGTGCGGTCAATCTCTATTGACTTGTTTTTAGTATTGTAGATCATGAAACATGTTTTTATGTTTCAAGAGTTTGTCTTAAACCAGAGATTTATACGACAGTAATATTTCTTCTAGAGTCTGAGTTTTCCACCATGCTTTCTTTGGTTCAATGTCTTGTCTTGAATTAAGCTGTGTTATCTGTCTTCTACCAGTACAGGTGAGGTTTGTACTCACTATATTTAGTCAATATGGTTCCCTGAGGTTTGCCTGAGGTCTGCATTCCCATTCATTCTTATCAAGTTTACCACTACACCACTGATAAGGCTCCAGGATTTCACTGGCCAGACCAAGCTGTCAAGATTTTTGATGGTTTTTGTGCAGATAAAATTATTATCCTTACCCATAAAGCTGGGCGGTGGGTACAGGAGCAGCGTCAGGCAAGGACAGACTTTCTAGCTCTTATCCTTACACTCCCCTCAATGTGTCTTCTTCTGTTATCGCTCCTTCCCCACTTCAGTCCCCCGAAATGAGTCATTTTATCTAATTTTAAGCTTTGCTTTTTAAAGGCAGGAACTCCCAGATACTCAGTGACCACATAGGCAGAAGTTTGCCTTCTGCAGCAGTGGGAGAATTCTCTGAAGCATTTTTCGCTTCTTTCAGCCCCCTCCCCCAAAGGTAAGTTAGATAAGATGTTCCCGATACAGACTGTATTCTATTTTATTTCTCAGTTCTACTTTCAGAAATTCTGCCATGCTTCTGCTTCCATCGGCTTTGGACAGCCATGTTAACTACACACATTTTCTGAATAACACCAGAGTGGTGGTTGGAATAAGGCAGCCTGTCTGCTAATTTTGTCCTGGATTCTGGGACCATTGAGAAACACAGGGCATGCTTCCTGTGAAAGAAAGTTGTGCAGCCTCCCTGGGTAAAGTGGTCTATATCTCTTTTGTTTATGTAATTTTTTTGTCTCTTGTCTTTTTATGCTTCATATTTTCAATTACTTTTATTTAAATACAGTTGAAAGGCTTGTTTTTGGTTGGTGGGGGAAAGGAAAAAGGTTTACTTTGCTTATACTGGAATATCACAGTTCATCACCTTATCATCAAAGGAAGTCAGGACTGGAATTCAAACAGGGCAGGAACCTGTAGACAAGAGCTGATACAGAGACCATAGACGACTGGTGCTTCCTGACTTCTTCATCATGGCTCACTTAGTCTGCTCTCTTTCTTTCTTTTTTTAATTAAAAAAAAAGACTTTTTCATCTTATATATTCTGATTACAGCTTCCCCTCCCCCACCTCCTCCAAGATCCATCCCATTTCCCCATGTACCCCAATTCCACACCCTTCCTTTCTTTATCTCATTAGAATACAAATGAATATCTTTTAAAAAAATAGTAAAAATAAAATAAGACAAAATAAAAACAAACAAACCATTGTGGAAGGAAAGGAAAATCTAACGCTATAGAGGCCTCTTAGTATATATACAAACATGAAAAAAATCTAAGTGGAATCACCAAATAACTTGGTAGATATATCCCCAACTAGACATTTCTCCCCACCAAATGAAATTTCCAGTGCTGGGAATGGGTTATATCTGATCAAGTTGTTAACAAAACAGGTCCAGTGGAAACCCCCAAATAACCAGGCTATTGCCAAGGCTATTGGTTGCTCTCCACAAACTGATGGTAAGGTCTTATTGCTGCAAAAAAATTCCTGCACAGCTCATTGAACATGGAGAAGTGCCTTCCAGGAGCTTCACCCATGAAGACTGGAGTTCACAGTACTAGGAGGTACTCTGCACACTACCAGAGGAGAAAGGTAAACAACAACCCAGTTACAATGTAACACAGCTATATTATAGGTCAGTCCTAGGACCAGATGGGGTCCTAGCACTGATCTATAATGGTGATCTGCCTGCAAGATATGCTGGTACAGTCTTTGGTACAAAAGTTGTGGGAGTAATCAACCACTATGTGATTGGAATTAAGGACCCCTACTCCATAAATGGAACTCATGCTTGACACTGACTGGGTAGCCAAAAACCCAAGACTAGATAGACCATGGACCTAGAAAACTCTAAATACTACTGTTTGGCTAAAAGAAGGTACCAATAAGATGGCTCCTCATGACATTCTGCTGTACTCATAGATCAGTTTCTTGCTCAGCCATCACCAGAGAAGAAATAACTAATAATAATAATAGGAATAATAGGAACAAATACAGAGACCCACAACTGGAAAATGTTCAGAGAGTGAGAGACCATGGAACACTTAGTCCTAAATGAAATGGCTTCATCATATACCTCGCCTCAGGGCTCAGGGAACTCTGTGGAAGAGGAAGTGGAAAGATTGTAAGAGCCAGAGGGAACAGAGGACACTGAGGAAACAGTGTCTTCCAAACACAACAGGACCTATGCACATACGAATTCACAGAGATGTGACAACATGCACAGGACCAGCACAGTTAATCTAAGTCAAATGGGATCCCAGGACTAAGTGGGGAAGCAGAAGTAAGTCCCCATCCCTAACCCAGAAGTTATTTCCAATTGATAACTGTTTGCAAAGGAAAAAAAAATGTTTTCCCCAATAGAGTCTCACTGGTTATACAAACCACACCTGAAAGGCTTGTTTAAAATTTATAATAAAATCTGGCTATCTGAAGTTCTCATTTCTGTCATTATTTAGTTTGTTGATCTATTGATTACTAATTACAGCTCATTTCCTGTCATTTGTCATATCAGGTTACAAACTTGTATCTTGTTTTATGTGAAACATCTTCCAGCGCAAATATCAGCTCTCCAGACAAGACACACTACTCCTGCCATGCATCCTGGGACTCTGTACATCAAGTGCCAGGTGATTTATTGGGTTTTGATTTTTCTGTAACTATATGGGTAATACGATTTTGAACCCCAAATATATATATTCAAAAGATATTTCTTTAAAATTCCTAGAAATGTTTTTAAAATTTTATTTATTTATTTATTTATTTATTTATTTGTGTGTGTGATGTGTGCCACCAGCATGTGTGGAAGTCAGAGGACAATTTTCAGGAGTCAGTCTTCTCCTACTACCAATTGGGTCCCAGGGATCAAGATAACTCAGGTCATTGGGTTTAGTGGCAAGTGCCTTTGCCCACTCTGCCCTCTTGGTGACCCCTTAAAAACTTCTGTAAAATCTAAATCCCAGGTCAAGCCAGAATGGCCTCCATCCCATGACACTTCACTGAGAACTAAAAATACCTAGTTCATGATTTCATTCTTTTATTCTCGTTCTTCTTATTTATGTATTTTTATGTGTATGTGGGCACATGCCGTGCCAAGGCACATGTGTGTGTGTCGGCTGACAACCTGCAGGAGTTTATTCTTTCATTCCACCACGTGGGACCAAGGGATGGAACTTAGGTCCTCAGACTTGGATGATGGCAGCAACTTTATCCACTGAATTATCTTACTGACTCTGATGTTTTACCTGTTTTCGAAGTCTCAGGTTAACATGCAGATCTAAATTAAATTTTTTTTAGGAGACCCCATATTTGTCCAACTATACAGAAGTAGCACTCAAGCACAAGCCTGTAGGTTATAGATTTCGTTAAATTCTCTAGGACATTCATAGCTTCAAAGTAAGCATGTTCTTCTAGTCTCAGGTCTTTATTTTTGGTCTCTACATTCTTCCTTAACTTTAAAGAATCTTGGCAGTACATTGGAAAAAAAAACCTTTCGTAATATTTTATATGGCTTTTCTAAGTTTTTTCTTCAGCTGCTACAAAAGCAATGTCTTTAGATTAAATGTGAGACTCTTTCAAGATGCATTTTGTAATTCCTCTCTCCTTCTTTCCCCCTCCCTCCTTTTCCCTCTTTTTTCCTTCCTTCCTTCCTTCCTTCCTTCCTTCCTTCCTTCCTTCCTTCCTTCCTTCCTTCCTTCCTTCCTTCCTTTCTTTCTTTCTTTCTTGACAGGGTCTCATTCTGTAATCAAAGCTAGCCTGGAATTCACTATGTAGCTCAGACTGGCCTCAAACTTGTAGATGATTTTCTGCTTTGGTCCCCTGAATGCTATAATTACAAGCATGAGCCACCATGCCTGAGAAAATTCTGGAATTTTCTAAGTAGAAAAATCATACATTCATCACTTATATTTATTCTCTGGTCTCATTTTTGCTAACTATAATTTCCTAAACAATATATTACACTGGCTGAGTCATCCAGAATCTTGTTAAATAATTAGAGTGATTGCATTCTAGCCCATTCACAGTTCTAATGAGAATGATGTGTATTTCTTTATTTGGCTTTGACTCTGTGTTTGGAATAGCTGTCAGTCATAAGAATGTCCTAGATTTATAGTAGAGTAAATTTTAGTCATAAATAAATGCAAAATGTTGCCAATATATATATATATATATATTTACTCGAGATAAATGCTAGGGTGTAGCAATAAACTGCTTTATTTTTTATTGATCAAGTGGTAAGTGGTACCTATTTTATGACAAGGATTCTTCTACCAGAAGCAGTGGTCCTAGAATGTCAATCCAAGCCATTGTTTGTGGCTATAAGGGAAACATAGCTCTTACAATTACTCTGTTGAGCAAGATTTTTCTTTCTCAATGAAAATAAAGAGAACAGAACCCGACAGTAGTGGACTTCAGTACCCAAAGCCTGCTAGGTCTTGTCTTGCAATTGATGTAGGGTAATTATCTGTCTGTATCCCCTTCTTGATGCAAATAAAATATCTTGGGGTCTTGGCCATCAAAAGATGGGACTGTGACCAAAGATCTATGAGAACTTAGTCTAATCCCAATACGAAAGCATAGATAAAGCCTTTAACAGGGAATGATATTGTCAAATAAGGTAAGACAGTAGAGCAGGTTATGAGTGTGCCTTTTCTCTCTGTAAGGGAATGTTTGGGGTCTGAGGATACGCTCATGTTCTGGTTCATGAGTTAAAAGACGGTACACATAAAATTGATTTTATCAGTTTTTAAGTATTGAATTATTTTCCATTCTGGCTATTTAAGTGTTGCTGTACTGAACTAAATGCTGTGTCCCCAGCTCACCCATCCATATGCTGCAATCCATACTCTGTAATGTAAAAGGATGAAGAAACGGGCTCCTATGGAGGGAATTAGTACTGAATGACATGAGGTTGGAGCTCTTCATGAATGGGATTTCAATTGTGGTTAAGAGTCCTGAGACACGGTCAGGCCCCAGGTGGAGCTCCAGGTGTCCAATTGGTGAGAAAGAGGAGGGTTTGTATGAGCAAGAATTGTTGAGACCAAGGTTGGAAAAAGCACAGGGACAAATATACAAACGAAAGGAAACACATGAACTATGAACCAATAGTTGAGGAACCCCCAACTGGATCAGGCCCTCTGTATAGGTGAGACAGTTGATTAGCTTGATCTGCTTGGGAGGCATCCAGACAGTGGGACCGGATCCTGTCCTTGGTGCATGAACTGGCAGTTTGGAACCTGTGGCTTATACAGGGACACTTGGCTCAGTCTGGGAGGAGGGGACTGGACCTGCCTGGACTGAATCTCCCAGGTTGAACTCAATCCTTGGGGGAGTCTTTGCCCTGGAGGAGATGGGATTGGGGGGTGGCCTGGGGGGAAGGCAGGGAGTGGGGGTGTAGGGGTGGGAGGGGGAGAACAAGGGAATCCGTGGCTGATACGTAAAATTAAATTTAATAAATAAATTTAAAAAATGAAAAAAAAGGTATAAAAAAAAGAAGAAAAAAAAAGAGTCCTGAGACAATTTGTTCCTCCTCCTGCTATGTGAAAACACAGTGAGAGGAGCTATTTGTATTGAATAGGCACAGGCTCATCAACTCACGATGATATTGTGAGATCATCTCCTTGACCTTGTTCTCTCCATTCTCCAGAACTCTAAGAAATGAATTTTGGTTGCTTATAAACCATGTAACATATGGTATTTTTTTATAGTAGTCTGGACTAACACATACACACATATGCTCACATACATATATCTGTGTTTGATCTATTTACTTCAATTAAAGTTTCATTTCTGTATTCATATGGGGCTTAGTATATTTTATGTAGCTAAGTATTTGAATTTTAATGATTTTTTATCATTTAAATCTTTTCTTAGGATTTTTGTGGAACTTAGATTTTAAAACAAATAGTGCTCAATTTTCTGGAAGAATGATATAAGTCTGGTTGTTAATTTTGTCCCATTCAAACTTTACCCATTCTATCTACATTTTCTATGTTTTGAAAACATACAAATAACTTATGTACTTATTTTGGTTTTATTAAAAGGAGACCACTCCATACTATGGATTATACTACAATTTTTTCAATAGTTACAAAATATTCCACAATATGAATGAAGTACAACTTATTTTTATTTCCTCAGTTAAATGAGTAGTCATATGAGATATGAAAAGATTTGATTCTTTTGTCATTTTAATTTACATTAGAAACAGGGAATATCTACCCAGATGTGTTGGCGCACACCTTTAATACCAGAACTCAGGAGGCAAAGGGAGGCAGACACTTGTGAGTTCAAGACCAGCCTAGTCTACTTAGTGAGTTCTAGGACCCTGTCCCAAAAATAAACAAGCCAACAAACAACAACAACCCCTCCCTGCCCAAAAAAATCTCAGTGAAAATCTTGTATAAATAATATTAATGTATTTATTTTTAGACTTATAAAGTAAATTTATCAAAATGCAGAGACAGTACAATGTACATGACCAAAATGTTTGTACAAATTTGTATTAACATACTCCCATCAGTAAATATAAGGACTAACATTTCCTTATATTATTTTTATTGCTGAATTGTATTGCATTATCAATAAAAGATAGTATAACATTTTGGTATAATTATTATTCTCAGCTGTAATTATGGACTACTATTTAATCAATTAAATTGGTTATTTTTGTGTTTATTTTTTGAGTGTTTTGATAATTAAAAATATAATTTTGTAAAATTCCTTCACTTTTCTATAAATGTGCGAAAAACATATTATTGTTCTAAAAAGCAACTTTTTTTACTACGTGTGCTGCTAAAAATTCCTCACGTGAACATTATTTATGATATTTCTTGCATAACTTTTAAAAGATCCTCGATATTAGGTGTAATTTATATATTGCAACATTGCACGGCGAAGTAATTTCTCATGATTTGAACAGACCCAAAAAGTCATGACTTAAGCCAACACCTTTCCCACTGCTTTCCTTTATTCACTGTGGCCTTCTCCATGACCAAACGTAAGCTCCACTTTCACTCCAAGGGTTACATTAGCTATTTTTAAAAGTACATGTATATATCATGTAGATGTATCTAAGTGGGTCATTCAATTTGTGTTGTACAGAATCAGCCTTCATATTAATCTATATTGAACATATTGATTTTCCATTGCTTTTCTCCCCCGTTTTATCTGTCCTTTTGCACAGTGCAGCTCTGCCTTAACCACTCTACATAGTGTTCAGTAATTTAAAGGGAGGCAGGCCGGGCCCTCAAGATGGCAGCGTGCACCCGGAGCAGCTCCGCCCGACAGTAGTGGCTGGACCTCACTCACCGCTGGGGCCGCCCCCTGAGTGGCTGCTGCAGGCCAGGAGTTGAGGATGGTAAAATGACCCAGGGGAAGAAAAAGAAAGGGGCCGTGAACCGCAGTATCATGCTGGCCAAAAAGATCATCATTAAAGACAGAGGCACGCCTCAAGGAATAGGCTCCTCTAGTGTTTATCATGCGATTATTGTCATCTTTTTGGAGTTTTTTGCGTCGGGACTACTGACAGCATCCACATTGGTGGTATTGAGTCTTGACCATCACTTCCCTCCTGTCTGTCTGGCATTCTCTATCTGCCATATGCTGAAGACAGTATCTTTTGTCACATTGCCCTCTTCGGTTCATGCTCTTCCATTGCCCTACAGCTGCCATCATTTGGTTGGGATGTCAGCAATATGCCTACGTTTGCCTTTCCTTTGCTTTTGCCATTCCCTTAAAAATATTTTATTTTATTTTTATTTTACTCATCAGCCTTACTTGATGTCATAGATGTGTTTTCTTTTTCTATCCTGCTTCATGTTTACAGCACCCTTTGAATGTTTGGAGTGAGGTCCATTGATTATGGAAATATTTCCACCATCATCTCTTCAACCATGACATATTTAATCCCTACCTGTCACTGATATTAAAATTCTAAATTTAGAGCTCTCAAAATATAATGGGTATCTTTCATTCTTCTCTCTCTTTTGGTTTGCTTTTTTCTCATATATTCATTCTGCCTATTTCTTGGGATCTGTCATTCATATTACTTTATCTGTCTATGGTAATCCTTGTCATTAAATCAATTCATAATTTCAATATTATATTTTTCAACTTTGAATCTAGATATATGACAGTTTTGATTTTTCTAGTTCACTATTGGAATTTTCCATAATTATGTTAATATGTTTATTTACATTTGGCAAATAAACTTAACCTTCTGTGGGTAAAAAGTACTTTAACATTTTTACCTTAGGGTTAGTTGGATAAATTTCATGTAGTTGCTTCATATAAGTAATTTGATTACATCACCCCCTGAGATTTAGACATCTATGTAAGGACAATGAAAAGAATGTGTAATCATCTCTTATTTTTGAGGTAACATGTATTTTGTAAATAATTTGATAGTTATTAACCCTTTATATCATCATATTACTATGATGTGCCAATATGTAATTCTTTGCTATATGCCATATGCTATATCTAGTAATTTGAGCACACTCAGCTCTACAAATATCTCAGTTTAATGTTAGATACTTTCCTATTTCTACACTATGAAATTTATTTCTCTAAAATTTCCTTCTCTTTACTCTTTGGATGTGTTTCAGAGTATCTTAATAGTCTATTCTCAAAGCTTCTTAGTTCTCTTATATGTCTGAAACTGTACTTGGGTTTTCCTGTATTCTAATGTCTTGATCACTTTTAACTGTTTCCTCTCTTCATGTCTATTAGTTTTTGAGCCTTGTTTCAATGATCACATTATTCATTCTTAAGATTTCTACACTTTTCTCATGTTAATATTTGTTTTATTGAAGTTTGCTTCGCTTTATTATTCATCCTTTAATGAATGTAGCTCCTTAGATTTAGAGCATTCCAACTAAATCTCCTAAGATCTGTTTTCTCCTATGATGTGAATTGTCATTCAATATCTGGATTTATTTTGATCTATTTTAAGTGTCATATTGCAGTGTCCTAGGATATTGATTAGTATGGTTATTTTGAGGTCTGGAACTCCTTTTCTATACCCACACCTATATTATCTCCACCCTTATATGACTAGCTTTCTCCTCCGTGCAGATTAGCAGTCATCTTAAGCTAATACTAGGGCCCCAAGTGTAAAACTGGGCCTTATATGGGTCTTTCAGGACTGCCATGCTGTTACATTGTTGCAGGACATGATACTCAGATTTTAAAGCAGTATGTAATTAGTTTCACTTTCCAGTGAGAAGTGGTAACCTTCTGATTGGTACTTCCCTATCTAGCAGGCTCCACTCTTGGTTCATTCCACCCCAGTCTCTGTTTAGAGTCAGAGAATTGGCTTTGATTTGCTTTCTGGTAAAGGGCCAATTATTCCCTGGGGTATTGTATGATTCAGATGTTCACCTTCTCTTGGTCAGATTCCAGAAAGCCTGTAGATTATCCACTGCTTAGAAGTTGTTTTCCTGATGATGCACAGAGCTAGTCATCTTGGTTTTAAGTCAGATAACAAATGATAGACATTCTTTTTCTACATGTTGTCTATTATTCCTCCATGTTAACAGTAGAACTCCCATATGCTAAAGAGCAGGGTTAATTTATCATATTGGCCAGATGTCAGATCCTTATACCCAGAGTTTTAAAGGATACATTCAAATATCTGAGTTCTCTTGGTTTACACACACACAAAAACACCCACCAGTTATGTACACATATATCTGTGTCTGTATCTATGGCTTTTTTATTTATATAAAATAAATGGTACACCTACCCAGTGGATATATATGTATATGTGCAAGAGTTTTCTCTTCTCAGCCCAGGATATACTCTCATTAGTTTAAGTTTATGAGAGTCAAAGGAATTTCATTGCTTTTTTTTCCTTTATGAGTTATCTTCTCTCCAGACACCACTGACCACAGCCATGTATCGATCCCTATCACCTTTACCCCGTTGCCAAACTACCTGTCTCTAAAGCATGTACTCTAATTGGAATTAAGTAATCCTTATATCTCACAAGCTGAGCAGAATATGTGGCTGAATCAAATTGCAAATGAAAATCTCTTAATTTTTACTTTCAGGAAAATGATACTTAACATGTGAAGTAGATCTTTTTTCTTTCAAAATGCATGCCATCCATTTACTAATGAATGCTTTTAAATCGATTCCCTGAGCCTTAAGACATAGAAAATTGAATTTTCCCCACTATACCTGTGGATAAAGAGGAACAGGTATAGGTTAGAGGCCAGAAAAGTAAAAGCTTTATTTAAAAACTGGAAAAGGATTCTGTTTGTTAAACTAGCATCTTTTACTTGTAAATCTTCAATTATTAATCATGTAATGGTATTAAGTACCACTTCAAAGAGTCTGTGAAGGATGTAATGCTTTTCGGATTCTTGTAATGTCTTAATTCAGAATAGAAATCAACTGAAGAAAAGAGAAAAGGGAAAAGAAAAACATGCCCAAATGGAAAGGGATGTATATGGAAAGTGTTGTAAATGGGAAGGAATGTATATGGAAAGGGTTGGAAATGGAAAGGGATGTATATGGAAAGGATTGGTAATGGAAAGGGATGTATATGGAAAAGGTTGGAAATGGGAAGGGATGTATATGACCTGTGCCTTTTGCTTTATATTCCAGGGAACGTATACTGTTCTTCTCTTGGTACTTTCCAGGTGGCATTTTTACAAGTGCGTGTAATGAATAAAGCATGTTACATCCTGATGATGGTGCAGGCTGCTTATTAAATCTGTATGGACCACACTCACACTGTTTGCTGTGTTTTATTCCAAAGTTCCAAAATCTTTATCTACTTACTTCTTTATAATGCACTTTTTCTTTCTTTTTTTTTTTTCATCTTAAGCAAACCATGCATTCTACTCTTTCTTCAAATTTGATGTTCAACCACTCTCTGGTACACATTAAATTTTCAGCCCTTGATGTAGAGAAAAATGGGCAGCTTTGCTGCAAAGACATACTCACCAGGACTTTCCAGGTTCATGTACTAGAAATTGGACACCCGACCTCGCCTTTCCTTCAACAGCTTGCTTTGATTGGTTGGCTTCAGGTAATGATCCCTGGATTGCATGCTATTGATGAAGGGATGGGGACTTTGGAATGTGATACTGATAGATTTTTTTTTTACACTTTTAGCATATGTTTGTGTTACAGAGCAGAATCTACAGGGCCATCATCTTCTTTGACCTTCATTCTTACACCTGGAGATAACTGTGTGGCTAGTGGAGGATTCATGAAGGCATGTAATGTTTAGCATTTCATGTTCTGTTCAATTATCTTTGAATTATAAAGTAAAGTAATTATTTTTTATTAATTATCTTCTCTTATCTTGATTATCCACCACGAGGCACAGTGTTAGCAGAGCAGATCAAGAGAGACTGATAGAAGAGTGAATGAATGATAGGATGAATGAATTAATGATACTCCAAAGGGGAATAAAGAAGGAACAGAGAGAGACCGAACTAGGGAGTGAGAATGCAACAGAAACATATCAGTCACACAGCTTTGCCAGCTTCCATTTAACAGTAAGAATTCTGCTCATTTTCCTTGCAGTAAGGAATGATATCAGGCTGTTTCTCCTGAGCTGCCTGCCACAAAGGCCACCAAGTGATGAGATGTGGAAATTGTTGCATTTCTGATACCAAAGGCCAAAGTCACATCATTCCAAGGTTGCCTGCTCCTCTGACATCAAAGGCTGCATCTTTCATGAGCTGACGCATATTGTCTTTTCTCATCAAAGTTTATTATTTTGAAAGCACTAACACATTAATTTTACTGCCAAGGACGTGTGTTCTTGTTATTATTTTTAAGTTCTTTTCATTCATCTGTGTCAGCGGCTGGAGCTGAATCTCTGGGAAGCTGGTGCTCAGGGAAGATTCCCAGGGTACAAGTAGGAAGGCACACTTGCAGTGTCAGGAAAAACCTGTTTAGTTGGAGTCTTATCTTGGTGCCCTGCTGCCCTTTTTAAACAAATGTATTGGTTTTTCACACTTTATTGCTGCTTCATAGCCCAATCTCTAAAATAGACTTCTCCAATTTTGTCTGTGTGTGAGAGAGAGTTTACTTAACTAGTGACCCCATATTGCCTTGTACAGGGACGGTTGTTAAGCTGGATTATTGTACACAGACAGAACATCCCATGTGAACTGCTTACAGCTTTTAACACCCGTGTCTCTCCTCTGCTTTCCAGCATGTTCATGAATCAGATGCCGAGCTGTGCGCACACAGTACTAAATACAAGACAGCATGCTCACAGTCAGTTGCATGAATTTCTGAATTGTGCCGCTCTTATTGAAGAAGACTGTCCTCAGAAATGACTGGCATGCAGCATTCCTAGGGGAGATGTGTAAAATATCTCATTTAATTGCATTGCCAAGTTCACCAATTGAAGTTGCCAGCTGTTGCCCTCTCGTCCAGTTCATTTTCGGTCTTCTCACATGTATTAGCATAATTGTATGATTAATGGAGACAATGGCTTTTATCACAAACATCCAGCAGTGGCAGAGCTAGAAATAGATATTAGTTGGATCTTCAGAAACAGTGGACAAGTTCAAGGGGGAAGAAGCTGCAATATTGTACACAAATGTAGGGAGATAACTGGTCCTTGACCCATGCCCAAGAGAAGACACATATTTTAACCCCCTAGAAAGATTAATTCTAACATCCATTATAACTCAGATTGCCCACTTAGCCCACATAGGTTAGGTAAATTCTGACACAGATATACAATGTGTGGTATTTTCAGCTCTTCTTCCAGAAAGCCTTACTGTGCTCCTCAGCGTCTTTTTTTTTTTTTTTTTTTTTCCTTTTGGGTTATATCTCTGCTCTGTGCCCAAAGGTCTTCATCTCACTGGCTTCAGCATCTTGCCTTTGT
The DNA here is from genome assembly GCF_049852395.1 of Peromyscus maniculatus bairdii. Lineage (NCBI taxonomy): Eukaryota > Metazoa > Chordata > Mammalia > Rodentia > Cricetidae > Peromyscus > Peromyscus maniculatus. Next base: position 43,607,740 of record NC_134868.1, read on the forward strand.
TTACACTGTAAGTGAGTCATGTGCTCATCCTAAGAGAGTCTTATCCACTGTTTCAGGCAGCAAACAAACAAACAAGCAAATAAATAAAAAGAAAAGAAAGCATCTGCCTCTTCATTGTGAATGCTTTCCGGTCAAAAGTCATGTTTTTCTTTTTTGAGTGTTAATGTTAGTTTTCAGTAGAGTACATTAAAAATACAATCTCTGTGCCCATTGTCGTAAAGGATGACGCCACCTCCACACACACAATGATTTCTTGGGATTCCAAGAAGGAAGGTCACATCTTTGGCACGCCTTTCCATGGACTCTACATCTTCCATCGTCCTTCTGCATCACATAGAAGAGCCTGTTTCTACCTTATTCACTTTTCTAAGAGCTCTGCTACTTATACCGAGCAGATTGGTTAAGTACTTTTTTCCCAAACACAGAGAATTCTTCCTGAACGTGCTGAGAAGGGTTTGTCCATTGCTACACACATCACCAGAGGGAAAGGAACAGCGGTTGAAGCATTGCTTCCAATGATTTGGCCTTTGGGCAAGACTGAGAGGCATTCTGTCCATTAATGGTTGGCATGGGAGGGCCCAGTTCACTGTGGGCAGTGCCACCCCGGGTCAGGTGATCCTGAGTCCTATAGTAAAGCAGGCTGAACAGGCCACGAGGAGCAAGCCAGTAAGCAGCCCTTCTCCATGACTCTGCTTCAGCTCCTGGTTTGGTGTCTCTCAGTAAAGGAGCATAAATAACCTCTAAGGCAAATGAACTCTTTCCTCCCTCAAGTCACATTTGTACAGTGTTTTTATCACACTAACAGGGAAACTAAGTAAGACATTATAATGCCTATGAAAAATGCATATATGTAGAAGGAATATATCTCCAAACTTTTCCTCCTAGGGTGAGTCAGTTCTTCCTTCTTCTTAATTTTTAGAAGAAGAGATGATCTGAGTACGATAGATGTCAAAGTTTCATATCTCTTTCCTTTGTGGATGAATTATCAGAAAATTAGCACCATCAATTCAAAAAGCAAAAATATAAAAATACAACACTTTACCAACTCTCTTCCTTGAATTAATATTAGCTTTGGTCTGAATGTATGCCCTTTCACCCATTTCATAGTTACCAAGATGATGGTCTCAGGAGGCAGGACTTTTCATAGGTGATGAAGTTAGAGATCTCATGAATGGGATCAATGCCTTCATATAAGAGGCATTCCTTTCACCTTTTCACCGTGAGATGGTGGCAGGTGTCAGGGCACCATCAGGAAATGGGTCCTCAGGAAATACTGAATCTACCAGCTCTTTAATCTTGGGTTGTCTAGCATTCATAGGCGTAGGAATAAATTTCTATTATTTAGAAGCTAATCACTCTTCAGTATTTTGTTACAGCAGCCTGATCCTACTAAGACATACTGGGTTATAGTTAATATTAAAGCTTAGCTATAATCCAAAATAATCTCTCTGGAACACAATGTGTTTCTTAAACAATTATTTCAATTCCAGAAGACATAGCTTAATTTCCAATGTAGTTGAGTGACTTGTATTCAAAATCATGATATGTCAGAGTTAAAAATTGATGATTTGTAAATGCAACTGGTTGTAAAATTGCATTTTGAATTGAGGAAACCATTGGTTTGCAGTTGAGGAGACAGGAAGGGCTGAGTTGTCTGCCCTAAACCAGCCAGCCAACTCCTGGCAGTGAGGGTTTGAGTCCCTTTGTATTCAGATTCTTAGGGTAGTTATCTTCTTCCTCCACCCTCCCCTTGTTTTTTTCTTTATGGTGTGTGTGTGTGTGTGTGTGTGTGTGTGTGTGTGTGTGTGTGTGTTCATAGCGGTCAGATAACACCTTTTGAGAACAGGGTGCTCTCCTTCTCCTACTGGATCCCTGGATCAGGCTCGAGTGGACAAGCTTATGCTGTAAGCCTGTTCACCCATAATCCATCTCACCAGCCCCAGTTCTCACATTCTAAGCTGTGGCTACTTGAACAGAGGAACCAATCGTGAGTGACAACTGCCCAACTGTTTTATCCAAATAGATATTGCTATTTATATATATGGAACAGCTGCACATGTTTTAAAATATCTGAAGTTAATTAATTACAGGAAATTCAGGTGTACCTCATAATTAATACGTAGTGTGTAATATAGGGTATGGAACACTTCTGGTAACACTCAAGGTGCAACTGGTGTTCAGCCAGTAACTAAATAATCATCACGGACCAGACACGCCTGTGGCTTGCACTGTGAGTTTAGAATTACACGAAATGGATCTAGTTCTTCTTGTTCTTGATCTTCAACAACCACTTGCTTACACTGGCCTTGGGCAATTTACTCCTGAGGCCAACTTCACTGTCCTTACCTTCTGATAGTGATGATATATCTGCCTTATAGAGTCTTCTTTAAAAACATGAATGAAGACCTGTTCCCGAGACTAGGGTTTGTTCAAAGGTAATTTGATTTCTTCCTCTTCCATTCATCATTCTTGTTGGAATTATTAATATAAATTTAGCTAATCTGTTTCTCTGACTCTTTCCCAAAATAAACTGATTTTACATTTGCTCCCTGTGGGGACAAGAGTTAAGAATTAACTATGGTCATAGAATCTTGGAAATATGACTATTTTTCTTAAAAAAAAAAACAAAACACCCACAAATACTCATTTGTAACAGGACTGCCACATAGTCTTGAGGAATACAGAAAGGCAGGCAATGAATGAGTAGCTTCTGGGAGACACGTGAAGCATATTTGGTAGATTAATTTTCAATTCACCTTCTCAGAAGAAAAGGACAAACCCCTCATTTACCAAGATTCTGAGGAGATTTCCAGGCGAGTCCCTTGCCAGCCTCACATTAGTCTTCGCTTTGAAGTATCCATTCCCCAGAGCTTGGTTTTCTTGCCCAGGACCCAAAGCTGTTATTGAGCTGCAAGAGCTCTGTAGGAAAAAATCAGCTCCTTCCGCTGACATTCACAAGCCTGGTGTCCTCAGAGGGGGATGGTCTAGGTGCTTATCAGGTAATCAATCTTTCTGTCTATCAACCTCTTTGTCTTTAGGACAAAGTAAGTTAGTGCAATTACCTCATCCACAACAATCACCTCACCTTAAACTGTTTATTCTCCATAGAGAGGTGTTTGGGAACAGGTAATACTTTGGCAAGACATGTTCCCTTGTTGTGTGCATCTGTCAATACTGAGGTTGATAGCACTGAGGAATTGTCTGCAATGCTGTCTTGCAAGCCAAGTTTTCCTTCTCTCTTGAGACTGCCCTGGAAGTGAGGACCCAGATTTCTGACCCGCTGCGTCCTAGGGGCGTTTTGATGGCTTCAGACAGAAAGCCATGGTCTCATTGTGGAGCCCTGGACAGGAAGCCAACCTACTGTCTTGGGGAAGAGGTTGTCTGCCTGAAACCAGTAGCCTACTGCAGAAGATAAAAATCGACATTGAGTCCCTTCCAAGATCAGTTAAAGAAAGATCCCACCACCTACCTAATAAAGAGGAAACAAACAAACAAAAAACTTAAGTGTTTTTTTTTTTTTAACTTTCCATTTTCTTACTAGAAAGGCAATTTCCAGGGTCTGTGTTAAAATCAACAAAAATATAAGTGGCCAGCAATGAGGCAACGTTTGAGAACTTTGGAGATCCCGGAGTGACACCTCTAACAGAAAAAGGAAAATGAGGGAGAGTGTTTGCTTTCTTCAAACAAAGCAAAGCAAAACTCGATCCCACACACCCACAAGCACCCTCCATTCATCCCCTACTTCTTTAATTTTCATTCACATTTGGGCACAATTAGCACAGTCGCAGGAATGGTTTCTGGTGTTATTTTTTCTTTCTTTCTTTCTTGTTTTAGCCTTCTGCTGGTTAAACAGCGGAAGAAGCAAGGAGGGTCATGACTCCAAAGTTGAGTGAAACCTTGCTTTCCCGGAAGCCTCCGTCTCTCTCGCTCAGAGGTAGCCAGCATTAAGACGCCTTGCATCCCGCCGCTGGGCGCTCGCCTCCAAGAGGCCGGGCTGCTCCGCACAGCTCGGCTCGCGGACGCGCGTCCCCGCCTCGGGCTGCGGGGCTCGGGCGCGCCGCCTGCTTTCCCGCACGCGCGGGCCCTCTGCAGCGGGGAGGCCGAGTCCGCACGTGCGGCGGCTGCGGGCTCACCTGCGGCGCCCGCGCTCGGCCCCGCCCTCCGCCCCGCCCCGGCGCAGCTCATTGGTCGCCGCTGCGGAGGGGCGGAGCCGGGGGCGGCCCGGGAGCTCATTAGCGATGCGGTCTTCTGGCTCAGCTTGGTAGTCCCGGACCCAGAGAGGAGCTGGGGCTGCGGTCCGCACAGCGGGGACGGCGGCGGGCGGCGCCGCAGGAGGCGATGGGGACGCGCGCTCTGTCCCGCTGCCCACCCGGTGTCCCCGCTCCGTAGGGAACGGCGGTGGAGAAGACAGACTCACCACAGACCACCACCCTCTCAAGGGTCGGGGGAAGCTACTGGAGGTGGTCCCCCCTCGCCGCCGTCGTGTCTCGAGGACTCCCAGGGTGTGGAAGAGGAGCGGATCCAGAGTGGAGCTCGGAGCATGGGGACGGCAGCTGCGGGCGGCGGCTGCGGAGCGCGCCGATGGCTCCCGTGGCTGGGACTCTGTTTCTGGGCGGCGGGGGCTGCGGCTGCCCGAGGTAAGCTCCCGGTGGACGGCGGTGTGCGCGCAGAGAAGCGGACGGAGGAGGAGCGGGACCCGCACCTTCGGCGTGGGCTTCCCAAGTTGTGCTTGCTTCTCTCCCGCGTGCGGAGCGCGACTCGGTGGAAACCGGGTGGAGGAGCTCCAGGGGACCACTGCCTTGCAATCCAAGTTTGCTATCTGCCTCAATCCTACAGGTTGCTGTGACCCGGGCCCCTATCCTTGAGTCTCAGCACCGGTTCGGTTTTCCGAACCCTCCCTATTTGCTGCAGGCTGGATAGCTTTTCTACACTACATCCTCATCCCTCGCTTGCCTCGGTCCTCTCCACTTTTCCTTCTTGCGCGAGCTCGTTCCTGGGTGGGCGCCCACGACGATCTTAGGTAGTACATAGGGAAAGAGGCAGGCGAATGAGCTCCAATAGAGACTGCGCTTTTTTTTCCCTTCAAGGGAAGCAGCGGAGCTGTCCACTTAGCTCTGCGCCAAGCCCAGTACCCCTCGGGCGACCCTAGCTCTGGCTCTAAGCCAGCACTGGCTTTGCTTCACAGAGGCCGCGTGGATGCGGGAGCTCTGGGGAGCTGTGTGTAACCCCAGGGTTTAACAGCGCCTGCAGTGCCCAGCCGGATAAGCAGTTGGCCAGAGGCTCCACTCCAGGCGCATCTTCTCCCTACTCGGTGCTTACTCTAGCTAGGAAGCGGGGCCTCCCTGAACAGCAGGAAGATTTCAGCTTCTAATAAGCTCAGGACCCCCTCCCCGCCCCTTGGCGCTCCCCCCCCCCTTTTTTTCTGGATCCGCTGCACTCCAGCAGAGCATCAACTTAAAGATACACCCCCACGGACCTGTTTTGAAGCTGATCACAGGCAGTTTCAGACAGCCCTGGTGCCGTGTCTACCTTTGAAATAATCCAGAAGCTTCTCAGTTCCCTGCCCTCTGTTACCTTTCTTTGCTGCGTGACATCCAGCGGGCTTAGAATATGTAATTGCATTAAACGTTTTCCCTCACCTTCTTCTCTGTCTCCTGAACATAGTCTCGGTAGCTGTGAGGCCTTTGGAAGGGTTGACAGCGATCCCAGGGACTGGTATAATCTCATTCTTATAGAAGCTAGCGTTGTTAAGAGCAGTTATAGTGCCTGGAAAGAAGCATTTAAAGGGTGAATAGAGGTTTTCAGCTGTACGGTCCTATGATCCTATTCTGTGCCTATTTGCATTTCATTTCCTGAACTTTTTTTTTTTTTTTCCAACGGAGCTGGTTTAAAAAACAAAAAGCAGGAAAGGCTTACAAATGAGCTTCGGTGATTCCCACATACTGTTACAGTGAGGCATGCTTCCTTATCTTGCTGGAAGAAGCCCGAGCTTCAGCCATTTAATTTACTACGGAGAACTGGAAACTGCCTGACTGCTCAGTCAACTCTGCGTGTTTTTTATACTGTTAGGGGGAAAAGTGAGTGCCCTTCCCCTTTTTCCTTCCCGGGGGTCAAAATGTGGGAGTTTTTACTTACTGTTCACAGTGTGGGATGGCTCCTGGTGACTGACTCCAGGTACTGGCCCTTAGAATTTGGTTTGTGGAGTTGTCTTTAAGCCAGCTCAAAACAAGAGGTGGGAACATGCCAGCAGCCTCTTGGATGGAGTTTTTCTGGCTGTGAAACCAAGGCTAGCACCTCTTGTCGGCAAGCTGTTCTGCAAAGGTCTCCTGGAAAACATACTGTACACTCTGCAGGCTTATTTACAACAAATGTTTTGCACAGATCATAGAGATGCCCAAGATACATGGAGCAGTAAATCTGAGTCATGCGTCTCCTTTCATTTTTCCATTCACCTTTAACAGCTTTTGGAGATACTTCATGAAATGCACATTAAACAGGCTACAAAACCAGTGAATTCTCTTGCACCTGGCGTTGGATAGGTAGGCACAGTAGAAGTTTTCAAATCAGAGGTGTTTTTTTCCACGTTAAAGTCTATCATTTCAGCAAGGTATGGTGCATTACAACCAGGATGCTGTGGACTTGTGTAGCATCCTTGTTTAGCAGTTTCACTGTGCTGTGTATGGTTGATCAGTTCTATCAGTGATTTCCGCATTTGAAAGTCAATAGTTTATAATTCTGATGACTTTTTCCTTTGGTGGTGCTGGGGGATTGGACCCAGTTCCTGGACTATGGTGGGCAAGGACTCTTTCATTGACACATAACTGTAGCCCATCAAAGATAGCTCTTGTGGGTTTGATCCAAGATGTTATAACTTAGTGAACAGGATATATGGAATGACTCCATTTGCTTTGGTGGTATAGTGTGTATGAGATTCCATGGCATTGTCCTTAGAGTATTTACCATGTGTCAATTTCCGTGATGGTGGTACCATCTCCTTTCCCTCTAACTTTCCTTTGCTTCTATACGTCATATAAAAAAAAATCTGAAAATCTGAGGATCATTTTGGATGATTGATTTCAAATATTCTCAGTGAGGAATCCACTTGGGACAAGGCACAACATGAAGGAAGCAGCCCTGACACAGAATGGCATTTAGTTTTCTGCCTTACTAATCAAAGCTTATGCCTTCAGAGAGAAAGTTTTATTCCTGCGGGCATAGTAAAATGATGGCACCCTGATACCGTAATTATTGTAGGTTTTGACACTTTACAACTCAGACAAAGGATGTTTAAAAGTTACTTGTGACCTGCCAAGTGCTAATTGAATCCACACCGTGTCATGCTGATTTGTTTTATTCTTAGAAGAGAGTGCAGCTGATGGAGTTGTGATCTCCACTACTGTGCAGAGGAGATCGTGTCATTAAGCAGGCTAGAGGATGATATTTGCTCCCAATAACTAGAGGTGTACACTTACAACAAAGAACATACACATTTAGGTCATAGGCACCGGGGGCCATATGATTTACACATGCTCACATCTACTTCTCCCCATTTTTTTTTTATAGCTGTTGGCACTTTCTTAGTGTTATTTGAAAACCCTTCCCTTTTATTTTTCTTCGTGTGTTCCTGTGTTTCAAAAAATATAATCTGCTCATAAGATGGAAGGTAAAGCAGCCTCCACCCTGCAACTTCCTGCCATACCTTCTCTGATTCAAACATTGTGCTCTTGGCTAGAGCAGTCCTGAGGCACCTTCTCTGCCTGCCCAACAAAGCACTCTCTGCTCAAGAGATCTTTGAAGTATCTCACTTTCTGAAGAGATTAATTGCTTTGCCTTGTCTAATGAAGGTTGTGAAAGCACCTGAACTCTTTATGTACTTCCTCACTATGAGCTAGCTATGGATGAGTTTCATTCTTGAGGTAGTAAGTACTCAAGTCCCAGGAAGCCCAGCTGGTCCCAAGGGTTCTCCGTGGGTGCTCTCAGGACTGACAGGATTGATCAAGTAGACCCGGTGAATGACAGATTCACTTCTCTCTTCTTTTCTAGATGACTTGTAAACTTGTGTTTTATTTATTAATTTTTCTTTCCCAGAGTACAGTACCCATCTTAAGACATTGCCAACATGGAGTTTATGAAGAAATTGGTTTCTTGGGAGATAGAGGCTATTCACTAGCCTTCTCTACTGCCTATTTTGTTTTGTTTTTAAATATTAGAGTACAGATCCAAGCCACGTGTATGAAAATTGACTCCCAACATTATGGTCTTTAAGGAAGTAGTAGTAGTATTGTGGGGTACCCTCATCACGAAAAGGTTCACATGTGTGCTGTCTCTCTGGGTTATACCTTTGCCAGTAATCCTTATTGTCTTTACCCCAGGCAATGCCTCCTGAGTGACACTGTTTTTATTGTCTCCCCTCTATCTATTCTGATGCCGTCATAACCTAACTGTGAAGTAGAACAATAATGGAACCTAATGGAACCCATTCTGTCCACCTGGAGTCACATAGGTCATGTAAAAGCCACATGCTTATTCCTCCCTTTGTGTGTGTATGTGAGTGTTCACACATACAGAAACTAGAAGGTAACATGACGTCTTCCTTTAATCACCCCCTGTCTTATTTTTTTTAATATTGTAATTACATTTATTTATTCACACACACATACACTCACCAAGAGACGGGGGCGAGGAGGCATGTGTGTGCCATGGTGCCTATATGGGGGCCAGAGGAAAATTTGCAGAAGTGTTCTCCCCTTTCCTGCCTGTGACACCCAGGGATTGAATGCAGGTCATCAGGCTTGGTGGCAAGCACCCTTACCGACTGAGCCATCTTGCTGGCCCTCTCAGCTTATGTTTTATCACAGGGTCTCTCACGGAACCTGGAGCTCATTTATTGGCTGGGGTGGCTAGCCACCAAGCACCAGTGATGTCTTGTCTCTGTCTCCCCAGTGCCGGGGTTACAGTGTGCCACTTTTTGAACCCTGCTTTTAAGTGGACACTGGAGATCCACACTCAGTCAGCCATCTCTGCCCTTTATCTTCATTTTCGACATTGTTGGTTTGAGAACAGTCATTTTTACTCTGTATTCTGGCTATTCTTTGAAAGAAGGCGTTTTTGAATTTTTGGATATGAACTTATTTTGATATTATTCAGTATGTACCATTAATTATTCTGAATATGTTACCCACATCAATTCATTTATTCCTTAAAATGACTCAGTATGGTAAGTGTTATTATTTGTAAGCTAGGAAGAGAGGAGCATGAGGGTTAAATAAAAATCTAAGACCATGGAGTAGTTAGGATAGTTAGGATAAGTAGTTAGTTAAGTCATTCTGACTTAAAAGCTTATAACATACAGTGTAGCTAAGCTATGCTGGAAGTAAGTGGTCCCTTGCATTTTGTTGACAAAAGTGCTAAAATGGTATCTTCATAACTATCAAGAATTATAGAGGAATTTGAAGTAGCTTAAATATATCTGCGAATATATTCAGATAAATCTAAGAGATTTATGTTGTATGAAAACAACACTCTTACAGCATTCAGTTTAGTATACTTTGGGATTGGAGTCACGCTTAAAATGCTGAATACCACTTTCTAATATGATAGCTTGCTTTTTTTTTCCCCTTTCCAGTCTTGAGTGTCAACAGAAAATATTACTCTGATTGAATACGCCATCCATGGAATGGCAGATCCCAAAAGACTATTTGTTGCATGTCTTGTATTTTTAGCCTTGTTTGCCGGGGAAATGTGGAGCATGAGATTTGAGAATAGATTGTTAACACGAGAGGCTGCTGTTTCTGCTGTTTTGGGTACTCCTGCTGCTGCTGCTTTTGCAAGGCAGATGGCTAGATTCATTTATAGAAAATAGATATTCGTTCTATTTTGCATTTCCACTTTGAAAGGAACTTTTAATTGTTTGTGCCACATTGCATCGTATGGCCTTATTGTGTGCACACACGCTGCACGTAGATAATTTTCCGAATTAGGCGGATGTTAATGTATTCAGTTTGGTTGGTTCTCTCTGCACTGCTCTGCTAACTCTGTTTTGGTTTGGAAATTCTCTTTTAGAAGTGAGTATGTCTGTGGCGCTATGTGCACCAAGACTTTTTCAGCTCAGTTCACTGCTGCTGTCTGCCTTGCTCCCACTACAGGGAGCTAGAACTCAGGGATAGAAATGGTCCGGCTGTGTTTATGGCACTGACATGGAATCCAACAAGAAGGTTGAGTATCCCCCTAGGAGACATTCTTGAGAGAATTTTGAATTAGAAATTGCTCAGATTTTGGACTTGGTCTTATGTATAAATAAGGTATATTGTAAAGGGACTCAAGTCTAACCAGGGTTCATTCATGTTTCACATATAGACTATCTGTTGGCCTGCAGGTAACTTATACATCATTTTTAGTGTAGCTTGGCCTTCACTAGCCCCATGTGGTCAAGTATGAAATTTTGCAATGTGGCATAAGGTAGGTGTTCCTAAACTTCCTGATGTTGGAGTTTTGTAGATTTGGATTTTTGGAGTACAGATGACCAAACCTCAGATTTGTCTCTCAGATTACATCTTACCAACCCCACAGGATATAAAATATTTCCTAGGATTTGTGTGTGTGTGTGTGTGTGTGTGTGTGTGTGTGTGTGTGTAATTATGTATATTACATGGTTGTGCATGTAACACTGTGTATGTATAGACCAGAAGACAAAATTGTGGTCGTTTCCCTCCTTGTTCCTTTATGTAGGATTTAACTCAGGTCACTGGGTATGTACTTATCCATTGAGCCTTCTGGTAGGTATATTTTTATGTCCGACTTTGCCATGACTTCATGAATAAGGACAATAACAAGCTGAAACCTGTCTTTCAAGGGAGCTTCAATGATGTACTTTAGTTAGTGCACATGCAATCATCCCTGGTATCTGGAACCAAACATGTTATGGTTCCTTATTAAACATTGGTGTAGCAGTCATATATAACCTGTGCATGTCTTCCTGCATACAAGATCTCTAGGTTTCTATAATTCCTAAAACAATGCAAATATGATGTAGGTACTCAGGGTACTATTGTAAAAGTTGGGTTTTCAGAGTTGGTTAGGCAACAATAAAATACAATCTGTTCATGCTCAGTAGAAAATAGTATTTTTTTCTAATGTGTTGAGAAACTGATACAGAACAGATGTACATGGGGGAGAGACAACTATATTGATTTTATAGCCCCAAATTCTGTTTTATAAACTTCAAATGAATCTTTATCTCCTGGAAGATACCTCTGTAGAGTTAGTTATCACATGACTTCAACACCATATCATAGAGATAGGAGGGATCAGGTGGGAAATTGTCATGGTGACCTGTGGGAACTAAGGATGAACTTTATAGCTGCTGAATTGCCACCTGAATTTAATTCTGTGATGTCTCAGCCAGAGAAGTCAAAAAATGTGACATCCATCTCAGATAGTCCAGAAGGTAGGTTGTTGGCAGACAGGCATAAAAAATAGGAGGACCCAGAGGCAATAATGAAGAAATCGTGTTGACTAACTCAAGTGCCCAGCCAACAGGAGGATAGCTACATCCCTGCAACATCATTCACAGATTTGAGGAACATGCTAAGAAACAAATTAATTGGCTAAATGGTAGATATTATTTGCCTCAAAATAAATTCATGGTAACATCTTAGAGTTACCTAGATGTCTTTGGTGGCTTCTGTGAGGACAATACTTACTGCACAGTTATCTTCTTTATTTAAATCTAGTTCAATAAATCTGCTGGGGAAGGAGGGGGCGCCATATGATGATAGGTTATGAAAGCTACAGGGTGATGTTTGGAACTCACAGATCAGTGCTTTTCAAATGATACTGTTCATTTGAATAACAGCAAATCCTGTTAAAATGCATATTCTGATCTAGTAATCTGAGGAGGGGCTGAAAGTCTGCATTTCCAGCAGGCTCCTAGATGATCCTGTCTACAGGCCATAGATGATGATCCTTTTGTGGTGCTGACTTTGTTTTTCATTTGCAAGCTAGTGGGAAGTAGGTTTCAATAAAAGACAAAAAGAAAAGTCTAGTAGGAGGTAAGGGAGACACAAATGTCAGTGTTTATCAGATAGACACACAGCTACTTGTAAGTGAATAGACATTCATGGACTCCATTCTTTGTCTTGGAGTTTGTTTTGAAATAATCCGGGGTCTTATGTCTGGACCTCATTAATTTCTTGTAATAAAGAGGAAATTGACTTTCCCAGAATTTGCACGGTTTTCCCAGTCTCATGTTTGCTGAGAAGCTTCTCTAGCCCTCTTCAGCACTCCTTCAATTTATTGTGTTCTCTTGACTTAATTTCTCTGTACTTCAGAGTGATCTGGAATTCTGGGTAATGAGAGAGGTAAGAGGTAGAAGAAAAAATATTTTGAAAAGATCCAGCCATATCCGCCTTCAGGTTACTGTTGTTAGAACATGCTGCAGGACCAAGGGCTTGGGGCCATTTGTCTCTGCTCCTGGCTGATAGTGCTCACTGTTCCCAGGTGGTGGATTGTCCTGCAGTCCAGTAGCCTTTCTCTCTGTAACCTTGCTACGCTAAGATATAAATAATACTAAGGTAAAACTTCTAAAATCTAGTATTGTGCACCCCCCCCTAGCAAACTTTACTTGCAGAGTAATAATGAAATATCAGTAAGTGATTTTAAGGCATTTACCCCCACAATAGATTATAAAATCTGCATCCTTAGACTTCACAAAAGATAGTTAATGGTAATAATGTAACGTGTCATCATGAATGTCTCTTTTGAATTATAACGTATTTATATGGGATTTGAAACTTTCTGTTTGATTAACTGGTAGTTGTGTTACACATTCATGGTGTGAGGTGATATTTCAATGTATAGCAAATCAGGAAAATTAGCATTTCCATCTTTTTTTTTTAATCATTTCTTTGTGTTTTGGTACCTTCAAACAAATATATAATAGATTGTTATGAAGTTAGTCACCCACTATGATTGGAATTCTACATGTTCTTTCTGTGTTCTGAATCTGTTTTTACAAGAGTGCTTTCACTGTGTGATCATCTCTGTGTTCCTCTCTATCTTTATACTGAATGGACTACCAACACCACCACCATCACCACACCAGTTACATGCTGATTACTAGCACTAGAAAGAGAATTCAAATCTTCAATCGGTGTCAGGGATTTTTCACTACATTATCATATAATTCTATTTTATTACAAGATAGATTAATTGGACTAAAGTTAGATGATAGAGTACCTATGCTCATGTTATAGTTGATTGATGTGTGAACATGGAGAAAGAATGAAAATTAAATGAATGGAAATTCTTCCAAATGTCTACCTTACCTTCCTGGTCTACGGTATTAGGTTTCTTGTGGTTTTCAGCAGTAATGGCTTCTTCCGGGGAAAAAGAGCAATAAGAAATGTGTTGGGAGACTGGGAGAAAGTACAGAAGTGACTGCATTAAAAATAGCACACTGAAACCTGGAGTAAGTGGTAAGTAAAATCATTTTAGGAGCTTGCTAGGAAACATCATCATCTTACATTTCAGAAGATTAGGCCTGGAGATATGGATCAATGGTGGAGTGCTTGAGCATAAAGCCCTCAGTTCTGTTACACACACACACACACACACACACACACACACACACACACACACAAACACATATACACCTGCGCACACACTCACATACATGCACCAACATACACACACAAACATGTACAACACGCCTATTCAGAATTGAAGTAAGCTCATCAATTTGTGTGTAATATTCTAAATATATTGTCTTTATTATTAATTTCAAGTGTATGTGCTTCCTCTTGCATTTTGTCATCTAATGAGGTGAAAATCTCTTATCTTGTATTGGAAAGGAATTTAGTGGCACAGTGTAATCAGACTTCCAGGAACATTTCCCGTAAATGTCTTTAATAATTATTTAACCTGTCTTTAGGAAGATAAGTAATATTATATATTTTCCAAAGTAAAATTTGATTCTAGAGAAATAATGATCTCATTGAAAGCCCTTTGGAGGGAGCCATGTACAGCACCTGTAAAGTACAGGTATTCATCATTTGAGCAAGAGACCATAGAGCTCCCATTGGAAGTCAAGACAACTTTCTGAAGCTTGCATCTGGACTTTTACAAAGTTGTTTCCCTAAAAAAAAACAAAAAAAAAAAAGAAAGGAAGAAAAAAAGAAATCAGGAGGTTCACAGATTTTGCTGGTGTGAGGTACGTGGGTGGGATGGAAGTGCTTGGGGTTTGCTCTAAAGAAACATGTCAAGTTAAAGATATGTCATTAATTAATTTTTTTTAAACTTCAGAGCAAAAAATAAATTCACCTTACCAGTTAGCCTGAGATGCATGTCAGCCTCTGGATGTCAATATGAAAATATAACACTATCATATCCCATGTGTCAGAGGAGACAGTTGTACAGCTAATTATTAATAATTAATAAGGTGCTAAGTGCTGCAATGCATGGATATCTCTGTGTGTATTATACATTAGTGGACTGTCATATATTATCATTATTCCAAACATATATCATCAAACTTCTATGCCATTAGTTTAAATGGAATTAATAACACTTAAGTTGGTGATACCGTCACATTCTTGACTCGAAAGTCATAGTCTACATCATGGTACTCTCAATTTTAAATCTAGCCCTCCTCTCCAGTTTTTCTTTTCCTTTTACTATTTCTAAAGCCTAGTCTTCCTTTATATTATTCTAATACAGGAGACTGAAAGGTGAAAGGTCAAAAGTATAGGTATCTATTAGAGTTTGGATATAAAGTATTCTTCCAAAAGGCTTGTGTTTTGGGTGCTTGATTTCAAACCATGTCTTCAGAGGTGGCACTTCTGAAGTGACTGGATCATGAGGGTTTTGACCTGATCAATGGTCTAATCGAGTGGTATATTCAAAATTGATAGGCTCAGGGGAGGGAATTGGAAAGTGTGTAAGGTGGGTACTGATTGGAGGAATGTTGGGGTGTGCTTTTGAAGGACATATCCTTCACACAGACACACACACACACACACACACACACACACACACACACACACACACACACACTTGCCACTCATAGTCTCTGTCTCTCTGCTTTCTGGTTGTCTCACTTTCTTGTCATTGTGATGTTCTGCCTCCCTATGGGCTGTAACAGTGGAGACAGTTGACCATGGGCTGAAAACCTCCACACCCTTGAGCTGAGATGGTTTACTTGATCTCCGCCAGACTGTGGAGCAGGGCAACAGTCAGTCTTTTCTAAGTTGTTTTTGTCAGATGTTCTTGTCATAACAAAAAGTGACTAACAGTACAGTTCCATGCATCACCCTTTTCTTCTCCCTTTTCAAAGTGAGACGAATTGACTCAATAATTTTTTAGTTTCCTTCCTGCTTCAACATTACATGACACCACCTTTTGCTCCAGGACCACTTATTCACAGTAATGTGATCATTTCATAAGTATATTTTAAGTATATATCAAAACCTCCAACAAATTACTCTGGAAATAAAATTTGTGAGACAAGTTCATGGGGCTTTGGGAATAATGCTGTAGGTCATGGGCTTATGACTCTTGAATAATGTACCAGTGATAAAAAGACATTTCTGTTTTGATTTCTCTTAAATCAGTGTCTGTTAGTGAATATGTCTACAGGTTGAACACCCCCAATCCCAAAAGTCTGATTTGGAAAGGTTCTCATGTCTAAAGCATTAAATTTTTGTGTTCGGGAGGCTCAGCCAGTAAGGTTTTTGCAAATGTTTCCAAATGTGAACAACTCTGAAACCTGAAGCACTTCTGGTGAGAAACACATTGGATAGCAGGTTCTTAATCTCTGTGGACTGGGCAGAAGTAGACCCACTCGGACCCAGCATAAAGAGGTGAGGTCCCTTCACTAGAGCACTTGGCTGTGTATGGGATGAGTCCTGCAAGGTTGATTTTTCCTTAAGAAGAAATCAGATGTATGGAATTTTATATTAGTTTTCCATAATTGAAATCTCAAATTAGATTACTAAACATTGACTCAAAGGTCAAAGGCTATGATTTCTCAGTTTTCCAGATCATCTGAAATCAATGCAGAGGACCAGAGTGGACTTGTAACACCTTTTCTCTATGTGTGAAGTAGCTTTGTTTCCTAGAAGGTGTAAAGCTTAGAGATGACCTTTAAGTCTGTGTTTTACTTTGCTGAATATGGAACCCATGGCCTCCTGCATGGTAGACAAGTGCTCTACCACTGAGTAATCCAGTCCTGAAGTAACCTTTATTTAATAATTCATAAGTGCTGATTTGAACACTAAGTTTATGTGTCTTCTCATACCATTTTCAAATAAGGCACAAAATTTCAGTGTGGGAAGTATCTCTCTCGGGCCAAACCTGCATTTATATATGAATAAGCAGGATCTTGTGAAAGGAAGTAGCCTGGCTTGTCTGGATTTGCATACCTTTCCTGCCCAGGAACCCAGACCTTCATTTTCTTACTGCTGTCCTTGCTTCCTTTCTTTTCAGACTCAAATAAGGAAAGTAATCAATAAAAGCACAAAGGAATTCAAAAGAATGACACCAGAAGACTAAAGACTATTGATTATTTTCCCTCTTGTCAAAGGATGTTTTCCTTTTATTTAATGTTTCTATTTTTCTGAAATTTCTTTGAAGTGAGCTCTACCTCTTCCTTCTGAACCACTGAACGCTGGCCCCACGGTTTGAAGGACGTGGTTTAGCTCAGTGTTAGGAGAGCTGACATTATTAAAGATGTTTGCTTGACAGATTGTTTTGTGTTTGGAGGAAATTTAGAGCTAGTATTAAGCTTCTGTATCCTTGCTAATACATTTGTGGAATATGAATTCAGTAGTGGAGTCTAAATATCTTCTGCACATAATTATTTTGAAAAGAATCTATTCAGAGGAAAGAGACCATACTCACCTCATTTCCACTCATTTACGTGACATTAGTGCTATGAGTTGGAACAACTAACCTTGTTGCTTATCCAAAGGAAATCATTTTAGAGAGCCTTTTGCTACCAACCCCTAGTTTTTACTAATTCCTGACTGTTGCTTGTTTTAAGTCTGGTTTTCACATGTGGAAAGGTCAGACTCATCTGTGTGAATGGCCCGCTGACCCTAGATTATCTGCTGGTGAGATGTCCCTGGGTTCAATAAGTGTTTACGTTGATTACTTGAGAGGACACTAGGTGGTGCTTTTATTGTGCGACTTGCTTTATGCACTCTTGAAGAAAGCTTCTGATGTTGGCAGTGACATATTAATGAGACCCTTAAAAAGCCACAGATCAGCCTCCAGAGAGACTGGCTGGGTATCATATTAAAAGCTTTAGTTGTCTTATTTCTTTTCCTGTAGTCCTGCTGTCTAGATGTTAATGTTGAATGCTGCATCTCTGAAGGGCACAATAATTTGCTGAGTGCCACCATACACTGGGCTGGAGCTTCTGAACATCATGATGATTATTCATGTGGATGCCACCTTGCTGAGAAAGTGTTAGACACAGGGGGTGTTGAAAACTTCCGATTCTTGGAGATTAGGTGGCAGAATATTCAGTTTGGCTATATTTAGTAGTTATCATTGAAGGATTTTGCTTCTGCAAATGGTGGGTAGGTTTTAACTCAACAAATCCCTTTTATCACCCAAAGCAGTGTTTTCAAACTTACAGAGGAACAAACATGAACAGTAGTGCCACCCAGGGTTAGGTTGGAGCATCACAGACAAATGCCTGCTGTGTGTGTGTGATGTTCATTTTTGTTTGGTAAGCTAAAAACTGAACTGTTTGAAGCATACTTATTATCAGTTTCATGAGATATACTACATCGAAAGCTGAGCTGTTTATAAGGTAATATTGCCTAATAGAAAATATACGTGAGTGATTTTAAATTCTAAGGAGAACCAGTTTGACACCGATGTTAGTAGTCAGCTGATTACACAGCCTGGATCTCAGCAATGTAGTCAGCAATTGAGCAGGGGCAAGATCATTCTCTAGTAAGGTACTTAGCTGATTCTTGATTTGGGAGTCTAAAATCGAAAGCCACTGACTTAATGTTTATAAGTGTAGAAATTCAATGTGTGTAAATGTAGAAATGGATCAACTTTAGAGTTGAGAATAAAACTAGTGAGACTATGAAGGGATGCAGGTGACTATTCCTGATCACCATCCACCTGCTCCATTAGCTAGTTCTTTCTGCACTCAATTTCAGATGACTTGGATGAATGCAGCTGATTATTTGTGTTAGAATGGGCCTTGGGCGTTCTTGTTAGGTTGGAAAAACTGAGGTATTTGTTAAAG
Source organism: Peromyscus maniculatus bairdii (assembly GCF_049852395.1). Taxonomy (NCBI): domain Eukaryota; kingdom Metazoa; phylum Chordata; class Mammalia; order Rodentia; family Cricetidae; genus Peromyscus; species Peromyscus maniculatus. Next base: position 43,626,005 of record NC_134868.1, read on the forward strand.
GGGTAAGGCTATGTGAGAGCAATTTTATAATAAATCAGGAGACTTGAGAACAAAGGATTAGGGATGGCCTGTATGGAGTACAGGGCCCATAAATGGAGGACCCCCCTCCCATACACACACAAGCCCTATCTAAGAACTCTTACCCCCTTGTGTTACATTTCTGTTGCTACAGTGGAATACCTGAAGTAATTAAGTTACAAAGAGGAGTCTTTGAATTGGGTGTTTAGAGGTTGCATTTTATGGTGGGTGGGATCTGTGGTAAGGCAGCTCACCCCAACAGGATCACAACCGCTCATCTTACAATCTTACAAAGAGCCAAGAAAGAAAGATGAACGGGTCTAGGCCTCACAGTGCCCTTCTGAGGGCCAAGGACAGTGGCCCAAAGGCCTCCTAAAAGGTTTCACAGCTTAAAGGTCCCAGAACCTCCCAACAGTGCCACCATGGGGACAGAGACATTAACACACACACACAGGATTTAGACATGCAGCCGCCAGCATGTGAATACTAAGGAGTGGGTGAATGTATTTGTCCTAGTCTAGTTGTCCAAGGGATATATATGGTAGCGTGTGGAATCTGGAAAACATTTTGTGATTTATTGTTGCATCTGAGTGAATATGGATTTTAAAATGTATTCAATTTGGTGAGTATCTGTGAAGTTAACACTACACGTAAAATTAGACAGTAATCAATGCCTGCCATTGGTTCTTTAGCCTATCTCTCTCGTTCTTAGTGGTGTCAGCCTTGAAAATCATGCTTGCTCTTACCATTTGCAAGCAGGCATACACACGTAGTTGATTCTGTCACCTTTTGAGATGCCCTTATGCTGTGTTACAGAAGGTAGTCTCCGTATTTTCTAGCAATTAGCTTTTTCATCCAAGATTATGTCTTGTCTGTGTTCCTGTATGTAACGTAGCTGGCTTGCTTCCCTGGAGTACAGTGTTCAGCTAAGTGCCAGGAATACTTCATGTCACTAACACAGTATATGTTTAATTGTTTCTTCCATATCTGAAAGTAGGTTATTTGGACTTAGGGCATAATTAAGTTAATTTTCACACACAGGACTTAGTCATTTGTTTCTATGTATGCACTTAACTTTCTTCTCCATGTTTGCTGATGAAGTTAAACATTTTCCTTTGTATGTAGTCATCATGTATGTATCGAGTGCAAAATACACACTTTGCTCACTTTTTGTTTGTCTCTGAATCAGGAAAGTTTTAAGTGTGTGTTCCTGTGCGAATATAGAAATGCTCCTGCACTAATGATGGATAAATGCAGGATAAAACCACCCTAAGTTCAAAGCACTACATGTTTAAAGTGCAGTGAATGCACTTAGCCTTCCTAACCACCAGAGCCTAGTAAGGCGGCATGCTGGGCTGTCCTGTTCACTCTCTTGCTCACACGAGAAACTGGCATCACAGGAAAGCATTGTACCACGCATCACAGCCCACAGGAAAATCAACATTCAGAATCCAAAGGGACAGCTTTTATTGAACATGTCATTTCGTATGGTTGTGAAGTGGAAATGTCCTATTTGGGGATGCCTGTAAGCATCTCCTTTATGTGAATGTAATTTCCCCTCCCACTTGTTTTAGATGTCTTCTGATAAATTTTTAAACTTTTTTTTTTTTGAGACAGACTCATACTTTGTAACTTAAACTGACATGGTACTGACCATGTAGGTCCGGCTGGCCTCAAACTCATGTTCCTACTTCAGCCTCTCAGGTACTGAATAAAATGAAATTATCTGTGGTCTTCTCATGGTCTAGAACTTTGAATGTAACCAGTGTTATAACCCACTTTAGCTTGTTTTGTGCTGTGCTTAGGAGATCATTCCTAAATTACGTTAATGATACCTATGGTCCTTTTTCTATGATCCTTACATTTTGGTCATTCATATTTATGCCCTTCCCTAGTGATTGCTATGTCACATTTGTAGTTTATGAAGGTTTCATGTATTCATAGGCAGTGAGTCTGGCTTTACATGTTTCTCAGTAACCTCTTTTTGTTTGATTACTCCTGCCCATTCGACTACCCTCTTCGGGTGACTTTGTGCCATGCCTCCCGACTCTCCAGGGCTTTCTTTGTGTTATGTCATTTGTGCTTTGTTCTATCCCCCTGGGTTTTGTGCTACTGTTTGGGCATCTTTCTTTCTTTTTTGCTTCTTATTACACTGTCAACTATTGAAAGTAGCCACAGTGTTTTGTCTGTTATTGATCCCCTCAAGAATAATAGAGAACATGGTGTCTTCTACCTGGAGAGTATCTCATGAATCATTGAAATAAAATTGAAATGATTTTGAAATTATGCAGCTCATCATATTGGCCCACCCATCCTTGCTATAATTTATACGCTTTAAATGTAATATTCAAGTGACACAGCGTGGTAAAAACCTGTCTGCTCCCCTTCCCTGCCCCTTGTCCCCTCCCACCTTGAGCTGATTCCAGAAAGCCCTTCACTCTCCATTTGATGAGTGAGTATAGGACTTTTTAGACCTTGGCCCAGAAGTGCAAGGCACTAGGAAGAAGATACTGGAAAACCAAATGAAGACACACATAGGCAATAGGACCAAGACCCTTAATTGTGTGTCTTAAGCAAGAATAAGGTTCATTTGACATTTCAGTGACTGGCATTGTACAACCATAGCATGGACTTGCACCTCTGTGCCCTGATTTATTCAGCAGACCAGTTATCACGAGACACTGTCCATATGTCTTCCCAGCTGTAGCTTTTAAATTCTATGGAATGTTGTTTCTGCTACATCTCCTAGCTAGATAACAGTCCTGCTACTGCACCAGGCTGGCTCAGTCTGAGTTTATTTGCTATAGGTTAGATTTCCAAGATATTCTAAATGCAAAACCCATACTAGCAAAGAACCAAAAACTCCAAGTAAATTTGTAAATCTGATCAGCCAGCACACTGCTTAATGTGTGTTCATTTGGGTAAAATGATGGTGCTGTCTTTCCCTAATAAAACAAACCTGTGGGAGAAGTACATTTGAAAAAATAGCTCTTGTCACAGTAGTCTAATTTAGCTAAAGGGCTTGAGAGATGTATTCAGAGGCACTAGTTAGGGAAGTTTTGCAGAGTAAAAATGGTATGCTGGGACTGTGATTTAACACACGTGATTGGGAATTCTAGTGTAACTGGAGGCTTTTCTCTGTCCCACCTCATCCCATAGCTGCTTCCAAATAACCACTCAGAGGCTTATATTAATTATAAATGTTTGGCTGAAGGCTCAGGCTTATTACTAGCTAGATCTTACATTGAAGTTTACCCATTTCTATTAATCTATGTATCCCCACATGGCCTGTAGCTTACCGATTCTTTCACATGTGGCTTCTGGGGCAGCTCAAAGCATCTACCCCGACTCCACCCTTCTTCATCTCCATCATCTTCAGTTTGAATGTCCCGCCTAACCTTATTCTGCCTTGCCATTGGCCAAGCAGTTTTTTTTTAATCAACCAATGATAGCATCACAATATTCACAGTGTTCAGAAATACCATCCCATAGCATTCCAGGTTTGGAATGTCCAGAGCTGAGCCAGTCAAACAGACCCTGCATGCAGCAGCATTCTCTTGAGCTAGGGTTTTTCATCCCATGAGCTATGAGCAGGCTTATGGCTTTCCTTTCTACTCCAATAGCTTCATTCTGAATCCTATCATCTTGCCCCCTTACTCTAAGAAGTTTGAAAATTATAAAGTTAAGTGAACAGAGGTCCTCAGGAGGTTTTGCAAAGGCAGCCATCTCAGGGAGTCTCTGAGGATCACACTACACCCTTCACAGGGCCTCTCTTCACATCCAGGACGGCTGGTCTACTGGTTTCACCGTTGGGAAGAAAAGCAGCCAATTATCTCAGTGCAGAAGCAGATACTTGTGTCTGCAGTTCTTGTTGGGTCAGAATGTTCACTCCTTTGTACCAGGAACTTAGTATCCTGCACAGTTTGTGCTCCACATTGGAGCTGTGGGTGTGAACGTACAGTGCATTTGTTTGCAGCACTTGCCCTGGGCAAGTTTGGTCATGCCTGCCATAGTGCCCAGGCTCACAGCAGCCAGCTCAGGCAAGCGGTAGGTGGTGCCTCCTGCGAAGTGAGCCAGGAAGACACACACAGTGGCATCATTATTTTTGTCTGCCAAGATGAAGGTAGTGTGTGGTAGTCTGGACCGATGTTTTGTTTGTTCATTTTAAACTTTGCCAAGGTACCTCTGAGGCATAGTTTTTTTATTTATTTATTTATTTATTTCTGGGGTGCTGTGTATGTGTTTTTTTTTTTTTGTCTCAGCATTACAATGAGTGCAGAAATGCAGAAGTAGGAATACTGTGACTCTTGGAGACATAGGTGAATTGGCAAGTATGCGTTTAGAAAATGTACTTCTTTTGTGCAAGAAGGTTGGCTCAGTTGTGATGGAGCATAATTTTGTATTAGCTATGACATCATATGTACCACCTAATTTTACTTGGATTGAGATGGAAATAAACAATTCACAAATTTGATAGGCAAATTTAATTAAGGTTAGACCTAGTAGTCTTTGCCAAGTCCCTTTCTGCATTTAAAATATTGATTTATTAATAAAATTAAATTGAAGTAATTAAGAAATAGAAAATAAAATCTGGAAACCATACACACATACACATACACACACACAGAAATACATGCATATATGTATATATATATATATATATATATATATATATATATGTAGTTGGCAAGCTATGGCTTAATATGATGAAGGGGTTAATTCATCCATCTCTCTAGCTCTAAGTTGAAGGCTTCTAAAATTTTATCAGCAAACTTTCTTTTCCCAAATTATTTTGTGTGCATGTGAATATATACATGTGTACATATGCACATAACAAATAATTGAAGCTTTATAGCTTCTTACCTATGTTGGAAATTGAATATGGTTTCATTTTCTTTTGAAGTACTTGTATGACGTGAACTTCTTTTTGAGTCTTTATGTTTTTAAACACTTACTAAATTAATGAGTTCTGGCTTTATGTTGTGATTATCTATCACTGACCTTTCATTATATATATATATATATATATATATATATATATATATATATATATATATAATTTTACTATAGCTGTGTAATATAAATGTATATTCCCAGGTTTAGCCTGGAAGATACACGAAGGCCGTTGCATCTGTGGCCAAAGAAGCAAGGCTACATCTCAAGCTGGCAGCAGAACTGTCCATTTGCATGGTTCTGATTCTGCAGACATACAAGATATATGATCCTGGGCTCCTAGAAGCTTGTACCATGGTATAAGAAACTTGTTGAGGCCATGCAACCAAAGCAGGTTCAGACTTTCTTCATGGATCTCATGACTATGCATAAAGGCTAACTTTCAGTAGAGACTCCAGTTACTGGTAAGGCCAATCTGGATACACTAAGCAAAGGTCATGATGCTGAGTGGAGATGGCCCAAGAGAGAGACCACAATTGCTGCAGACAAGAGAATTGGAAGAATGGAGATACTCAATCCACAGATGCTATACATGGAACTAGAGTTTGGTGTTAGCCCTGTTGGGTTTTGTCGGTTTGGTCTGGTCTTTGTTTGCCAATGCCCCAGTTCCTCTGTTACAGAACAATAATGTTTCCTCCATGCCATCATGTATTGGATTGCAACTATATAACTTGTTTTTTTTTTAATGTTAATGGGTTTAACATTAAGAGATTTCCGTCAGTCCCATAGGAGACTGTGGATATGGGACATTTGAATTGTGTTGGAACTGAGAATTTTGAAGTTGGACAATATGAAATGTTTATGAACTTCTGGTGGCTAGAAGTGGAATGCTATAGGTGAAATGTGCAATATTTTGTTCCTCAGCTGGTTGTTCTTTTTTGGGAAGTTGTAGACCCTTTAGAAAGTATAGACTTGGTTAAGGAAGTAGGTCACTGGACACTGGCCTTGAGGTTAATAGCCTGGCCTGCTTCTGGTCTGGAATATGTTTCCATTATTATTAAGATGTAAGGACACAGAGCTGGAGAGGTGGCTTAGTGCTTAAGACCCTGAATGGTTCTTGTATAAGACCTGAATTCAGTTCCCAGCACCCATGCTAAGTGGATTATAATTGCCTCTCTTCCAGCTTCAAGGCATCTGACACCCTTTTCTGAAATACATGAGAATCTACATTTATATACACATTTAAAAATAATAAAAATCTTTAAATAATATAAGATATGAAGAGCCCCACCCACATGCTTTTGATACCATGGAGCTGCATGCTGCCATGCCTTCCTAGCCATAGAGGACCATATTTCCTCAAACTGTGAGGCAAAATAGATCATCTTTTGAGTACTTGAATTTTGTTATTGTTTTTATTTGATTGATTGGCCAAGCATTTGGGCACAGCAACTTGAAAAGTAATAAAATGAATAAGTGGGTATTTGAACCCAGCAAAGTTCAACTCCATCACATGTATTCTTCCTTAGTATCATGTCAGAGTGCCTTCTAAGTTTATAATGAAGGTGTAGGCTCCCTAGTTCTTTGGCTACATTAATTCTTGTAGAGCCAGCTATTGTTAATTTTTCATTGTAGCTTTCTGTAGCCTTGTCTTAAGTAGTCAATGAGGCCAGGAATTCTCTGAGCAAAGGTAAGTTGGAACCCATCAGTTTTGTACTTTTTGTTTTTCTGTGATCTCTGGTAGAGCCACTATAAAGTCTACAATAGCCTGCCTTTCCCCCTTTGGTGCAGCAGAATCACAGAAAGCATAGACTATAGATTTCTGAGCATTGGATGGCTAGCCAGCCTTTTGTTCTCAGCTGGCTAGTGGCTGGATCCCAGCTCTCACAGTTTTTTTCCAATTACATGACTTATGCTTTCTGTGCATCCAGACAACTTAAGTTTGAAATGACAATAGCAAGATTTCTTCCATGAAGTATGTGTTATGTATGACATGACCTTGCTCTGGGCAAAGATTGCGCATGCACTGGCTGGTATGAACTAATAATAGGTGGTAGTGGGAATTATAGGTCAAGTTATGGCCTTGGATAAAATTAGTAACCTGCATTTCTAACAGCACTTTATTTCCAGAGTTTTAACCCGTTGGTTGTGATTTGTTTAAATACAAATGAGAGAAAAATAACATTGCAGAGAAGAAGGCAAAATTAAAAATAACTGTTTTCCCTCCATCATAACAAATTATTTAAGGTGTATCTAAATTAAAAAAGAAATCTAAAAAGCATTTGTTGAAAAACATATTGTCTGCATATGTGTCTCAGTCTATCCCACCACTGCTGTTAACAGCTGTGGTTTAAGTGTCCCCCCAAAGTCAGCTTCTTAAAATTGTGGTCCTTAGCTTAGGGCTACTGGAAAGTAAGTGATAGGGCCTTTCTGAGGGGGTGGCATGGTGAAGTGTCCCCACTGGCTTGTGAGTTGGAGCAACCGATCCCAGGTGGTAACTTTGTTTGGGAGGTTTGCGGGGCCTGGCTGGCCGAGATGGGCCATTTGAGACTGGCCTTTGAGAATTATCACCCATTTCCTCTTCTCATTCTCTGCTTCCTGGTCTGCCAAGACAGGAGAAGCTGCAGCCACAGGTCCTGCTGTCAAGAATCGAGTCACTGCGCGGTGATAGTTTGTGTCCTATGAAAGGATGAGTCAGATAAATCCTCACCCCTTATTTCTGCTGGGTGTACCGGTTGAAGACAAGGACTGTATCTAATGTTTGTGGAGTCTAATGGAGTGTTTTACATCAGTGGGGGCACAGCCCCGAACAGGACTGTGAGCCTTCATTTCCTGGCTACCATACTCTGAGTAGCTTGCTCTCTGGCCAGATATACTGCCTCACCTCAGGCTCAAAAGCAAGGGAGCCGACTAATGATAGAAATCACCCAAACCATGAGCCCAAATAAACCTCACCATTTCCAAGGCTGATTCTCTCAGCTGTGTGGTTATAGAAACAATACATTAACTAAAGCAATCCAATAACAAAGACTGGATAATTGAACACGAATTACGAATTACATCTTATAGTTGTGGAGACTGGTCAGCTAGAGATAGAGGCACTAGCCATGGTGAGGGCTTGCTGCCTGCCCATGCCCCCTGTCTGGATGATGAAATATGGTAAAGTACTGCTGAAATTCCTTTATAGGGGACTGATCACAACTGTCTGGACAATGGTATCAGGGCCTAACCACCACCCCTTACACCTCTTTTAATAGTGTTGTGTTGAGGATTAAGTTTCAACCTGAAGTCTAGAGCGACCCAAAATATTCAAGCTGTAGTAATGTGTTAATTCTGAAAGAGACAGTGATAAAGGGTTATAAAGTACAGGGTGGAAAGACAGACCAAATGAGTACCTATTACCCATGAGGCCGTAGGCACCTTACCTAACTTCTCTGGGATCTCCTTTCCTGAAGAATCCGGATTACTGATGCTGCCTACTGTATTGAGATACCGTGAAGACAGAGTGGATTAATATGTGTAAAACCCCTAAAAGTCTTCAGTACACAGGACAGTATCTGTATTTCTGTGGCTGTGTTTGAAGCACTGTGCAGAAACTGGAAATAAGAGCATCCACAGCAGCTATCCGCAGATGCAAAGAGTGAGGGGGATGCATGCATAGACTCGGTGTGATGGTACAGGAAAAGGAGCAAAGGAGTAAGGGCAGCATCTCAGGGAAATGATGACGGTGTAGCAAAGAGCCCCTCCCCAAACTAGGAACTGAGTTTACCAAAGGAGTTGTTGACTGAGTCAAGTGATACATTTTGGGAGGGAATTATCTAGGGATGGGTAGGAGATGGAGGGCATTCAAGGACTGCGGGTAAAAGGAAGTCCCATTAAGGGATGCTCTACCCTGGTTGTCTGCTTGTCTAGTAGTGTTTTGGGTGGTGTTGCTTTGTGATTGCCTGAAGACAACCATCTATTCCACAGTAAAGGCTAAGCAGGGCATCCCCAGGGAAGATATCATTGGTCCAAATCCTTTCTGTGCAGTCATTCCTGATAGGGTGGGCAGACAGGACAGCCAGTGCTTTAAAGGAAAATTGTGAACCAGATAGAGGGAGAGAATTCTCTCCCAAGGACACATCTTTAGCGCAGGCAGAGCAGGAGGCTGGTCCTTGGTTAGAGAGAAAGATGGGAGAGCAGAGTACCAGTTTTACCCACATCACCATTTTGTTCAGGGTAGTAGCGAGTGCTGGCCAGATATTCCTCATCAGGACCATCCTTTATAAAACTGTTGGTTCCATCAAGAGCCAACACCTTGCATTGTGGTGTGCAGGCAATTGCCCAGTGTTGTTTTTCAGGTACGGACTCCAAAATGCTCTATATATTATTGTAGGGAACTCCTCACACCCATAGTTCATTTTTACCTTTTCCAAGTGAACACTTTAGGCCGACTGATTTCTGTTCTTTCCTCCTCTCTGAAATAGAGGAGTGCTCTTTAGCACTTTTACCCTTTGAAAATACAAAATCATTCAAGGGCTTTCATATTTTCAAAGGGCAGAGGCAACTTTAGTGCTCCAGAGGAGTGTAAAAAGCTGACTGATCTTTTCCCCCCTTCTCTCTCTCTCTCTCTCTTTGAGTGCTATAATGAAAGCATGCATAAGACACATCCTCCAGGCCCATGTGTGTGGATGCCAGTGAGCAGGTGAATGAGGGAACAAGAGCGGGGGGGGGGGGCAAAGCTGGGTGCGTAATCACAAAGCCAGGCAGCTCCTTGGAGGATACTATTTTGATTTTTTTCTTTTTACTTGATGGCAAGTACATAGTCTATACCATTTCCCCCAGGCCCCTGCTAAAATACAAATGGGAAAGTGCCCCTCACAATTTTAATTGAGAAAACAAATCCTTCCTACCTTGTGCACTGGTTGGCTACATCTCTGACTTCCGAGAATAAACCATCACCATCAGAAACTTGCTGGTGTTATTCCTGAGTGAGTTTTGCCTTTGGAGTGACAGGTATAGTTATGTCTCCTTGGAAATGCAGACAGAATGGCTCACCTGTCAGCTGGGAAACAAATAACTGAGCCACCGCCAGGCACATTATCTCAGCCCTCACCATACCTACTCGAATAGCAGACGCCTCTGCAGCGGTCCATCATTCAAGAGGATCATATTTTACCCAATGAGGTGCTTACTACAAGCAGCTGTAGAGATGATCTACTAACTTGGGCTCCGTCAGCAGCACCAGACAGTGGTGTTCTTTTGGAGATGGGCTGTTTGCCTCCTCTGCAAAGCACACAGCTATTATGTGTAAGAGGTTTTTGTTTATGCTTATTATTAAATATAAATATGAGCAGCAGCCTGTGCGGTCTTTGGCAGCTCTGACTCTAAAATGGCATCAGGCAGGAGTGTTGTCTCTTTCTGGGGACCCCAATGGGAATAGCTTAAGCTGTAAACTGAGGATTGCCCCAGACCTTGTTCCAGGAGACCCCAGGGGCACTGGTGGCTCTTTTTAGGCGTTTCTTTGGATTTCCCAGCCTCTATGTTGAATAAGAAATGGGTTTTGCCCTTTTCTTGACTCAGTAACAGCGTAATCTCTCTCTCCCTCTCTCTCTCTCTCTCTCTCTCTCTCTCTCTCTCTCTCTCTCTCTCTCTCTCTCTCTCTCTCTCTCTCCTTCCCCCTCCTCCTCCTTCTCTCTTTCTTGTCTCTCCAGTATTGCTATGGTCAGGAGCCAGGGACAGTCTTCTGAGTGGTTGAATCATTGGATTTCATCCCTTGAGTTTATGGCAGAGAAGTGATTAATTGTGAAACTATGCACGAGTTTATGGTGCTTCTTCAGATGAGTCCCCCCATCAAAGGGCCGCTTAAAATTCATGCACAGTAGCGACTGTGAAGGAATACCTAAGACTCATAAATAAGGCAAACCTATCTTAATTTATTGCCGGTACCTTCTATACCCACATTGAGCTATTCAGAACCCCGCACAATTGATGTTTCTTTCCTCCAGTTATTTCAGTAAAAAATGAACCCTATTTTATGCCACACAAGAATACTAATAAACCAGTGTTTTGCTGCTTATAAAGGCAAACTGTCACCTGTTAAAATATGTAACTGTCATAGAAAGATAAAAAAGGATCATTTAATAATGATGAACAATGTGCATGTGGCATAAATAGAATCCGAAAGGTAAACAGCAGTTTATTATGCCAGAGTCAGTCGCGCCAGTCCCCAGTGGAGGCCCTCAGTGCTCATCTTTGTAGTGCCCTTCCTTTCAGCGGGAGGTAAGATCAGGACTAAACAGTGAGTTTATGTGAGTGCCATGCAGGCACTTAGCTGGTTCTGACCATAGACGCTTGCCCTGCAATGGAGGGAAATTTTTTTCCAGGCTTGGTTTTTATTTCTTTTTTTTTTTTTTTTTTTTTTTTTTTTAAAGATTTATTTATTTATTATGTATACAGAAGAGGGCGCCAGATCTTATTACAGATGGTTGTGAGCCACCATGTGGGTGCTGGGAATTGAACTCAGGACCTCTGGAAGAGCAGTCGGTACTCTTAACCTCTGAGCCATCTCTCCAGCCCCTTGGTTTTTATTTCTAATGAGAACAGTCTTAAGTACTCCGTGTTGTTGGGTATTCAGTTCTATTTTAATGATATGGAGCATTTGGAAGTTTCATTGTCCTAGTAAGCCTGAGGATGGAGATAATTTGCAATTATGCTCTTGAGCTTATTTTGAAGGCCAATACATCTCTAGCAAGAATATGTCTAGTACTACTTATTATAGCTTGGGCTGGGGAGCTATAGTTGTGGTTATAATAGTCTTTTGTGTTCCATGATCTCTTTTTATTGACTTGTGTGAATAAGACCACCAAGGGACAGCATGGAAAAGGCCCCTTCACAGTGCTTCTGGGCAGTGGGACAATGTTAAGAACATTTTTGTTAAAGCTATGAATGGTTCCTTGGTGATAAAAAATGTTCATGGTGAGTAGGTTCTCCAGTTGTAAACTTTAGGTGTTAAGCTCTGGAACCCATCTCTGAGTGACAGCTTCATTTCCTCTGGTGTCATTTCTCCTTGTTTCCACTTGGCACAAACTTATACTGATGAACACACACTTGATGGAACTACAGTCATGCTTGACTGAATATGTGTTGAATGATTGAAGATAATCTACATATTTTCCCAATGGAGAGTTTTGATTTCTTAAATGTTTGGCCTTTTATAAATGATCTAATTTTAAAATGGTTTGAAAACTTACCAATGTTACAATAGGAGCCTTTTTATTCCATAGTGGCTGGGAAGAAAAGGGAGGAGAGCCTTGTGTCCTTTTATCCTCTTCAGGGAATGCCCACAGTGTCCTAACTTCCTCTACTAGGATTCCCCACAAACAAAAGCGTCCATTACCTCGAATTACACATGCCTGGGAACAACCCTTCAACACATGGACTCTGGGTTACATTCAAGATACAAGCTTAGTACTCACGTCTATAGTCCAGTTCATATTCAGATGAAAATCAAGTGTTTCTCTGATGCCTGTAACATTAAGCATATATTCACTGACAATAAAATTTTACCCTAGTCTGCCATCCCACTTCCATTCTTTGAAGAAAACCTACATTAATTTTGTATTTCCATGAGGGGGTCATCAGAACACATTGTGGGGGTCAGAGAACAACTTGTAGTGCCTACTTCTCTTCTTCCACCACGTGGGGCCCTGGGGATGGGACTTAGGTGGTCAGGCGTGGTGTCAAGCACCTTTATCCACTGAACCATCTCACTCGCTCCCACTCTAATTCTTGACTGCTCTTTATTCTATACTTTACATCAGCTATAAAAACTCAAGCCTCCCAGCTCAGTGTTTTCAGTGTTTGTGTGCATGCTTTTGTCTACGACACAAGCTTATGCCACCTGTTAGGCTGACGAACAAACTCCTCCTCAGGCTTCTGAGCCCCTTGTAGAGGTGGCCAGCACTGTAAATGTTTCTAGCTATTTGAATAAGCAAAGAGAGTCTCTCTCCTCTGAAGATATTCCTTAAAATACAAAATCTATTTAATGAGATTATAATAAAAATATTGCCTTTTTCCCATTTAAACTAATTGGGGGGAGTGCATTCATTCAGTGGTATATTGCCTATAGAACTTCCAAAGAAGAATAATAAAGTTTTTGATTTAGAGTAGTTACAATGGATTATGTGTGTATATTAAGAGAGTGTTTGAATGGTAAGCCTTGGTAGTGCTGCAGTAGATATGAGAATTCATACTAATTGACCTGACTTTAGGAACTGGAATCAGGTGGTCAAATTGTTTTCTTTCTTTTTTTTTCCTTAATGATCCTTATTTTACTTTATACTTCTCTTGTAGTTTTAGGAAGATTCCACAGCTGCAACATTTCCTACTGGACAGATGAGAGTATAAATATCTAATTCTACTCTATTATACACAAACTTCAGGATGACAAAGTTGCTGCAAACATATCATTTAATATTCACAGGTTTTGTTATTATCGATGCTATTATTCATTTTGGTAAATTATTGTTCCCCTTCAAAATATATTCCACAAACATCCACCCTTCTAATGAGACTGAGATTTCATGGATCAGCCAGTGTTTGGTGGAGGTAAAAACACAGTCAGAGATGAAACAGGAGCCAGGAGACATGCAGAGGCTGAGAACAGGGTCTTGGGTGTCTAACCAGAGAAATTAAAGACCAAATTGACAGCACAAGCTGGAGCTTATCAGTCATTGATCTGTTTGCTTGGGCACTGCTGATGTTGTATATGCAAACAAATAGGGTTTGAATAAGGGCAGTCCTTCAGAGCGGGGCTTGCAATAGATCTCTTGGGAGTTCAGGTGCAACAGACTCTTTCATGTGAAATATTTTAAGTATTTAAACAAGAGGTGGAGAAATGATTAACCATATGTGCACACCAAGCTTTGCTGAGTATCTCATTTTTAATCTAAAAGATGGTAAAGGATTATTATTTTTTTTAAGAATGTAAACTCCCTGTTGACTCTTCTGCTTACCAAGGTTATTGGTAGGACCATCCTGTGGTGCATGAGTTCTCTCACACCAGGAGTGGGGCTGATACTGCCCAGAGAGTGTATAATGATGGCTGCTTGTTACTGGGTAATGGAAAATGGGCAGAAGGGTTGTGTATATATTCTTGCAGACACCATCCATTGAAAATAGTTTTAATACAGAAACACATGAAAGCACAAGTATATGGGAGAGAGCGTATTCCAGGTCTGAATGTGTGCTCTTCTATCCTGGGAGGAAAGCAATAATAACTAGGGCAGGTTTGACATGATACCAGCTCTGTCATTTCAAAATGACCCAGTTCTCTCTGAAGTTAGAAATAAGTGTTATCCATAGTTGTATCAGCTTTAAATAATTTGAAACCATTAACTAATCTAGATTATTACCTAACTTAGATATGGACCTTTTTGCAAGGGATATAATGCAATCTCCTAACCAAAGATTCCGGATATTTAGAGCAGGAATAGCAAGGTTTGATTGTTTTCTCGTTGTTTGTTTGTTTAGTAAAATGAATACTGAAAATATTAGACTTTGCAGGCCATGTGTTCTCTGTTATTATGCCAAAAGATAATTGGTTCTATTCGATTGGAAGAAAAGCTCACTCCTTTTTCTTGGAAAAATGACTGTGAAATCATATGCCGCAAACGTGGTATTCATTTGAAGTGTTTTCCTTTGTGGACAAATATCACTGGAAAACATACAGTAAATGCTGTTGATATTTGAAAGATGAAGTGTTTATTCTTCATGGGAGTTGGCCCAATGGTTACATTAAAGTGCAGACATTTCAGTCGGCCCAAGCCCATGCTCCTGGTTAGACTATGTTCCACCAGTGAAGTACATAATGGTTGCAATTACTGTTATATCAAACTATCATACACGTAATGGCCCCACTGTTTCATTATACTTGTGGGTTCTGTGGAACAGGAGTTTAGTTTAGCATACTGTAATACTAATGGCTGTTCATGGTGTTTGGGGCCTCAATGGGAAGGACCCAAAAGCCTGGAAGTGACTGGAATGGCTGCTGCTGGAGTCAACAAGGACAATTGCCACTCATATATGGTATATAACTCAGTGACACTGAGGTTCACTCAGGGTCGATGATACCGAACCTGCAAGGGACTTGTTTATATAGGCTCCCTTCTCTATTGGATTCTGAAGGACATTGAAGGAAGTATCCTTCAAAGGTTAACCTCCAAAGGTCACCCCGCAAAGGGACCAAAGGACAGTGAGTGCTGCAAGAGAACCAGACAAGTTAAAGGACCTAGTACTGGATGTCGAGCTTCCGTGGAGATGGATGGCAGAGTTATCAGAAGTCTGGTAGTGTAAAATGGCTACCAGGAGGAACTGTTCTTTAGTTGAACTGTGGTGGCAAAGGATGATCGTTCATTAAGTTTCTAACTGGCAATTATTTTTAAATGTAGAGCTACGATTTTAGTTACAGCAGTAAACTGAAAACAGTGACCTTTGAACTTCTTTCACATCGAACACATTTTAAAGGGGACCTTGGAGATGATGGCATTCAAAGCCTGGTTTATATTGCCAAACACAATTTGTATTTCCTGAAACTCTCAGGTCTATTCACTTCAAAAGCATAGAAACAGAATTTTATTAAACCTATTTGAAATTGTTTTAAACAGTAAAGTTTTCAGTGGCTTTCAATCTAGTCACAGGTAATTGTGGAGTTTCATTCTGAGAAATGTCCTGTGAGGTGATTTGATTATCAGAGGAACATTGGAGTGCACTTACCGAAACTAAGGTGGCCTTTATGCTGTGACAATGTCCACTTCAAGTTTTTAACCCCTGCTCTTTGACGTAAGGCCAGGCGCATCCTATGACGATTTGGCCTCCTGCAGTGCTGGTCCTGGAGGACCACCCCAGGTTTACACATGAGCGCCTGTGCTGTGGCCAATGGCAGTTGTTTTACCCAGCCTGAGCGATAATAGCCCAGTGAGGTAGGTCCTGCTGGAAACCAACTCCTCTGGGAGCTAGTAAGAAGTTCAAGGTCACACTTGGTGAGAAGGTTCAGTCAGATCAGTGACACTGAAGGGTTGGTCTGCACTTAAAACTGCATGTTTGTTATGGGTTGCTGCCACCTTGAGACCACAGAAGTCTGAGAGGTCTTAGGTGGTATCAAGTGTGATCTTAAGTTGGCTGCACAATGATTCCTTAGTCCGTTTTTGTTGCTGTTTATCAAAACACATGATGGCTAGGTGATGGATAGGAAGATCAATCTCCCCTCCCCTCCCCTCCCCTCCCTTCCCCTCCCCTCCCCTCCCTCCTCCTCTCCCCTCCCCTCTCCTCTCTTCTTCCCTTTCCTCCCCTCCCTTCCCTTCCCCTCCCCTTCTCTCCCCTCCCTTCCCCTCCCCTTCTCTCCCCTCCTTCCCCCTCTCTTCTCTCTTAACCTCTTCCTTTCTTTTTTGATTTTTTTGTTTTGAGACAGATCTCACTATTGTAGCCTCAACTGGTTTGAAACTCTTTGTAGATCAGGCTGGCCATGAACTTCTAGAAATTTGCCTGCCTCTGCCTCTGCCTCCTAAGTGCTGGGATCAAAGCCTTGTGCAACCATGCCCAGCCAAGGACAAGGTATGTCTTGTTGGAGTCTGTGTAAGACAGAAAGATCACATGGTGAGACAAGAAACCAAGAGACATCTGAAGTTGCTGATTGTGTGCTTCCTAACACATTCCTCTTTTATGCTAACAAATCTAGTCCTCCAACCTGCTTTATTCCTTCTACCTATGGCAATATCACCTCCCACTGGGCTCTACTTTATAAAAGTTCCAGTACCTCTCAGTGTTGACATTCTAGAGACCAAGCTTTAAGCATATAGGACTTGGGGGATACACACAAACCATATCCCAATCATCACAGCTGGTGGATACACTTTGTTGTTTCAATGTTTCTTTTGTGGATAAAATGGGGAAATTGAGGAAGAAGAGAAAGAAATGGAGGAATCTGAGAGAGAATCATTTCCTTCACTTCTAAGATTTAGCCTAGTTTTTATCCATCTGAAAGTCTTCATATTTTCCTCATGTACTTGCCTGTTTCGTTTTCAGCAGTCATCTACTGGATATCTTGAGTGTGGCTAAGTAACCTCATTATGGGCTATTCAGCCTAAGTCTCCAGTTTCAGGAATATGGTTGAATGCAGTTGTCGCTGATGTTCACAGAATTGGGTACTAGATGGCTGCCCCACCTACTTCTACTCAAATCATTTTAATTCATCCAGTGGTTATGTTTTTAAGGGGAGTCACTCGAATGCCATGATAAGCTCCTCTTCTGATCCTGATCACTCCAAGCCCCAAAGAAGCCCCATTTACCCAGCTTTTACCTTTTGAGGGGTTATAGCTTTGAAAACAAAAGTAATTATACAACATACTGTCTTTGTTAGTCATTATGGCAAATTGATAGACTGCACAATTATCTTTATAGTAGTGGGTAATGCATTTCAGCCTATTACTCAAATTAAAAGTAAAACCTTGTGTTCTGTTGACTCTTAAATTATAAGATCTAAGATAGAGCTTCACTGTTCATTTATATTTTTATGAACCTCTTTGCTTTGTACAAGTCTCTAGCAGACACCTGCTCGTGGCCGTTTAAAACAGTGCTCATAACATACAGTAAATTAATAGGCAGTCATTTCTTTCAGTTGACAACTTATGGCACTGTATTTGTGACTGCAATAAAAAATCACTATTTATTTCTTTAACTTTAAATGTTGAAATGCGCCCCTCTGATACATTATGGATAAATTGCAGTAATGCTTGCTGGTCAGGGACTCTTAGCATTTCTCATCAGCATAGCACAACTCTTTAAGTGAGTTCTGTTATTAAAATATGTATATGTCATCATCATGACTACTATTTTAAGGGAGTTGATGGAATTCTCTTGTCTAATTCTATTTCATGGAAATAACCATCCTTAAAGGGCCTATAGAAGCTGAGTTCCACTGATTCTTATTTTTTTTATTCAACAAATACTGTGTGTCAGTAATTTGCCAGGCACTCTGGGAGACACTGGGATAAGGAAGAGTTTCTAACAGGGGATTCCATTTGGATTGATATGTTTAAGAGAAGTCTCCTGTCACTGCTGTAGATGAGGACATCTTTGCAAACACAATAAGACTGGAAGCTGTTCTTTGCTGAGCTTGCAGTGTATGCTTTGTTAGGTATATGCCATATGGTCAGTCTGCCCACCACTAGCCAAAACTCCAGAGAACACAGCAGCTGTGGAATGGAAATAATGCTGTGCTGGTTTTCAAATTGTTGGCTTTTCACATACAACAATTGGGAGGTTGAATTGCTGAGTGTTTATGCAGTCCCAAATAAAACTGTGAGATGATGTTTAAGAAATAAATATCACCTACAATATATTTTTGGTTGACTAGCTGGGGTATTTAATTTTTCCTCCAATTTTTGTTTTTCATTTAAAGTAACTTATACTAGCTGGGTTTCCTGGGACATAGACTGTGAGATACACACTGGTATAGGACTTTTACTGGAACACACCCAGGGAATCAGCTCTTTAGGGGAGGGAAAGGCATGGCCACAGACAGAAAAGTTGACCAGCAAAGACCCTGCAACAGAGTCCTCAGTTCATTATGTAGGGAGTACCTGTGAAATTAAAGTGGCCTTTTTAAGCTTGCCATATTGCCACAAGTGCTGTGGAATCAAAACATACAAATTTGTTCTACTTCCGTGCCTCTTAGTGACCTGACCTGGCCTATCCACTGGGATAAAGTGATTCAGAGTGTGACCATTTTTTCAGTCTACTGCTGGTTTCTAAACTGTGCCCTGAGCAGGGCAGTGGTGGTGCATGCCTTTAATCCCAGCAGTTGGAAGGCTGAGCCAGGTGTGTCTCTGTGAATTCAAGGCCAGCATGGTCTACAAAGCGAGTTCCAGGATAGGCACCAGAACTACCCAGAGAAACCCTGTCTCAAAAAACCAAAAACCAAAACCAACCAACCAAACAAACAAACAAAAAACAGTGCCCTGGAAGCACTGGGCTCATCAGTGGACTCAGGGACCCCACAGAACTCTAACAAAGCTTCCAGTTTAAGGTCATTCACATCTCCAAGTTATATCACCATTTCCCCTTCAAACTAAAATTTTAGTCAGTTGCATGAGAGTAAGCCAGTGCATGCACAAATCAGTATGAAACAGAAAGAGTAGCCATGTGAGATTCTGAAGTTTGCAGAATTGCATAGTGTGCTACATTGTTAGGGCATGAATGCTTATTGTGTGACCCAATTACTACATTTAGGCTGGATAGCCTTTTTATTTTCAAGAACATTGGGGAAGGCTCCCAGAATTAATACAGTTTGAGAAACTCTGTCATATCTACACTCCTAAAATGGGGGGACTCCCAAATGGGGAGGACAGCGGAGTACTGTTGGCCCCAACATTCCTGTTGGTGTGGAAGGGGTTTTTGTCTGAACGATGGAGATGACTTTGTCTCAACACATGACATTCATTCCTGACTTTAACTGAGTTTGGAGCAACACAGTGTTTTCCTGTCAGCCTCAAGTCTCTAAATTCTAAGGTCAGAATATCAAACAGAAGGTTACTTCCTAAATTAGTCAGCTAGAGCCAGCTTTAAAAAAAAAAAAGAAAGAAAAGAAAGCATAAATGATGGGTGTGGGGTAATGTGTGTATTTTTTTGGATTATTTTGTTGCACTCATTATAACACTACAGAATTGTGAAGAAGCAGGTAGATGTTTCAGGATGGCTTCAGGTAGTGTGATTTCAGGACTGAAGCATCTTGCTCTAACTTTACATCCTGGTGCTATTCCAGTTCAACTCAGAAGTGGCTGCCCAGGTTCCTCCTGTTCTGAGTGTTTGTTTCTTGGTTAGTGGTGGTATTCTGCAAGGCTGAAACTTTTGGGAGGTAGAGAGTGGCTGATGACTGAGGATGGTTTGTAGAAAATTCCAGGTGGGCCCTGGGTTCCTAATGTTAGCTGCTTCCTGAAACGGCCACAATGCGAATAGCTCCTGATGTAGGCTCTGCTTCCCTAGGGCCTGCTCAGGCAAATGAGCCAAGCAAGTGTGCACTGACATTTCTGAAACCATGAGCCAATATCCATCGCCTCCTCCCACTAGGTAATTATGTTGGATATTTTGTCGAAGGTAACTAATACTTGTCTTTACGCTGTATCTTGATGTGATGGAAAAGCTTAAACAACACCTCTTCAGGACTTAAAATGTCAAACCACCGTGTTGTGAGTCTGTCTGAATTCTGCCATAAGGCAGAAGTAAATAGCTCCTGAAACGTGCATTTTTAAGGGGATCCCCAGAAGAGGAATTTCTGAAATATTCTATCTCAGGGATATCAGAAAACACTAATGGCTGAAACACAGCAAACATATTCAGATTTCATTTCAGTACTTTGCTTCCATTCACAACCATTTCAGGATGGGTGTTTATTGGCTTTCATAAAGTTAGTTGTTTTTCCAATGTAAACTTGGGTCCAAAAACTCTCAGCATGTGTCTAGATAGGTTGGAAAAGTGCATTAAATATAAATTTAATATCTTTGCCCATTAATTGGGTATACAACCCTGAGAAAAAGACAGACTTTATAGCACACAGCATTTAGTTTTCTAATAGGTATCCTAGCATCGTTTTTATGCCTTTTATGGAATTTTTATATTAGTGTCAATTCAGTTTTTTTTTCCATTGTTTCTTTGAAAGAAAAAAGTTCTCAGGCATGAAGACTCATTTGTCGACTTCAACTGACTGTGCATAATTATGTTTTGAATGGAGCTCATTTTAACATTTGAGAATCTCAAATCTTGTCTTCGTAAAGTTCAGAAGAGCTGGCTGGTTAGCGGGTGGCATTTAAGGAGTAGAATTTTCATAGCTGTCATAATGTATAGTTCCTCCCAGTGAAGTGTGAGTGCAGGTGTCTAAAGACATCGCAGTGGGAGAGAACTGTCAGGGTGAAAAGCCAAGAGTGAAATGGTTTCTTCAGACGATTTAGCAAATCTCTAGAGAAGGATTTGTCTTAAGAACCCTTTGCGGAAGTTAAAGCTCAGCGGCTATCAAGTCCTGAGAAGCTAAACTGTCTCAGAAGGGTGAGAAAATGATTCTCTGGTTGGACTGAGTCTGTGACCTGTTTGCCCTGCAAATGTTTGCTGAGGATCAACACTTCTGATTTGCAAAGCATGATTTTCTTGTGTGTGTGTGTGTGTGTGTGTGTGTGTGTGTGTGTGTGTGTGTGTGTGTGTGTGTGGACACTTCTGATTTGCAAAGTATGATTGTGTGTGTGTGTGTGTGTGTGTGTGTGTGTGTGTGTGTGTGTGTGTATACGTGCATATACCGAGTATGGAAGAGAGTGAACTTGTGTATTCATGCTAATCATTTATGACAGCCTGCAGATCTCATTGCTGTGTGGTAATATTCCATCTTGTCATTTGCTGGCAGAATCTGGTAACTTTCACTCATTGCCTCATGCAACACCTCCCCCCCACACATACACCAACACAGGTGTCAACTTACTAAAAACCTGTCTGTATCTGAATTTCTGAATATAGACTTTTAATACAGGCACCCATAGCCAGAGGTCGTTAGTAGGTAATGTGACTTAATATACTATTAAGAGTGTTTTGAAATGTCATGAGTCTGAGAATGTGTTTGTAGCTGATGAAAGGGAGCACGGATCTCCCTTGTTCTTGACCATCCTGTTTACTTACATCTATCTATAGCCTGTTTCACTCACAACTGGCTTCCAGTCCACCCCCTCCCTTCAAAAAGTCATGTTAGAATAAATCTAACACTCAGGATCAAAAGTTAAAACAGATGTCACCAGCCGCTGGTACACATTAGTGTGTCCTAATTTCAGACAAAGTGTTGGAAAAACCTAGTTTCATAAATATAAATCTGGATCAACACTTCAGAACATGAGGCGAACAAAGCTTTCCTACAGAGTACATTTTCTCCGGGCAATAGATTTAAATTTTTCTATTTGTTGTCCTAGCTGTGTTTTCTCCTTGTTTACATTTATTTCAGTTCGAAGTAATTACATTTATTTAATTAATCTTCATTCCTGGAAGCTGGGTGGGATTTTCAGCATGGTGAATATAGACCTGGAGTCCATCTCCTTTGTTTACCTGGGGTACGATATAGAGGTAAATGCAGAATCTTCAGTTCCCGTATTGGTAAAGGGGGCATTTTGACGCCCCTTGGGGCTTGGTTAGCACACGCAAAGTGGTACTCACAGGCCACTTGCTATGATTTGCCTTAATTTGGTATATCTGTCGTCTAAATAAGTCTTTACTTATAGCTTAGATTTGATTTTTTTTCTAACTGCGCCAATTCCCTTTTATAAACAAAATAGTTTGACATTTCTAAGGGATTTGGGGCATTTCATAGAAAAAGGAGATGGGTCTTTGTTCTGATCCTAGAATTTTGGAAGAAAGGAAGTAGAGATATAAGATTTCCTTGGTGGTTTAATATATGATCAATTTCTTGTTAATGATTCATGGAAATTGAAGATAAAATGTGTATGTTTTATCGACAGGCTTGTGAAGGTTTCGGTGTACATCTGTTTAATTACCCTTTTAATAAATTTTTCAGATCCTCTGAGGAAGTTCTCATGATAGGGAGTGATACAGATTTGCCTCTCAATAACAACACCCTAAAGCAGGGACTTGCCCTTCAAGTGTTAAGTGGCCTATTGACATAGAATGGATCAAAGCTGAGATATGGGAAAAGTTCCACTGTTCTTTCCTCTACAGCCTCTGCCCACATAGGCCTCTAATGTCAGAGCTGCTTCTGGCCCAGCAAGGTTTGGCTGGAAGCTGATTGATTGCATTAGCATAGTTAATAAATAAGCCATCAGGGTGTCAGTTGGGTTCCCAATGCCTAGACAGCAGGGGTGAACGGGCCCCATTTGACCTTGCCAGTGCAGATGCTCTCCAGGTTAGGAGAGCTTCAGCCACAGGAGCTCAGGGACTCTTACCTGGGTGCTGGGGCTTCAAACCTGGGCCCTCAGGCTTGAGTGGCAAGCTTTTTTACCGACTAATACATCACCCCAGCCCTGAGCTAGGCATTTCTGATAATGGCTGCACATGTTGGGTTGTGATACCAGTATTCTAACAACTTATAGTCGATCCCACTAGTTTTGAGTTTCTAGCTCTTTCCATTGTTTTGGTTTCAGATTCAGTGCACAATCTTGTAAATTACGATAGTGTCTCTCATGGACCTGTAAAAAATGCATAATCTAGGTGTGGGGAGATTTGCATAATGGTGTTTGGGGCACTTATCTCTTGCTTCAAATTAATAAATTAACACTGAAGTGATTGGCTTGCTAAAGGACAATTTTTTCTTAAAAGACAAGTACACTGATTTTGCTCTTTTTAGAAGACTTTATTTTTTATTTTATTTTAGTTATTTTTTTGAGACAGGATCTTGCTCCATAGTTGTGACTGGCCTGAAACTTGCTTTGTAGACCAGGATGGTCCTGAGTTCACAGATATCCCCTGCCTCAGCTTCTCAAGTGCTAGGATTAATGGTGTATGCCACCATGCCTGGCTTTCTTTCTTTTCTTTCTTTTTTTTTTTTTTTGAGACAGGGTTTCTCTGTGTTGTTCTGGTGCCTGTCCTGGATCTTGCTCTGTATACCAGTCTGGCCTTGAACTCACAAAGATCCACCTGGCTCTGCCTCCCCAGTGCTGGGATGGTGGTGGCAGTATTCCTGCAGGCCAGAAGAGGGCACCAGATCTCATTATAGAGCCACCATGTGGTTGCTGGGAATTGAACTCAGGACCTCTGGAAGAACAGTCAGTGCTCTTAACCTCTGAGCCATCTCTCCAGCCCAATGCCTGGCTTTCTAAGTATACTTTTAAATAGGATTCTTTAACAACTTTTTGCCATGGCATCTTTTACTGCTGTGCTGTATACCCACTGCTTTGTGCCAGTCTCCATTGTTGCTTTTCCTTATTAGTCTTCGGGTCTTGGTGCTTGGCCCTGTGTCTTGGAACACTTTGCAGAAGCTTTTGCTGAGTAGTGTCCTTCCACAATGCTTATTGCTTCCCAGGGCCATCATTGTGGGCTCTCATTATGTGGGCCTTCCTGTCTTCCCCTGTCTTCCTCTTATGGCCCTCTACTTATTTCAGGGATACAGTGTCCTTTGGAGTTCTATTAAAATAATACATTCAAAATAACTTCTTCCCTGTACTGTTGTCTTTCTTAGGAAGATACACATTTTGCTTTTTCCAACTTTTGCTCATGTATGCGAGGAAGTGCCTATATCTTCCAGAGGGTGACAATTACAATGTCGCCTTTCAGAGATGGTATTGCATGCTCATCAAATGGATGTCTTTAATGAAAGAAGGAAAAAAAAATTTGAGACAGGGTTTCACTGTGTAGTTTTGGTGCCTGTCCTGGACCTCACTCTGTAGACCAGGCTGACCTTGAACTCACAGAGATCCCTCTGCCTCTGCCTTCAGAATGCTGGGATTAAAGACATGTACCACCACCACCCAGCCAAACGAAGGAACATTTTAAGGAAGTCAGGAGCTTGGGCTGTGGTGACAGAACCAAAAGAAGGACTCAGGCTGCCTGACCTGTTTACCAGCTTTCTTTCTATATTTAGTGTGGAAAAGTTAGGGTCTTCCAAGTAGTTGCCTTTAATGATGTCAGTGAAAGCTAGGCTTACTCTAGCAACGAGTTCTGTATGTGTTCCCTGTCCAGGGCTTGCATCACATGTGGCCAAATGTCCTTGGGTTCTAGGTGGGGTGAACAATATAAACAAATTCATTTTATTTTATTTTATTTTTATTCATGACTTCTTCATTAGTTGTTGTTTCTCTCTCTCTCTCTCTCTCTCTCTCTCTCTCTCTCTCTCTCTCTCTCTCTCTCTCTCTCTCTCTCTCTCTCTCTCTGTTCAGTCTTAATGTTTCTCCTATGTATATGTGTTTAAGGCTGACCACTTGGGATTGGCTAGCAGACCAGGGGCTTGTCTATGGAGAAGACTGAATCTTCTTCTTTCATCAGCAATTGTCTGTAAATCTTCTTGTAGGGATGGGGTCTTGTAGACTTCCCCATACATGTTGGCCTATCAACTAGTATTGTCATTGTGCTAGCCTTATTTAGGTGGCTATATTGTGATTTCATGGATAGAGATTCCCTGTTATGTCGAGAAGACACTAATAGGTCAGATCTCCTGATCCTCTGTCTCCTACAATCTTTCCTTTCTCTCTTCTTAGTTGTTCCATGAGCTTTAAGTGTAGGGGATATATTAGAGATATATTAGTTGGGGTTGTGCACTGAACATATACAGCATCATCAGGTTTCAGTGTACCCTCATCATAGATAGTTGGCAAGATTTACAGTACTAGGCTTGAATTCTCTTCTATTAGGTGGGCCTTAAGTCAAATTTGATGGCTGTTTGTTACTCCCAAAATATGAGTACCACTACTGCACCCTTGGAGATGTCTGGTACTGCTGGGCATTGTTGCAGTTTGAAAGCTTTAGAGTGGCGTAGCGTAGGACTATTGATTGCTTTATTCCTTTTTCAGCTTGCATAGCACCTCAGGAAATGTTGAGAACTAATATGTTGCATGAGTCTTATTAATAAAATCAAACCTGAGCCAGGTATTGGGGTGAATGCTGGAAGATCAGAGAGACAGAACAAGCCACAGCCACCTCACCTTGCCAGTTCCTCAGCTGGTTCTTTTTCCTCAGACTGGAAGCCTCTGAGTCCTCATCCAGAATGAATCTCAGCTGAACTGCTGCTCAAAGGCCTGAATGCTTAACCAGCCAAATGCTTCTAGTTTCTGGTCCTCACGCCTTATATACCTTTCTGCTTTCTACCACCACTCCCTGGGATTAAAGGCTTGCTTTCTGAGATTAATGGCATGATGAGTCACCATGCCTGGCTGTATCCTTGAACACACAGAGATCTACCTAGCACTGCCCACCAAGTGCTGAGATTAAAGGCGTGCACCACGAACGCCCAGCTCCGCTATGGCTTACTATTAGCTCTGACCCCCAGGCAACTTTATTTATTAACATACAAATAAAATCACATTTCAGTACAAATAAAATATCACCATACTAATACTCAGGGAGGAGCCTTCCATGTCAGTTCTAGCTCAATTCCTGCAAGTCTGTGTCCAGGGTATAGTATCTTCAGCAAGAGGGTCTTCCCTTCAGGTTCTGGGAAACAACTGAGGGCAATGATAATAGCCTCTATTGCTTTTGGAGACTCTTAGGCTCTTGGCCAACAACTTTAAGGGAAGTTTCCTAAGACTGCTACTGGGAATTTTGTTAGAAAGTCTATGGCTTCTAGGTAAGCATTATCACCCTATATCGTATCATTTAAACTGTAGTATATATTAAACGTAATGCATATCAAATATAATAATTAATATTATATTAATATAATATATTTCTAATATATTCTCTTATGATTTTTTTTTTTTTGGTTTTTCGAGACAGGGTTTCTCTGTGTAGCTTTGCGCCTTTCCTGGGACTCACTTGGTAGCCCAGGCTGGCCTCGAACTCACAGAGATCCACCTGGCTCTGCCTCCCGAGTGCTGGGATTAAAGGCGTGTGCCACCACCGCCCGGCTTCTCTTATGATTTTAATATGAATATAATTACTACTTATAATTTTAATATGAATACAATCACTATTAATTAATAGAATGTGTTTGATATATTTAATTATATACTATATTAAATATGTGTATGTGTTCACTTATATATGCATTTTTAGGTAAATGTAAACTAATGTTTCCCTATGGCTTTTTAAGCTAGCCTCATTATCCCTCTTTCCCTCCTCCCCCATCCTTGGTTACATCTTCTCATTTCCTTTTTGAGAGCACTGAATCTAGTTGGTTGCTATTCCGGCAGACTTCAGAATGAAGAGTTTAGAATTTCAAGGGCTGACATTTGTGTTTTCCACAGAAACAAATATTCCATTGGGTATCAATTTGTTTCTTTTAAAATGAAAACTGTATATATTTCAAGAGCACAGCATGGTGTTTTGATTGATGTGTAGGCAGTAAAAATGCTCACTGCTGTCCAGCCAGTGACTACAGTCATCTCCTCACAGTTTTCTTTTTGTCTATGGTGGTAGCACTTGAGACACATTTCCTTAAAACCTTTCGGTATGCAGCACAGTGTTATCAGCTGCAGCCGCCACGCTGTGCATTTGGTCTCCAGGCATCCTCATCCTACAGTCACTATATTGTGTTGTCACTCTCTGATGGACATCTACCATATCTCCTTTTGTTCCATAATACCAAAATACATTTTTAAATAGGGGGCCTTTTATATACATATATTGAAATGTCTGACTGTACTTAGTAAATATGTAGATTTTCTGAGCCATTTAAAAGTAAAACTTACTTATAGAAAAATGCATTAAATGTTAAAAAAAAGTTTAGTAGGATGGTTTCCAGTTATTCCCACCAGTAGTTGAATGCTTATCTACCCTGATAAAGATCTAGGAGTGCCCATCAGGTTCTCTCTTGCAGAGTTGCAGTGAGAAGGGTGAGGGTGAAACCATCACTGAAACCTGGTGATGCTGTGTGCGTTCAGTGCCTATGTACTCGTCACTTTGTAAGTAGTGTCTCAAGTGGCAGAGTTGAGGCATCTTCCCTAGGTGTTTTTACAAGAAAGTTAATTTCAAAAGGGATATTTGGGACTTCACTCATTGGTCCACCCTTTACTTGGTATGCTTTTATTTGCAGTGGGGAGAGATGATGTTGAGAATATGAACCTGCTGTTCCTGAGATATAATGATGAACTTGTGCATTGTTCAGAGAACATAAAATAATATAAATTTTATGTGGTGGCAAATTACTCCCGAGTGTACTGACTGACCCTTCGCAATGAAGAGAGTGCATGTCAGCATGTGTTTTCTGTAGTGGGTCTCTGTGGTAATTAATGAACACAGGTACCATTCATTCCCCCATGACCAGTTGATGATCAGGACACTACTACAGTGAACCTCAAGGAACACTATGACTTCCTTCCTTTCTTCATCCTAGCTCCAACCATATAAACACATCAAGCTTTGGTAATTAAGAAGGGTGAAATCCCTGAGCTTTGCTACAGAGAGACCTGGAAAAAGAGGCTAAAAGTTGCTAGTGTGTCTCCCATTGACAGAAGCGCTCTCACTTCCAATTAGCAGAGAAAATTAAGCCTAAACAGAAAGCAGATTATACAGATTTAGAGTGGGTAATGAAGGAAAATTCTGGATGCTGGATACTGTTATGGCAGATACACAGGGCAATGTTTCAACCATGCCTTTGAAGAATAAACATATGCCAAAAATGTATAAAAGCTTGTATCCCTAGAAGGGATGGTGCACACCTATAATACCAGCACTTGTTCTTGCTACTGGGACTCAAAAGGCAGAGGCAGGAGATGGCTGTGAGTTTGATGGCAGCCTGGTCTAAATAGCAAGTTTTTGGTCAGCTAGGACTGCATAGTGTGGCCTTGTAGAAAACAACAACAAAATGGCTTTCATGGACATTTACTTTCAATATCTCCATTCTTTAAAATACCTGTGAAAGAGTAAGTTTGTAAAGACTTTAGTGAAGTCTGACTATTTCAAAGTTTGATATCTCATGAAAAAATCCATCTTATCCCAGGGGACAGAATAGATCCAGAGGTAAGCTTATTGCTGTTTTTCCTTGTACCTACATGAGATCTGTGGAATTGTGGGTAATGGCTGTGATTGTGTATTTGTGGTGATGGGATGTGTTCTATGAAGACACAGGGCAATGTGAAGGTGAAGCTATGCTCCATTTGGAGGATGGAGCTCGTGAGGGTTTGGGAATACTTGGAGGGGTGTTTGGTTCCTCCCCAAACAAATTATATGTAAATTACAAATATGCTGATTTCAAATTAGTGTTGCCTCTTGTTTTCCCTCTCACTGGTTTCAGTTTCCTCTTGATTTTTATCTTGCCTGCTATGTTTAAGCAGCCTTCTCTGTTACCGGCTTTTCCCTCTATCAGTTTATTCCATCCTTGGTAGTCAGGTTATTTTTCCAGTGCTCTACCCTAATAATGCCTGTCTTCTGCTCATATTCTTTCTGTTTTCCCGTTGCCTACAAGATAAAGTTTCAAACGCTGTTTGTTTAAAGTCTCTGTGGGCCTGGCTCCCAGCTCATTACAGCTCTCAGCTTGAATCATTTTGCTCATCATCCCAGGCACAAAATCTTCTCTTTCTGATCCCCTCTCCAGGACTCACTTGGATCATCACCACCTCACCAAGCCTTGCTGTGCCTCAGATGTGTCCTGTGATCATAACTCTGTCTATTCTTCTTGCTGCGGGCAAGCTCTTCTCTCTTCTCTCTGCGACCCGACCCCCCATCGCCCCTCTAATTCTCTGTGTGATGAAAGTGAGGAACTCCATGCTAACAATTCATTTTCTCATACTCTGTTGTCTCTCAATGCTCTGTTCACAGTGCCATCACTTTGATGGGTATCTCCCTGTTGCATGAGCTTTGAAGGGTTGAGGGGTCCTGTCAAAGATCCATGAATTTAGACTGAAGAATGTGTTCCTAAGTTGAAAAGTAGTTGGTCATAGTTTGTCTCACTTGGATATCCCTAGAAACAGAAGTCATCCTCTGGATACTGCTTTTGGTTATGCACACATGAAGGCATGCTCCAGACTGGCTGGCTAACTGGCATGTTTAGGCAACTTTGCCAGTTTTCCTGTCCTTATAATTTTTTATTGCTAAATATAGTTGGAAATGAAATCCATATAGTATAGCAGCTTCTCTTATGGGAAATTAAAAACCAAAGTTATGCTAGATATTCTTTGACTATCCTTGATATCAACTGTAATCACTTCTCGAGTTATCAGGAAAATTTTAAGTTTCTGCAAGGCCCCCTTAGAATGGGTGAGGGCTGCCAAGGAGAGATGAGAAGTTTTAAGTTTTTCTACTGTTTATAACTTTGTATGAATCATGCTATCCTAGTATTGAAGTTGGCATCGAATCTGAGTCCTAACTCTTGATTTGGCACAGTAATCCTCAAAGTAAGGGTATCTTCCATTTTTTTTAACCTATGCTCTTTAAAATGTGTTTTCAATATTTTTATTCTTTGAAAATTTCACCTATGCAGTGTCTTAATTATATCTGTTATGCACCTTGTTCTCTAATTTCCTCCAAGAATCTGCCCCCCCCCATTTTTCTCTTAACTTCATGTCAAATAAAGAATCCATTGCATCCAGTTAGTGCTGCCCATGCGTTCTTCAGTGTGTGATCATCTATGTTTTGTTTTTCCAATATGAAGTCAGTACAGATATAGAACCAGTGTTCCTTGCTTACTGATTTGGAGCAATGGTATTCTCCAGTTCAGGATCAGGTGCTATAGGTAACCCTCATGGAATTCTTTAAATACTCTGATCCTGGTGTTTCATTTTCTGGCTCAGTTAAGTCCCCACAAAAGGATTCCTTGTTGGGGCAAGGTTTCACACATGGGAAGTATTAGCATGTTTTTCACAGTGGACTGAGCATGGACTACTACCACTTTAACTTTTAAAAATGAACTATGAAGTTGACAAAAACTACTATGAAGACATATAATCTACATGCACATTGTTTATTGGATAATATTGTACCCTTTTTTACTACTTTGGTTAGAAGATTTAAAATGATGCCATGAGAACTAATGAATGGTGAAAGACTTCAAAGTAAAGAGGGAAACAGTATCAAGGGCATCACTCCACCCATGACCTTGGGCCAGCTGACCTGAATAGAGATGGTGCTTCTTGCCTGTATGTTTGCCTGAAGGCCAGAAGAGGGCACTAGATCTTATTACAGATGGTTGGGAAACACTGTATGGTTGCTGGGAACTGAACCCAGGAACTCTGGAAGAGCAACTAGTACTCTTAACCGCTGAGCCATCTTTCTAGCCAAGAAGCACCGCCTCTATTGGTCCATCTAGCCCAAGGTCATGGGGGTTGTAAATACCCACTACAGAACTGGATGGGAATAACTCAGTGGGCAGAGTGTTCAGAACCAGCAATGTTTAATGCTTGGAGTCAACTTACAAGCATTACTAGTTCTCACTTGTTGAGGAGTTGGTGGAGACTAAGAAAAGACCTTTCCTGGGAAAATGGACTGAGGGGGTGGGGTGAAGCCAGTCTGTGGATTTAACAGTCTAAACAAAGCTGAACTTCTAAGTCAGTAATCAAATATTTGAGGAAAGTGTTCATGGTTTTAACATATTAAGGCAAAAATTATATAATATACAAAGAAACATTTTTTTTTCATTTTAAAATTACTTTTATATTTTTGAAGGAAGGTGTTTCTATGTATTCCTAACTGGCCTGGAATTGGCTATGTAGACCAGGCTGGCTTCAAACTCACAGAGCTTCTCCTTCCTCTGCCTTCTTGGTGCTGGGATTAAAAGTGTAAGCCCCCATGGCCAGCTGAAAGCAGTTTTTAATTTCAAAGCAATTGCTCTTATACGTGCCTTTTCTTTTTCACAGATTGTTGTTGTCTGTTAGGTTCCTTGGTTCATTTCCCCCTAGGATACAAATATGAGGACTGGTTTCCCAGATGTGCAACAGAGGCAGAATTTGTCAGTAGTGCCCTCTGTAACATCTGTGTTAAGAGGGGTTGCATTCAGGAGCTCTGGAGGAGAGATGGTGAGGTGAAGTCATATGCTAGCCCACAGCAGAAACTTCACAATGCTGATCCCTTGGCCCCAGCATCAGAGATTTTCTTTCCAATGACTGGAATGGGACCATAATGTCAATATGTCTTTAAGTTCCCAAGATAATTCCACTCTAGCCCAGTTTAAGGCCTTTGTATGTGGAATTACTAAGTATCTGGACCAGTCAAACCAGAAATATAAATGTTTTTAACAGCAGTAGTTTCTTTTTTCTTTTTTTTTGGTTTTTCGAGACAGGGTTTCTCTATGTAGCTTTGCGCCTTTTCCTGGAGCTCACTTGGTAGCCCAGGCTGGCCTCGAACTCACAGAGATCCGCCTGGCTCTGCCTCCCGCAGCAGTAGTTTCTAATGGCAGTATTTTTTAGGATGGATTCATGTTAAATTGAGAAAAGATTTAAAGGAGAATTCCAACAGAAACCTCAGCATTGGCTATTTCTGTGAATAAATAGAAAAAGATAAAAATGCAGTGCATAAAACTATATTAAACTGTATTATACTCGTGTATGTTTTTGCTGAAGTAATCATACAGATTAGAAATTATGCACATAAAACAATTACAAACTCATAGAGCCTATATAAGTGGCTTTTATTAAATGTATAACAAATGTGTATCTTTAAAAACTTACAGGTTACAAAACACCCTTTTAATTAAATGTTTAAACAATTCACTGCTCTTGTCGATGGCATAGTTTTGCACAAGAATGGCAACAATATCTCCTTTCTTCTCCCCACCAGCTCCACCCATCTCCATCCCAGGCTTAATGCAATGGACTAGAGATGTGCTACCAAGTGACACTTGCAGACTTTTCTTTGTCAGTTATCACTGGCAAATAAACCACATCCAGTTTTTGACTTGGCAGTAAAAAAAAAAAAAATCAGAATACAATGTGGAGGTAAAGGAATTTTCTCTCCGAGTTACATGAAGTTATTTTAGTCTGTTTGCCTCTTTTAATCTGGAGCATGCTGCCTTCCTTTAAGGTCAATTCCTGACTGGAGATTACAAAATATATTGTCCTAGATGACTTGACGATAATATACTAATAGCTAACATGTGTACTCACTAAGCAATAACACCCATTTTTTTGTTCTTTTTTTTTTTTGAGTTTATAATGCCATACAATAGCACCACATGTGTGGTCATAAAACCTTTGCTTCTTCAAACCCAACACCAGAATTTAACTTCACAGATATGAAATTGCTTGAGGATCATGCTGTGTTTATTGTTAGGCTCCCAGAAAAGCCTGTGGATTCCTTCTGCCCATTCCTTGCAGGACAGGGTCAGTTTATCTCCAGGAAAACACCTGTCACTGCCTGTCCCTGGGAGGATTAGACCATTTGTGGTAGGATGCTTTGTGCCATAGGGAAGAGGATGAATGCTCTGCATGCCTGGCTCCAGGTTTGTTTGTATGTAGTAATTGGTTTCAGATGGAGCTCTGTGTAATTTCAATTTCTGGGGTTCTAGGAATCTGTAATAAAATGTTCTCTACAGTAGATGACAGACAAATCTGGGAAGCATTCAGTGTATTGGTCTTGGTAGCATGCACTTTGCTATTATGAGAAAAAAAGGAAGTAATCAACTTGATAGATTAATTATATTTACTCATGGATTTGGAATAAGCAGACCCAAAGCACAGAATAGTGAGGAAAAAAAATCACAGCCTTTGCAAGAAGCTTCTAACCGAGGTCCAGGGAAGGATGTTTGATGGGCAGGGCAGAAAAGACACCTTTAACCTTGCCAGGGGCTGGAAACTCACAGATCCACTCCCTCCTCTAGGAGTCTAACATTGCTCTCAGCAGTTTCATTCTTGTCTAGGGCAACCCGGAGGCCACAGAGGTGACAGTCCTAGGATGACATAGCTAGGAACTTTTCGATGATGGAGTACATTTGAAATGTAAAAACTGAAGCAAAATTGTAAGTCACAGCTTAGGTATTATGTCAGTTTTAGGGAAGAAAAAAATATATAATTATTATTCATGGTGTCCCAAAGTTTTATATAAAGATGAGAAATCCACTGGGATTCATGCATTGCTAGAGCCTTCTGTTAAATCAGGGTTGACAACTGTTAAAAGGCATTATCATCAGAAATAGGTTTGTATTTCACTCTCTGCCAACTATATAAAACACTCGAGACTTTAAGAAAGTGTGGCTAGAAGGTGTTTCAGAGCGGTTATTAAAAGAGACAACCCGGGCTGGTGAAATCACTCGGTGGTTAAGAGTACTTACTGTGCAGGCATGGGAACATGAGTTCAAATCCTAGCACCCACCTAAAAAGCTGGGCATGGCTACAGGTGCCTATAACCCCCGCATTGTCAGTTCTAGACAGGTAGATCCTCGGAGTTGACTGGCCTGCCAGCCAGCCAGAAGTCTGGACTTCCAGTTCAATGACAGACCCTTTCTCTGGGGACTATGATGGAGAGTATAGAGGAAGATACTCAGCTTCTTCTTCTGATCTCTTCATACATGTACATGGCTCTGTGCCCTTCCTCGTATGAATGCACCATAAACATATATGCATGTACATATACTACACAAATAAAAACATACATAAAAGAGATATATATAGCCAATGGTTAACTTCTGACCACTCTTGGGGAGAGGGCTTTGGGCTTTGGGCTTAAACCCAAGCCAATACACAGAACTCCAGAGAGAACTGAGCTGCTATAATTGTTCATAAGCTCAGGAGCAAATAGATAAAGAAGTTTGCTATATAAAGACCGCAAAACCAGCCAGCTATTTTAAGAGAAAATGCCATTATGGAAATAGCTCCATCAAGTTCCTGGAATGTCTTCAATATATTTTTTTTTGTTTGTTTTTTTGAAACAGGGTTTCTCTGTGTAGCTTTGTGCCTTTCCTGGAACTCACTCTGTAGCCCAGGTTGGCCTCAAACTCACAGAGATCTGCCTGCCTCTGCCTCCTGAGTGCTGGGATTAAAGGCATGTGCCACCACCGTCGCCATTACCACCCGGCTTTGTCCTCAATATTTTGAGGATCAGTCATAATTAATTTAGGATCTGTGTGGTCCTCTAGAGCTTGCTCCAGGAAGCCTAGCCACAGTTGACAGAGGGCAGTACAGAAACCCTGAGCTGGCAATTGGAAGACTTGCTTTGGGGCTCAGCGGTCCTCAGATGTGATGGATGGCTCTCATGTACTCACCTACTTTGGGGTCCTGTTTCTGTGTCTGTATATTGAGGCAGGTGATGGGCTATGACTTTAAAGATGATTCTGCTTTTCCTAGGCTTTGGCTAGCCCCAACCCAGCTTCATCAGTTTTAATGAAGTTGTGGTAAAAAGTCAAAGCACATGGACATAGAAAGCCCCATGTTTTACATGCTAGGACTGGTCTCTTCTTTGGAGGAGTTGTAAGTGAGAGCTACTCCTGAATTTTCTGTCTGTGGTGAAGTAAGACCCCAGGGCTCTGGAGTGCCATGTGTGTTGAATGTATGTTTTTCCCACATACATTTTGAGCCATGGGGAGTTTCTGATGGATCTTCAGCCCTACAGCAAAGAGGTCCGGCTGAGGAGGTAGCATGCTTCTGCAGATAACACAAAGGATGGTTTTGCCATCCAAGTACCTGGCCTATAAAACCCACGATCAAGACCTAGTTATGTCTATTTCTATATTTTCCTCCCCATCTGACGAACCACCCCTCACATCATTTGCCCTAAAGGACACAGTTTGTAGCCCCAGAAGCTGCACCTAGGACTCAGGAACTCCTGAAGTCTGTCTTTAGCCACTAACTCCAAGCTTCATTTCTTCTGTTTCTGTCTCTGACGTGGTTGAGTTTCAACTGACAGGTTATAGGAATGCCCCCAGTGACACATTTACTCTAAAGATGAGCTTCGGTTTGAAGGCTAAGCGGGGCACTTACTGTGTATGTAAACCAGATTATTCCTCAGAGGCTGAAAAAAAAAAACATGCACTTCCTGAAATGGATTTCCATGAGATGTGCAAAAAGATTGTGTGGCTTTGGTTTACAAGATACATTTTTCCCTAAGGCATGTTTCTACAGGTTTCCCTAAGTTCCTTGCTGTCGTTGGCTGCTAGTGTTGGCAATACAAACTGAAGTTAGACACTTTCTGAAGGTTCAGATTGAACTCTAAGGTGGCTGGTTTCTTGGAGAAATTTCAAAAAATCAAAGTAGGTAGGGGGAATTGTTGCAGTGTTCAAATCCCAGATCCCTTTTGGTTGCTGCAGCAAGACTGTCTCTTAAATCTTAGCATTTCTCCCCTTCACCAATTTCCCCATTTCTAAAGAAGGAACTAAAGGGTCCAAATTGCATGCAGGGCATTTAAAAGGAATTGGTTCTGCATCTCTAATTACCTTTATCTATTATGTGAGGATTTTACTCACTTTGCCAAATTGCACTGCTACAAAGCCCATTAGGGATTTTAAAAACCAGGATTAGTGTATGCTGCACGTTCAGAACTTCAGTTATTAATTCATTTCTAGTGGAAAAATTCTGTTCTAATTGTGGAAGCCTTGTGATTTTGGAAGTTGGTCAAAGCTCTTAGCTGTTAATAAAGCAACTTGAAATCATTGCCTTTCTACTCTATTTTATCCTTTCTCCAACTTCATTGAAATGAAATTGACAAATAAAACAGTATGTGTGCAAGGAGTACTAAATAATTTGACACAGACATGGACACACCTCCACCTTGTAAAATAAATGTTTATCACATTCAGGCTCAGTAACATTTATATATATATATATGTATATGTGTGTGTGTATGCTGAGTCCACAATATGATCTGCTTTCTTAATAACTTTTACATAAGTAACACACTATGACTAACTATAGCCAAAGTGAGGTATATTGAATATCATGAATTTATGCATCATATAACTGATAATTTGACCTTTGACCTGCCATGGTCTTTCTCATCTAGATCTTTTAAGTAGCCTAATACTCTTCAGACTAATCTGCATTGTCATAAATGGTAGATTTTTCCCCATTTTGTGAATGAAATGGTCATTCATGTATATGCCATGTTTTCTTTATTTTTTGACCTTTTGATGGCCCAGTAGGTTACTTTCATATCTTGGCTATTATGAATAATGTGAAGTGTACATAGAACACAGATGTTTCTGAGAATTCATTTCAGTTCTCTAATGTACATATACAGGAAAGAGATTGCCACATATCCTGGAGTTTATTTTTATTTCTTTGACAGACTTCTGTAACTGTCCTCTACAGTGGGTGGATTAGTGCACTTTCTTGCCCACCAGGCCAAGGATTCACTTTTGCATCACATGCTTACCAACATCAATCCTGATTTGCCTTTTTGATAATAGCCATCCTTATATGGGTGCCAGATGATACCCTAGTGTGCTGTTGTTTTGATCTAATTATTGGTCATCCTAATCATCTTTCCATGTACTTGTTAGTCATTTGTATTTATTCATTATATGTTTTTATCCTTGGAGAATTTCATGCAGGTATACAATGAAATATAGTCCTATCCATCCCCCATCTCTCTTCTCCAGTATATCCTCCTCAAATGAATGTATTTTTGCTGTCAGAAATAAGGATACCAGTTCTTTTACTGTTTTCTTGTATTGGTATCATACATTCCAAGGTCATTTAGCAAATATGCCAATGTATACTCTTCAAAGTCAACTACAAAATAACATTGCTATTAATAGATTCCTTTGAGTCAGTTCTCCTAAATATAAAAATAAGTTCAGGAGTCAGTGAGTTGTCTCAGTCAGTAAAGGCCCTCATGGCCAAGACTGATGTCCTGCTTTGGATCCCGAGAACCCACATGGTGGAAGGAGACAACCACAAACTGTCCTCTGATTCCACACTTATCAGATGATGTGTATTCACCCACACATACACAATAAATATATGGATTTTTGAAAAGTCATTTCAGGACATTTAAGCAAAGAACGCTTTTATAGGACTGTGAAGATGGTCCTGTGGACAAAGCGCTTGGTATGGAAGGTTAAGAACCTGAGTATGAATATGAATGCTCGGGAACCAAATAAAGCTGGGGGTAGTAGCACATGTCTGTGATTCCTTTGTTCTTAATTTGAGATCCTTGAGGGATTTCTACCAGGGTGCAGAATACAAGCTACAAGTGCCTAAGGATTCTCATCTGAGGGATATTCAGTGAATCTAAGCACATTGAGTTCGTTAGTCCATTCACTTTATCCTTCTAAGTCAATATTTTCTACACAGCTTCTTTTCTGTTCTCTTACTTAGCTCCTCTCAGTCCCTCCTGGTCTCAGTTCCTCCTGCTGTCTTCTCATAATTCTACCTAGTTCTTCCCATCTCTGTCCTCATCTTTGTTC
Source organism: Peromyscus maniculatus bairdii (assembly GCF_049852395.1). Lineage (NCBI taxonomy): Eukaryota > Metazoa > Chordata > Mammalia > Rodentia > Cricetidae > Peromyscus > Peromyscus maniculatus. The sequence continues at coordinate 43,663,854 of NC_134868.1, forward strand.
TTTTCAATCATTTCTCTTCTTGCTGTTCTCTCATATGTATCTATGTCTTTTCCATCTTCCTCCCTTCTTGTTCCTCCAAGCACATATATAACCATTCATTAACAACTTGTTAGTTAAAAACAACAAAGTAAACTCTCAGGGACAAGTATTCTGGTAAGAGTCACACTTGGCTAAGACTTGGTCAGCTTAATTGGTGATTGACAACAGCTGTAAATTCTAAAAAGTCCTGGCTATCTTAAAGGCATAGCTACTAAGGTTACAAGGAAAGAAATTAAACCAATGAGAGATTTAAGGAAAAGGCAAAGAATATGTGTACTATTTTATGTGATTAATAACATCCAGATATGTTTAGTCAGTTGATAGCCTTTTATTCTATTAGTCACCCGAATCTCAGGACCTATATATAATTAGTCTAGTGAGCCTAAAATCTTGCATTAGAAACTGGTATAGAAATAAATGCAAAGTGTTAATTGTTATTTGAATCAGAGTGGGGAGGAAGCTTAGGGCAACATAGGTGGTATTGATATCTTGAAGGACTAAGATACGCCAAGGCCAGACACCTGCACTATCACTTCTAGTTCGCTATAATTCTTCTGAAGGGTTTTGATCTAACAAGGCCAGGCACCTGAAATTCCACTCTGTGAAAGTTCTACGAGGACACGTTGTCTGGCCAATATTTTTACCTTGTCAGTGGCTAAGGATGGAGAACAAGGCCTCTAAGTGTCTACAGTCCATATGGAACAATAGATATAGTATGAAATATATTTTAGTATGTTTCTATTCATAAAAATTGTACAGTTAAATAAGAAACCATCTTCTAGACTATCCACAATTATGTGTGCCCATAAGATTGAGATGCAATCATGGGGTTACATGTACACATAACATGGAAATGCATGGTAAATGGGGGAGAATCGTATCTGTTATTGCACAAAAAGTTTACAAGAAGCAGCCAGTTCATTCAAAAGGCAATAATTCCATAACATCTTGTGTGATGCTTTCCTCTAACAGAACCCTTAATTCTGATAGGTTGACCTTCTGGACTCTAGTTGTCACTGCTCCCTACACCATAGGCTTTTGCTACTAGTGGCTCTCAATACGATCCTAAGCAGATAATAGGGACTCCAGAAGCATGTAAGACAGCTGCCTTGGGATGTACAGTAACTAACAGCAGCAGCAGCAACAGCAATAACAGACCTTGTCTAAAGGTAGAAGGTGAGGACTGACACATATGTTGTCCTCTGACTTCTATAAACACACTGTGGCACGGGTATGTCCATCTTCACTCAGACTTATAGAAAGTCTGAGTGTGACTTATACACACACACACACACACACACACACACACACACACACACACATGTATTTATATTTTAAAAAAGGACTTTTGTAAGTCATGGAGAAACAAAGATATATATATAATATATATATTCTGTCAGGAAGATACTTAATATCTGTTTGCATTCAGATGAGTGTAACTGTGATAATCTAGCTATCATAGCAAAGTGTATCCACAGGTGCTTATCTGTTTAAGTCTTTCTGATGCTTCTCCCAAAAGTAGGTAGTTTACAGCATACTTTTTGTACATAGAAAAGTCCTCATAGATGCTCATTAAGTACTTCTTGTCTATTGAGTTAATTTACAGTAAGAGTCTATTCTGAATCATAGCCTTCAACAGCTCTCCCAGTCTCAAAGAACTCTAGACACCTGAATATCAAAATTTACTTGAGTGGGAGGTTTGTATCTAGTGGCATATACCTTCACTTTAAGTGAGGTGAGCAGCTGAGGTAGGATCACATCCCTTTGGGAGATTGTTTGGTTGGCTGAGGCCATTCCATGCCTTGCATTCACATCAGAAGGTCTTTGGTGCTTCCACATTGGTATAGGCACAGCCTGTCCCACTGGCTCTAAACTGAATTCCTGTCTTGCCTGTGTCAACTGGACTTATTGATGGGCATGCACCTGCAGTGGCAGTTCTTCTTGCTTTGGCAAGGATAAATTACAATCTGAGGATTGCATTGGATTCCCTGATAGTCATCTTTTAGGTGCTGTGTCTTTCACTTTTTAAATTTATCAAATTAGACATGCCTCAACAACCACATTGAGCAGAATGTTAAGAATATTAAAGTCTCCAACTCACTCAAGCTTGTCATCGTCCCATGAGTTTCATTGGTGGGGTCATAGAGTAAATGGCTTCTTCATTATCTCTTAGTTGGATTTTTGGAGCCTGAAATAGAGATCAGGAACCGAGTCTTCAGTCGTTGGCCTCCATCCCTCCAGAGTCAGCATTTTCAGCTCTTTCTGGCCAGTCTCAGTGATGCTGCCCCTCGGTGTAGTACTGTAGCTGACCATGAGCTCTATAGGGCAGCATTTTCTGCCCTTGATCTAGGCTCTGCTTATAAGGAGGATTCTCCTACTCATAAGTACCTCATCTGCCTTGGCTCCTACCTAGTGTCTGAAGAGCCAAGTGTATTTCTTGCCCAGTTTACTGATACTCTTTAAAATATATTTTTGGGTTTCTGTAATGTTTCTATTAGCATCTATTAATTATATACAGTAACGGGTTTCATTGTGACAGTCATACATGTATAGAATGTACTTTGGTTACATTAATATAGTTACCTTTTAAAAAATAATGTTGATAGTTGGCTATCATTATTCCTTTTTGAAATTAAAATATAGTTACATCTATTTCCCTTCCTTCCTCCACCATCCCTCATGGTTCCCCCTGGACTTGTTCCCTTTCAAATTCATAGACTTTTTATTTGTTATTATTACATATATATGTATTAATGCATAAATGTATAAATATAACGTGCTGAGTCTGTTTAGTGTTGTGTGGTGTCTGTATATAATTTCAGGAGTGACAACTTGGTATTAGATAACCAATTAGGGAACTCAGACCTGGGGAAGACTGGTTCTCCTATTTTCTGTTACCTTTTTTTATTCCTTCCTCTTCTCCATGAGCTCCCCCTCTACTTCCATGTCTTTTTGTGTGTTTCATTGTTGGTGTTTATAGGAATCTTTGGACCTTTGAACCAGTGGCTACCACTGAAGAAAATGTTTCTCCCTTCTTTCTCTACTATTAACTGCATCTAATTCCACAAGGAGGAGTGGGGCCTGTCTGTGAAAAGGTGTCAACAGGTCTAGGCTTGAACAGATGTTGTTCAGGTAATCCTAACTGCTGTGAGGTCAAGAGTACAATGGCCATGTCATGGACGTCAGCTTTCTACCCTGACACCACTCGCTACCCTTCCTTCTGCTCTTAATGTGTAGGCTACTGCCAGTGACGATGGTTTTCCAACAGAACTAGATAGTAAGGTCTTTATTGCTGAAGCCACCACATCTCAGGACATATTGACATCTACTGCTGGAAGTGTGTTAGAAGCTTCCTCCCCGATGGCTAGCTCTCCTGGTGCCAGAAGGTGCTGTGTAGGCTGCTATTGGAGAAAAAGCATCAACAATCTGAGGAGTTTTGAAACCTATGTGCAACGATACCACTGGCCAGACAAAAATGAGGCTACTGATACAATAGTGGTGACTTGATTAGAAACACCCACTTTCTGTTTGAAATTGATGTCCACTTCACAGGAAGGAGTTCAAGTCTGATATCATAAACCCATTTAGAAGCCTATGGCTGGGGAGGTCATAAGCAGCAGTGGGAAAGTTCCTCTGTTGTTTTGCTAAGTGGACATATTGTGCCTGTCAGATCGGCTCCTAAATAACTATGCGTATGTCCATAGATTAGTACTGCTGTCAGTTCTGGTCAGAGAAGTTTCTTATTTGCCATGGCCAGTGATGACTGCAGAGACTCCTAACCATTTAAATTTAATGACTGTGGAATGCTGAGCCATAAATGGAACATCTATATTACCCCCTCTGAGGCTCTGGGAATACTGTGAATAAGATATCCAAAGTCTGTTTTCCTTGGAGTGCTTGTTTTAACCCATTCTGCTATAGAAAAGGGGAAGTCATTTTTTTCTTGATTCAAAGGCATGGCACTCTTTTGAATGTGCATTGGAGATGGGGTCTGGACAGGGTTGCTGTGGAACAGAAAAAAACACAACCTGAATGTCTCCTTAAATTATTTAAATTACCTAACTTTTCGTTAGATTGAAGATATACTTCAATTCTAGATATTTTTATTTTATTTTAAAAATTATTTTTTTAAGATTATGATGTAGTTAAATCATTTTCCTCTTCCTTTCCCTCTCTCCAATCCCTCTAATAGATCCTTCTTTGTTCTTTTTCTTTTGGCCTCTTTTTAAAAAACTAATTGTAACATACATAGACACACGTGTATAAACATATATTGCTAAGCAAATAAATTTATTTGCTTTTTAAAATGTTTATGTACAAGAATGTTCAAATGTTCATGCCCAATTAAAGCAAGGGCTGAAGAACTTCCTCGTAAAACAAAGCAATAGTCATAGAGGATTTTCCCAAGGATGATCAGGAAGTTGGAGGGATATCTATTTGCCCTGACTAAATGTAAGTACTGGAGCCTCCTCTTTCAACTGTAAGATGGAAACAAATGAGAGAAAAGTCTGCTTTTGAGTAAAGGGTGACATTATTTTCATGTTACTTACTAATTTTAATCCATTGAAAACTCATGGATTCGTTGGAGCTTCACAGTTTAGCAAGATACCATTCCCATTGTTGGAGGTTGACCATTTACTTGTGTGTGTATGTGTGTGTGTGTGTGTGTGTGTGTGTGTGTGTGTGTGTGTGTATGTGTGTGTGTGTGTGTGTAGGGGGAGCTGGTGTATGGCAGGCAGAGAAATGAACCATGAACAGGTGAGAATAAAGTCTATTCAGTCTTACTTAGTCATTCTGGATCAAGCTTCCAGAGAGGCAGTTTATTGTAAGCATATTTAAACAAAGTAGATTTTGGAAGAAGGTGTCTAGGCAACATTCATTCCAATTCCAGGTGCACAATAAAGCTTAAGAGGTGTGAATACATAGAAATTTCTTTGCAAAATACATGTGGCCATGAAGATGGATTCTATAGTTTAAAGGTCTTGGATCTGGTGTGGTCTCTAACTGAGACAACATAGAGGTCAGTAGGCATGTGACATCTCCCCTAAGGATGGGTTTTATTAAAGGGGAGCTAAAGATAAAGGTCTAGGGAGGGAGGATCTGGGACAAACATTCTGAGGGATTGGAGTGAGGTCTGGGTCTACAGAGAGCAGACGTCACCCAGGTCATTAACAATATCCACTCCTAGCTTTCTGGGCAGAAAAATAGCTATTTCCTCCTTTGAGGAGACAACCCTGTGTAATTAACATTCCTGGTTTCCCTAGTGTTCTATGGGCACAAGGACATTTGTGACCCCAACACTTTCTAAAAAACAGTTGGGTTTGCCTGGATCCAAAAACACAGTAGGTTCTGTGTGAATGAAGAATTTTCACAGCATAAAGGAGTATGCAAGATCTATACCTGCTCTGAAGAACTGAGTTTGACATTTGAACTTGACTGACAGATGGAGCTAAGATAAACAGGTTGAGGTATGAAGAACCAGTGTATGGAATGATAAGCAAAACAAGCCTATGAGCACAGCTGTAACTTGTGACCGGAATGCAGCGTCTCTAGGAGGAGCAGTATCAAGAGAAATGTTGCCGAAGATGAGATTGGCCAAAAGCTATTTTAAAACAGACTTGAGTGAGCTTTGAAAATCATGGACACAGCCGGGCGGTGGTGGCGCACGCCTTTAATCCCAGCACTCGGGAGGCAGAGCCAGGCGGATCTCTGTGAGTTCGAGGCCAGCCTGGGCTACCAAGTGAGCTCCAGGAAAGGCGCAAAGCTACGCAGAGAAACCCTGTCTCGAAAAACCAAAAAAAAAAAAAAAAAAAAAAAAGAAAATCATGGACACTTATTTTATACACAGTGGAGAAGTACTTGTTATATTTAAGTTGGAGAACAATGTGTTCATTTTTCTGGGTCAACTCTTCTTTTCTTCTAGGTTACTTCTGTATATGTATACATACAAATACACATACACACACGTATATGGAAAGAGAGGAGAGACTGATGCATGAAGTTTATTTATTTGGAGAAAAGCTATATAAGGGCCCCAGAGATCAAAGGAACACTAGTCAGTGTGAATCCCTTGTTTATCATAGGTCTAACTAAGGAAACAGTATCAAATTTGTGAGCATAACATAGTGCTGATGGAAGAGAAAAGTACTGGTGTGTTGTGGAGGAAGAGTTGGCAAGGTACATAACAAAGCTGTGTGCTTATTTTTTGACTCAGCTTCTCCCTTCAAAGAATTTATGCAAAGGGTTTTCCTTCAACAACTTGAAATCGTGAAAAAGGTAATTTATTGCAGTATTGTTTATAACTGTAGTTTATTGGAAACAATCTCCATGGCGATGAGTTGGATGAGTGATAGTGCATCTATGCAGTTGGAGTATTGTGCAGCTAAACATGGAATGACAAGATGGAGGAAGAGGAACCTGAGCTCACTGCCATTGAGTCATGTTCAGGAAGTAGAAAATACTATTCATTTAATGAAGGAAAAAGGATATGTGAAAATACATGTGCATATGCTAATTTGAAAAAAAGAAACGCATGAAGAACAAACAAGATAGAGGTCAGTGAGGTAAGTTATTTCTGAAGGTGGGTAAAGAATAATGAAATAAACTGAAGAGGTAAAGATGAGAATGATGCATGATCACAGTCATTACTTCAGCAGGGCATCTTATAAAGTATTAACCAGGAAGGAGAAAAGTTAATGATCTTAGAAATTTTGACTCTCTATTAGGATTATGAGCTATTGAATATTGTTCAGAATCCTTTGCAATAGGTTATATAGATTAGTAGAAATGACTGCTTGTGCTGAGAATGTCACTCAGTTGATACAACACATGCTTAGGATGCTAGAAGCCCAAGGTTAAATCCCCAGGACCTTAATGACCATCTGTGATGGCATAATACTTGTAAAATAAGCACCTAGGAGGTAGAGACAGGGGGACCAGAAGTCCAGGGTCATCATTGACTGGATAGTATGGCCCAACTCTGGGATACATGACAACTTGTCTCTAAAAGAACATTTATTAAATGGCATAGGAAACACTGGAAGAAAAGATTGATATATGTGTATTTTATTTCAGAAGCTCCTACAATGTAGTGATTACCCTCACATGTTATAGATGAAAAAACCAAGCTTCAGATCAGCACTATCTGAAAACAACATAATACAAGCTACAAATATGACTCATAAATGGAATTAAAAATTTTCCCAAAGCCATTTATTGAAAAAGGTAGAAACATAAGTTATGCTGGGTAATATATATGATTTTAGAATTAATCTTATATAAAAGATGATTTCAAGCTATAATCAATAATGAAGTGTTTTAAGTCTTTTGTTGTTGTTGTTGTTAATAACTCTTTGAAGCCAATGCCTATTTTACTCAGAGAGTAGTTCACTTCAGATGCTGTTAGTTGTCTATTGTGGTGATAAAATACCCTTAAGTAAGTTAGAGAAGAGAGAATTTATTTTGGCTTACTGTTCAGAGCAGATGCAGTGTGGGGCTGGCTTTTAAAACCTCAAAGACCACAAAGCTCCAACTCCTGTTTCCATAACCTCCTCAAGCAGCACCACCCCCTAGGGACCAAGTGTTCACATGCATGAGCCTATGGGGCCTTTCTCATTCAACCCACAGCAAATGCTAACCCTTCATTGAAAATACCTATTTTTGTGTTTGTAGTTGATTGAAAAGTTCATTGGAATAATCAAATAACATGCTCTATTAGATCCAACATGGTTGAGAAATTTTCCCAATAACCAAGGAGAAGATCTACTTCTAAATTTAAATTTTACTTATTTGAAGTAATACAAATTGTGAAGTTCTACTCCTCAATTACATTTGCTGCATTTGACATGCCCAGTGACCATAGGTGGCTGAGGCCAGACTATTTGAGTTTAGACATCAGAGTGAATGATCCAAGTCTGCCCAGGCCTGCAGTGCTGTGTTTTCTCAACTCTGCTCACACAACCAACCCTTCATGAGTTCAACTCTGACTCCTTGCATGCCAGTTCTGTTGATTAGAATGTTTGTTAGTGATGAGAGTTCATGCTGCTGAGCCTTCCAATAATTATCCCCAAGTTGCTGGGAGGAATGCCTCCACTCAGTGGCTACCACAAGGCAGCTAGCTTACGGGCCTGGTGGAAGAGGCTGACCTCAGAGAGCAGTTAGCCGCACATTGCTCAGGCTGAGCTGCTAATCTTGATCATCACCGTAGTGAAATGGAATGAAAATGCAAAGGGTCAGCTCAAATCCTTTCCTCTGGAGGCCTGTAAGGTTTCACCAGGCCTCCCTGGCTTCCTCATTAGCAGTCTGATTTGTGTGTCCTTTTCATAATACTTTTAATTTTGTTTTTCCATCTGGGGCTCTTCCTTGTTAAAAATACAAAGGCCATTAGACTGCATTTCTCATGGGACTCACATTGATCTCCCCACGAAGAGCTCTAACTTTTAAGACAAAGAGACTTCCAGGCAAAATCCTTTGAGTGTCAGGGGAATTACCAGGGACTTGCTTCTTTTGTTCCTTCATCATCTTGAAAAACATTTTGGTGTTTAGTATTTTGGTTTTTCATTAATAATAATTTACAAAGCACAAATATGCTGGCCTTACTTTTTAGTACAGTTGTCCTCTGTTATACCCAGCTGCTCGGGCGGGGACTTTTTCAATACCCATTTGCGGTTTTTGATAGCAGGTTTTTTCTCTACTTAAGGAAAAAAAAAATCTGTTGAAAGAACTCCATTTCTTAAGTTCGAGCATTCTTTTGGCGATGGCAGGTTGTTTTTGCAGAGGGGAAAGGAAAAGAAGGAAAAAAGGAAAACTGAATGGCATGGCAGCAATTTTAGTTAATTTGATAATAACTTAATCTGTGTCAGACAAAATAAAATGGATTACAACCGGAAAGGAAATGAATTCTTAATGAAAATTGTTCAGACACGCCGTGTGTGTGTGTGTGTGTGTGTGTGTGTGTATTCCTGTTTCTTAGAGAAAAATCTGTTTAACACAAATAAAAAATAAGAAGCATGATTATTAAAAGGCTGCGGTAATTTTCTAAGCCAGTGTTGTTTTTCTCTTTACTTTCCCGTATGAAATGTTGGATGCAAATTATATGGGGTAAAATAATTGTTCTCTCCCTGAACTATAGTCACAGTGTGACCTATTGCGTTTGCTCTATTTACTGTGTCTGCAGCATAATTATGAAGACTTAGCTGCTCTCCCAAATAGTTACAGATGTGGGAGAAAAATAAATTACTTTTGCATGCTAGCCCTGGAAGTCGTGCTGTTGTAATATAATGTAATCGGCCACGAACAAAAGGAAGTTATTATATTCATTTATATTAGTTTGAAAGCCACAGAAATGTATTCTATTATTTCAGGCTGAAGAACTGAAGTGGGGCCAGTGATGATTGCTTCTCCATGATCATCCAGTTTTACTCTGAAGGTCATCTTAAGAAGTGGGGCATTTCAGCCCGTTCGTTTGGGTTCCTCAAGCTTGGGTGCATGCCATCACACATTGGAGGACAGGAGAGTGGAGTTGTTCATCCCCTATGAGGAATAGGAATGTTAGATGCAGGTGACAGACTGTTTTTAATTGAATGGAAAGATGTGATCTCTCAGGACTACCTCCAGGTATGCAGTTGTGCCTGGGAGCTTCAGAGAGTTAAGTGGATTGATTTCCTTTTACCTGTAGGTCTTTCCTTGAAGAACACTACTCCAGATCCATGAGCTCAGCCTTTAGGAGGGAGCCTGGGCTTGTAGGTTGTGAATGAACCACTTGAATACCCTGACTGTGGGAATGTTCTCTGTGATTCTAACTTACATACATACTTATTCTCTCTCTCTCTCCCTCTTCCCCTCCTCTTCCTCCTCCCCTCCCCCATCTCTCTCTTTTTGTGAGTATGTGTATATGTGTACATGCATGTATATACACAGATAGCATAATAGGGTAATAATGCTTCCCCTTTTAACACAGAGGTATTTATTACAGCTCCATGTATTATTTCACATGATAAATTTACCAGAATTAGCAGTTCTTCTGTATAGACAGTTAAATGTTTAGTTCTTTGCTTAATCTGCAAAGAACACAAGTTGATTTCAGTCATGTAGCTGCAACTGTATGACTCATTGAGATGAAAAGTACAAAGTTATAAATTTTGAAATTGTGATACATTTTACAGTGTTAGTTTGTTTTTGTTTGTGAGATTGCTTAAATATATTCTTACCTAAAGGTCCTTGTTTGAAGATGCCCACCAGGTATCTTCAGTTTCTCAAGGGTAGCAAGTATGTTTTCAGATTCCAAATGTAACTTTATACATTTAATTTTAGTGACTGTGTATATGTTTATCCGTGCTCTCACTGTACATGCATGTGTGGAGGCTGGAAGACAGCCTAGGTGTAATCCGTTTGTTCTCCATCTCAGTTCCTGAAGTAGAGACTGGGACTGGACTGGAGCTGTACTATCTGGAGGGCGAGCCTGTGTGTGTCTGTGTCCCCATCCCTATCTGCTACTCAACCCTGTCCCATGCTGGCGTAGCATAGAAGCATCTGTCCGTACTGCTTTCTTGTGATTTTTCTGGTTATCCAAACTCAGGTCCTCGTGTTTGCACAGGAAACTCTTTCCCACTTTGCCTTGCCCCAGACCCTATCTGTATTTAAAAGTGAGAGATATTATAACTTTGAAAATCATTTTAAAATCTTCTGTGGCTTCCCTTCTTGCCCTGGACCTTACAAAGGAAATATCTATTAAGATAAAATTCAGGTGAGAAGGAAGATCTGTGCTGTCTAAAAGAAATTGATCTGAGTAACTTTTCCGAATTGCCTACATTGTAAAATCCTCAGTGAAACATAAGTACTTGTTGGTTAGAAACTCTCGCTGCCTACCTCTGGGAAGAGATTGCTTTTGACTTTGTTGGGGAACTGGAGACAAAAAGCTTCATAGGAAATCATCTGTGCAGTGAATCAACTCTGAAATCTGACCCTGATTTGCACAGTGTCTGGAGAAGTTGAACTGCACTTTGAGCATGGTGAGACCTTGTGTGAAGTCTGTATTTCCACTTCATGTGTTTTTTTTTTTTTTTTTTTCAGCTGGAAGCTGGAGCCCCTGTGATGGATTGGCCTCATTCTGTTTTGTTGCAATTTTGGTGGTTGTATTTAGTTTGCCATTTGAGATTTCTAGTTGAAAGACAATTTGGCAAATCTCAGGTTTTGTTAGTACGGATGTATTCACAGTTGGGGAAGTAAAAATAATAGTGGATCCCATGAGTTCATTTAGAATCCAAGCACAGGACGGATTTGAGGTAAATAATGTGCTTCTCGGTGACTCGTTATCATTGTAACTGATTACAAGGCAATGGGATGAGAGTCCTCCTCGGACTGATGTCCTCGATTCCAGATTTTGTGTTTTCACCAGAGATTCAGGGGAAGAGACTTCATTAATCTAAGCAGCAGGTATCTTCAGGATTCCTTGAGCTGGTGGCAAGGCTGTCCCTTGATTGGGGCTAGTTACTGATGGGACTGTGAGAAGAGTGAAGGTTATTCTTCAGTTAGAGAAGATGGGTTCAAGACAGTGAGAAGTGATGGATAAGAGAAAAAGAAGTCTGAGTGAGTGTAAAATCATTTAGATTGCCTTAGATGTAAATGATAGAGTTTGAAATAGAAAGGAAAGGCAGGCAATGCATCATCATTTGCAGTGTACCTGGTTTAATTAACCTTGCATTTCCACTTGCATAGTCTTTTGGGTAGGCGAGGAAAAAAATACTGTGGGATAAAATTGACCTTGCTTTCCTCCATGTGCATATGGAAATGCCATACAGGGACTTTACAATTAATATTGATTCAATGTCAGAAGGGCAACATTGATTGCAATGGAAAAGACTGGGCAGGGGGCTCCTGCAATTTTCATTTGAAATGTATGAAAGTGCAAGCTCTAGTTATTGATCTGTGTCGAGATATTGAAAGTATGTGCTGAGGCCTGTGGTAATCTACTTCTAATTTGTTACACAGGCATCTTTCTCAGACTGCTTTGATGATGATGCTTTCTATATTTTCTACTTAAAAAGAAGGAAATGTGTTTGATGTCAGCAGTTGAGATATCTATTTTAAGCTTTACCCATACATGGATGCATACATGTATAGATAGATAACTTAGATAGTGCAGGCTTTTCCTAGCACTGGAATTTTGCATACCCTGGGTCTATCAGAAGTAATTCTGTCAGCAAGTAATCCAACAAAGCCTTGCATCAAACAGGTACAGCCTCATTCTTATTGGTCACTATAAAGCTATCCCCACTTGGTACAAAATTTTGTTACATGAACCCAAGGGCATTCCCGCAGGGACACTGCAGGCACATGGACAGGTTTGATGACCACAGTTCTGAGTTAACAGCCACTACAGGGATGTTGAATTAATAAATTTGTTCATCAGGGTGCTATTTACACTTCTGCTGTCAATGGCAACTACTTGTTTTTGAAATAAAAACTTTGGCCTTCGCAATATTCTCCAGGGCCTGTCAGTGAATGATAATGTGTTTGACTCTCTTCAGCTATGTTATAATTCTCAGGTCTGCCATCCGCTAGGAGGAAGGAGAGAGCTCAATCAATATTTATATATACAGCATGGCAATTCTGGGAAGGGGAGCCTCAACTTCAGTGAACACATGGTTGATGTTTACGCTAGAGTTACTAACAGAGCCATGGTTTATAAATCGGTAGTGATGCTTTCATGCCATCGTTGTTTGGATATTTTACAGGAAGATTAATAACGTGGACACCTACAGGACACAAAACCTGTGCTTTCAATGGTTAAAGGCAAGAGAAAGATAATCTGGGCAGATGGATGATGTCTTAGACAGGGTTTGTAGAGCTGTACTAACACACCCTGGCCAATAACACCTTGGAGAGGAAAGGGTTTATTTTGTTTATTTTACATCACAGTCCATCTTTGAAAGAAATCAGGGAGGAAGTCAAGGGAGAAACTTAAGCAGAGGCCATGAAGTTGTGCTGTTTATTGGTTTGCGCCTCATGGCTTACTCAGCCTGCTTTCTTGTACAACTCAGGACCACTTGCCCAAGAGTGTCCCCAAACCCTTGCTATGGGATAGGCCTATCCTCAACAATCATTAATCTTGAAAACACACTGCAGACTTGCCAACAGGTAATAGGAAAGAAAGACTTTCTCAACTGAAGTTCCTTTTACCAGATGCCTCTAGCTTTTGTGAAGTTGCCTAAAAACAAGCTAGGATATCCTATATCCTAAAAGAGAAAACCACAATAAAACACTTCGCTAAAGTGTTTAAAAATAAAATTCTCAGGTGTGCACCCCAGATATGATGTTGTTGTAGGGCAAGGGGTTGAAATATGAAACATTTTTTGTGTATATGTATGCACCTGTTCATGTGGGCATATGCATTTGTGTGCATGTTTGTAGGCTAGAAGAACCTTTGATATCTTTTCTCAGGCATCATCCACCTTTATGCTTTCAGATAGTATCTTTTCAAAGTCTGGAACTCACTAACTAGGCTAGACTAGCCAGCCAGTGAGCCTCAGGGGCCACCCATTTCTGCCTCTCCAATGATGAGATTACAAACATACATCATCACAGCTAGGTTTTTTTCTCTTCTCTTCTTTTTTTTTTTTTTTTTTTTTTTTGTGTGTGTGTGTGTGTGTGTGTGTGTGTGTGTGTGTGTGTGTTTTGGGGGCATTTCTTTTGACCAAACTCAGCATCTCATGTTTTTGCCGCAAGCATTTTACTAATGGAGTTCTTTCCCCAGCCTTAAATTTGTATTATTGAATCTTGAAATAATTTCAGATATTATTTTTATAATTGTTTGAGAACTTCATGCATGATCACATCTTTATCACTCATGTCCCTCAATTGTCCTTATGCCCCCAATCTCACTCCCCAATTTGTGACCTCATTTTTATTTTTATTAAACACACACACACACACACACACACACACACACAAAAAAAAAAAAAAAAAAAAAAAAAAAAAAAAAAAAACTACTAAGTCCATTTAGTACATGTGTCCAATACTGATCTCTTGGGAATGCACAACTTACACAGGAGCTTGTGCTTGGAGGAAGCTGACTCTCTCAGGAGCGATTGACCACCTACAGCGCTCCATCTTGGGGATGGGACCCTGTGGAATTTCCCCTGTCTTTGTGGGCATGTGAACTGGCGCTTGCATTATATCTGTCCTGTTCATGCACCATATTGTTGAGATTTCATGCATGTACCTTCCCTGTCATATCTAGCAGACACTATCTAGCCGCAGACATCCTGGTCTTCTGGCTCTTACAAATTTCCTTGAGCCTTAGGGAAAAAAAAGGGTTGCATTTCAGACCATTAGTTGGCATCCGACAGTCACTCCTCTTCTGCATTTTTACCAGTTATGAATCTCTAGAACAGTCTTCATCTGCTGGAAAAAGGGTCACTAAAGTTAAAGGTTCCCCCTTCTCTGAGAAAGGGTGAATGTCACACTTATCTGTGGGTCTAAGCATAAATATTTAAAATATATTTAGAGATTGCCTAAGTTTAGGAAATGGCTGTTGGAGGTTCTGCTCTCTGGACTGTGACCACTTTGACCATGGGTAGTGACTAGTTTACAGTTCCAGGGATGACTTCTCTTCCAGCAGGCATGTCTTAAGTCTAATTAAAAGCTTTTTGTTACCCCCAACATAAGCTGCCACTTTTTGAGCATGAGGATATCTTTCCAAGCCAGTCCTTGTGGTTTATTTAGAGCTGGGTAAGACTGGGTAGGATTGCTTGCTTCTTTCCCTTTGCAGCTTGCATAGCACCTTCCAATACTATGACAGGCAGTCCTCACAAATGAAAAAAGACAGTAGAGAATTCCCATGGGCTGCTTTTCATCTGCTTACCCTCGTATGCTCATATACTGACATAGTATATGTACTAAAGCTAAGAAATTTTGTACTGCATATTACTATCAACTAAATCACAATCTTAATTCAAATTTCACACTATTTTTGTCATTTTCCCCCAGAATCCAAGGCATGACATTATCTTTAACTAACCTAACCTGCTGGTCTGAGAGGCAGGAGGGAGAAGCCGGGAACAGGGTTCAGACTGGTATGAATAGGAATGGAAATAGCTTTTCAAGAATAAGCTTCAGTGAGACAGCTCAGCCTTATTTCATAGTGAAGGAAAATACGTAGGATAGAGACAAGGGATGGGGCATCACCTAATTTGCTTTTGACAGCATGGTCCTACCATACAGCTGGAGCCCAATACCTAATTATCATATGGGCAGCAGGAGAGTGTCTGTAGGGATCTGTGTCAAAGGTCATGCTTGAGATAGATCAGGCATCCAGGCTTAGGGACAGCTTGCAGAGAGGGTCAGGCCTCTGATCCTAGAGACACAATCCAGGATCCAGGAAGGGAGGGAGCCCTGCTGGAAAGAGAATCCTCCATTTTGTGCTGAGCTCAGAGAACTGTCTGGACATGGTGGATTGCAACCTTAAGTGCACGGTCTTCCAACATTTTATAGTTGATGACATAGATGTTTCATATGGGACTCTATGTGGCATTTTGGTACGTGGTTTTGATTTGCTTCCACTGTGCTAGGATGCTGGCTTATTTTTAGCATATTTGAATATACCATTTAGATTCTGTTTAAATCCTTGACATGGTGTTTCCCTAAAGTTGAATTTGCAAGAAAGAGTAAGAATGATTCTCAATAGAGGTTAGTAGGCTTAGCACCACCCATGGTAGGCGTGGCCCTCCCACATCTGCCACTAATGTAGAAAATGTTTTACAGAGGTCACTAATGTAGAAAATGCTCTACAGAATCACCTCTAAGCCATCTGTATGGAGGCATTTTCTCAACTGAGAGTCACTCTTCCCAAATGGCTGTAGCTTGTTGACATAAAGCTCCCAACACAGTAAAGGCAGTAATGCTAAAAGCCTTGTTGCCTTTCTTATCACTTGCTTTATTCCTAGCAATATCTAGAGGAACTACTTTGAAGGAAAACATTGCCTATGTATATATAGCAGCAGATGAAGCATGATTCATGTTAATTATACTGCTACCAAGGGTCTTATTTTTAAAGAGTATCAGAACTTAATTGTGTTGCAGGTAGCACACTGAGGTATGAAGATATTGAGACTAGTGTACGTTGACCTGTTCATGTTGTCCTATGCTTAGGATGGAGCATAGAATAAGTGAATATCTAATAATTTCCTTGTAGCTCATGAAAGATGTTTGAATTCTCTGTGTCTTTGTCAGCTAGGAAGTAGATATGTGGAAGAAAAATTTTCTGTAGACAATATAAATATTGGTTAAATATGAGTGTTCTTTGAAATAAAGGAAGAACACTGAAATATTATACCATATTTTTTAATTGTAGAAAGTTGTTTATGGCTTTCATTTTTTATTTTTTTTTCTAGAAAAACAAATTATAAAACACCAGAAGTTCTGTGTAATATTTTCCATTTTTTTCTCAGGAAAAGTCTGGGCTATTTCCCTTGTGGTTTAGATATTTTTAAAACTTGAAAAGACATAAACCCATCCTGAGATACTTAATATGCATATCCTCAAGATCTAGCACCCTGTAGTTCTGTGTCAGGCTTTACACTTAGCATGTTAAACATATGTTGCAGGTAATTCTAGGTAATTTTATGCCATTCAAGATTCTTGCTTATTTGGCTTCTATTTTGAAAACTTGAATTTTATGCATAGATATTTTATTCACATGTTTTTTTGCTTTGCTTTTATTTATTGTTTAGTTTTTTTGACATGTTTTCACTGTGTACTTCTGGAACTTGCTATGTAGAACAAACTCTCAGTGGCTCACCTCCCAAGGGCTAGGATTAAAGGTGTGTGCCATAATACCTGGCTAATCAAATGTTTGTTTTTCAAGTTATTTAGATCAATATTCTATAAAAACTGATAGTTATCTTTCTTACTAAGCTTCTGTAACCCAGTGTAGAAGCAATAACCTAATAACACATATTTAAGAAAATAATTAAATCAGTAAATAAATGAAAGAGAAGAGAAGAGAGAGAGAGGAGCAGTCCACAATCCTTGTGGGCTGTTATGTTTTCAGGGACTGGTGAATAAAATGCTGAACTCTGCTCAGCCCATAGCATTTCATATGCCACTATGTCCTCTTTATATCTTTCCCATTTGTATGCGCACACCTCTCTCTGCTTTTCTTTTTGTCTTTTACAATTAACTTTCAGTTATCAAGCAAAGAAAGAGTTCTGCATGTGACATTTTCATACATGTGTATCAATTCAACTGTTTGTATTTATTTCACCTGCACATTCCTCCTCTTCCTAGGACAGGAGTCTGAGGAATTAGATCTCCATCCTCATGATGGTATTTTTGCCCTTATCACTTTAAAGGTGCTGAGACTTTGTATGAAGTTGCCAGAGAATTAATAAAAATTATTAAAAAAATAAGACTCTGGATTCAGATCAAGTCACACAGGGGCTTAGAGAATCAATGTATGGATTTTGGGTAGATACAATTCAGTGATGATGATTGGTAGGTAAGTCATAGTAAGATGGTTGTTTTTCCAACAAATGAATGGACTAACAGGGCTAAGGTCAGTATCTAATATGGTGGATAATTTGAACTAAGTCTTGGAATTGGATAGAAATTTATGAAAAGAGGAGAGGTAGGAGAATCAAGGCTGGGTGTGTATTATAGAGTTGAACATTGCAGCACCTACAAATGGTTGTATGGTGATAGAAGCAGTGTAGTAGGTAGCCATTCCAGCTTTGATCTGGAAGTTCCAACCCCCATTGAAGCTTCTGTAACTGTCATGCCTACAAGGCGGGGCCAAGGGAGGACTGTGAAGACTCAAGATCCGGATGCCTGGCCCTCTTTGTTCCTGGTCCCTGGACATTGGAGGTAGACCAAGCAGAGTTCTCCAGAGAACACTGCCAGACTGTGCCACACCTTTTCCAGACCCTGTTACCTATCCCTTCACTTGTAAGTTACCCCACAAAATAAACCTCCCTTTTAACTACTTAAAGTGGCCTTAATAATTTCACCAATAAAGCAGGAATAAATAAATATGGGGAAATTGTGAATCATATCTGGGAGAATCTAGTTGCATGTCATTTAATCACAGGGATTTCTTCTAAGTAATGCATTTTGAGGTGATTTTATCATCTCCCAAACTTCATAGAATGACAATTAAGGTAAACATGACTGTGGATGATAAGATTTGCACAAAAGTATGATGTGATTTGATTTTGGATTATATGTTGCTGTAGTTTAGACCTTGAAAGTCCCTGAAGGCTTGATGCTCAGCTTGATGCTATTAGAACATGATGGGGACTCTAAGTGGTGGTGGCTAGCAAATTAGGTCTTTGGAAGTGGGCCCATCAAGTGGATAATAGAAATCTAGCTCCTTACTTTCATGGTTGCCATGAAGTGAAAGCATTTGTTCTGCCATGAGATCCCTGCCAGGTGTGTTACCTCATCACAGGCCCAAATCAACAAGGTTGAACAACAATGGACCAAGTCTTCCAAAAGGAGGAGCCAACACGAACATTTTGTTTGATAAGATGATTATCTTAGGCGGTTGTCATAGAAATAGAAGACTGACTAGCCCATGCGGCATAACACAATAGACTAAAGTTGTACTTGGGTGGTGAACAGGCCTGAGATTATAAAATTATTGTTGGCCAATTACTGAACCCCAGAAAACATTTTATTTTTTAGCTTTAAAGTATGAATAAAAACCCCTTCCTTCACAGGAATGTCATGAAGACTAATGAAATAATGTATGTAATTGCTTTCCACAAAATAAGCTAATAGATTTGAGTAGGGATTGGTGTTACCTTCAATAAACAGTACATATATACTCTAGCTCTGGTGCTGAGTGATGGTTTGATTCAGATATGCAAATCGGATAGAATTTAAAACAAACATGCTAGGGGTTATCTTCAGCACCAACCTTCAAGACAAGTGGTCTCAGGGTAGGGTGCAGTAAGTAGGAGAGAGACCAGACCAAAGCCATTTCTAAGGTCTGAAGAAGGCAACCAATTTCAGGTCTCCTTGAGAAATACTGATGGAGTGTATTTTTAATTTGTCATTTCTGAAATCTGTGTATTGATGCTCCTGGACTCCATGGTAGCACAGTGCGTTGCCATCTATTTCCTAGAGCAATAAGGGGGAAAAGAAGAGCTCCCACATGAAAGAAAAGCAGTTCCTTCCATTGTTGAATTCTGAGCTTTTATGTTAGTGCTGTACTTCATTCAATCAGGATTTCATCCTCCGAGGTAAAGTCATGTTTCCCAACTAACACGGTTTTCCAATTAATTAAAATCAGTTTAGAACAATTTAATTGAATGCTGTCACAAGTACCATAAATCACTGTGATGCCTCACTGTCGTCACCTAGCTCTGGAAAAACACCTCTTGCAGCAGGATCCAGTGCAGCTTGGAGTAATACTCCAAATGTTTATCTAGGCTGACATAACTGTCAAATCTGTAATTGTGCTTGTGTCGCCTGTAGCCTGCTCTACCATTTGAAAATGTTGGCAATTACCGCTGTTGTTAAGCCAGCCATTTAAATATATGTTGCAAGATTTATTGTCCACCAAGACTTTAAGAAAAGCATCATTTTTTTTCTTGATGATTGTAGGCTTTAATGCTCTATGTATCAGGAAGTTCCTTATTGTATATTCTCACTACTAGATAAGGGCAGAGAACACGGTAGTCTGGCTTCATCTGTACAACTAAG
Source organism: Peromyscus maniculatus bairdii (assembly GCF_049852395.1). Taxonomy (NCBI): domain Eukaryota; kingdom Metazoa; phylum Chordata; class Mammalia; order Rodentia; family Cricetidae; genus Peromyscus; species Peromyscus maniculatus. The sequence goes on from NC_134868.1 coordinate 43,683,597, forward strand.
AATTATTAGGTATGGAAATTGGATACAGAGATCCTTTGGTGGGAATGAGGATGGTTTCATCACACTGGATAATATTTCAAAATGAATTTTGACATATTGAATAGGCTTCATACCAACCGATTAGCATCTTGAAATACTTAGACACTCCAGTGATGCCAGTTGCCTTGTGAAGGATGTCAGAGCCTAGGGATGGATTCACCCAAGCTAAAGGAAGTGTTGAGATTGTGTTGAATTTTGCCCTCCATTTTGCTCTTAATTTTTAACACAGGATAATAATCTACAATAGACTCTCTAAGCATAGGGCAACTTTCCAACACAAACTTGTAGTAAATTTTAACTGTTGTTCTGTAATTATTCATTCATTGCTCTGTAATCCAAACTGTCACATTAATCTCCTGCCTGTGTCCTTCTTCACCTAGGGTACCCAGCCTGTCAGTATGTCTGTTTTTCTTGATAGCTCTGTATTAGGGCTGTGTGGTTCTCTGACAGACAGCAGGTTGACCACATTGTGAAGCAATTCAACAGCTTGTTGGAATGCAGTAATCAGTTCAGATGCAGTGTGTATGTCTACCTAAAGGGAAACATCCATGTCATAACTATGGGAGTAGCCCATGGTTATCTTATTGTAGTTCATCTGGATTGTATTTTCAATATGGACTACATTTCTTAAGTTCAAGGAGTGAATGATCATGTAAATTTCAACCCTCTACACACAAAAAACAAAAATATAAGAGATGTCTGTTCAAATATCCCAAGGATATAGTTCATAGCCACCTTTCTTTTGCCATTTACTGTAATTATGTTCTTTAGTATGGTGATTCATTTTAGTGGTCCTATACTTGAGTACTGAGCTGCCACAAGGAAATTGAATATACTATACAGGATGCTCATCAAATTTTCTCTTCCATGAAATGAAACAGAACATGTCCCAAGTGATAGAAAATTATTATAATTATTACATTCCATGTGGAAGTTTGTGACTACCTGAAGAATTAAAATCCAACAACCTCTCAAGCTAGCAATAGACAACTCTTTATGATCTTCTGTGGGCATCTTTTCAGTGGGAATCATGGCAGAAGACTAATTGTACTGGTTTGTCAGAGATGATTTAGTTTTCATCTAGATAGTTAAGAATGTTAACATAGATTAGGGCTCCCTAGGTCCAAGTCCTGGCTCTGTAACTTAAATACTATGTGACTTTACCCTTCCTGTTCCAGTTTCTTCATATGTTGCAGGAAAATAATAATATAGTCCTGATAGGATTATTCCTAACATTGAATATACTTATCTTAGGCCTAGAACAGTATTCAACACACAGGAAGAGATCAGACAAATTGGCCATAGTTAGCATTTTAAACCATTGTTAATAGGAATGGATGCACTGAAGTTATGTATGGTTACATTTATTTTGATGCTTCACTGAACACAAGAAAGGTATTAGGAGATTAGAAATGCCATCCTAATTTTCTAAATTGATAGAATATTTGGATCTTGAAAATAATACATTATAATAGCTCTTTTTCAAAAGAATTCTAGTCACAACTGGTAAGCAGATGGCATTTGACCACTGAGATAAAGCCAGGGTGATCACTAACCATCATAATGTGTTAATTAAAAGCCAGTCATTTCAAAGTAGCCTCCTCTCATTTGTGGAAAGTCACTAGATGGCTTGACTATGGGACAGCTTCTGGGTATATGAATTTTTCCATTATGCTTTTGATAGAAAGAGGCAACATTAGCTTGATCAAGTAGAGTTACAGTTTCACACGTACAAACATGATTGTTGCTGTGAGGTGTTAGTGTAACAAACACAAGTACACTTATTTCTGCCAATTCTCTTCCATGTTTACACCACATGAGCATATGACAACAATACCTATTGTGTCAGTGACCCACATTTTAGAAGGGTTGGCTAATGTTAATGATGGATGTGTGTAAAAACAAACTAACAAACAACAAACCACACAACCAAATAAAAGAATCCCAAGTTAGGCAATTAAATGAAACAATGTTTGAAATGAATGAAGACATTTATTACTTGTACATACACACACACACACACACACACACACACACACACACACACATACACACACACACACAATCTTTAAGTTTATTTAAAAAAATTCAAATAACCAAATGTTCTTCTAGGCTTAACAGAAATGTAGTTGAAAGCATTTGAACCTTGAAACTTACTAGCTTTGTTTTAATCAATCATGCTGGTTGATTGGATCAGGTTGACTTATATAGCAAAGAGTGGTGGAGGTAGACCAGCTTGAGGGAAAGTGATGTGTCTGTTCCCAGAAAGGTGATGTGGAAAAGCAGGCTTCCGGGAAGATGAGGACGGTGTAGTACAGAAATGCTTCTGAAAGGTAAATAAAGTTCTTATGCATTCACAGCAAGAGCATTGAACATCATGCAATGATGTCAAGAAATAACTACGGAAGAGGATGTAGTTTAGTTAAGAGAGTGAGGTGAACTACTGAGATTAAGGACAATGATACTCTATCTTAATCAACTTTAAAGTTGTTTAAAGTTATAATTTTGTTTTTTATGTATGAGTGCATATATACCAGAATACCTATGTGAAGGTCAAAGAGAAACTTGCAGGGATAGGATGTTTTCTTCCACCATGTGGTTCCTGAGGGTAGAACTTGGGTCATCGGCCTTGGTGGCAAGTGCCTTTATCTGCTGAGTTATCTTGTTAGTCTGAGATATGAGTGTGTGATAGAGACTAAAATGCTAAGAGCAGTTGTCTTAACAACAAGCAGGATATGGCATAGATGCTCCTAAGTTATGATAGTTATGGATAGGTTCTCATGTCCAGTTGCCCTCTCAGCAGTGGGACCCTATGTGGCTTGGACCGGTGTAGGCTCTGTATATTCTGAAGTCATATAATGTGTCAGTCCTGCTGTGTCTATAAAACATAGTTTCTTTGGTATATTCTATCCCTACTGGCTCTTATAATCTTTACTATCTCCTCTTCTGTATAGTTCCCTGATCCCTGAGGGGAGGGATTTGATGACTATATCCCCTTTAGAACCGAGTGTTCCAAGGTCTCTCACTCTTTATATGTTATTCTGTTGTAGGTCACTGTATTAGTTCCCATCTACCGCATGAGGAAGATTCTCTGATGACTGATGACAGCTGAGCAAGACTTGAACTATGGGTATAGAAGAATATTATTAGGAGTCTTTATATTGCTATGTTCCTTTATCAGAACAATGGTAATTGTTTTTCCCCAGGTTCGTGGCCTATCTAGTCTCAGTTCTTGCTGTTGCCGGGGGAAGTGGACATAGCTGGACTATGTGAACATAGAAATCCTGGAATGTTTAGCTGACAGCCAGGACTTGAAGATCATCAAGAGGAGAAATGCCAGGGTTTAACCCTGTTCCTGATCTCTTTGGCATAATTAAGGCACATGGTCAGTGCAGATTGACCCTCAAGTTAAGCAGTCAAAATTTATTTACAGCCAACTTTGTTATTTGTTACAATTTAGAGACTCCCATTTAGGTAGGTGATATTATTGTCAACCCTAGTTACATCTCAGGTACGTAGAGGTTTGTTAATTTGTTTTACTCCCACATGGCCAGTAAGTGGAAGGCCTGGGACTTTGTAGGCAGGTAGTCTGATTTAGAAGTCTGGTTTTTAATCACCAATTTCTATCAAGTTCTTAGGGCAGATGGACAGACAAGGGTGAACATTTTTTATTAAGATAAGAAGTTGGCTGTCTCTTTGCTTGTTTTATTTCCTATGTTGTAGCTTTTTAGTTTGATAGTTTTTTTTTTGTTTGTTTTTGATTTTGTTTTTGTTTTCGAGACAGGGTTTCTCTGTGTAGCTTTGGTACCTGTCCTGGATCTCTCTCTGTAGACCAGACTGGCCTTGAACTCACAGAGATCTGCCTGGCTTTGCCCCCTGAGTAACTGTTTTTGTTTTTCTTTTCATAGTTGTCTTAGTCAAAGTTCTAATGCTGTGAAGAGACACCATGACCATGGCAACTCTTATAAAGAAAACATTTAACTGGGGCTGGCTTACAGTTCAGAGGTTTAGTCCATTATCATGGCAGGAAGCATAACAGCAGGCAGGCAGATACGGTGCTGGAGAGGAGCTGAGAGTCCTACATCTGAATTAGCAGGCAGCAAGATGAGAGTGAGACATTGGCCCTGTTATGAGCATCTGAAACCTCAAAGCCTGCCCCCAGTGACACACTTCCTCCAACAAGGACACACCTACTTCAACAAGGCCACACCTCTTAATAGTGCCATTTCTTATAGACCTATAGGGGCCATTTTCATTCAAACCACCACAATAACATAGGGCATTCAAGACATTCACGTTTTTGGTCCATTTATTCTTGTGTTTTATTTTGGAAGTACTTCCTTTGAATGGAACCCTGACCCCCAAATTGCTTCCTAAGTGACTTTATTACTAGTATATAGAAAGGCTGCTGGTTTTGGATATTTATTATTTTTCTAAATTTATCAATTGTCATTTGGTGGAGTCTTTAGAGTCTTCTGAATTAATTACTTCAATCTGAAAACAAAACATACACAGTTTTACTTCCTATTAGTATTCCTGTTATTTCTTTACCTTCTTTGATTGTTCTGGCTCAAGTACTATATTAAGTAAAAATGACAAAGGTCAGGGCTGGAAAAATGACTCAGTGGTTAAAGAGTACTATTGGTGAAATTATTAAGGCCACTCCATGCAGTTCAAAGGGAGGTTTATTTTGTGGGGTAACTTACAAGTGAATGGATAGTTTACAGAGTCTGGGAAAGATGTAGCGCAGTCCTGCAGTGTTCTCTGGAGAACTCTGCTCGGTCTACCTCCAATGTCCAGGCTTCAGGAACCAAGAGAGCCAGTGCATCTGGATCTTGGGTCTTCAGGGTCCTCTCTTGGCCCCGCCTTGTAGGCGTGACCGTTACCGAAGCCTCAATGGGTGTTGGAACTTCCAGATCAAAGCTGAAATGGCTACCCACTACAGAGTACTTACTGCATTTTTAGAGTATTGAGGTTCAGTTCCCAGCGCTGACATGGTAGTTCACACATCCATAACTCATATTCTAGAGGATGCAAGGCAATGTTTTGACCTCTGAGTATACCAGGTGCACATGCATACATGCAGATGAACTCTCATACACATGAAACAATAAAATACGTTTTTTTTTTTAAAGAGTGACAACTGTAGATAACCTTGTCTTATTACTGATTTTAGAGGAAACATTTTGTTTTCTCCCATTTAATATGATACTTGTTATGGTTTTGTTAGACATTGTGTTAGGAAGTTATTTTTCTGTATTGTTTCTTCTGTGATGAAACAATAGTGTTATGCTATGGAGGAAAGGTTTTGCAACTTACTTATTTGATATTGAATATTGATTAGACTCCCAAAACATAACATTAAGTGAACAAAAAATAAAATTAATAAATTTTCACATAGACCACTACTTTTTTAAAGAAGTAAAGCTGATCAAACTAGCATGAAGGAATATTCAATATTTGTATTTGGGAAATTAAAGTCAAGCTATAACTAAGATACTGAGATTCCATATTACCCTAGTTAGAATGGGCATCAGCTGGACAACAGATGATAACAAATGTTGTTGAGACTTTAGAAAAAAAAGAAACCCCAGTTCACTGCTGGTGTGGATATTAACTAGTCTACCCACTATGAAAATCAGTATAAAGAATCCTCACAAATTTCAAAATAGGACTAAATAAAATGGCTGGGGGAATGTCTTTCTCTACACTGTGAATATGTGTTTCTCTGATTGGTTGATAAATAAAGCCATTTGGTCTATGGCAAGGCAGCTTAGAGGCAGGTGGGAAACTCAAAGGGAGAGACAGGAAGAAGGTGGGGGGGAGACACCATCCCACCATCCAGGGAGCAGCATGTAATGGCACACAGGTAAAGCCACAGAACATGTTGCAACATATAGATTAACAGAAATGGGCTGAGTTTAAATGTAAGAGCTAGTCAGTGGAAAGCCTGAGCTAATGATCAGTTATAATTAATATAAGCCTCTGTGTGTTTACTTGGGGGATGAGAGTGGGAGAGATTTGTCCCTACCACTAGCAGGCCAGGACACAGGAAATCTTCTGGTTACAAATGGTGCCAAAACATGGGACCTAAAACCTGAGAAAGCTTTTAAAAAAAAAAAAAAAAGATCCTAAAACAGAGCTAAAAACAGCTTCCTAGTTGTGTCTCTCAGGCCAGCCATTGTTTTTAAGTAAACATGGAATTCAGGCAGTGGTACCACATGCCCTTAAACTGATCATGGTCTCTGTGTGTTCAAGGACACACTAGGGAACAGCCAAGGGTGGTGACACACGCCTTTAATCCCAGTACCAACCATAGAGACCTGGAGGTCTGTACAGACAGGCAGTAACAAGGAAGTGGGGTAGCTGGGCTAAGAGCCAATGAGAGGGCAGAACAGCAAGACAACAAAGGCACAGGTAGACAGGAAGTAACTCATGTTTTGGTTGCTGCAGAGCTGGAGAGGTAAGGTTGGTGGCTGTCACTATTTCCCTGATCTAAGGCTTTCACCCCTATACTTGACTCTGTGTTTCTTATTTAATTAGACCATTTAGAAATTCAGCTACAGCAAGCAACAAGGATGGAGGAGATTCAGGGAAGAGAGAACTATTTAGGAAGACAAATTGATGAGGCAGAATATAGTAGGAAGATAATTAGTGCTGGAATGGAGTATGTTATGAAATATACCATGTTTATATACTATGTATGTATATAAATGTCACAGTGAAATCTATTAATACGTACTAATGAAGGAATGGGAGAGAGAGAGAGAAAGAGAGAGAGAGAGAGAGAGAGAGAGAGAGAGAGAGAGAGAGAGCATGCATGCTACAGTGATTCTGAGGGAGTGAAGGGGATAGATATATTTTCCTGAGGCTCTAGAGACCCACTGAAGCACAGTGATCAGAAGATTGACATTATCAGCTTGACAGCCTAGAAAGATCAGTTGAGCTGCATGGTAGAAAATGGATTATAGCAGAGAAAGACTGGAAATACACCGACCAGTCAACCAGTCAGCACATGAGCTGAGAGGATTACCAAAGGAAGCCTGATCTGAGGCAATAACAACTGAATTATTAGATAGTTTCATTTCAATTAAGGAAATACCATGATAAAATTTTCCACATAAATGCAAGAGTATTGATGAGCAGTTAATAAGGAACAATGGGTGTTCTTAAGGAAAATTAGAATTGTGCATATATAACACATTTATGGAAATGCAATCACCTTATGATTTTTCAATAAATGTCAAATAATAAAGGAAAATGATTTTCTATGATGTCATAAATGGTAGGAGTTGACAGCATAGTTATACAAGAGGTTTAAGAATATACTTGCTATATGCCCATTCTGTTTTGGGAAGTGAGATATAAAATCCCTGGTAATTATCAATCTCCCAAACTACCTCAAAAGGGGTAAAATAATATTTTGTAGCATGTTGACTGGTCAGCATCTTAGAAAAATCAGAAGCATTGTCCTAAGTATTTGGAAACCAAAGGGGGCTTTTGTTAGTGAGATTTAGCCCTTCTGAAACTCTGGATTTCTGGGAGGTCTGGTGAGAGCCTGAATGAACATGATTAGGGCTTCCATGGAGAAATGTAATTGTTCAGGCTAAGTAAGGTTTTATCCAGCCTCATTCTGCGTGGTGAGCCAGGTCAGGGGTAAACCAGGCACTGCGGGCAGTGCTCACTTCATTGCTTATATCACTTTGCATTTTCAGGAAATATTCTGTCAGGTAGGTTGGCAATAGTAGAGCCACCAGAGGACGTTCATTTAATCATGGAGAGCAACCGTGACAGCCAAGAGCCAATATTTGAAAGAAATGAAGTCATTTCAGCACAAAATAAATGGTCTGACTCTTAGAGGATAAGCCAACATCGCAACTTAGAGCAAGAGGATGCTAGGGACTTCGCAGGAGCCTAGACAGGATATATTTCAAGGCCTCCATCTCATGGATAAAGGTATTGAGGCTTGGGACAGCTAAATGATCTTTTTCCTAGGTTCTATACCTAATTAGCGCAGAGTTTTGGAAATAACCCAACTTTCTAGTTCCCGTTCAATGCATCTTCCATCATCTTGTGCTATTTCAATAGCCTATAATAGTTATGATTAATTTACCCCCAAATATTGTATGTCACAGGAAGATTGGTATACCTGTTACTGCTAAAATAAAAAAAAAGTCTCTTTGCTGATATATACCATTATTTTTTCTTGCAAAGAGTTAAAGGGGTTCTATAAATGTCAAAAAGAAGGCCATTTGGGTCATTCTGGTCACCAGTTATTAATCAGATGACATCCCTGGCCACAAAGATTGTCAAGATACTGTTTTGGTAAATTTGTTGTGGTCAAAGGTATAACTTTTAGCTTAGCCATCCCCAAATTAAATTATGCCAGTATATCAGGATGTGTTCAACCAGGGTTGCTGAATCACATTAACTAAACTTGAAAGAGACCAGCGGAAAGCAGAATGCCCATCAGTTTATAATGGGAAGTGTCACCATCAGTCAAAGCAGGTCGATGGGAATCGACCTATTGCACACTCTTTCCCTTGCTTCCACCAACCTGAGAAGCCAAGTTTCTGGGTAAAATCAGAGTTCAGTGCAGGGTAGGTGCATTAATTAATCCTTTAGGAGAGAGAGAGAGAGAGAGAGAGAGAGAGAGAGAGAGAGAGAGAGAGAGAGAGAGAGAGAGAGAGAGAGAGAACTTATTGAAAAAAGTGTAAGTAGAGAGACTAGAATGCATTTGTTAAGAGAATTGGCTCATGTGATTATGGATGCTATGGTGTCTTATGGAAGATGGTCCGCAAACCTTGAGATGGCAGTATATGGCAGCTCTGTCTAGTCTCAAAACTTCAGACCCAGAGAAGCCAGCAGTGTAGACCTCAGCAGTTATAGGGAGAGCCACTTGGCATGGGTGCTGGGAACCAAATTTGGGTCTTTGCTAGGGCAGTATGTACTCTTAATCTCTGAGCTTTCTCTGCAGCCTCAATCTATTACTTTTTGGTGATATCTATTTTTATTTAAGATTTAAAATTTTCCTTTTTAATTATGTGTATGTATGTACACATGTGTATGGATATATGGACATGAGTGTAGGTGTCCAGAAGCCTCTGATACCCCTGGAAATGGAGTTACAATTGCTTGTGAACTATCCAATTAGGTGCTGGGATCTGAACTCTGGTCATCTGGAAGATATACATGCATCTAACAGCTGAGACACCTTCCATCATAGATACTTCTTTTTTCAGGGTTTTTTGAGATTAGAAACAGTTTTAAGCTAGGTGTGGTAATGGAAGCCTTTAGGTCCAACACTCAGAGGTAGAGGCACACAGACCTCTCGAGTTCAAGGCCAGACTAGTCTACACAGAGAATGCTAGGGCAGCCAGTTACTTGAAGCATTATAAAATTAATATGCCTTCTCAATAAGAAATCACTCCAAGCACTTAGAGATAAATAAAAAATAATCTTATTTTAATTTAAATTTTGGAGAACATAAATTAATTACAACATTTCTCTCCTTCTGTTTACTTCCTCTAAATCTTCCCACATACCCCTACTCTCTCTCAGTTTCATGGCCTCTTTTCTCACTAACTGTTATTGCATGCATATATGTATATGCATATACATATTCCTAAGAACAACTTAATCAGTCTGCATAATATTACTTGTATGTTTGTTTTCAAGGTTGACCATTTTCCATTGGACAACCAATCAGTGTCCTTTTCTTTGGGAAAAACCACCTCTCTCACTCCCAGCCTTCCTCCATTGCCTATAGTTCTTTGTGTGGGCCTTTCCCCAACCACTTTGGATGTTCATTGGTGTCTTCCTTGTTCATCTCTCATTTGGGTGGTCACTGGTGACACCTGATGGCTGCAGCTTCTGATGTCACCAGAGACACAATCTCACAGCAAACTCCCTGATCTCTGGCTCTTAACAACCTTTCCACCCCCATTTTCTGCAATGTTCCCTGAGCTTTGGGTGTGAGAGTCTATTTTGTAGATGTATCCACTGCAAAAGGGATCCTTCTCGTGCACTCGTTTAGTTAAATTCGACTTTGTGTAACTTAATATTTTCTAAGCAAGTTTAGTAGACATCAATTTATTATTTTCAGTTTCTCCTATATCAGCAGGAGGTAGTAACTGGGACTACGACTTCTTGTCTTAAAGTTGACATGTGTTGATTACAGGCATTCCTCAGATATGCTAAATCTAAGATTTAATAATGTATTCCTTATGTTTAAAAAAAAATCAAAACCAAGGTAGCCTTTAAAGAACTTGCCTCCACCCCTGTTAAGTTAGGGAATAATGTTCTGTCTTCAGGAGTGTCTCCTGTGTTGATGGTTCTTTCCCACCCCTCCGTGGCTTCCTGGGAACAGTTTCTGCTTTGGGTAGATCTTTGTTTCTAGTTGTCTGGCCTTCCCTGTGAGGAGCTATTGCTGTCACATAATACATTTTCTGATTCCCCCAGGGGAAACCGCTTTCCTGCAGCTTTCAACCCCTGCTTTCTGGAGAGGATTTCATTATGTGTATGCGAATGGCCCTCATTTGCAATGCATGTTGTGTCTGCCTCTTTAAATAAAGTAAAGGTTAATATGTTGATTTCCTATTTATAGGTAACTTAATGCTTCTAATTTTTCCTAATCATGGCATAAGGTTTTGGCTCAGTACCTCCGATTTCTTTAATGATCTTTCTAAATCGTTATAATGATTTGATGAGTTTACTACCCTCCAAAGAGGGAAGAGGCTGGATTGACAGGTTTAAAGAGACAAATCACATATGCTCTTTCTTACCATATAATATGTAGTTAAGTAAGCAAGCGTTAAGTAAGATGTAATTCTTGATATATCTGTTGACTATTTTTTTTAAAGCTCTGGGTTCTGCTCTGGCTTTTACTTTTAACAGTAGGGATAATATGACCTTATCAGAAAAGAATCAGGTGCTATTTATGGGGAAGGTGAGTAGCTACCTATCGGAAACAGAGGATGTCAATTGAATAAATCATCATTTCCATTTCTGACATGCAGAAACTAGTTGATGTTTACGGTTTGATTCTCTTGCTTTGCTTTCTTATGAACATAAAACTTTAAATGAAGAATCTTTCTCATTGGTCCTTTTGAAACCCGGAGCCTTATAAGGTAATGAAGATACTGCTTTGACTCAGTAGAATGGCCAGTATCTTCCACAGAGAGATTGCTTCTGGATCTTCCTTTGTTTCTGTTGTGAGAAGGAAAGTGCCTGAATAGAAGCCCTGCCTTCAAAACCTGAATTGGCTGTTTAGAACTTCAGTGATTTTGGAGAGGTTGAGATGTTGCAGGGTCAGAGCTTAATTACAAACCACCACGGGCATCTTTATCCTTCTTAAATGATTATTTGGGTCCACTTCCATAGGCTCTAATGTCAGTGTAACTATTGGGTCAATTCTTGGTAATGTCCTAGTAGACCTCCAGCTTGTACCAATCTACAAGCTAAGAAAGAATGCCATCAGATAATGTCTGAAGCCTGCAGCAGGGATCACCCCTGCTTTTCTGTAACCCACGTACTCAATGTACTGAAAAACATGTTGACTTCTTTCTCTATTCTGTTACTCACTACAACTTAATGATACTGCTGTGACATTAGAACACGGGGTTTGGGGTAACCTCAAGTGTGTGTTCCTGCCAATGGCCAGTAATATTTGGCTCCAGAATAAACCATCTCTTATCCCTTTAAGGTGAGAACTGTGTGTTTGTGTGGACAGTTGGGTTTGACATGCCACCCTTGAGCCCCTTGGCTTCTGTGGAAATACAGCAAGCCATAGTTAAGAAGTTGAAGTTGTACCGTGTCTGCCTCGTGACTAAACAGTCAGGTCTGTATTGTTTTTGAAAAATTCTTCAAAGTTTCTTCTAAATGATTCCAAGTTTCATGTATCTCTTTAGCAGATATCTGGGCAAAACACTTTGTTAGACAATAGAAACATTGTTATTACTAAATCAAAATACATACATGAGATTTACATTGTGTCCATTAATATTAAATTAATACAAGTTTGCTTAGAACCACCACATGGGGCAGGTACTCTTATCTCTGGTAGTGATTAAAAAAAAAACCCAACAGAGGGACCACTAGGTTATTACCCAACGTTCTGCTAAGTGATGCAGTTGAACCATTGTCCAAGGAAAATTTCCTCATAATCTAACCAATTAGACTCTGCATACATTTAACCATTGTTCAAAAATGACTGATGGCAAGGTCAGCACCCTCATCATGCTGTCTGGCTACTTTTTCATTTTCATTCATGGATCTTGAGAACATGCTTCCTGCCAACGGGTTCTGAGCAAGCATAAGATGAGTCATTCTGTCCTCAAGTCATTAACTGACTGTTCCTTGAGACTTGAACTCTATTCCAGGTGTGCTGCAACTGCTGGTTTTGGCAATGATCTTCATAAGGTCTTAACCTGATAGTGTTTCTTGAATGCTTCTCTGGTTAAAATCTTGGGCATGAATAAAAATGTAAGGAGATCTGTAATTTTTTTTTTTTTTTGTGACAATGGTGGACAGATGCAAGGGCCAGGATAAGGAAATACTGGGAGAGAAAACTAAAAAGGACCTGTGGCAGACTGGGGTGCCGGACACCTTGAACTGAAGAGGAATGATGAAAAGCCATTTGTCAATCTCTTGCTCGCTGCTGCATAGTTTCCATATCTTGGTTTGATGCTGCTTCAGCTGAGCCCATAAAGTAGGCCCACACCGTAGGCAACGTACAAATGTTTCATAAGTCTCAAACACTGGGCAGACATTAATTCCTATTGCTTGTTTTATTGGGCCCTTTTCACATGTGCTTCTCATAGGTTCTTCCAGCCACTTGTGAATTTCATTTATATCTCTGCATACTGATTAAATTTGGTTATGATGGTTACTGAGTAAAGACATTTTTGTCAATCAAAATTTAAAACTAATATTCCATGTGAGCTGAGCATCACTAAATGAAAATGATTCTTACACGATAAAAGGAAGCTGCAAATTCACTTGAATTTTCCTATCAAATTAGCAACTTGCTTGTTAGAGCAAATAAAACCTAATTAGCTCTCTGTGCTGTTCAAGGCAGCCTACACCTGTCCCAAGACAGTGTTTGTGAAACAACTCTAAGGACTATTCTTGGCCTGTTTTTATTTTTTTTTTTCTTTTCCTGGCATTGACATTGGGAAGAAGAGGACTAAGGTAGGATGTACATCATCACCGGCCTGTGCGAGGACCCATCAACACCTCTGTCTCCTCTAGCAGCACAGCTGTGTACCAGGTAGTCACGTCTCACAAAGTAGAAATGGACTTTGGCAGAGGAAGTAAATTGCTCTCAGCCATCAGAAGACTGAAAGCAGGGTTGGTCTCAGAGGTGGCTCTGTGAGTCATTAGGGAAAGTGGCAAAGCTGTTTTTATCCATGAATAAAGAACCCAGAGCTTGGTGGTTAATGATTAACCAGTTAACTTTAATAACTAATCTTTAAAGCAGTTACACTAAGAGGCTCAAGATTAGGAATGGAAGAAAAAATTCTGGTGATCATTTTAAAAGGGTCTTAACTCAATAATGCTACTTAAACATTTCTAGGGTAAGTGTTGACTGAGAACATCGGTGAAACTTGAAGAGGAAGCAGTCATGGTTCTGTGACAAAGACAGATTTAAGTTCTGGCATGAGAACTAAGAACTTCCAGGGAGGGAAGAATGAAAAGACCTGAAATGATGTTTCAGGTCGAAGGAGGTGAAAGCAGACTTAGGCTTTTTCATCCAGGTTAGCATGCAAGAATCCATGAGGACAGCACGAAGTGTATGCCCAGAAACAGAGTTACCGTCAGAGGAGCAATGGTGTTGCGTGATGGCCTGGACGCAACAGAAGTGTTGTCGTTTGAATAAAATGCCCTCCTGGCCTTATGGGTTTGAACACTTCATCTCCATCTGGTGGTGCTGTTTGAGAGGTTGTAGAAACTTAGGCTTCAGGGCCTGGATGGATGAAGTGGTTCACAGGTTGTAGCCGGTTCCTGTTCATCAATGCTTCCTGTTCTGCTGTGATGCGAACAAATCCTTCCTTACCCTTGCGGTCTCATTACCACTTGCCGCCATGCCTCCCTTGCTGTGAAGGAGTGAAACTCTTGAACTGTGAACCAGAAAAAAAAAAATCCCTCCTTCCTTAAGTTGTTTCTTGTTGGGTCAAGGACAGAAAGGAAAGAAAATCCATGAGGTAGTGTAAGCCCTTTCTGAGAAGGATGCTAAAAATAGTCAGAGCATGTTCGGTAGTGTCAATTTGAGTCCAAGAGACTTTATGGGACCCAGCATAGTTCAGCATATATCTGAGAATGATCCCCTGGGAAAGAAGCGGAAATGGGAAAAGAGGAATACTTAACTGATGTCCATTGTGTCCTAGGCCCTGTAGGATTTTGAATAGTGTGTTTATACTACAATTAATCATATCTTGTAATTTAGAAAATGAAGTTTCTAAAGCCTGGGTATTATACTATGTCTCTTCAGCAAATACTACGATATGAAAGTTGGATTTTTGGCCTTAGAAGTCTATATTCCTTGTGTTTTCCACTTTGATTTATCCTGAAGGGTTAGAAATGGGAATAGCATATCAAAACCTTAAGAATTTAGGTTCAGTATATGAGTGATTTTGTGCCCCATTCTCACACTGGAAGAACAAGAGATATCCCATCATGGAGCTGTTCAGGCCTACGAAGGATGTCCTCCCAATGGGAACACAGCAGAAGGGGCTTGTGTGTGTGCCTCAGGTTGTCTTGCACCCTCAAAGCAGGTTGCCCTGATATTATGAATAAACCTTTATTGAGCACCACAGTGCAGGAGCATGCCGGAAGCCGAACAGGGAAAATGAAGGTAGGCAGAGAAGGGAGAAGAAGAAGGTCAAAAATCAGGAGACACGTTTTGAAAGGCAAAGTGATGGTCCGGTTTGTCGTAAAGAATCAGAAAATCTTCCAGAGCCCAGAGAACTGGGTTTCCAGTGGGGAAGACATGAGATACAACACATTAGTGCACAGATGCATCATCTAAAGGTGAAGGTCTCCATTACTGAGAGTCCCCAGGGAACATGCAGAAGGCAGCATGCAATACAGAGCCCCGGGATGATGATGGCCAGTGCACACCTGTATGTGGCTTGAGAGGAAGGGCTAGATCCCTGATGTAGCATCACCTTTAATTTGTTGTGAAATTTAGCTGTGGTGGAGCCATTATGAGTGTTGCCCCCAGCTGGACTGACTTACTGGGGAGAGATTTGTCTGAATTAGTGGAGATGGCCAGCCATGTATCTTAAGAAGGGCAAGGCATGCAGGGCATATTACCTTAGCGCCTTGGCAGAAAGATGAACAGAAGGGATCTGTTAGAATTAGACGCCCACTGAGCTCTGCCACAGCTAAACATAATAATATTTTCTAAACCATGTTTCCCAAAGGATGTTTCAGCAGAGATGAGCACACCACTCCCTCACTTACAACTCTGTAGATCAGATCAGTTCATTTTCACACGGTCCGAATAGCCTTTGCAAATGGCTATTATAGCCATGATGTTTGTTCAGGCGGGTTCATTTAACAAAAAAAAAAATTCATGTGTGACTCTCAAATTGTATTTGCTTAATCACATATGTATAGATGCCTGGTATCAATTTGATACCCCAAGATTTAATAGAAAATCCCCAGTTTAGAAGGACTGCCACTTAGTCTGTATTTGTCCAGAGGGCCATGGCCCTAGCTGTGACTTCTGTGACCACATGAGGTTTTGACCAGGACCCTTCTGCCAGGCCAGTCTTCTTCATGTGTTTGTTCTTTTCTGCACAGGTGTCTCTTTTGAACATGCTATCCTGTAGCTAGGGCAGGTGATCCTAGCCTGCTCAATTGACTGCAGCTGCTCTTTCTGACTCAGGTTCAGGCTGTGGTTTTATAGCTAAGGCTCTTCTGGTGCATGATGATGGATTGAAGGTGACAACCTGAGTTACAGTTCTAAGCACCCAGCTGGTCAGTTGGTTTCACAAGTACAATGTTGCAAGAATCATTTGTTGGAAGTGTGAACCCAGAGACTTGAGTGCCTGAGGTGACAGCTGCTAGATCCTGGCCTTAGAGAAACACCCAGCAAATGAGGTGGCAGTGTGGGCTCACTTGTTAACTGTGAAACTGGGGTAAAGAAAAGTCTCCTTTACATTTGCAAGTTTAAATGCCAGCATGCTTTCCTTCTTGTGACTGCAGTAATATCTGCAAATATCTGGGAAGCAAAAATTGTTCATGAAGTCCTTATGAAATATATGTGTTGTGTGTTTATTTTGTGTGTGTGTCTTTCAGAAATAGGGTGTCATTATATTGCCTTGGGTTGGTTTTGAACTCATAATTGATCTGCCTGTCTCACCCCCTTTTAGTATGAGAATTAGACAAATCCTGGAATTCAAGCACTATCACCATGTTGGGCCTATGTATGGGTGTACCTGTAAATGAATTCAAAAGCTTGAGAAAACAGTATCTTAAATATGTGTTTGGATGATGGATTTTTTTCATCCTTTTTTGAGATGGAGACCATGTATCCCAAACTCTCCAAGTAAATGATGATGACCTTGAATTTCTGATCCTTCCACCTCTACCTTCTGAATGCCAGGACTACAGACAAGCACCACCATACCCAGTTTTGGTATAATGTATTTGCTAATCTCTTTGAGGAACCACAGAGTGTTGGTTTAATTCCTTTCAATCACAGACTTCAAAGTCAATGACAGTTTTGTTCTTTAGACTGTGCGCTTGTGTCTTCTAGTAGGAAATAAAGTGGAATAATCATTAATGGCAGTGTTTGGGTTTTGATTGAGAAGATCATTAGCATTCACTTCCAGGCAGGAACATGGGCTCAATATACTTTGTGAACGCATCATTCCAATCACCAAGGCATAGACTCAAACTCATTTTTTCCCTTCCCACTATAATAATTATTGAAATTATACTTCCAAAATACACCCACAGATCTTCTTTCTTAGAAACTTTAGTTAGTATCAGGTCTCTTGATGTTACATAGCAGTCCCCAAGGCAGGTAAGACTTGAATTTGAGAGAGGATTTTAATACACTGGCTCAGCCATCATATATAAACTTAATAAAGTCAGATTGGTCCAAAGTGTAAGTTCCTCTTCAGAGGCATCAGTCTGGATCAGGCGCTGCACATGGTCTTGGGGCCACAGGAGTATCATTCAGCATATTACTGCTGAGGTGAGCTGCTTCTTTCCTAATACATTTTGGAAGCTATTTTTGTTTCTTCCTGGAACACACACATACATATATATCCATTTCTCTATCCTCAGCCCAGTTTAAAACAACACACTCCTGAATTTGTGTCTAATCCAATCATGTTTCCTGAGATACTAGTGAGTGTGTATTTGTTGAATCTTTTCTGATATTAAAAAAAAAATGTGAGCAGGCTTTTTTCATTCCTCTGCTTCACCTTTGGTATGTGTAACATTCACTAATCATCATTTTATGGTATCTGTGAAGTCAATTTTGATTATTTCTCCTTTGTGCAGGAAATTGTGCTCAGAGGTTAAATGCTGTTCTCAGAGTCAGAGCCAAGAATGGATTTTGAAATTGTTTAAGTGTCAAGTCTGACTTTGGTCCACCTTCCTGTGGTCTCTAGAGCTTTTGTGATTTTCCTATTTTATAGGAATATTGCATCCTGGATATATATATAAAACTCTGTGTTTTTTTATTTTATTTTTACTTTTGACATAGTGTCTTACTATGTGACTCTGGCTCGTCCGGAACTTGCCCTGTGGTGCACATTTGCCTGGAACTCATGGATATCCACCTGCCTCTGAAGTGCTGGATTGAAAGGCAGGGGCCACCACACCTAGCTATATTTCTGATTAACAACAACAAAAACAAAAAACAAAACTTTTACCATATGAAATCAATGTAGGTGTAGAATATTCCCAGCTTTCCATTTCTTCTGTTGGGGTGGCTTCTATTTGGAAATGGGTGAATAGAAGAATTCGATGTCAGTCTTGGCTGCAAAAGGAGTAAGGAACACGTTATCCCTGTTCTAGACAACGGTGTCCCCACCGTTGCCATTGTCACATTCCTCCTTTTGGGGTCCTTTCCTTGTATCACACTGGACTAGGTTTGCTGTAAAGGTAGTCCACTAAAAAGTCTTAAAAAGGAAAACCCACAACAAAACTGAGAAACCACTGAAGTCTGTCATTGGGACCCAGCCTGGTTTTCCCCTAGGATCCCTCATCTTCAGTCTAATTCAAGACTGCACCCCGAATTCTCAGCCCTAGCCTGTGTTTCCTGTGTTGAACTAAATCTGTTATTATTCATGGCTTCTCTGCTTGTGCCTAGCCTGGGAGCTTCTAGCCCCTGAGAAAGTAGGGGCATTATTATACTCAGCCTTCGTCATCATAACTGACCTTGAATGGATTCCTACAAATAAGTACTGTGTTAAGTGCTTCTGCAATTGCAGTATTTCATTGAAACCACACAGTGGCCCCTGGGCGGAGCTCTGTGGATTAGCCACACATCACATGTAGAAAGGAGAAAACTAACAGCGACTTCTCCAAAGTTTCAGTCACTGAGAAGTGGGCAGACATCACCTAGCTCTCAGGGTGCAAAACAGGATACAAAGCCTTGGTTCTTCTGACTTTAGAGCCCTCTTCCTTAACCCTAATTTGCCGTATGCTCACCTTGTATAAGGTGTGTCATAAATTAAGTGCTCAGTAAATTCTTACTGAGATGAAGAAAAAGATTGTTTGGTTGAAACAAATGACTTAGAGTGAACAAAGGTTTGAGTGCCTCCATTTTCTTCCTCTGTAAAACGAAGGAGGGTTAATTACCTCTAAGAGCTCACCTAAGTGGGAGAACAGGAGAAGTGGCTGGAAGCTGAAATCTGAGCTGGTAGCTGATGCTCTGCAGTCCTGGGCAAATAGCTACTGCATTATTCCAGTTGATCTTCAGTCCTGCAGTAGTGGCGTAATTCCATTTAGATCCAATCTAGATAGGCTTTTGCAGGGCCTCTATCATTTCTCAGAATGTTTGAAAAACAAAATGCATTTAGGCTTCTAACCCCGGAGTTTGGAAATCTGAAATATACATAAGATGATGTGAAGGAGGCTGCCTTTGATTACCACAGAGCAGCATAGCTGGGGGCTGCCATAAAAACCTATAAAATTGAACTGGGCCTGAACCATGACAGGCCTCCTTAATGCACGGCGCTTTGCTTTTCGAGCGCATTCTTCCCTGCATTATACAAAATGTGGATGAAGTGATAAGTGAGTCTAAAAATGATTGTATAAGTGAAGTGCACTGTCACACTGGGAAGCGTTTGCCCCAGAGGACCAGAGAGCGAGTGCAGCCTCATTTCCTTTTAAGTGTTTTCTCGGGCATCGGAGGGCTTCTGATGATAGGTTTGTTTGTTTGTTGTTGACTCACTGGAGATCATCTTAGGCCAATTTTTGTTGTTGTAGTATGAGAATTTTTTTTTTTAATCCAAGGGGGAATTTTTCAAGAGTCAAAATTAAAGACAGAGATATCTATAAAGAGTAGAAAGGTGAAAGGAGAGAGACAGTGAAGGAGATGGGGGAGCGACGTGAAGAAACAGGGAGGAGACAGCCCGATAGGAGAGATTTATAAGTTGCTGTAGATACTTGAACTACTCGAAAGGCTACTGGGTATGCTTTAAGTCCAATGAGCCAGCAAAAATTAAACACACAATTCAGTCCCCCAAGACCATGAAAATGAAGAAAACTCCAAGCTGACGGCAGTGCTGGCTGCCTCCCGAGGGAGTGTGTGGCCTGAGCAGAGATGCTTGTCCCCCCAGCTTCTGTAGGGTAAGTGTGTCAGGGCTGAACCGTTTGCCATTCAGGGTTGTAGTTGGCAGTGCTGCAGAGCATCAACAGGATTTCCTGAAGACCAAAGGGCGAGACAAGAAAAGCATCCTGGTGTTGCACCCTCCTCTCTGACACCATTGGCCCTGCTTGGGTGCTGGGTTGGTGGTTAACAAGAGAGAGCAAGCAGCCTGAGTCTGCATTATCAGTCAATGTAGGTGTTAGCTTTCTGTCTGCGCAGAGGGTAGCTAAAAGCAAAACGCAGACAAGAAGGAGCCAGACCTGATATCAACTTCAAGGACACACCTCTCATGACCTGACTTTTCCCCACTAAGTCCCATATCCTCAAGGTCCTGCTTCCTTTCATTAGCACCATTAGCTGCCCCCCCACTTAGCACACGGGTGTTTAGGGGACATGTCAAATACAAGGTGTAGCACTAGTGACCTTGCTCCAGCCTTTAAGGGTTTCTCTGACTCACAACCTTTTTAATGTTTCTTTTTTTGGTGTGAACTGAATGGAGTCAGAGCACCAGACAGAGTGAAGGAAGGGCAGGCTGACTTGAGTCAGGAGTGCAGTCTACTGCACTCTTGCTAACTGTAGGACACTTGCCAGCAGCCTTACTTCACGGTGGCTCACCTGAACAGTGGAAAAGGTTTCCTTTGCCCTCTTCTTGGCAAAGGAATGGCAGTGCATATACTGCAGAATCCAGCTTGTGGTATGGGCTTGAGATTTGAGGGTCAGTACTGAGAATGTAGCCTGTGCCTTGGGCTTAAGGTCTGAGGGTCTGCAGTGTGCATTTCCATCCTACTTTCTCTCTTCTTGCCCAAACATAGCAAACTCTTTTGTAACATTAGGATGCCCCACCTTGCACTGTCCAGTATGTTCAGGTATCAGAATGCCTTGGCATTCTATTGAATTCTATTGAGAGGTAACTCTAACCGTTCAGATTCAGGATTAAACATACTAAAAGGAACACTGACGCAATGATAGGTTCAGTGAGGAGTCCCTGTTTCACAAACAAACAAGCAATAGCAGCTGAAGGAAGGTTGAGCAAGGTACCAGTCTTCACCACTGGCCTCCACAGGCACAAGTACATATGCCTGCACACACGGATGTATATAACACACAAGAAATCCATTAATAAACATGACTGATTGATTCCTACCACCACAAGAAAATTCAAGAGACAAAATATTAATAATGAACTAATCTTGTTATATAAACAAACGCCAAATATAGTGCAGCCCAATCATAATTAAGACAGAACATACTTCTAGATAAAATTCATTTTTAGATTAAGAATTTGGGTAGCGGGCCTGCAGCCTCTGCCAACTTATACAAAAAGTACAGTGCATTTGAAAGGAGAAAGGAAGTGGACCTAGTTGGAGTTCTAAACTGGGGACAAAGACACAAGTTCCTGGTCATCAACTGTATTATTTTTCCAATGATTGGACCATATACCTGTTTTGTGTCATAGTTCAGAAAGATGCTATCCGTTATGGTGAGGAAAAGATGAGGAGGAATATGGGGCAGCTGGTCACATTTGATCCTGGGGAGGATGGGATGGGGAGGAATATGGGGCAGCTGGTCACATTTGATCCTGGTGAGAAAGGGTTGGGAAAGTATATGGGACAGCTGGCCACATTTGATCCTGTATCAGGAGACAAAGAGTGGTGAATGTTAGAGCTCAGCTTACTTTCTTCTTTTTTTCTCTTCATTCAGTCTGGGATCCCATTCCCAGGGTTGGTACTCCATCATTCAGGTTGCCTCTTCTTCCCTCCTCAGTTCTACCTCTCTGCAAGTGTCCAGGTGTGGTTCCAAGTCCATTCAGGGTGATCATGAAGATTAACCATCACATCACCCCAAGAGTAACTGAGTGGTAGGTAAGCTCCAAGTCTCATGAAGTATGGCAAGCACAAAATTCTTACCAAGGGCTAACCATTAAAATTTTGAGCCTCCCTGGGGAGATGAACATGGCTTCAGTCTGATGTCATCATGAATAAGGTACTTGGAGATCCAAGATAGATTGTAGCTTCATATATGTGTTTGTGGGTGCACATGGGAAGTGTATTCTCATGTAGGGACCCGAGTTTGATGTCAGATGACTTCTTCAGCCACTTCCCACCTTATTTTGAGTCCAGAGTCTCTCATTCAAACTGGAGTTTCCCAGTTTGTCTAGGCTCATTTTTTTTTTTGTTTCCCACAACTGTTTTTCACCTTTAGTTTTTTTTCAAAAGTTCAAACCTTATTATTGGTTTTAATGATGATTTGGAAATTAATCGGTTACTACCAATTGAGTTCAGAAGGTAAAGTGCTTCTTAATACTAAAAGGAAACCCAGATATTAATACTGTAACACATGTACAGTATTGCCTAATGTTAAGATCCCAAAAAATTTCAGAAGTTCCAAATTTGGCCTTAAGTACTCTAAGTGAACTAGCCATCAATGTTAATAACACAATTCCATCAGAGTGTTTTATAGTTTATGGCGATAGGCTAAAACCTTTCTTCTGCACACATCCTTTTTGTGATATGTCTGTTGTATTTTGCACTCTATACATGATTATCCTTTTTACTTAACTTCACATCCAAGAGTTCTAACGTAGCAGGCAGTGAAGAAAGTAGATGAAATGGATAAGTTAAAAATTGACCAATCTAGGTAAGCAAAGGTAATTTCAGTGATCAGAAATAGCAGAAGAAGGCTGGAAAGCTTCAATGAACACCCTGCAGTTCTGTGAGGCCATTCTGTGTCCAGGTAAATTGATCAAAAGTAAAGTAGTCCCTGAGGAGCTAGCAGTCACTAATTAGAACCATATCAGTTGGTACTTTATCTCTAATAGAATAAAAATAGTATATAGAGTTAAAACAGGGTCCATTGTCTCTTGATATCATATATAGTAAAGGGAATGATGTAAAATTAAAGCAACATTGAATTAAGATCAGTATGCTGTCTTTTCTAAGTAGGACATTTTATTATATTAGAGACTCTGTGCTCTTGTTGGTGAAGGGCAGAGGCTTTGGTTTTGAACTGCCTAGACCTATAAAACTTGGGTGTAATTAATGTATAATAAAGTGCACAACTTAACAATGCCCAGTTTGATAAATTTTGACTAATACAGTCACCCATGAAATTAATATCATAATTAAATTAATGAACTAGCCCTCATGTCCAAAGTTTCTTCTTGATCCATTTGAATCCATCTCACCTATACTCTGTTCTAGTCTCTCCCTGGGCAGTCTTTGATTAGCTTTGTATCAGTTTGGATGACCTTGCATTTCCTTGCATGCAAATGAGATCATGTGACATCTCTTTTTACTATGCAGTTTAGCTTTAACAAATTAGCTTATTTTAAGTATCATTCATGTTGCTTACATATCAGTTTACTTGTACTCTTTTATGGTATGTGTATGAGGTAACATTTATCCCTGATCAAGGACTGATGGACATTTGGACAGTTCCTGCATTTTATTTATTTATTTATTTGTTCATTTATGTTTAATAATTTACCAGGAAAACTGTGACCCTTCTGTGCAAGTCTTTATGTAGATATGTTTTCAGATGTGTGGATAAATGGTCAGGGGTAGAAGGCTTGGGTCATAGGCTCTAAATATGTGACCCCCTGCATTTAAGTTGTGTCTTGTACTACCTACTAGCCTATGACACTACCAGTCACTCAACACCTTAAATAATACTCAGGCAGCTACATTTTTGGAAAAATTTAGTGATTTGACTCATGGAAAACAGTTACATTGTCACTCTGACTAGTTTATAGTAATCATTCATCTCATTGCAGTGACTTTTTAATACCAAGTTTAAGACTTTTGAAAATTTCAGTATTGAATTGTCCAAACACTACTTCCATTAGAAAAGAATATTATTACTGTGTACATTCATGGTCTCTCTCTCTCTCTCTCTCTCTCTCTCTCTCTCTCTCTCCCTCTCTCTCTCTCTCTCTCTCTCTCTGTGTGTGTGTGTGTGTGTGTGTGCACGTGTGCGTGTATGTGGGTGGGTGGGTGGGTGGGTGGATGCATGAGCATCCATAACATGGCATATATGTGGTTATAGGACAATTTTGGTAGTATATTCTCTCATTTCACTGTAGGATCCAGAGACCAAACTCGGGTCCCCAGACTTTTCATGGCAAACACTTTTACCTACCAAGGCATCTTGAAACCATCTACTCTTTAGTTGTGAGGGAAGTCCATTCATATGAAAAATAATTATTTCTTCATACTGCAGAACAATGGGAGAAGCACAATTCCACATTTACTTGTAACACTGTCACAGAAAAAGAAACTGTTAAAAGAAAAAAAAAGAACTGCCGGGCGGTGGTGGCGCACGCCTTTAATCCCAGCACTTGGGAGGCAGAGCCAGGCGAATCTCTGTGAGTTCAAGGCCAGCCTGGGCTACCAAGTGAGCTCCAGGAAAGGCACAAAGCTATGCAGAGAAACCCTGTCTCAAAAAACCAAAAGAAAAAAAAAGAAGAAGTATTAGCTACTTATATTGTCTCACAAAGTAATGACAAATAAGCCTAGGAATTTTTCTTCCTATTGCACCTGTCTCCTTTATTTGGGGTCAAGTGGTGATTACTCTGCATGTTGGCCTGTGTGATGGTTAGTGTTAATTGATAATTTTGACAGGATCTTGGATGAGTCACTTGTAGGCAAGCCTCCTGGTTCACCTCTGAAGGATGAATTAGCTTCTGGGTATGTCTATAGGGGATGATATTTATTAGGCTAATGGAGGTGGGAAGACCTATCCTAAAAGTGGGTGACATATCCTCTGGGCTTAAATCTTGGATTTCATAAAAAGGAGGAAGCTATCTAAGTGCCCTCCTTTTCCTGATTGTCAATACAATGTGAGCTTCTTCTTCTTCTTCTTTTTTTTTTTTTTTTTTTTTGGTTTTTTTGAGACAGGGTTTCTCTGCGTAGTTTTGGTGCCTATTCTGGATCTCGCTCTGTAGGCCAGGCTAGTCTCAAACTCAAGAGATCCACCTGGCTCTGCCTCCTGAGTGCTGGGATTAAAGGCGTGTGCTACCACTGCCCTGTGTGAGCGGTTATGTTAAGCTTAAGCTCCTGTGTCTCGACGATTGTGCCCTGATGGACTGTACTCTTTGTTTGTGAACCAAGAAAAACCCTTTCTTGCTTAAGGTATACTTCATCAGAGCAATAAGAAAAGAAACAAGCAGCTTGTTAATTAGTCAAGGAATGTCTACAAACTATGGTTACCTACCCTTTCTCATTCTCCTCAGTGAGGAAGGCAGAAGGATTAGTCACAGTCCTAAAATGTGCAGTCACCTTGAATTCTAAAAGCGGTAAGGTTTGCAGGTAAGACAGACCACTCCCAAGGGAACAACTGTGAAGATGTAACCTTGAGTGCATCATAGGCAAGAGGTTAGACCTCTCGGTTGATGACGGGGATGAACTGCTTTTATGGACCTCCCTACAGATCCGCAGCTAGGACAGTGATAGGCAGAACTGTTTAATTATGTACTCCCCTTGCCTCTGCCATAATTTTTACTGTATTTAAATTGAAAGTCCCTCATGTTGATCCTAGAGCACAGACCTGGGGTTACTGGATTCCCTTACTCATTTCTCTTCCCTACTTGCACTGATGAACTCCCCTTTCTCTGCTTTTCAACATTCCTTGTCTCTTTAATTGGTGCTCTGAGGTAAGGATCTGAGCCTGGCTTAGGATAGGTAGTTAAGGCTAACCTATTGGGCTGCTAGAACCAGGGCTTTTGCTATAAAACTTGGGTTAAAACTGCTGTGCATGGCTGTTAGCTAATAAGTATGTAGAGTGATGGGCACCCAGCCTTTGAAATGATAGATTGAAGTGAGAGATTTTAATTTTTTTTTTTTTTTTTTGGTTTTTTGAGACAGGGTTTCTCTGTGTAGCTTTGTGCCTTTCCTGGAACTCACTTGGTAGTCCAGGCTGGCCTCGAACTCACAGAGATCCGCCTGGCTCTGCCACCCAAGTGCTGGGATTAAAGGCGTGTGCCACCACCGCCGGTGAGATTTTAATTTCTAATACTTCATATGTTAAAACACCACAGTGCATATAATCAACCTAAAATGAAAGTGATTGATAATTCTTTCTTATATGGAGAGTCAATGGAGAAGAAGAAAGGTAAAGAAATGCAATCTTATTGTTTGGTGTGTAATAACTGCAGAATGATGTCTAGAGAGAAAGCTAACCTGTCTGCTATTTAGAACAGTTGCCCTGGGGCTCGGAAGTCCTGTGGTTCTATGACATATTGTATGATAAGATACTTAACCATTCTGGCACTCCATGAAATCTGAACATTATGCTGAGATCATGGATAATTATGCCCACAGAGAATTCTTATGATTGCTTAAGGAGAGGTAGAATGTCTTCAGGCCTCTGTATAGAAAGACTTCTTAAAGGGTATCGGGGAGTCCTGCTGCCATTTGGTCTCAAGGATGGAAAACCAGCCAAGTGTCCTAGGGAATAACCACAGTCTGTCACCATTAGAAGGTCTAAGGTAGACCTCCCTTAGTTGGTATGGCAGTAGCCTGGATCTGGGTGGACACCACTCCCCCTCTATCCCTCTGTGGAACAATGCTTGAAGAAAGGACTATCTCCAAAAGAGATGAATTTTCAAGCATGCATCTGGACAGACAGACGGACAGGATGATTGTCTTCCCTTTCATTGTAGATCTACTGTTTAGCTTTCCTTGTAGTGCTGGCCTGTGTGGGGAGAGCTCTATGTTGTATTTCATTTTCATCTGCTTTTTGGCTGCAGCTGGATGAGCAGATGTCAGTGAGTGATGCCTTCCACTACCTCTCCCATACTCTTTTGTTTTTCTGTTTAGTTATTTCTACACATAGCCACTTTCCCCTGAGTAACATTTAGAATGCTGACCCTACCAGAGGGGTAATGATTTAGAAATCCTGCAGTGTTGATAAATTCTGATGTAATACATCACAGACCTCAGCTGAGTGATCTTAATTTTGTGGACTTTTAGATATACCCTTGAAGAGACTTCACTGTCCTCAATAAATTCATCTTTGGTCCCACAACCTCCTTACCTAGTAGGGTTCAAGAGATCATTTGTGAAACCAATTTTCAAGACCTTTGTTGAGCCTTTTCAATTAAAACCTGGCTATTAGAGTTTCTGGAAGATAGAGGGAATGGAACTCCTGTGTCAAGCCCTTCTTTAAATCTTGCCTTTTTCATACATTTTCTTTCCCTTCTGAGGTAGAGAATGAATGTTGGGCGGGTGCTGACATTTTACTTTTGCATTTAGCCTATTCAGTTGGTCCATCGGGACAGTGTTCATGTATTGACTTCACTCGCAGCCCTCAGGAAAGCAATCAACTTTTCTTCAGAGTTAAAAGAGTATGCCCTATCCATGGGCAATGCCTCTTAGCATTCTGTTTTGGTACAAAGCATTCATTGAATTTTGCTCCCTTTGGTAAGTTGCTAGAATGTTTTCTCTCAAACAAACTCAACTTGTACTCATCTTTCTTAGAAAAACTGTAAGCCTCATTTTGTGCCAATATATAGAGACTCTAATCTTTGCCTTTTCAAAGGAAAGAACAAAGAAAAACAAAACCCAAATCAGATAGCCAAGAAGGTCCGTTGTTGAATTAATTTCAAAATTTGCAACTTGGTAATCATATTTTAGTTATTACTGTTAGGGTGATAAATTATTCAGCATTTGTGTTTGGGATATTACTTTACTTCTCCATTATCCAAATTGATTGGCATACAGTAAAAAAAAAATTGCCTTTGCTTCTTATTGCTTTACAATGTTTACTGAATGTAAATGGTGATATTAAAATGATAGTATAATGTTCACGGTAAAAGCACACTTTGACGCACACTTTTAACATAGCCAACTATGGTAGCACATGCTGGTGCTCTCAGTACTGGGAAGGTTGAGGCCAATCAGGGCTCTGTAGCAAGCTGTGGACCACCCAGTGTCATAAAAAAACAGAATAAAAAAAAAAGTTAAAAACAAAAAACAAACAAACAAAAAAACTGTGATGTTTAAACTCAAACTGAATCCCCCCAACATTTTATCCATGGACTCATTCCGTTGTGCTATTTCATATGTATTTTCCCATGATTCTTTAACACAAAGTAATGCATTTCCATTACGACATAGAAATTCCCATAGAATTAATTTTCTCTTAGGATAGGTTGTCAGATGCCAGTCCAAAGACAGCTTCGTTCTAATTATCAGTTGTTATACTTTTATTTCTTTCTTTTGCTCTCTTGTTCTGAGCTAAAAATAATGACTGACAGGTATGACTGTTTAAAATCCAATGATAAGTTCAGTAACTGATTTATTTAACCAATATCCTTTTCTTTGTTGTATGTTTGTGCAATGTAAAGGGGGCAATATGATGATTTGCTTAAACATAGCATTCGATTCCCTAGAGCTGACTCCAGAGCCAAGTGATCTGAACCATGAGCAAGGCTGGTGCTATATACTCACTTTCTCCCTGACCATGGAGGCTTTGTGCTAGAAACCAGGCTCCAACAGCCCAATGTGGGCCTATTATGAGCTCACCGTGTGCTCACTGCAGATCTATTTCAGAATCTACAGCAAGTCCTCTGAAGATCTGCTTCAGACTCATGCAGGCTTGTCACTGGCTGCAATTAGGCAGAAGTTGCGGTCCCAGTTGCCATGGAGACACTTGATTGAAGGGTCTATGGAAAGAGCAGAGGCTTGGCACATTGTGGCAGGGTTGAAGTGTGATAAGATCGGCAGGAGAGGGTGTGAGTGATGTTGAAGCCTCCGTTGCATTGTAGATCCCAGGATATTGGACTGTGGGATGCTCAGCAAAGACAGGGGCACTTGTGGAGTGGAGTGTACATAAACCTACAAGACAAGCTGTGTGCAATGTGGTAGCACACACAGCAGACGTGAAGCTGCCCAAGCCCTTTGGGGCTCAGAAGATCATGAGCAAGTCCAAGACATTGGCAACTGAGCTGTTAGATGGTTGGGATTTGTTTTTACTTTGATATGATTGTAACTGTGCGCTGATTCTGCCTTCTTGGAACAAGAAAGTGTGTAACCTCAGTTAAGCGGCTTTGGACTTTTAAAGGGATCTTGAACTTTGTAAATAGTTGGAATCTTTTAAAGACTGCAGGTCTTTCTAAGTTGTACTGTATTTTATGATATCAATGTGAGATCTTAGGGACAAATAGGAAACAAAAGGCTATGGTTTAAAGTGAATTTATGTGAGTCAGAGTTGAAAATGAGGATAAAGTCATAGTTAGCTTCACCTGTCAACTTGATATGAACTTAAAGTCACCTGGAAAAAGGGAACTTTCAGCTGAAGAACTGTCCATGTCAGACATGTCTGTAAGGCACTTTATTTATTTCTAATTGATACAGAGCACACTGTTGATTATGTCATCTCTAGGCATGTGAGCCTGGATGTACAAGAAAGATGTCTGAGCCAGCCAGAAGAGAGGAAGCCAGTAAGCAGTGTTCCTCCATGTGTTTTAGCTTTGGCTTTCTTTGAGGCACTGTAACCTGTTAGCCAAATAAACCTTTTCTTTTCCAAGTGTCCCGTGGATAGGGACTAAAACTTAAATTGTATGTTAGGTAGGTGTGAAGTGTTCTGTCCAAAAATATTCATTTGATTCTCCCTACTTGAGATTAGAGATTATCTTCAGGAAAATATGACTCGATGGTCCTAATCTTCCCCAATTTACAAGCTGATTTCTTAACATGGAGACAGATAGTGACCAATGAATGTTGCAACAGTAGTTACCTAGGATATCTCCCTCCTATGATTACTGTTGCTGTATTTAAGTCACAATGATTTCCTTCCATTTTCAGAAGCTATAGCTCTCAAAGCAAATATATTCTGAAAAGTATAAATCATTTTAGGAATATTCAGAACGGTAATCTAGAGTTCATTTTTATAAACATTCAAAGCTCTTAAATACAACAGAAGTGTATAAACACATACTCTAGGAAGAAAAGAATGCCAGAAAATCAATTTAAAAAGTTGTCTTTAGGTAGAGTTGCATGGATTCTAATTTTTATCTCTCCCCTTTCTTTTTGTTGTGCTGGGGATTGAACCCAGAGTGCTTGGCATTCCGTGTGAGCACTCTACCTCTGAGCCACATTCATGCTCCTTATTTCTTTCTTGTCTTATCACTCAGTTGTCTTTGCAAGTAATAGCATATTAAGCAGGAAAGCTTAAACTTAAATAGGGGGGCAGGGAAGAGCTTTTGCTTTTTGAGAGGCTGAATTTAAGGAATAAACTGGTCATTTAATATTCTGGCTGTCATCGACCCTACTTCTTCCTCTTCTCTTTGAGCATCTCGAAACATCTTTAGGTTGTTATCTTGATATGACCTTTGTACAAGTACTCAGAAAAGCAAGATGCTCAATAATTATGTAAATTAGGCAGCAGAGACACATCTCTGACAGGAGAAATAACTAATAGCAAATATCTTATTAACTGGTGGCCATAGATGTGACACATACTTTGTGTAAATGAAATTGATAGTGAAACATGCAGCAGCCAGCTAATATATTTTAGAAATAGGACATTCTTAATTAATTCAGCTTTATTAGTCAAAAGCACTAAAATTTTATAGAGATGGTGTATGTAATAACTGTGTTTTTCTTTTTTTCAATACCTTCACATTTTGGGGGACAGGGAAAAATATCAAATACTAAATGGCATCCTTCACACCATCGAAAGTGTTGGATATAGTTTTTCTTTTCCCATCTTCATGGCTCTTTGCTGTCAATCTTGTAACATGCTGAAAAGTTTAAGTTAACCCTGATTCACTGACTTGATTCCCCACCACTTATTTCCTGTCTGAACATACCTTTCATGGAATCTGTAGGTCCCAGTAGAGCTCACAGGCAGGAATCATATGAATAATTTAAAGTTTAGTAAGCCATGTCAGAATTTAGACCTTTTGCTGTGAGCCTAGAGTCCAAAGTAGATCTGAACTTGCTGTGAGAACAAATCTGACAATAATTTTTTTGGGTTTTTGTTTGTTTGTTTCCAGATTTACTTCTGTGTGTCTGTGTGTATGCTACATGTATGCAAGTGCCCACAGAAGCCAGAAGAGGGCACCAGATCCCCTGGAGCGGGAGTTACAGGCAGTACTTGTGATGGGAGCTGAACTTGGGACCTGTGCATGAGCAGTATGTGCTCTTCATTGCTGAACCATCACTCTAGCCTACAGTGATCTTTAAGAAGCCTTTCTGCAGGCTTGCCCCTCCCTATTAAGTGATTTAATAATGAGTTGTGTGTGTGTTTTTTCCCCTCCTGGGAACATATGAGAAAGTGTCTTTTTATCCTAAGTAGGGCACTGGCAACATGCCAAAGAAAACGTTACTCAAGTCCAGCTTAGTAAAGCAGTGAATTTGGGGTTACGTACAAGAGGGTGAGTGAGAGGAACTTAGAGGAACAAGGATGATGATTCACAAAAGCTTCATCATTGGTTCTACCTGCACAATTGTCAGACAGCTTGACTGACTCTCGTCTCTCGGTCATTATCACTATTTATTTATATAACCTAGGAACATTACTTATGAATCTTGTGCCTATCAAGGTTTTCAGAGC
Source organism: Peromyscus maniculatus bairdii (assembly GCF_049852395.1). Classification (NCBI taxonomy): domain Eukaryota; kingdom Metazoa; phylum Chordata; class Mammalia; order Rodentia; family Cricetidae; genus Peromyscus; species Peromyscus maniculatus. The sequence goes on from NC_134868.1 coordinate 43,715,029, forward strand.
CTTGTAAATTTTGTTTATTTCCTTAAACTTAAATAGCTTCCCTCTAAGAAGGGAGTGTTTACAGGAAATAGCCATACAGCATGTGTTTATAAAATTGCTGGCCATGTTGCCTTCATGTTAGCAAGATGATGGAAATGCAGTCTGTGATGGTGTAGGAAAACAGCAATCATCAAATGAAATGTTGAGAGATCACTGTTTTCAGATAACTAGAATGTAGATGAAGCTATTATAGGTTTCTCAAATCCAAGCAATTATTCATGCTTATGAAGTCAGTATCTAAGAAATAAGGATGCCTTCTAGAGCTGAGCTGCTGGGTGTGATGCAAATATTCAGCCTATGGAAAAGCAGGGTTCTTAGTCAACACTCTGATTCCTGGGCCTTGGCCCATTGAAACTCACCCTCTATTTACTATTATCACCTTTCTATATTTCTGTCTTTGAATGGGTAGAATATAGAAAGCTGTTGTTTCTTTTTGTATTACAAAGTAAGTTTCAGATACTCTGATACTTCATGTCTAACTGCTGTGGTGGAAGACACATTTTAGCAGCATATCTAATCTACATTTTATATTAGCTATGGTCTGATACTAGCTTTCTGCGTAGGAGCTCCATTCTGTAGTGTGTATTAGAATCCCTCTGAGCTTCAGCTCAGCACCATTCCAGCCCCATACTCAGAGTTTCTGGTTCAGTGAGTATAGGGTGAGGCAGAGTCAGGCTGCTGATCTGGAGACCATGCTTGGAGGATCTTTACTGTGGCATACTCAGATGCAATTGTTTCTAGTAAGAAGCCACAGTACATATAGTCTAATCTGTCTGTCTCTACTACTTTTCTTCTCTGCTTCGTTTCTATACAGAAGGAGAAGGGGTCATGCTTTTTATTTCTGCAAACAGCAAGGGTTTTTATTCCCACCAATTGTGTTCTTATTTTTGATTACTGAGTTCAGCAATCAAGCAACAAATGTCCCAGACAAGACCACGTTCAAACCCTGTGTAATGCTGAAGTGATTATGGCAGGTAGTTCCCCAGCTCTTCATCCTAAATGCATTTTATATGATACCCAGACATACTGGGTGAGGTTAGTGTTATTTTCTTCTAAGGCATTTGATTTGTGTGGGTACATTGGCTGGTAGGAGGAAGGGGCCTTTTAGAATGATATATGGCTTCATCATTAGGTAGCTGCATCTGAATTTTTTTTGCAAAGAAATAAAGCCTATATGTCTATCTTTGGCTGAGCATATCAGACTTGAGGAACAGGCATGCCAAAATATCTAGAGCAGTGAGTCAAGGAAAGTATACACTTTCCCTAAACAGGGACAGTACAAAGAACATATAACAGCATCTTTCAGAGGTCATCTGAAGGAGTAGTTCCTATGGTTCAGAGTCCCCTGTTTCTTTCCCTTCTCCATTTTCTTTTCTGCACCTATGATGACTTGTAGTGTCCCTTAACAATATAGACAAGAAAACTATATTAGCCTATGTTACTACAACAAAATATCTGATATGGGCTATATTAAAAAAAAAAAAAGAAATTGACTCATGGTGATCAGAATTCAAGCTCCAAAGAGAATATTGTATATTCAGGGGAAAGTCCCCTTGGGCTGTATCACATCATGTCAGGAGTGTATGTCTCAGTGTGTGTGTGTTTGTGTCTGTGCCTTTAACTTGAACAGCTAACAGAAATTCATTCTGGAGGCTCAATCATAAAGATCTAATCTAATCACTTCCTCAGAGCCTCACCTCTTTACCCCATAGTCATATTAACTTTCCATGGTGTTAGTACCATTAATATGAGAGACTTGGTGAATTGTATTTGTCAGGGCTCTCTAGATGAACACATCTAATAGATGAATATATGTTGTAAATGGATATGTTAGAATTGCATGTATGATAGCATCTGGGTGGTCCAACAATGGATGCCTCACACTGGAGAGGCTGAAAATCTGGTAGTTGCTCAATTCATGATGCCTGGTGCCTCCAGCATATATATATATATATATATATATATATATATATATATATATATATATATATATATATATATATATATATTATGGTTCTGGTGAGTTCCTGGAGAGCCACCAATTTTTTGACCATGTTGGAAGCCCAAAGAAGCTGGACTGTGATATCAGTGATAGAATGCAGCAACAGTAGCAGCAACAGAATAGATGAATATGTCAGTGAGAGTGAAAGCTGTAGACAAAATTCTAAGCGGTCTTATTAAATAAAAACAAGGAGCCAAATATAGGGGTAAAAGCCTTAGAGATCAAGTAAATAGGGAGAGCCACCAACCACCTTACCTCTCCAGCTCTGCAGCTCCTAAAAGTGAGCTACTTCCTGTCTACCCATGCCTTTATTGCCTTGCTGTTCTGCCCTCTCATTGGCTCTTAGTTCTTCTACCTCACTTCCTTGTCACTGCCTGTCTGTATAGACTTGTAGGTCTTTATGGTTGGTACTGGGATTAAAGACATGTGTCACTACCCTTGGCTGTGTTCCCAGTTTGACCTTGAACACACAGAGACCCTGCCAACCAAGTGATCATATTAGGGACATGTGCTACCACTACCTGACTTTTGTGTTAATGGCTTGCTATTTCCTCTGATCTCCAGACAAACTTTATTTATTAATGTACAAATAAAATATCACCACAGAAAGCAAGTGGGCAAAAGGGATTAAAAAGCCCCTTCTTTCATTGCCTTTTGTCTGCGGCACCACTAGAAGGCACTGCCCATATTTAAGATAGATCTTCCTACTTCAAGTAATGTGATCAAGAAAATCCCTCACGGGAGTGCTCCAGTGCTTTGCCTTTTAGTTGCTTCCAAAGCCATTCAGCTTGACACAATTAATCGTTACAGTGATTAAAGTTCTTACAGGAGTTTGGGGCCACAAATAATATTCTAATGGTGTAAATCTAACTCATAGATTTGTCTTGTGAATGGAAAAGAATGATTGTTTGATTATTTGCCCTACTAAGACTTATGTAGTACTGGGAAAGTACATGCATGTGTGTGTGTGTGTGTGTGTGTGTGTGTGTGAGAGAGAGAGAGAGAGAGAGAGAGAGAGAGAGAGAGAGAGAGAGAGAGAGAGAGAGAGGTACAAGGCCAGATTGTTATATTTCTTTGTGAAGCATACTTTATATATTGAGTGTTCATGACAGAAGAATCAGACAATTCCAGTAGCCAAACACTGTATGTTCATATCATGCAGCATCTAGTGGTAAAATTACACAGCAACACACAAGTCTCCTATGACCCACAGGGAGAGAGAACAGTGTTATGTTAAGGAAAATTCTAGCCGTTGTATAGCATTTTTCTCAGGTTTCACCATGGTGGGTATCTCTTTGAAAAGACAGGGTATCCAACAGGGAGGTGAAACATCCCATGCTACCGGATGGGAAGCTCCATTAAACTCGGGAAGTACACAACTCAATAGATTCAGGAAGTGCCTGAAAATGTGACCGCACTCTCCTCAAACTCATGTGAGATATAGGCACTGCATAGAGACATCTCAGGACAGCAGCTGGGCTGCCCGGAAAAGGCTCAGAGCAATAGAGCTTCCTGGAAAGACTCTCCAATCTTTCGTGATGCCTGCAGGCTGTGCAGCGTACTCCAGGTTTTCAGCTTTCATGAGCTGTCACCATGCTGGGGTGGGCTTTGGTGATGCAGCTGTCTTTGAGTCATTTCTGCTCCTACAAGTAACCACTGACGCATATTCCTATAAGCAAGCACAATAAAACTTACTGGTTTATACCCACTTAGACTTTAGTGGCATCCTGGCTTTGGTCTTTTGCTAGTCCCTGTCCTTGGTGGGGAGATCTTTGTTCACATCTCCCCAGGAAACGTGTTACATGACATGTCACAGAAGATCCTTTGTTTCTTAGTGCATGAAAAGATTGTGGATTAAAAGTGATAATTCATCTCTGATATGTGATCGTTTCTTCTGTCTGTATCTGTCATTGGGGTGATGTCTGAATGTTTTTCATCAATTTCTCCTAAATTAAAACTCCCTTCTACAAAACATTCAAGTAAAATGGAGTGCAGTCTCACCCCCCTCTCTAATCTTTTTCTTTTGCCTCTGTGCTTACATGAGATGAGAAAAGTTCATGTAAGACAAGCTGGTTCACTCCTTGCAAAGCTCAGGAGAGGAAGACACCACAGAGATATATGTCTACGAGCCTAGAACCCAGAAGACGGTGGAGAGAGGAGGGGAAAAAATGAAAAACATCACTACATCGCATGTGCCCCAACAAATGAATGCTCACAGCATACCTCAGTTCTGTGTGACTGTTTGTGAGCCTCGAAACACATGGATCTACTTTCCCTGTGCATAGTTATGTATGCCCAGTCATCATCATTTTTAAATGTGTAGATTCAATTGAAATTATAATTTATTTGTCCAGTGTTCTATGACATGATATGTGTAGTATTTCCATGTTTTCTTCTACTATACAGTATTCAGCCTGCCTGCTTTTAATTGCCAATTTGATGGGTTTCTCAGAATAGCTCATAGAAGTATGATTAGTAGGTCAGAGGTTGTACTTGTGAAATGTTTTGATGCTTGATTCCAGGTTATCTTCCAAAAATACAACTGTTTTTTTTTTAAGCTAGTACGTCAAAATTTCTTGAGGTCATCATATTATTTTAATCTTCGCTTATGTGGTCAGGCCAATAATGGATTCCTTTAAGCCCCCAGTGTTTCTGGGTACCTTTCATGAACACTTTCTTTGCATTATCCAGTGCCCTCAGTAATAAGGGAGATGCATCTGGAAGTCTGTTTTTTTTTTTTTTTTCATTTCTTTTTTTTTTTTTTAACAACACCATTCAGTTCAACATAATAGCCACAGATTCCCCTGTTCTCCCCCCTCTCGCCCCCCTCTCCCTCCCCCCAGCCCACCCCCCATTCCTACCTCCTCCAGATCAAGGTCTCCCCCGAGGGCCGGGATCAACCTGGTAGACTCAGTCCAGGCAGGTCCAGTCCCCCCCTCCCAGACCGAGCCAAGCGTCCCTGCATAAGTCCCAGGATTCAAACAGCCAACTCATGCAACGAGCCCAGGACCCGGCACCAACACACAGCTGCCTCCCAAACAGATCAAGCCAAATGACTGTCTCACCCATTCAGAGGGCCTGATCCAGTTGGGGACCCCCCAGCCTTTGGTTCATAGATCCTGTGCTTCCATTCATTTGGTTATTTGTCCCTGTCCTTTATCCAGCCTTGGCTTCAACAATTCTCGCTCATATAAACCCTCTTCTTTCTCACTAATTAGACTCCCAGTGCTCCACCAGGGGCCCAGTCGTGGATGTCTGCATCTAGATTCCTCAGTCCTTGGATGGGGTTTATGGCACAACTATCAGGGTGTCTGGCCATCTCATCACCAGAGTAGGTCAGTTCCTGCCGTCTCTTGACCATTGCCAGCAGTCTTTTGCGGGGGTATCTTTGTGGATCTCCGTGGGCCACCCTAGCTCTCTGCTTCCTCCCCTTCTCATGTGGTCTTCATTTACCATGGTCTCCTATTCCTTGTTCTCCCTCTCTTTTCTTGATCCAGCTAGGATCTCCCACTCTCTTTCCCTCAACCATCGCCCTTCATTGTTCCCACTCATGACCAGGCTGTTCATGTAGATCTCATCCATTTCTCCGTGTCTTTTTTGGGGTCCCGTTTTCCAGGTAGCCTCACTGGTGATGTGAGTAGCAGTCCAGTCATCCTTGTTCCACATCTAGCATCTTCCTATGAGTGAGTACATACCATATTTGTCTTTCTGAGTCTGGGTTACCTCACTCAGGATGATTTTTTCTGGATCCATCCATTTGCCTGCAAACTGTATGATGTCATTGTTTTTCTCTGCTGAGTAGTATTCCATTGTGTATATGTGCCACAATTTATTTATCCATTCTTCAGTTGAAGGGCATCTAGGTTGTTTCCAGGTTTTGGCTATTACAAACAATGCTGATATGAACATAGCTGAACAAGTGCTCTTGTGGTATGATTGAGCATTTCTTGGGTATATGCCCAGGAGTGGTATAGCTGGATCTTGGGGGAGATTGATTCCCAATTTTCTAAGAAAGCGCCATATTGATTTCCAAAGTGGTTGTACAAGCTTGCATTCCCACCAGCAGTGAAGGAGAGTTCCCCTAGTTCCACATCCTCTCCAGCATAAAAATGTCTTCAGTGTTTTTGATCTTAGCCACTCTGACAGGCATAAGGTGGTATCTCAGAGTTGTTTTGATTTGCATTTCCCTGATGATTAGGGATGTTGAGCAATTCCTTAAATGTCTTTCAGCCATTTGGGTTTCCTCTGTTGAGAATTCTCTGTTTAGTTCTAAAGCCCATTTCTCAATTGGACTGTTGGTCGTTTTGATGTCTAATTTCTTGAGTTCCTTATATATTCTGGATATCAGTCCTCTGTCACATGTGGGGTTGGTGAAGATCTTTTCCCATTCTGTAGGCTGTCGCTTTGCCTTGTTGACCGTATCCTTTGCTCTACAAAAGCTTCTCAGTTTCAAGAGGTCCCATTGATTGATTGATTGTCTCAGTGTCTGCGCTACTGGTGTTATATTTAGGAAGTGATCTCCTATGCCACCCAGAAATTGATAAAGCTTATAAACACCTTCAGCAACATAGCAGGATACAAGATCAACTCAAAAAAAATCAGTAGCCCTCCTATATACAATGGACAAAGAAGCTGAGAAGGCAATTAGAGATACATCACCCTTTACAATAGCCAAAAATGACATAAAATACCTTGGGGTAACACTAACCAAGCAAGTGAAGGACCTATATGACAAGAACTTTAAGTCCCTGAAAAAAGAAATTGAAGAAGATGTCAGAAAATGGTTTTGTTTTTTAATGTAAAGGATTTTGTATTTGTTTTATAATTCTACTGAGGGGACAGGCTTTTTATAATTCCTGCAGCTGAAAGTTATTAAAGTATCCATGGAGTTCGGCAAGGTTTCATCTTAACATTATGTAAAAATTTCAAACCAGTGCTGAGAATTTCACAGAAGGCTTTGGCCAGTGTCCCTAAGTGCAGTTGATTCTCATGAGAGACAGTGACTTGACATGTCTCTGTTGGGATCTGAGCAGGTGGAGAAGAGTAGAATGATAGTTTAAAGTTGGCTTGTCTGCAGGAGGAGAAGAGACCTCTTCCAATGTAAAGCACCCAATGAAAATAAATGGCAGTGCCAGGCCTTGGGCCACCTGCTTATCCTAAATTGTTGCTTAGCAGCAAGATGCTACTGTGTACATCAGGCCCAGCTTGCTTCCTGGCCTGTTTCCTACCTGCCAGGTAACACAGTGGCTTTAGGCATTGAGTCAAATGTGTTGCCGAGGTGGCATGCTTTTGACTCTTCCTGAAGATGTTCTTGGTCCTGGCCTGTTTTCTACACTGCAGGTAACATGGTGGCTTTAAGTATTGAGTCAAATATGTTGCTGAGGTGGCATGCTTTTGACTCTTCCTGAAGACGTTCTTGGTCCTGGCCTGTTTTCTACACTGCAGGTAACATGGTGGCTTTAAGTATTGAGTCAACTGTGTTGCTACGGTGGCATGGTTTTGACTCTACCTGAAGACATTCTTGGTCCTGGCCTGTTTTCTACACTGCAGGTTGGTGGCTTTAAGTATTGAGTCAACTGTGTTGCTATGGTGGCATGGTTTTGATTCTACCTGGAGACATTCATGGTCCCTTATCCATCTTTGTTTCAGGTTCATGCACTCTGCTTCAGATGATCATACTGTGTTACCTACAGTACTGAGTAGCTGTGCAGGCATATAAATGTTATTTATGAGGACGTTGGGAGTGCATTAAATATTGTGAAAATGCTGACTTTGACACATTGAGGATAATGATGCAGAAACACTAGGCTCTTTGTAAACTGTTTAATGGTAACAATTTTCTAAATCAAAGCAATCTACACTTCTCCATTTACAATTCCTCTCCAAGTACCACAGTCTCATAAAGAGGTTTACTATACAGTGACTTCTTCTTTTCGGAATGGTTATTTCACACTCTGATGTTTCAAACCATTTATATTTTATCGTTCAGTAGCATAAAGGTGAGACATGGGGAATGAAGAATTGTGTACCATTTGATATCATGATATCATTAACAGGTAGAAAATTTATTTAAGAAAAGTAAAGTTTAGGAAATGTGAGCTGATCCCCTCGTTTTGTGAGTGTTTAACATTCTAGGAAAGAATTGATGCTTCTCTAAGTGTGCTTGTGTGTAGAAAATAGTAATCTACATGTGCTGTTAGCCTGTTGTTTAATGGGTTTGTAGTAGTAAATGCCAAGAAGATTAAGAGGCCAACTCAATTACCTTTAATGTTTCAGATATGGCAAAGTTTAATCTATACATTAACTTTTGCATTTTGTAAATCATAGATATTTACTGAAAAAAATGAGCATTTTTTTTCTTCCATGTGTAAGTTGAAGAGAATGTTTGGATCTAATTACATTTGATTGTAACAGCCAATGCTGTTTGCATTTCATGTCTACATTTGTTCCTGACCTGCTGTGGCTTCACTTAATGAGTTTCTTCAGGAATTTTCTGTGACCTCCTTTGCTTGCATCAAAAGAGAAAATGGCTAACACAAAAATAGCAGAAATATGAGCAAGAAATGCCTGATGGAAAAATGTGAGGCATTTCTAAGGGACCCAGGGAAAAAAAATGTTCCTTGTAGCAGGCCTTCTTGCCATGTAAATCTTTTCAATAAATGAGAATTATGCTGCATTTGGCTTTGAGGACATTCAGATACCAGCCCCAGTGCCAGCAAGCTGTCTCTCATGTCACTTCTATTTCATTTAATGGAGTAGCTTTCATTCAGGAAAGTAAGCATCATTGTCAGCAGGTTAGCAGGGGAGGGAGAGTTAGCAAAGCTGTGTGCTAAGAAGTGTAATATGCCAGCGTTACATCTTTGGGACTTGGCTATAAACTTTTATTTTAAATGTTCTGTGTGCTCACAAAAATTTAGAGGATATGAAATACGTTAGATTTTTTTAAACCTCAGACACTGAATAAAATCTCATGCATGAAAGTGCCTAATAAAATGGATAATGTCCAAAGTAAGGAACAGGGATTTTATGATTCTAATAGAGACCTGACAGGAAAAAAAAAAGTTAAAAAGCAGAGTCATCTTTTTTTTTTTTTTTTTTTTTTTTTTGTGAGGAGCATCTCCCACCAGTTAAAGCACAAAGATCTGCATGCTTCATTGCTGGTGGTCTCAGGTCATCCTTACCTTCCAGGTCACATGTGTTTTCTAGGGACGGATCCTAAACCAAGTTTAGCTGATGAATTCTGTGAGGGTGACATTGTATGCCCACCCACCCCCTGCCCTCAGAGTTCAAAAATGCTCTGGTTTCCCTGATGTTTGATTTCTGTTTTGTATGTTTCCCTGGGCAAAGGAGAAATAAACTCTAGTTTAGAGGAAGTAGGCCACTTTGTGAGTAGAAGCCAAGGTATTATGATTCAGAAAAGCAGGGCCTTACCCCTAGAGTTCTGTGCAAACAGCTTTCTCTTTGTTAGAGTGGAAATTATGAATGGGAACTAATTAAACATAAATTTATGTGAAAGTAAAGGAAACTGATTAGGACTGCCCAGACTTTCCCTAGGAACCTTTAGAAGAGCTAGTATAAACCATTGGTGATATATGATATATCAGTATGCATTTCCATATCTAAAGGCTTTGAAATGGAAACAGTGCTCCATATGCACAATTTGATATATACATGTATTATAATACATGATTTTAAGCTCAAATATATAGCATTTGATACAACTAAAATTAAGAAATTTTGTAGCATGTTTTTGAATAAACAATATAGTCAAGTCTTTTGCTTCTACCAAACACAGGATGCTATTGCTCTAAATATTAATATCTTTGTGCAGCATTAGTCCATTGATCATTTTGACTGGGTAGTAAGCCTTTATTGCTCTTCAACAGTTGCGTCTTACTGTGTTCCTTCTAATGCCCTTGTGTTAGAAGTTGGTATACAGGGCAGTGGTTTTCTCTTTTTGTGTGTGCTTCTGTAAAATCATATTGGACCTTGTGAGGGAAGCACAATGCAGCTATGCAGAAAGGATGATGTATCTGTTAGCCCACAATGGCCACTGTTCTTCAGATTCACTGAAGCTTAGCAGACATCAGAATAAAATTAAACAAAGAGGAAAGAGAAATGCTTTCACCATTAAGAGGATAGTGAAAAACAACCAATATTTTGTAAAATGACCTTGGAGTCTTCTAATGTAAATATGGTCAAGAGACCATATCAATTAACAGGCTAAAATCGTTGGTTCATTTGGAGCAGAATTAGGTTCTCTGTGGCAGAGTGCCCAAACAGAGTCCAACATCATGAGAAGCAACTATGACAGGTCATGAACTGGTAGTCATTCCATCCATATGGTGGGGTTTATAGGACATCTGCACCTATCCATTCTCCTTTGGAGGTTTGACTCCTAAACCAGACTTTGTTGTCATTTTGAAAAGGACATTGCTTGCATGCTTAATGCACATGTGGTATTTACCAAGTATTTTTAGTGGGTGCTTAAAAACCTTTCACGTGTCACTTGTCAATAGGATGTGTTTCAAGAGTGCATCATTAGATGTCTCTGTTGCTGAATATCTCTTCATACACTCATACAGAGCCTATCACAGACTTATTCTATATTGTACAGTCTATTGCTCATGGATAACACCTTACAGTAATTTGCTGTTTTTGATATTATAAGCAGTTGTAACAATTGCAATTAAAAGGCTGATGGGTGATAGGAGTTTGGGTATGCTGTATTCTTGGCCATAGTACCATTGTTGAATACATATCTCTAAATGCCTCATTACAGCTAACTTGCATTCTTTATGAGCTACTAAGAATGTAAGTGCTTTCAGCTTCTCCTTACTATGCTTAGAGCTCATCCTTTCCAGATTCGGATAAAGTTAGGTTACAATTTGGTTGGAAATATTTGAGCAGTATCATACAAAGTTGATAAAACTCCTAAAGATCCTTCTTTGTTAAGCCCACTCCTGGGGGCCTTGATATAGTAATATGTAGAAATGGCAGAAAGTGATTTGGATTCCCAGATCAGTGTGCCTTGAACCTTATGACAGTATTCTTAATTAATAATTCTTGAATAATGACATGTTTCTTGAATGTTTCATTGAGATAAAATTGACGTCTGTAGAACTTAGCCACAATTTATTTATTCAGTATGGCAAATAATGTTGTGTAAATCAGACTAAGGAAATATGCTTAGGACCACTGAGCATGTAACAGAACTTGTGATCAGGAACTAAGTACAAAAGAGAAATACAACGCATCATTTCATATTCCTATCTTTGGAGTCTCTTAGATTACAGCAGTAGTATATCTCCTATCAATTGAAACCAAATAAGATGAAGAAATTTAAAGGCAAAGCTGATTACTTTTCCCACTCTACTTTGTGGCCACCCTTCTACTGATGCAGCCAACACTGACATCTTGTTGTTCATTTTTCTGTCTTTTTAATTTATTGTGCGATATTTAAATTGACTTAAATTCCCATATCACTGGTGGATTTTTTTTAGCTGAACAAAATCATTCTGTGTATTAGTATGTAATGTTCCATTAAAAAAAAAGAATACAGACACACATATATTGTGAAAAGAAAAAAGTTGTGCAAATGTGGCAAAAGAGAGAAAATATGAGTGTGTGTGTGTGTGTACTGTTGCCAGGCAGGGTGGGAGAAACTTGTCCAATGCTTTTGAATGTTAATGAGCTGTACTGATCAAGATGGGGACATTAAAGAAGCGACTTTTGCCTCTCTGTCTCTACAGAAGAAAGACATATAAATGCTTTTGGGAGCTTTGTGTCTACATGGAAGAATCAATGGAGGCTACAGTGAATTAGAGCAGGAATTTTAAGAGTACAGAAATGTTTCTTGGCTGTCAGAATGACCAAGATTAAAAATTCTGATATTTCCAGAAATTGAAGCCTCTGGAGGAAGGAAACATTTTCTCTCACTGTCTCCGTGAACTATCTGGAAAACTTTTGCGCGCGCGCGCGCGCGTGTGTGTGTGTGTTTAATCTAAAACTTGAAGTGTATATTCTAACCCTCACGCTGCTGTACTGGGAATGTACTTTATACCTGAGCTATTCAGATTATTTCAGAACCACTTTAGAATCTGAAAAATTAGAAAGAACTTCTAAGAGTCTTTGCTGACACCAGCTGCATACATTGCTGTTGACCTGCGTTACACATTAGACTTTGAGCAATTTGAAAGTAGTTATTGTGCTTAGAAAGAATGAAATAAACTTGTTAATGTAGTCATAAATGCCTCTTCATGAGGAGTTTTTATTCTGAAACAAAAATTTACTAAAAAACCTGATGTTGTGTCAAATTTGCTGAATCTCTTAAAATTTACCTTAATAGGAAACATTTGGTTCTCACATCTGCTAGCTTATCCAATTTGTCATGGTGTGTCTCCTTTGTTGCCCATCTATCATGAGAATCTGGTCCCACTCTGATGTGTTCATGACAAAGGAAGGAGTATCTTAGTAATCTTTTTAGATATTTATGGTATGTTTTGGTACTCTGCTGAAGCTTCACAGATGTTAGCTTTTTCAAGTGCAGTGGAAATGTGGAATATGGAACCATGTGAAAGAAGGAATGTCGACAACCTTTATCTTCTGTTAAGCTGCATTTTTTATGCATCTTCATCCATGCATAATTTCGTAATATCAGGAAAGAGCCAGTTAGAAAAGCTTGGTTTGCACATTATGCATGTCTTCCAAATGCTAGCATGCTTCAATCAGCCACATGAAGATCATGTCCACTGGTATTACTGCTGATTTCCCCTGGAAAAATCTCATCTTAGGAAACTCTAGAGTGGCGGGTACATGGTTTTTTTTTAAATATGATTTTAAACTATCATTACACATTTTATCACTAGTAAGGAATTTTGTTAGTCCCTTATTTTTAGTGGCAGTCTCTCCGAGGGCTGAATCCAGAGACCAGTACCAGTGTTCTTATCTACTGCACACCCCCATTGGTATTCCTGAGAAAACACCTGATAAATATTTTTTAGAACTTTTATGTAATTTATAATTTTCTATATTTTAAGGTATTTTTACATAAAGTATATTTTTATGAAAAACAACCCACACTTAATATGTAACTTTATCTTTTAATAGTTTTTCCTCAAAATCTCCATTGCTTCTTCAGTGTTCAGTAAAATGGCCTTGTGCCTAAATTTTAGAATGAAAATAATGTACTCAAAGGTACAGGTTTGGGAGTTTACTTATTTTTAATTACTGTATTTTATTTTTTGAGAATCTTATATAGGTACACTATATTAACATAATTTTCTCTTCCCTCTTTTCTTTCCACATCCCCTCCTGTCCAGATTCCCCTCCTTATCAGCTTCATTGCTTTTTATTTTATATTATTGTTATGTGTGTGTGCATGTGCCACACACATAAACATAGTTATGTTTATGAACACCACTGGCTAAGCTCCTTCAGTCTTTCTCATATGTCTACGTGTTTAGAAATGACTACTTGGAATTAAATAATCTATCAGGGAGGTCCTACCTGGAGAGGACTGATTCTCTCTCTCTCAACAGGCATTTATTGCTTGTAATACTTCATCAAAGGTTGAGGCTTTGTGAAATTTCTCCTAAGCATGTTGGTATATGAGTTGTTGGTGTTAACTTTTAGATTTTGTTCACGCAGCCATGTTCTTGAGAGTTTGTGGGTATAGCTTCCTCCTCACATATAGATGATACTACCTCTCACCAGATGTCCTGGTCTGCTGGCTCTTACAAGCTTTCTGCACTCTCTTTCATGATGCTAGCTGAGCCTTTAGTATAGACATTATTTTATAGTATTAGGTATTAATTGGGGGTGAGCACTCTCCAGGCAGTTGTTCTCTATATTTCGACCAGTTGTGGCTTTCTGTAATTGTCTCCATCTTCCTGTACACAAAAGCTTCTTTGATGAGGGATGAGAGCTACATTTCTATCAACTTGATAATGGATCTGACATTTTGGTTTACTGGGAGTGTGTGGCAGCAATGTATATACCATTCTTGTCTCATAGAGTTCTTTATTCCTACTCCTTTTTCACTAAGGAACTGGGAGTTTAGGGACCACTGGTTTCATACCATCAGGATGAAGAAAATGCAGTGAAAATTTATATTCCATTTTTTTCTGTTATCAGCAATAGTGTTTATTTCTTTAGTATCAGAGAGTCTGGGAGTCCACATGTACAACAATTGTCTTAGACAGACATGCATATGTGCACCAGATAATATGTACAGAATGTTTACAGGTTAATCATATGTAACATAAATACTCTTGGATAAAATTCAGATTTTTTTTTTTGCCCTGAAGATGTGTCAATTGTAGAACACTCTTCTAAAAGAGTTTTGGTTCAGGAACATATAATGGTAGATGGATAGGGAGAGTACAAAAGAGAATAGTCATCTTCATGAGATGTTATCTTTGTTCTATTTTCATGTGTGTTTAAAGCAACTCACACAAAGAGGGCACTAAGTATAGGTTTAATGAATCAACTATTCTATTAATAAATCAAAAATACACAAAACAAGGGTCAGTGAGAGGGCTCAGTGAGTAAAGGTGTCTGCCACCAAGTGTGATGTCCTCAGTTTGACCCTGGGGTCTTACATGGTGGAAGCAGAAAACCTACTCCTGAAAGATCTCCACTGACCTCCAAATCCATGCTGTGATGTGAGTCCTTCCTCAATGCCCCATTAAAATAAATATTTTTAAAATGTACAATTGTGTGAAGCTCAAATGCTCAGAGAGTACTGAAGGAATAAGGTCTTCCAATCCTTTCCCTTTTCCTATTTCAAGACATGTTTTTAGTTTTGATATTTACACACACACGCACACTCACACGCACACTCACATGCATGCACGCACGCACGCACACACACACACACAAACACGCACACACATGCACACACGCACACACACACACAAAATAGTTTAGATTTATTCCAATGATTGTTTGTGCATAATTATAATAGGAAACAGCCACATTTCCTATTCTTTGTCCCTGCTAAATCTCAGAAGTGCACTCTTCAATTCATTCAGTGGGGAAATGGGAAGCATCATGTTTAAGAAGCTGTATGCAAACATGCTGTCTCTGTGTTTTTGCATTCGCTTTGATTTCCAATCTGTGCACCCTCTCCTTTCGTGGCTGTCAACTGCTGCAGAGTGTTGTAGTTTTTATTGTTTTCAGCACAGTCTCTTACTTGATTAAGTGGGATCGGTTGATGTTCCATTTATTGGGAAATATCCTGAAAATTGATCTCAAAACTTGTTTCAGACACATCTTGAGAGGTACCTGTTATTTCCAGTGAGGTTATTTTTGCTGTCTTTAAACAGAGGTAGGTGTGTGTGTGTGTGTGTGTGTGTGTGTGTGTGTGTGTGTGTGTGTGTGTGTAGTGTGTGCACATGCATATGCATGTACCTATGTGTGCTTATGCTTTATAAACTACAACATTTAAAACGTTACCATAAATATACCTATTTATGCTAGGTATGATGGCTTTGATGACTGAAAATTAGATGTAGGATTACCCAATATATGCCAATACTTTTAATAAAGGTGGTCCTTCCTTCTTTTAAAATTTTATTTAAATGTTTTTTTAATCACATTCATTTATTTGTTTGCTGACATGTGTGTGTTTGTAGGCACATATATATGTGTATGTGTACCACATATGTGCCATGATGCTTGTGTATCATAGTGAATATGTGCACAACACAACACAGCTAATCTAGCTGAAATTGGCTCTCTCTTTCCACCATGTGGGTCCCCTGGATCAAACTCTGGTTGTCAGGCTTGGTGTCAAGTGCCTTTACCCACTGAGTCATCCCACAGACCCTGGTGATCCCACTTTGAAATCTTCGTGACTGATTCATTGTTATCTAAGATAACACTAGTAATCCTCCCCCACACAAATCCATCTGGTCCTCTACCTGCCATGATCTCTTAAAACACTTGATTCTTTTAAAATTGGAGGTAATTTTATAGAGGGGAATCTGTAATATTTGAAATAATGGTGTGTAGAGCAACCAAACTCAGAATATGAAATATGAATTTGAGTTGTGCTTTTTAGAGAGGGATAGAATGAGTGATGGCAGTATATGTTTAACTCTCATGGGTTATGAGGAATGCAATCAACACTATACTTGCCTCTAAATTGTATTGCATGCCATACTCCCCAATGTGTTCTTCAAGATCTTAGGAATAAACAGTGATTATTCTGCACATTCATACTTGAGTATTCTTGTCTTTAAGGAAGAAAAGATATCATAGTGTGAATTTTACTAATTTTATTGTCTCAAGCCTAGTAGACAATCATTAGGCTGTTTCCTACAAAGAACATACCCATGTTCATAGTTCATGTGCTCACAGAATTACAAACAATGAAGGCCTTAGTTAATTTTTAAAATTACTGACAATACTACAAAAATGCAAATTATAATACCTTTTTTTGAGAACAGCAGAGAGTTAGGAGTTTGATAATGACTATTGTTGGTGTTGGCCTGGCTGTGGCAGATGAGCATGTGGTATTCCCTGGTCCATTCATACCAATTTGCATACAGAGAAGTTTATTAATAAGCATTAATTTGTCTCATATTGATATACATCTTCTAAACATTTAAAAAATAATAAAGAATCAGAGAAAACAATGCAGGTACACAACTGTGTGTTTTATAAGGACATTTTGAAATAATTTTACTTTTTATGAAAGTTAAAAATAGCAATGTCACTATTAAGCATTATATGATTAGAAATATTAATAGATATGGAAGAAGAGTATTGGTTAAAATCATTGTCCTCAGATTTGTAGTCATTGGCAATTATCTTAACCCTTTGTTACTTTTATAAGGGAAGTGAGGTGGAACTGTAATTGGGCTTACTTGTTTGTATTATCAATAATATAGAAAATTAGACCCATTATTTTTCTTGTACAGTGTATTTGTCATAGAAGGAAGTAGCCTAATAATGCTAAGGTTAAGGTACTTTGAATATTGTGAACATTTTTCTTCATTTGTCTAATCATGTTTTCATTGTGGTTCAGCCACACAGAGGAGTTTGCTTTCATATGATTGACACAGAATGTTATAATGTGAAATTTACACAATCACATGCAAATTTTGATTAAAGGTTGTACATAAATACATAAGAATACACCACTGGACAGATATACATCAGAAGCAGTTGTGATCCAGGATTCCTGATGATTTTAAGTTGATTTGATTAATCAATTGTATTTTCAGGTTTTTATAGCAACAATTTACTGCATGTATGATTATAAAACAATAGAAATGCTAACAAAATAAAAAATGATACAGAAATTTCAATTGTCTAGTGAAAATAAAGAAATAATGTTTGTTTTTATTGCAGCATAGAAATGATGGATGATCCAAATATTGCTGGAAATAAATTAGTCATTAATGACATAAAGATTTTCTCCATGATAATGCTTCTTAATAATGTCAAGTGACTAATACTGCTTTTCCCTTGATTGGAGCACAAAGTATGCACTTAAAACCAAGTAAATTGTCACTATGGGTCTCACAACTATGACTAGAAATTTAGGAGCTCTTGAAAAATTTTGAGTTCAAGTGCTTTAAAAAATTTCTCACAGCAAAAGTCACCAACCAATAAATTTAGCAGCCATTCCAAAAAGCAAATTTCTGAATTCCTGTCACAGCCAGAGGGCTATTGTCTATAAAATAAATAATTCATAAGAAAACTGAGAAGACAAAGACCAACAGCTCAGAAGAGAAACAGAGAAAAAAAATTGATTTGACATTCACAATACAGTCAGCAAGAATGGCTCTTCCACGTGGAGAGTGGGTGGTAAATTATGAAATAAAACACATACAAGCCCCCCTTTACTGACAACAGTGCATATACTTAATATAACTGTTCTCATCTCTAAGGATAAAATCGGTCTTTACCTTTAGGGATGTAATTTTTGTAGCCAGAAATTTTTCCGGTCCCACCTGGCCCCAAGGTCCCACAGCCGCTTATAAAATAATCACTCAGAGGCTTATATTAATTGCAAACTATATGGCCTCTAACTTCAGCTTCTTGTTAGCTAGATCTTTTATTTAAATTAACCCATTCCTATTAAACTATATCTTGCCACGTGGCTGTGGCATTACCAGTCTGCTGGCATCTTGTTGCTCCTTCAGCAGCAGGCTCTTTTTCTCCCCTAACTCCTCCCTTCTTCTCTCTGTATCTCTGCTTGGAATTCCTGCCTGGCTATAAGCTTCCTTGCCATAGGCCAAAACAGCTTTATTTATTATCCAATGAGAGCCACATATATTCACAGTGTACAGAAAGATATCCCACAGCACTTCCCCCTTTTCTGACTAATCAAAAAGGAAAGTTTTTAACTTTAACATAGTAACAAAACAGTTATCAAGCAAGAATTAGAGTTAGAATATCTAGTCTATTTATATTTGGCAAAATTAAAGAAAATATTCTTTCATCTATCCTATTTTGTGAGTCTAAAGTTTTATTTAACTGTTATCATGACTACGGAAAACTGTAACTATCTAGTCTTCAACTCTATCAAAGACCTCAGAAGGATATAATATTACCTGAGTAAACTGGAAGTGTATTGCAAACAACTTCCATAATTCTAGAAATGACAGAGACATCTGGCTGCCTGGACAGTCATCCAAAGTTCCTCTGTAACGTTGGGGCATCTATCTTCAGCCTACAGACCTAGAGTCTCTGGCATAGCTTTCTGTGAAGAAGGAAATTTTAAGGACTGTTCCACCCATTCTGGAAAAGTTCATCAGTCACTTCTCCATGTGTCCTGTAGAATGCCGCATAGTTTCATCTGCAAAGCAGGAACATGAAGGACCATTTCTTGTTGCAAAGTTCAGTGGTACCTTCCCATGGTTTCTGCATGTCCAGTTTATGCAACATACTGTCAAGCAGTCCAGGCAAGAGCAGGTTCTTGCCCAAATGGCTAACTTTAGCCATAAATAAAGCATATGGGAAAAATTAAAAAAAAAAAAAAAAGAAAGCATATGGAGTTTGTTCGATGCCCATAATCTTCTCTGAAGTAGATTGGTGCTGCCAGGAGCAGACATGTCTCAATGTCCAGAAAAGTCTAAGTTCTTAAAACATTTTAAATGCCATATTCTGTAGGTCTTTGAAGTGTTTGAAGGTTACCTACCAAATTGAAATATACCTATGTGTACATAGAAAGCGTAACTAATATGACTATAATTTTGGTTATCATAGATGATGAATTATTAATCTGTATTTAATAATACATTACAATTTTAAATGAGTTGCATGAACATAATACCTTAAACAAGAGTAGAAATATATATACAGTATAACAGAATTAACTTTAAATTTGTATCAATAAACCAAAATCCATAGCAATGTAAAACATTTCAACCAAGCTGTTGCTCTTTAAAAGTAGATTCAGTAATCTACCCTTGCATCCTATCTATATCCCCTTTTCTTTTTGAGAAAGAGATTGTATTTATAATCAAGCCCCTTTAAATAAAAATAAACATTTATAGACTATGGTTTGGGAATTTGGGTATAGCTTCCCATACTAATTTCTGCTGATTGGGGGTACTGGAAATCTTATGGGGATCCGGAGAAAATTAAGAATTATAGGTAAATATTGGCTGTAGTAGTTTGTGAGGCTGGATCATGTCAGTCAATTGTTTTGAAGCTGTTTTGGATGTTGCATCATCTGGGCCATGGCTGTCATCAGAGACCTTTCAAGGGGTCTTGTTTGACCAAACCATATTAGCCTTAAAGCAACCCAGAGGTTCTCATTCTCTGTGGAAACAGAAACAGAACCTCTTTTCCAAAGCAACATATCCTTAGACATAAATTTTGAAGTCAAGATCCCTTTAAAATATACATATTGGGTTAACTTTGTAGCCCTATAATCAAATGTCTCTCTGTAGTTAAAACTCCCCCAAAACACTATAATAATATGCAGTATTCAGATTCTTTGTGTAATTTTCACCCTCACATGGCTTAACTTTCATATTATTCCTACCATCTCTTTAAAAACTTTATTTTTTAAACTATTTGTTTCCATAACTGCCTATATTCCTTTTCCTCTCTCTTATAAGCATACACATATTTTTACATATATTGTAAACCGTTTAGAATTTTTGTGTAACTGTAATTTTTTTGACCATTGATTTAAACTCCAGTGTGGGTAGGACCGAAGCACAGCCCTGCCTGTTGACTCCACCCCCCTCAGCTTCCCAACATGGCAGAATTACATTTTGGGAGCCATGCTCACCACTGACTCTAGGAAGCAGTGGGTCTATGCCTCCATCAAGTAGCATATAGCCAAGAAACCTTTTTTTTTTTTTTAGTTTTTTTGTCTGTACTAGCAAAAGCTAAATCCATCATGCAGTGTGCTGCAAGCCTTGTAGACACCTCTGTGTACTGTGGCGGGAATCTGCCATACCATGTAGCTTATGGGGGCTGGCAGCCAGCTCCACGTCGCAGGCAGCTATCCAGAGACGAGTCTCTGCACTGCTGCTGCTGGCATGAGATGGTGACATTGTGAAGCCCAGTGTGGCTTCATTTCTGTGCATTCAGAATCTTTAAGCTTTCTTAGGTCTTTGTGGATCAATGCCCAATGGTAGCGAACTTCAGTTCTGCGTAGTTGAAATCGACGGTCAGTAGCTAAATCATGACCTATATACCTTTTGATCTGGAAGTTTCACATCGTGGAAATACTTTCTGTATTGGATAGTAGAATTGGATGAGAATGAGGTCCCTTATCCAAGTAAAGCTATTAAGGGACAAGAATTTCGGGTCTCCTGGTATTTGTCAGGAGGTACTGTTCAAAGAATAGCGCTACGGTGCATATTATTAGTCTAAAAGTACCATGTGTCCATATCCACTACTATTAATAAAAGATGCAAAAATATATTGAAAAAGGAAACATATTATATGATAACTTTGTGGGAAATGGAAAAGGGGCACACCAAGGTACACAGGCACTCAACCTTTATAAATAACATGTAGATATATTTAGATAGATAGGACATAGATTTTTGCATATTTTGTACATGAAAGGCAATGTTCATTCACTTGGCTTATACTGGAGAAAATGCTTCTAGAAAGATATACGGGAAATTTATTGTAGTTGTTGCCTCCTGGGGGGAGTGTGGAGTGGATGGATATGAGACTGGGAGGTTGACTTTTCATTCTGCTCTTTACAAAGCTTAGAGTTTGAATAATGTGAATACATTACTAAGCCAGAAAGTCAATGAAATCTATATTTAAAATGAAATTGCACAACATCTTAATATGACTGGCTGTAGTACTTTGTTTTGGGTAATATTTGGCAAGAGATTTTTGTATTGAACATAAGAAAATTTACTGAAATTATAGAGCTCTATTGTTTTGTTTTTATTGCCTTAAAGTATTTATCTGCCAGGCGGTGGTGGCGCACACCTTTAATTCCAGCACTCAGGAGGCAGAGCCAGGCGGATCTCTGCGAGTTTAAGGCCAGCCTGGGCTACCAAGTGAGTTCCAGGAAAGACGCAAAGCTACACAGAGAAACCCTGTCTCGGAAAAAAAAAAAAAAAAGTATTTTTCTGGTGTCATACTGCAAAGAAAGATATGATAGCATACAGGTCATTTCTTTAAATAGCTATATGGTCTCCCAGATCCCGTCTTGTGTTATTTGATCTATTAAGCAAAGTAGAAACAGTGTTCAAATGTGAGGGACACATTGCCCCTGAAAAGGTTCATGTGGGAATTTGTATGTTTACGACATTACATCATTGTTAATAAGTACTTATGGTTGGCATCTTATGAGATGTTAATAGAGATGTCGTATGAACTCCAGTGTCTCTGGAACTCTTTCATGTGGATGTGTCTTCATGGCAACTGAGCTGTGCCTTTTCATCGTGCATACATGATTTCATTTTGATTATTATGCATATTACCTCCCTATATGCTCACTCAGGTATATGAGAGATGTTCTCCCCAAACCATAAATGTAAGTAAGTACTTAAGTTTCTCAAAAACTGACTTGGTCTTCTTCGTTCACTTAAAATATTTATTCCAGTTATCCTTTATTTCACAACTACACTTAAAAGAACCATTGTATACAGTATGATGGTGTCAGGCTCATCACACATCTTCCACTGGACTTTGTTGTCATGATGTGAGAAAATGAGAGCTGCTAGGTGACTTGGGACTCTGTTGTGACACAGGCATAGAGTCTCTTCTGCCATCATCCATAGGACTGCTCAGAGTCAGAGGGAGGAAACAGACCCTGCTTCTAGATGGGTAGTGGACCAAATTATCTTGTGGCTAATTTCGCCACAACCTATCCCCTTTCTGTGAAAGGACTTAAACAATGGCCTCAGAATATACTCACAAGTTTTTAATTTCAACTTTTTGTTGAAACCCCACAGTGTTCAGCTCTCTTTGTTAGCACTTGACTTTGCTTCAGCATCTAGGTCACCGGACTTCATCTTGTCTATCTTGTGAGGAAGCAGCGGCCAAGGATGGGACTGTATTGGCTCAGCCTCTATTGCCCCTCTCTATCATGGCAGACACCGGAGCCTTCACCTTGATCAAATTTGGCTTATTCTTGGTGTGTCTGTCATTCAGGTATCCTCAGGGAACCTTAGGAAGCTGTGTCCCTACAGGCTGAGAGTTCCTTATCTGAAATGTTTCCACTAAGTGAGGTTCAGATTTCAGTTTTGGTTCTAGGGGGTGGGGTACTTGCACAGCTTCCTGTAGATCTCCCCACCCACACCACCAATTAAAATGACGAAATTCTCCTGAGTCTAAAGCTTCTTGAACATCTTCCACACTCAGGAGTTTAATATTTTGGGACATGTTTCTTTTTTGCATTAGGCTTACCCAATGCATCTTACCAATGAGACACGGGATTCACCTTGTTTCTTCAGTTACCTTTCTTCTGAAATACTTCCCCTTTAAGTAACTGACAGGTGTGACAGTGCCAAGAGGCAGAAAGTGACTCAGCCATCAAGGTGACTGGATGGTGACTTTATTTAAGTGGCAAGATAACTAGCCCATCTCGGCTGGCTCTCTCCCCACTATGCCACATGGACAGCAGGCCTGGGGCAGATGTCTCCGTGTAGGGTGCTTGAGGAGCAGAGAGTCTGCCCTCCCCAAGCAAGGGAATTATCTACGGTACCTGAATCTTGGATGCCCTGGCCTCGGCAGTGCTAAGGAACAAATGTGTCCTCTTTATGTCTTATCTAGTCTCAGGTATTTTATCATTCTGGCACAATGCAGGAAACCTGCCCAGTCAACAGTGTGTGAGGCTAGCTCTGCATTTTGCTAGCTCTTATTTCTTAGAACAAGGAGCTTCGGGAATGGGATGAGCCCTGAGCGTGTTACCTATATAAATGAATAATGATGAAAGGGTCTCTCCTTAAACTCTTGTGAATGTAGCCAGCTTTAGTCTGTGCCTGCCCCAACTACCTCAGCTTTGATGCTTGGTAGTTCATGCCTTGTATATTCACAGCCTCCTACTGGAGATTTTGAATATGTTTGTTCTAGTTCATTTTTCACATTACACCTGAAATGACTATTCTAAATTAAAAAAAAAAATGATGAAGTTATTTCCTTGCTATTTTTTTTTTTTAATTAATGGGTCCATTACCAGCGGAGCGAAGTCACACAGATCACAGCTCTGTTCAGGGTGGCTTCTGCTTACTCTAGCCTCTCTTTGACCTTGGTCCTCTTCACACGTGCTATTCCAACTATGTTCCCTACCTTTGTTCCCACAATAAACTTAGATTGGAGTCATTTTTTTCTTCATGCGTCTGTTCATTATGAACTGTCTGCCTGCATAAGTCTCCCCTCACCTCTTTTTTTTTTTTTTTTTTTGGTTTTTCGAGACAGGGTTTCTCTGAGTAGCTTTGCGCCTTTCCTGGAGCTCACTTGGTAGCCCAGGCTGGCCTCAAACTCACAGAGATACACCTGGCTCTGCCTCCCGAGTACTGGGATTAAAGGCATGCACCACCACCGCCCGGCTCCCCTCACCTCTTTAGGATTAGGTTTGGTTAGTGTGCGTGTGTGTGTGTGTGTATGTGTGTGTGTGTGTGTGTGTGTATGTGTATGCGTGTGTGTGTGTGTGTGTGTGTGTGTGTGTGTGTGTGCACATGCATACATGCACCTGTGTGTACCTTCACATGAATGTATGTGGCATGGCACACTTAGGGATGTCAGAGGGGAACCGGGAGGAGTCAGTTTTCCCCCTACCATGTGAGTCCTGGGGATCGAACTCAGATTGGCACCCATTTCTCTAGCCCTCATCCTTTTTACTTCTTTAACTCTTACTACTTTCTAGGTTTCAGCATGGAGACAAGTTCCTTCTAACGTCCGCCCTCAGACCTAACCAAATGTGCATGTTTTTCTTCTCACCATCTTCTTCCCTCCATAATAAATGTTACTGGATATTGCTGAGCTGGGTTTCCATGTTTCCTAGTGTGTGTGTCTTTTCTCAGACTGGAACGACGAGTGAGAGGGGGTGGGGTTGAGTGTCGCACAGCCTAGTCTTAAAACCGTGTTTGGTGCTTCCTGTGTGTGTGAAGATCACTAGGAGACTAGGACAGTTCATAGGGAATTAACCTTAGCTGGTGGTTCTTGGGCTTAAGCAGTCTTACCTGCTTTCATTTACAGCTTGCCTTTGCTTTTTGCTGACCAGGAAGTGGCCTCTTCCCCTTCCTTTCTTTCCTTCTGCTGCTTTTCAGCATCTTAATAGTCTTTTAATCTAGGATGTGAGGGTTCTGTGTGAGCAGTTCTAGACGAATGATTACTACAATATATAACATATTCTCATTTTTGTATCCGATTTGGAATAGGAGAAAGTTTTTCTCTTGATTCTGTACTTTTGTATACTAACTCAGAGTTTTAGAACAAGAGTCCTGTTCCTTTATACCACCTGTTTAAATCACAGTCCAATGTCTATCACTCTCAAGAAAGTCTATACCTACTGACAATCGTTGCTGAGACCTATCATCTCAGCTGCTTGGGAAGCCAAAGCGGGTAGATCACCTTCAAAGCCTCCTAGGGAAACTTGTTGAGACTTGGTCTTAAACAGGTTCCCGGAAGGTGGCTTAATTGGTAAAGTGCTTGCCACACATGCGTGAAAACTTGAACTTGGTCCCCAGAAATTATGTAAAATGTCAAGCCTGGTAGTGCTTGCTTATATCCTCAGGTCTGTGAAAGCAGAGATAGGCAGATCCAGGATAATTGGTCACCCAGCCTAACCTCTCCTAATCAGTAAACTCAAGGTTCCAGTTAATAGTCCCTATGGTGGTTTGAATGAGAATGGC
The DNA here is from genome assembly GCF_049852395.1 of Peromyscus maniculatus bairdii. Lineage (NCBI taxonomy): Eukaryota > Metazoa > Chordata > Mammalia > Rodentia > Cricetidae > Peromyscus > Peromyscus maniculatus. The sequence goes on from NC_134868.1 coordinate 43,740,370, forward strand.
CCCAATGGCTCATATATTTTAATGCTTGTTCCATAGTTAGCGGAAGTATTTGGGAAGGTTTTGAGGTTTCAAAAGTCCACACCATTCCCAATGAGTTCTCACTTTGCTGGCCTCCAAGTTTCAGATAAGGCGTAAGCTCTCAGCTACTTCTCCAAGTGCCACGGCCTGCCTGCCCCCTGCTGTGCTCTCTGTCACTCTCCACCAGAAATATTCAGCCAAACCCCAAATACATTCTGTCTCTTGTAAGTTGCCGTGGTAACTGGTGTCTCTTCACAGGACTAGAAAAGTAACTAAGAGTCCCTGTTCCAATAGGACAAGGTGGATGCTTCCTCAAGAACAACACCCATGGCTGGCCTCTGGCGTACACACACACACACACACACACACACACACACACACACACACACACACACGTAAGCAGAATGTGTACTTTCTTCACCAACCTCACACAAAGGAAACACCCAGACAGAGAGAGACAGATGGAGTCACAGAAGACAAGAAGGCTAGGGATGTATTCATGGTAGAATACCTGCTTAGGTGCACAGTTCTGTGGGGAAATTGTACGATCACTCTCCAGCCATCCAATTCTTACTTTCTCTTTTATGAGATGTTCTCATATCTGCATTACTATGCCCATTGCTAGCCATTCATGCCTTTCTGTTATAAGATTTTCTATTATAAGATTTTAGGAGCTGGTTCAATGTCTATAGTGTGGTTTTCTCATGCAGTCAATATTACAGGAAGCTTTTATTGGGTTTAGTGGAACAAATGATGTTTCCATAAATGAATAAAGAATTCATTCACCCTATTTAAAATTATCAGTGCTATGAGTAGATTAAGCAGGATTGGGAAATGGCCCTACAAAGTATAAGCCTCCTTAAGAAGTAATTGGGTGGCTGTATTCATTTGAATATGTGTTCCCACAGCTGGCATGAAATCAGTAATATATGCATCTTTAAAACCTCAACTTGCAACTACTTACAGTGTGTAGTTTAAAGGCTCCTACTGTGTTTAGTTAATATATATAAATTTTCATAATCTCTTGGCTTATATTCTGGTTGTTGTTGTTGTTTAGGTTTTTCTGTTTCTGTTTCTGTTTCTCCTTCCTTCCTTCCTTCCTTCCTTCCTTCCTTCCTTCCTTCCTTCCTTCCTTCCTTCCTTCCTTCCTTCCTTCCTTCCTTCCTTCCTTCCTTTTTTCAGAGACCTGGTTTTCTTTGTGGCCCAAGCAGCTCAAATGTATAATCCTTCTGTCTTAGCCTCTGAGTGCTAGGATTACAGGAATGCCCTGTCATTTTTGGCTTGTTACACATTCTCATTTAGCAAAATCTGAGCCTTGTGGTTTCTTTGGCATTTATGCATGTAGGCTTTCAAATCTCTTAAGACAAAAATCCTTTACAAAGTCCTAGCTCTTATGTGCTTGCCAAACCAATGATGAGAACTGTTTACCTCTTAGAATATAAATCACATCCCATGTATGTATATTTGTGGATAGTTACAGCATGATTGAAGTCTCTGCAACGACTGTGGATTTTGTGACAGTCACTTGTGAAAACACCATGATTCCTTGGCATGTGACAAATTTGGGTTAATTTAATGTCCTGGTTGCTAAAGATAGCACATGGTGATTAAAATATGCAATCGCATCTAAATTGTGAGCATAAATTATCATGGTATTGTAAAAGCTTGAGTGTAAGGTTGACAGAGAGCTTCTGTCCATTAGCTGGCTCCTAACTGTTTCCTTCTTTCCCCTGAATGGGTTGAAATTATTCTACTTAGTGTGTAAAATCAAATTATGATGCACTGGGAATGTGGTCTGTCCTAGAGGGTGTTTTCATGTCCTCCTTCTATAAACATTCTCCCTCCCAATCCTGGATGCCTTTGTCTGAAGTCCCTGTACCCCTCTCCAGGTGAGTATATGGGTTTCTTGCCATCCCCCACTCCCACTATCCTGCCTAGTTTTTAGATCAACTTGATAATACAGGTTAAAGTCATCTGAGAGGAGCAAACTTCAGTTGAGAAAATGCCCCCATAAAATCGGGCTGTAAGCATGCCTGTTGTACATTTTCTTAATTAGTGATTGATGTGGGAGGCCCTAGTCCATTGTGGGTGGGGACACCTCTGAACTGCTGGTCCTAGGTGTTATAAGAAAGCAGGGTGAGCAAGCTACTAGGGGCAGATCAGCAAGCAGCACTCTCCATGGCCTCTGCCTCAGCTCCTGCCTCCAGGTTCCTGCCCTGTTTGAGTTCCTGCCCTGACTTCCTTAGATGATGGACTATGACATGGAAGTGAAATAAACCCTTTTCTCCCCAAGCTGCTTCCAGTAATGGTGTTGCATCACAATAATGGTAACCCCAATTCAGACACCCATCCTCAATGTTGGTTCCCTGTTCCTTTCGCACGCAAATGTGAATCGCCTCTCCAGAATTCTGTGACTTATTGAATTCGTATAACTCCTGTTGGGAAGTTTCACAGGGTTCTTTAATCATAGAAAATCTGCCCCGAACTTGCCCCAGAACTTCTTTTCTTTCAAGTACCTTTTCTAGACTTCATAGAATCAGAGTCATCGAAGACATGGAGCCTGACCTCAGGCTTTGAAGAGCCACTGATCGGCTTAATGTGAAGCGAGGCATATCCCGTTCGATGTGCACTGCGCTACAGAGTTCTAAGATCTGTCTCCTTGAGAGTTCTGTGGGTGAGTTGCATTCATTTCTTGGTAAGAACATTGCCCTCTCTGTTCCATGTGTCTGAATCTTCACTGTCACCGTGTGACAAGTCAAGTGTGTGCATGTGTTGTGCATGTGTGAATTTCATCGGTGAATATCTGCTTGGCAAGGATAAATTCCATGAGCATAGAGGACTACAGGGACAAGCTCTCCACGTCTTCATTTGAATATGTGGAGCTACAGCTACAGCGACTGAGAGTATCCAGTTTAAAACTCCTACTGTGTTGGCTGCTCGCCCCCCCCCCCAGATGGGGAGAACCGTGCATGACTGAAACACTGGGGCAGAACTGCTGCTACTTTACATAATTTTATTTTTATTCAACTTGCTTTTAAGAGGATTTTTAAATATATATACCCTCAAACACAAGAAACATTCTTAGACTCATTTTTTTTTAAAGAGGGAAAATAAATTTAATGAATGCCAAGCTATCCTCAAGCTAGCATGTCTGTGAAGATTGGATAATGGCTTGTGAGTGAGGCAGGAATTGATGGGTGATTGCAGATACTAAAAGATTTAATGTGACGTGACTTAATCGATAGTGTTTTAAACCAGGATGTAGGGGATCTGGGTTTTAGTTGGGGCTCTCCTTCAGTATATTACCTTTCCTGTCTTTTGTAAAGAAGTTATTAATATATACTATCTTTACAAACTGATGGGTTTCATCATGATATTTTCTCATATATATACATACATATATATATATACATTATATATATATATGCAACAAATTCTAACGTCATCTATGCCCTTCACCTTCTTTTATCTTCATCCCCTCTTCCACTGATATGCTCCTACCCCTCAATGTGTTCCCTTTTGCTTTTATGTCTTTATTCAAAAATATAGATGTTGTGTTTGCAAGAAAACATGTTATTAGCCTTCCTAATTTTGGCTCCTTTAGCTTAACATGATTTCTAGTTCCATACATTTTCCTTCAGATGATATAATTCTGTTTTACAGTTAAATAAAAACTTCACAGTATATATATACCACATTTTCTTTATCATTATGAATTGGTGGGTATATGGGCTATTGTGAAAAGCAAAGCAATAAACATGAATGTGCATTTTGGTATTTTGACTTAGAGTGCTTGAAGTATGTACTAAGAATTGGTGTAGCTATGCTATACAGTATTTGTGTGTGTGTGTGTGTGTGTGTGTGTGTGTGTGTGTGTGTGTGTGTGTGTGTGCATTTTCTTAATTAGTGGTTGATGTGGGAGGGTTCAGCCCATTGTGGATGGAGACACCCCTGGGTTGGTGGTTCTGGGTACTATAAGAAAGCAATCTGGGGAAGCTATTAGGGACAATCTAGCAAGTAACACTCCTCTATGGCCTTTACATCAACTCCTGAGCCTCTAGGTTCTTGCCCTGTTTGAGTTTTTTCTTTCTTGTGCAAGGATTGTTTGTAGAAAAATTGCTCCTTGTCTAACATGTGAACCAAATTAATGGTGGCTTTGTTTTTTCTTAGCTTCAGCTGGCCTGGACCACACAGCAATCCTTCCCGGTCAGGCTCCCATGTACTCAAATTACATGCACAAATCCACCATATCCTGCTTTATCTAGAAATTATAGTTCTACTTTTATGAGGAAACTCTATCCATGTCTATAGAAGCTGTACCAATTACTGATTACGTTCACATCAGCATTGTTTTTTTTTCTTATTGTCTTTGTGTTAATATTCTCACCTCTCTGTGTTCTGTTCCCCCATATGTAAAAATAAGGAAGTGGCCTGGAGGAAATCTAAGTGTAGGTATGTGACCTTAGACTGCCCATGATTCTGATATGGAGATTACACAAGGAAATAGATAGGGTGTGTCTCTGAGCCTCCATGTCCTCCACATTACAACAAATGCCAACAAAAGCTCAATAAGATGGGCCATTGTGCTCAGTATCTTCACCGTCATATCTCTGAGTGCTTAGATGGCTTATTGGTGGATCACTTTCTTCCAAGTGGATGCTTATTATTGGTGCCACAACAGAGCACTGGTAGACCTGTAGAGGTGTGTGGGCAGGTGATTGGCTGCTGGTCACCACAGTCCCTGAGGTGTCTGTCTATATTCCCAGGATCACTTGTGTAGCTTTAATGACTTTCTTTAGAGCTGAGATTTTCCAATTTTGACCAGCAGTGTGAGTCCTAGCAACAGTTCTACATGGCCATCTGCTTCAGTTTGTATTTTCTTTGTTAAGACGGACCTTGAAGGAGTATCATTCTACAGAGAATATATCCAATTAGTGAGTTAATTAATAAAAAAAATGCTATCAAGATTGCATACTGTCCACACACTGAGTTGGTTCTATGTATTTAATGCCAAAAGCATGTATTTTGCATTTTAATGTCTCTAAATATGGTGTTATTTATGAACACCGACTTCCTTCAACTAAAATCACACCTCTCTTTTAGTAGTAAAAGAAATATGATTTTCCTTCAATTTGATAGGCAACAGTATTAATATTTACCACCAGAAGTGAAGTCCCAGTTTTCTCTGGACAATATTCATAGTGGAGGCAAAGCCACTGTTAGCTTAGGTTACATGTTAGACAAGGAGGGGTTTTGTTATGAACAACCCCCTCACAAGTAATGGTTACGAATTGAGGCAGCTGTCATTTGCTGCCTTCTATAGCCCTCGTCCATTCTCTTCACGAGTTAGTGGAGTGTTTTCATGGAGTGAGAGAGAGAACTCCTTAAGCAAATGGATTTCCCTCTTTTCAACTGGACTTCCTTATGAGAAAGTATGTATAAAGCACCCATCCTATAGCCTCATGGGAAGTGAGTGGTAGGCAGGAAATGTCCTCTTGATGGCGCACTTTCTAGCTCAGTGTCTGCCTTTTACATCTCCATATTTAGTCCTTGGTGAGGGAAGGCAGCTCTCACCAGGCCAATGAAGAGCCAACACTCAGTGCAATCCACCTAGGAGCCACTCTGAGAAGGGAAGTATCTAGGCATATGTGATTATTTCATTTTTTTTCTTTTGAATTGTTTTCAGACCTTAAAAAAAAACAAACCAGAATTTCTGTAAATCTTTCTTTTAGAAATTCTCTAACATTTTTAAAAAGAAAATTTAACCTAATGCTAACATTTATGTATATGCTGGGGTATGTGTGCATAAGTAAAAGTGTCTGTGGAGGCCCGAGGTGTCGGTACCCCAGGATCTGCGTTTAAAGGCAGTGATGAGCAACTTCATGTGGATTTTGGGAATTGAACTTGGGTCCCTTTGGAAGAACAAGAAGCACTCTTAGCCTCTGAGCCATCTCTCCAAGCTCTAAACTAACATTCTTAAGACTACAGCAGTTTTCAAAATCTTCACACTGTGTTGTAATAACACATTTTTTGGGTCCAGTGATGAGTACTCTCTTTTTGTAGCAGGCCAGAGAATAAGTATTTTGTCCTTGTTGGATTGCAAGATCTTTATAATGACTACAATTGCTGTCCTTGTAGTAGAAGAAGAGCTGGGGAAGATCACTAAATGAACAGTAATGGCTAGATCAAAAGGGAGCGATCAGCCAGAGTTTGCCAAGCAATGATATCCACCAATATTATTCCTACCTTGACAATTTTTGCTTTCATAGCTTTCCTCTGCCCTGTAGTCCCATCCTGTATCACATGCCGAATACTGTTGTTGTATGCTCTTAATATCTAATTTGGAACACTTTCTCAAAAGTTCAAAATCAGGTTATCCTGCTATTTTGTAGGCTGTCTGTCAGTTTGGGCTTTCCTGATGTTTCTTCATGGATGTATTTAAGCTGCATTTTCATTAAGCACAGAGCAGGGAACCGTGTCACAAGTTGCTTTGAATATCACATTAAGAAGCACATTATTAATGTGCCTGACTGTTTGTCATGTGACTGGCTTCTACACTGTAAGCTTATCTTTCCATGGGTAACTAGTGTTCCCTTCCCTTTCTAACTATCCTATGGTAAGGTAGCTGAGGAAACATATGCAGGATCCCTTCATATGTTCACAGATCACTTTAGTATCCTTAGGTGACTCTGTCCTGAATCTCAGTACTGCGACTGTTGCCAAAGGATCATGTTTTAGTTTCTCTCTTGTTTCACAGCTGTCACTTGGGGTATATTATCTATAAATGCCTTATCCCATTCCTTATTTGTTTCACTGAATCCGAACTTCCAGATTCCGGTTTCATCTCATCTTTGGCTCCTGTGAAACCCCCACACTTAGCTGCTCTGTCCTTTTGAGTGTTTTCATCATTTTCATAATATTTTCCCACAATTTATGCCACTACCAGTTATGCCAGGCTCATCTGCAGCTTTTCTCTCCCTGGCTTTGAAATTGGGGCATTTTACAATGGTGTCTCCATTCCTTTTATCCTAGACTAGGGAGTACATAGAATCCAGGAGCAGAAGTACTAAGTTTGCTGTTACTACTGGTCTGCCACTGTTCCAGAACCGGCTAGTAAACAAAACCAAAATAAATTTGTACAAACCTATGCAACAGCCCATGTGCACACTGTCTAGTTCTATATTCGATGAGTGTAAACCCATGGTATCCATAAGTTCATAGCAACACCTCTCTTTCAATTGTATCTCATGGGAATCTCTCTCTTTTCTGATCTGTGCTTCCATAGGGATGTTAGCTTCTCTTACATGCATACTTTCTTGGTCAATCAAGGAACTAAAAAGGAACTTGTTTGAAGGTAATTCTTTTTGTCTGTAGCCTTCAACCATATAATAGTAATTCAAAGATTAGGTTAGACAAGTTTTCATCACTGCGATAAAACATCTGAGCTATGCAGACTAAGAAGGAAAGGTTTGTTTTGTTTCTGTTTCAGAGGTTTCAGTCTGTGATTGCTTTTGCCCTGTGGCCTTGTGGCCTGTAGCAGCACATTTATTCCAGCAGGAGCATGTATAGCAAGGTCCTGTGGAGCCTACTAGTGGCCATGGTGGGTATGGAAGGTGACAGTCACCCTATTACCACTTTTAAGAGCATGCCTCCACTATCATCCACCAAACTCTACCTCTGAAAGTTCCAATACCTTTTAATAAGGTTATCACAAGCTGGCAGCCAAAACTTTGGCAAGGACATTTAGAGGCCATGTGATTTTCTAAACTATAGCAGTTATCTAGGATGCCTCTGCATTTGACTTGGTCAAGTTGTTGATTTATCATACAATGGTTTCATTCTTGAGTGGTTGAAGACCATCCTCCCACCCTTATTTGAATTATATATGAGCCAGTACACCAAGAATTACTGTAGGCCTAAACTCAGAAATGTATGAAGAAGTTATATTCAGAGAAATGTTCCTCCCCAGATCCTCTCTTCTATAACCCCACTTCTTCATTTTCATTCTTTTTGCTCAGTTCTCATTTTCTTCAGTCATATAACGTAGTCTTATTATTGCCTTGTATAGGCTTTCTATGTTTCATTTTATATAATTGAGCTTTTATGTGAGGTTTCTAATTCTTTACATAGAACCCAGAGCCTCATACATGGTAGGCACATGGTTTACTACTGAGCTCTGCCTTAATCCTTGGGGTATTTTTATGTACTCTTCTCTCTCTACAATAGGAAATGAATGTGCACAGATGGCTTTTGCATTGCAGCGTTCGTGGTAATAGTAATACATGGACATTATTTCAGTGCCCATGTGGGTGGGGTTGGATTGGCTATTGTCCATCCAAAATGAGACACTATGTTGCTGTAAAAGAACTACAAGAAGTCCTCACATGGAAATGATTCTAGCAAACTGGTTGGTAGAAATAGTGGAGACATGCATGGCTTGTTGGTGACTTTGGAGAAAGGCTTCAACTGGAATCTGTAAATGTACCTCTCACACTCTCCCTACCATGGTTTCTGCCTGGAATTCTCCCCCAGGAGGGTTACCAGTTCAGACTTTCAGTTTGTAGTCTAATTCCCATCACTGCAGAAAGTGCAGGTGGCGGGGGGTGGGGGGGATAGCATGCTTACAAGTTACAAGTGCAATGTAGGGAGACAGGGATTTGGAACTCCATAGCCAAGGATGACAGGGACTATTTCTCCAGTCACCAGTCACTGGGAAACATGAACAAGAATGCCCTGAAACAATGTAGAATTCCTGGTAAGTAGATCTGATAGTTGTCACATCTGGAGCACAGCTTGGGTTAGGTCGAGTCAGTGCTGAGCATACATTTCTAGGGAGAATGGAGTTGGGTGAACAGATGAGAAATCTAAGAACTCTGCTTTCTGTGATAACCACTCCATGGAAGAACCTGTGCTTTGGGGTAAAGAAACAGAATAGCAAGTCACAGGAACTAAATCTCCAGGTATAACAAGCAAAGCATTGATCAAAATGTCAAACCCAATTCCTGTCTTACGTTGTGTCTTCAAAATCTGACTAGAGTGTGAAGGAAAGGGGTAATGGAGACAGTGGTGTCCAGGGCTCTTGGGAAGCTTGGTCAAACGATAGGCACATTTGGAATTAAATTCCATTTAAATTAACAAATTACATATTACCATTTTCTAAACCAGATGCATAAGGATGCCACCGGGCACAAAGGTACAGATTCTTTTTTCAGCCTTTCCCTTTATCCTTCCCAGAAGAGGTGCTCTGAGATCCTTCCATTTCTCTTAAATCCCATCTCTATTGCCACATGAATTTGCACTTACACTTTACTTGGACACACTGTTTCTTAACCTTCAACACACATGCAGGTACACACACACACACACACACACACACACAGACACCCCTCCTCTTACTTTGTGAAATATGCTCAATCCTCTGATCTCAACCAAGATGTACTTTACCAGGAAGTTTTCCTCTCAGTCGTCAGTCTTGGCTAACTTCTTTTGTGCATATTTGGTCAGTGCATCTAGAAAACTGTACTTTATGTGCCTCTGCCTCTCTCCATGTACCTATTAGAGCTTTGGCATGCACAAGCTGGGTCTACCTGTCTATCATCACATGTATTAACCACTCACAGTGTGTTTGTGAAGTGCATCAGTTTACCAACAACTCAATGACTTTGAGTGCTAGACAATGTGGAACCCTGGGTCCTTTTTCCCATAGAAATTTAAAGGCTATGAATATAATTGCAAATATATTGAAAAATGATGAAAGGAAAAATGGTATGAGACACCATTACCATCATCTTTTAAGATTCGTTGCACATTTTTCGTCATATGATAGACAACTTGATGAAAAGCCTAATTACCTAACATTAGTGGAAATTATTTTCTTAGCTCATGTCATAATAGAGATTATTAGTGTAGTGTAGTCTTCTTTTGTATAACTCCAAGTAGGAAAAGATTAATAAAATAATTTCAAACGCGTAGCTGTTTGACATGCCTGGAGTGGTTATAATTTGGCAAAGTGAGAACAGCCTGCAGATCACTTGACTTCAGATGGTGCAGCAGTCTCTTGCAGAAGCCCTGAAAAGCTCGGTCATGTCCTGCTCACGTCAGGTCCCAGAGGATTTGGTGTGGAGTGCGTCAAGAGTGATCGCCAAGCCTTCTGTCTTCTCCCCAAGTCTGGTCTTCTAGAACATGTTCTGTTTTTCTCTTCTCCTATGGAGAATGGCTACGCACTTCTCATCCTTTCCTCCCTGGTTTCTGTGTTCTTCCTTTCAGTTCCTTATTTCCTCCAGGATGGAAAGAGTAGAAGAGAGGGAGGACAGCAAAGAGATTTTCAGATATTCCTGTGACCAAACCAGGAAGCTTAGTCCTCCCTGGGAAGTCTTGCTGGGGCAATCAGTGTGTAGATGTGGGAATGCACCCTCCAGTTTCCTCCAAGGGGGATTATTTGTAATTATTGAGAACACAATTGAACCATTAGATAGCATATCACAGCTCTGCAAAATCTAAAATGCTTATTTTTTTTTGCTTCTATGACAGCTGCAAACAGGAAATATAAAAAAGAGTAGTGTCAAAAGTGAAATAAAATCTTTCATTAATCAGAGACATTCATAAAACAAAACAGGCAGGAAGGAAGAATATATGATGGCAGTATTTGGGCTGCAGGAGTTTTGACGTTTGCCTCTACAGGCTTGGCTGAGCCTTAGCTTGTTCTACCAAAAAAGCCAAAGCAGTTCATCATTCTGTCACGCGGAGTGGGACAGAACACAGGGTCGCTAGTACATAAGTCATTTGCAGTGCCCTTTGTGCCTGCCTCTTTCTCTGCCTGGTTTGTTTCTCTCCTGTCCCCAAGACTTTCTCCTCCCTCCCTTTTAAAATTCATTAGCAAGCCGATGCCTCACAAAGTCTGCCTGCAGGTGCAAGTGTAGTCCTACCTTATGTTTATCTTGAGGTTGTAAAACATTTAAAAATACTTTTTTAAAGTTAGCATACAAAGGGATAGGTCTTGCTTTACTTGGCTTTCTCTTGCCATTTAGGGAAGAAAAGGCTTTGTTTCAGCTTTCAGGTCCAGGTAACAGTTCATCACCAGTGGAAGTCAGTGAAAGATCCGAAGCAGAAACCACAGAGAAATACTGCTTATCTGCTTGCACACATACTCATGTTCGTATTCATGTACCTTTATTATATGGTATAGACCTAGGAATAGCTCCACCCATCGTGGGCTGTGCCTACTTGCTGCAACCAGCAACGAAAACAATCTCACAGAAACGGCCATAGGTCAGTATGATCTGGAACGTTCTTCAACTGATGTTAACTCTTCCTAGGTGAGTCTAGGCTGTGTCAAGTTGACACTGAGAATTCACCAGCCCAGGTTTCATTATGACATTTTTGAACTTTCTGTCACTATACTTCTGATTTGTCTCTTTCCCCTTACCCACCTCCATTGCCCCTTTCTTTTGAAGTGTTATTTTTATGAACACACAACTATTTACTCCTGTATGTGCATGTGTGTGTTTATGTGTCATGTGACAGAGTATTTCTGGGTACTTACGGGAGTAGTTTCTCTCTGTCCAGCATGTTAGTCCCAGGGATCAAATACTGGATGGCCGACTTAAAGGCAAGCATATTTGTTACCTGTTGAGTCGTGCATGCGGCCCTGACCTATGTCACGTTTACTGGTATTCTTGCATCAAAATAGTTCCCCTTTTGCTCTCATGTCACACATGCTCTATCACTGTCTCTTCTACACACTCTTCTCTCTCTTCTCTGCACCTTGTCCTGTTTCTTATCATACAGGCACACATGCACATGTGTGCATGCATGCTCACACACACACATACACACACACACACACACACACACACACACATTTCATTCTGTGTATGAGAGAAAATGTAGCATTTGTCTTTCTGACTCTGTCCTATTGTGCTTACCATAATCACCCTCTGCTGCATCTATCTTCCTGTAAATGTTATAATTCATTGTTTTTTATGGCTGAGTAAAATTTCATTGTGTGTAGGTACCATAATTTCTTTATCAATTCATGGAACAATTAGGGGACATTATGTCCATTAAGTGACAATCCAAATGTCTAGTGAGACAACAAAAGTATGTGACACAATTATAAAATCAGTGTTGTTTAGATTTAAAACATCACTGTGCCAAATATATTATTTTCTTCAATTAGAGATACTGAAGAAAGAGAGCAAAGAACATTTGTATCAGAGCATCTCATCCAGTTTCCAGGTGTCAAGTTTCGCAGTATTTTCTATTATTTGTCCATTCTGTTTCAAAGTTATTCTAGTTGGACTCTTATAAATTTAGTTCATTGCTGAGATATTTAACATGTGCTTCCTGCTGAAGACAAATTCCTGCAGATTACAAAATCACCCTAGTCTATCACACACGTGAAATTCAATATAAAGTCATTTTGTATGGCTTTAACATGAATTAAGATATTTAATATACATGCAAGACAATGGTAATACTTATAGGAAATTATATAATGTAAAATGTGTATTACAGTTTTCATGAACTGAGTTTTTTTTAATCCCATACTCTGGTATTTATATGTTGAATTCATGACCTCTTAATGAGATAGTATGTAGGAGTAGTCAGAATCCTGATCTTGGACTACTAATTTCCATTCTGTAGTATCTTGTTAGAGTAGTCTGCGATAAATAAATACGTATATGTATTATAATATAGATAGCATTGTAGATAACACATTTTCATCCTATTTTATCAATAAGTTCAATGTTTAGAATGCCACTGTTGGTATTAGCATGATGTAATCACATGAGCTTGCCTCTTCATTTTTCTCAGCTCCTCCTGTTTTTTGTTTGTTTGATTGGTTTAAGACAGTCTTATTCTTTAACGATGGCTAGCCGAGTCTTGACCATGTAGCCCAAGGTAGCCCCAAACCCATGGCATTCCTCATGTTGGCATTACAGGTATTAGCCACCATGCTTGGCAAGTGTAAGCTTCTTAACCGCTGAAAGCAATTCAGGCTTTCATACACTATCTTCACCTTCTCAGTCTCAGCACAATGCTGAGTGGAATGATCAACACAAAGGAAATGGACCTCTCTTCTGAATTATTTCACTGAAATTAAAAGAACGATGCTCTTGTAAATCACCATATTTTGGTGTCTATGAAATAGGTTGTTTATAAATCCACATCAAGGATTATGTTTGTAGTGTTAGGTGGGAAATAATGTTGGCTAGAGGATTTGTTGGTTGACGGCCCTTGTGTGAATGCTTCTTACCAGTGCCATGAAGACCTTAGTCGATTTCATGTCTCCATGGTCTCCATTACCTAGGAGTCCCAGAAGTGTAGATTATATAGATGGATGTGTCCACCCACGTGTATGTCCTTTGGAAGTTAGTTTGTATTCCTGTTTTATTTTCTCTGCTGACAACTTCTCCAGTGGTAATACTAAAGACAGGTTAGAATGTTGATAGGTTTTATCTTTCTGAATATATTTTCTTCTTTATTTTTCTTCAGAGTAGACTATAGCAAGGAGACCTATGTCTCCCAAGCTATTGTTTAGCAAAGATTTCATTAGAGTTTCTCTCATGCTTTCCCTGTGACTCAGTCCATTTCCTTTTGCTATAACTGGATGTGAAAACCAGGCAATTTACAATGAACGCTGGTTCATTTAGCTCATAGTTCTGGAGGTTCACAAGCTCCTGTCTCTTCAGCATCTTGGGAGGGCTTCATGCTACATCAGTGCGTGGTAGATGTCTCATGCAATGAGACAGAGCAGGTGTGCTCACACTGGGTTTTCCTCCTATAAAGCTGCTGAGACAATCATGAAGGCTTTATTCTCAGGAACTCTTTAATATCAATGATCTCCTCAGCATCTTACTTCTCAATACCATGGGAAGGTGACCTGCAGGATAAATGTCAGTGTGAATCTTGGAGAAGACACAGTCTGATCATAGTACCATTTGTCTCCCCAATCAGAATGTCAGCGGAATAAGGAGAATTTAGCCTCTCATACATGTGTCAGGCTACAGTTTTCTCTGTTAACTTATATGTTTCTGCCCTCCTTATATCCCCCAAACCTGGGCAGTATTAAAAATGAGTTTCTCTTTCTGCTTTCCTTACTGTTTCCTACCGCTTCAGCCCAGATCATCGAGGAACCTTCCACACGTCATTTCTAAGAATCCTAACATATGTTTTGGAGAAATGAGTTTGTCTCATTAAATTACACCAGAGGTCATCATACCTTGAATCCAGTGAACTGTGACAGTGATATTATTATAGAGCAGGATGACTGCCATGTGTTAACTGTGGCTACTCATTTCCAAGGAAGGATTCCAAATAGGAGATCAGAAAAAGGCATGTGTGCTGTGCCCAGCATATGGCAATGCAAAAGAAAGAAAAAAAAATACAGTTTGTAGTGACAGATGGATTTGAACCACATTTGGATCTGTTGAATACTTTTTAATATTTAATTTACAATGAATCTTTAATATAACATTTAACTAAGTCTTCTGTCATATCCCTTTGAAATGTATAAAGCCTTGTCAATGTAATTGTGTCTAGGAGATTTAATGGGAATATTGAGTGCTTACAATTAAAACTGTTGTTGAAAAAAATGATAATTCTCTCAAGATTTTTATGGTTCACTTATATTTATTTGTGCTGTTTAGAGTGGTGTATATATTTTTAACAGTCTGTCAGCTTTTTTATTTCCTCTTAGTTAGAAAAAAATGGAATCAAATAATGAAAGTAACTTTTAGCTATGGAAATGAAATGCACATGGCAGCTGCATATGGCACCAGACCCAGCCTGCTGCTGATGTGAACAAGTTCCAACAGTTAGTCACAGTACAAGGAATCATGGTTGTAGCAAGATGGTGGCCACTGTATTCCTGGAAGAGATGGGCTAAATGAGGTCACCAATTGCTAAAACAGCCTCTCTGGGCCTGTCCAAAGAAGCCTAGGACTGGGTTTTGTAGAAGTACTTATAAAGCACTTGTTCAAACATTTCAGGCACTGGGTGGCACACACCTTTAATCCCAGCACTCAGGAGGCAGAGCCAGACAGATCCCTGTGAGTTCGAGGCTACCCTGGTCTACAGAGTGAGATCCAGAACAGGCACCAAAACTACACAGAGGAAACCCTGTCTCAAAAAACCAACGAACCAACCAACCAAACAAACAAACAAAACCCCAAACATTTCAGGCAAAGTTCATTTTTAGTATTTTTAAGTGTAGGATGAGGAACATTACAATGAAGATGGGTTCTAATTTCTGCCTCTCCCTGTTTTACCATGGGATGGCTGTCTTCATCACCACTGAAGTACCCGGTTCCCGTAACCTAGATCAGAAAAATGTTAGTGTTCACACTTCGTACTGGGAATTATTAAGCATTTCCTTTCATCAAATTTCATGATAATCTGTATTTTGGCATATGTTGGGCTGACTTGATGTTTTTCAAACATTCAGATGGGGTGAAGGGGTTGTTGAAGGCACGTGAAACTCATCAAGGCTTATGGATCAAAGTCAAGTCTTTGTCTAGTCAACACCTGCTGTGGGAGACAGTGACATTGACAGAGGTCTGTTATTCAGGGTTTGGTAAGAGAAATCTGAGCTGCGCTGTGCTTATGCATGCTTAGCTGTCATCACTACAGAAGTTTCATTGGAAAAACTGTTGGTCCACCCCACCCCTGTTGATTTATGATGTCTTGTTTTATAATTCTCTCACAGGTATTTTTCTGTTTCTAGTCTTATTTGCTATTTTTTTAAAATTTAATTTTATTTTACAATACTATTCAGTTCTACATAACAGCCACAGATTCCCTTGTTCTCTCCCTTCCTGCCCCCCTCTCCTTCCCCTCAGCCCATCCCCCATTCCCACCTCCTCCAGATCAAGTTCTCCCCTGAGGACTGAGATTGAACTGATAGACTCAGTCCAAGCAGGTCCAGTCCCCTCCTCCCAGATTGAGACAAGCATCCCTGCCTAAGTCCCAGGTTTCAAACAGCTAACTCATGCAATGAGCCCAGGACCTGGTACCACTGCCTAGATGCCTCCCAAACAGATCAAGCCTATCGACTGTCTCACCTATTCAGAGGGCCTGATCCATTTGCCCCCCCCCCAAAAAAAAATAAAAAATAGTCTTATTTGCTTCATTTACTTTGTATAGTGATATTCCTGAAGCAGGGTACTTAGAGTTAAAGATGATTCTACAATCTTAATGAGAATCCAGGAGTGGTCATTCTGAAAAAAAAAAAAAAAAGAATATGAATAAAGAGAGTTTTCTAATTGGGTGCATTGTGATGGAATTATGGCATTCTAATATTATTGTCTCTTTGGATGTTTAATACTAACTTTGAACTGAGGCTAGCTATTTTATTTCATTTTTATCTCCTGTCCTCATTATTTGGTAATTACCTAACAAGACTTACTGATTTGGTTCATCATGAATTTTTGGCCTTTGATCCTAGATTAAACATTTACATTTTTAGGGATTACAATGCAGTTGGGTTATAGACCATGAACTATTCCCTCATATCTGAAACTGAAGCTTAAGAGTAGAAACATGAGTGAAGCATAGTTGTTGCATGCCTGTGATCTCACAACTCATGAGTCTGAGGCAAGAGGATAGTGTATTTGAGAAAATCCTGGTTGGGCTTCATAGTAAATTCTAGGTACTGTGTGAGTTCTGTGTTATGTTTTGAAACCCTGTCTCAAAAAACAAACAAACAAAAAACAAAACAAAACAACAACAACAACAAAAACCCATAATAAAAAAGAACAAAATCTCAGTTTCTTAATGTGTCAAATGATATGACTATTCACAGTTGTTTGAATGCTGGCCTCATTAGCCAACCTGGTGAGTAACACAAACCTAGTTTGTCCTGGGATGAAGGCTTCTTGGAGTGACAGTTCACATAAATAGAATTGTTCCTGATGCCCATTTGCCTCCATTCCTACACACTGACTAAGTTGACTATAATACCCTTCCTTCTCTCTTCAGTGTGCTCCACAGGTAAAATAGAATAAATTCACCAGTGCTCAGCCAATCCTGATGGAAGGACATGGAGTGGCTGTGCTACATCTCAATGCAGTTTAGCTTTTTAAGCAAATAAGTATGAAGTGAAATAGATTGTGAGTTATTGGTGCCCCACTGCTGAGTGACATTATTGCACCATGTGGTGCTTACTGAATGATTTCAGACACACTGGGAGAAGTTACCCATGCCACATACAGTAGAGATTCCTTTTAAAAATACATGTAGCAATAAAGCAAGACTTATTCATCCTTCTCCTGTCAGGCCTATTCTCTTAACACAGAGAATAGCTAATAAGCATCACATAATAGGCAATGTGCTTGTGCACTGGGACATGCACGTGAACTGGTGAAGGTTTAATTACCGTCTCTAGTGCAATAACGTAGGCAGTTCATGCATCCAAAGAGTCCCTTGTTAAGGCAAGTGATATTGTCATTTTGATATCAGCAATGCACTTAGGATTGATTTCACTGGAAAGGCACAGGGAACTGAGACAAGTATCAGAGTCAGCTGTGTGTGGTTGTACCTAATTTGAAAGTTCAAGCTTTAGAGTTACCTCAAAATTCAGGTCTATAAACTTATCTTCACATTTTTATATGATAATTTTTTTTTCTGAAATGGGTTGGGAATCATTTTGTTTCATGGGGATATATAAGTGAGTAAGAGAATGTGTGAATTTAAAGAGCTTTAAAAAACAGATGTATTTGCTTTTAAAAAACATACCATGAGCTTTGCAGAGGTCAGGTGTGTTTAGGGATGACATCCTAGTAGTTTTATGTGCATCCTAAATGTGTGTATTGATGATACTGCATTTCAGTTGGAGAAATTACCACTGTGTCTTGCCTTTGCTTTTACCAGAAATGGTTCCTTAGCCATTAAGTGCCAGAAGTAATTCACTTCAATGATGACAGAAGGTACATGTTTTCTAATAGAGTTTGTCTGGGGCTCCCAGCCTGATGTCCAAAGACCATGATGTGATGTTGGGCACCTAAAGTTGTATTGGTTAAATGAAAGTGAAAAAAAATGGAGAATGTTTTTACAAAATATATTTGCAACAAGAATGGAAAATTAATATAAAAAATGTCTTCAGAGGGATCATTTGAATGTGGTGTCCACATAAGAAAATACTCAGTCTTTATTTGCAAAGAAGGGGTTATGTGTGTTGGTCTGGGTTGGGCTCATGGCAGATTTCAGGACTTAACATCTTGTTAACCACTTTCATGCCTCATGTTACCTATCACTGTGGCTCTAAATGCTTATTTGTCTCTGTCTCAAAATAATACACTAAATTCTTATTTTGTTTATGCTTAGCCTTCCTTCACTTTCTTGAAGAGCTGCAGATATACATGTGGGTCTTCATTGATTCAGACCCCATAGGAACAAAGCCAAATTCATGACAATTTTAAAATCTGCAGATGTATTTTGGTTTTCTGTGTATGATTATTTTGCCTACATATATGTTATGTGTATCATATACACGTATAGAGCTGATGAAGTTCAAAAGAGGCCTTGGAGCCCCTGTACCCTGAAGTTTTAGAGAGTTGTCACACGCCATGTAGGTGCTGGAAAGCAGACCCAGGTCAAGTGATCCTCACCCCTGATCTATCCCTCTAGCACTACTTGTGATACTTTTAAACAACCTACTTTAAAAAAAGGCATTGCAGAAGTTGTGTAATAAGTAATAGGTTGAAAATTAGAAGCTTAAGTTTTGACTGGGGAGTTTTGAGTCCTCCCACCCAACCCCAAGTGATAGAGATCAAACCTAGAGCCCTGTGATTGACAAGCAAGTGTTCTGGCACTAGCCTGAATAGCCAACCCAAATACTTGGTTTTAATGAGTAAGGCTGTTGATTTTAAGGGGCTGGAGAAATGGCTTAGCTGTTACTAACACTGGCTTCTCTTCCAGAGAACCACAGTTCAAATCCCAGTACCACATGGCAGCTCACAACCATCGGTTAATTCTAAGTCCAGGGAATCTAATACCCCTTTTGGGCCTCTACGGGCAAAAACATGCAGTTGGTTCGCAGACGTACATGCAATCAAAATACCATATACTTAAAATAAAAATAAATATGTTTAACTGGCAGATCTATTTTTTTTACATACCTGAACCTCCCAAGAAGAATGAAAATATTATATTATAAGGAGGTAAGTATTAAGTTTACAACACTTTCTGTTTTCATTTAGTTTTTTAGTGTTTCTTTTGTTGTGCTAGAGATAGTGTGCAGGGTCTTGCACAAATAAGGCAAGCTATAATCCCAGTCCCCTATAGCTGTTATTTCAGTCAGGCATAGTGGAATGGTGATTTCCAAGAACTGTTTTCAAATTAGCTTATTAAAGCTGGTAACAAAAAGTTGAAATTAATGAGATTGTTTTATAGGGGAAATATTTAAACTATAATCTGGAGTTGGAAAAAACCTCTTTATATCTAGTTCATTTAATCTTTTCTCCATGGAGAAGTGGGGGGGGGGAATGCTTCAGTGTTTGTTCTCTGTATAAGTCTTTGTACACAGGAATCACAGAGTGTTTGAAGTCAAAGATTTGGTAGCAATACTCTGTTAAATGAGCTGAGATAATTACTAGGACAATAAAAATATACCTTTCTAATGTTGGACACCTAGTAATTGTCACACTTCCTAGTGCTGGGGCAGAAAGTGGGGGAGGGGGGAGAACCACCATGACAAAATCTACAGGTAAAGATAAAAAATGGTTAATGCATTTAATTAACAAAGCAGAAAAAAATGAACACCAAAAATAAATGTGAATTACATACAATGATGGCAGACCCATCCTCATATAACAATAGCAACAAATAAGATTAATGACATTGGCTTTACAATCTATATTTAATTTTAACAGTAGAATTCTATTTGGTAGAAATCACCAGCATTTTAGAGAAAGCAATAGAATAAATAAAGGTCATTGAGAATTTTCTTCTGTAACCCAAACTATTGATTCAGCTGAATTTCATGGAGTCGGCAGTTCCTAAAGCTGTAGAAGAATTGCTGGGCACCTGGACTTGTTCCATTAGTTCATTTGTGGTTTTGGGGAGAAGAATTGTATTTTTAATCCCTGTAGAATAGGAGCCCAAGGCAATATGTGGGAATCCCAAATGCAGATCATTTTTAGATTTGCCTTCAGTACTACAATTCCAAGGCTAATCCAAGCACCTCCTTGTACTTTCCTACCTCTTGATTCAGGGAAGAAATCTGAGATGTTTCAAGAAGGTGGTTTGGGCCAATTATACTCTGTAGCTTACTGTGCTGAAAAATAAGTCACTGTGCATTTTTGATCACACACAATAGTTTGCCATTTTCTATTTAAAGTAAAATTGATATTATGAAAATGAAATAAAATATGCTTTCCTGGAGCTCTTTAGTGAATAAACGGAGCATACTGAATGCTACCCTTTTGAGGGAACTTTTGTATCAGCTGCATCCTGGAATATTGTCATTCTTTGCACATGTCATCATGTGAACACTGGCGACAGAAGTGGAGGGGGCATGCATGAGTTCCAAGCAACTCCTGAAAGACATCTAACTAAAATGAGAGCTTATAACTTCAGTAATGAGACGGAGAGTATTCCTACAGGATAAAATATAGATCTCGGAGTACCCTTTCCATCAGAGAATTGATTTGACACAAAACTCTGCAATGTTCAAGTCCCTTGTACAGATATAGTATAACATTTGCATACACCCACTTCAGCTCACTATGATGCACAAACATAGAGCGATGCAAATGCCATTTATAGTTGCAATACTGTATTGTGTGTGGAATAATGACAGGAAAAGCATGTACATGTTAAATACAGATGCATTCTTTTCTTCGCATATTGTTCATCCACCCTTATTTTAATCTTTGGCTGCAGACCATATGGAGGACTAACTGGATTTAGTGAAGAGGGTACAGTGATGCTATGTCATCAGCGAGGGTAAACTCTCCCACTCACCTTCAGTCCACAAAATCATCCTTTGAGGACAGTTTTATATTTTACCATCTCATACAAATGCCCTTGGCCAGCTTACACTGGGTAGTGTTTCTTTTCTACTTGCCCTGGTTAATCTTTGGTTACCCTTTGGTTTTACTTTTGCCCATTTGTGTGTGTGTGTGTGTGTGTGTGTGTGTGTGTGTGTGTGTGTGTGTGTGTGTGTTTATGTTGCATCTGTACTATTTCCACAACCTCTCTAGGTAGCATATCACTCTGTCTTGTGCTCAGACAATCATAGCACCCTGATGCCCAGCAGCTCTTTGTGTCTGGCTGTATGGAACACTGCAAACCTTCATCACAAATCCTTTCAAACATGCCACATGCTTTTGGATGCAGCAGCCCCTCACCTGTGATACAGGGACAAGACTTAATGGGCAGAGTCTGTGTGTGTGTGTGTGTGTGTATCCTGTGCTGTGGCAGCACAAGCCTCTGATCTGCATTTGTAAGTTACCTTCCAGAAGCCCAGCACTGGCTGAGCAAGGCTTCCAGGAGGGCACAGCAGGTGGCACAAGGGCAGAGTGAGCACCGAGTCTCTGCAGGTCCCAGGTTTGTGGTTATTAAAGCAGAGTGTCTCAGTAATTGCAGCTCAGAAGGAACGCTCACTGTGCCGTGTTCCAGTCTGCTGACCCAGGCTTCCTACTGAGCAACCTGGGAATATATTAGTAACCAGCCACCAGACTGCAGGGCCAGCATGAATCCCTTTGATTCATCTGCCCTTGTTCCTCTGGTTTATCTGTGTTTACATAGAAAGGTGACGGTGGGTATTAGAGCAATCTCAGGGTGAAGTGGAGGAAGTCTGTTATATATGTGCATGCAGCTGGGGTTCTGTGACATCCTAGGTCACTTTCTGAAGTCCTGAGCAAAGCTGCCATGTGTGCACTTTTAAAATGTGCTCCTCTCAATTTCTCAGTGGCTGGGAGCTCACAATCTCCCTCCTGAGAGAGGGGTCCATTTCAGTTATAGGCACATGTTTTGCTTTTGTATTTAGGAGTTTATCTTTTGTCCTCCCCGAATTACAAACATTTACAAGTCTTCTGGGGCCTTTGCTGACTTTGAGCTTCTCTGTTTGGCACCCCGGGATTGGCTTATAACACACCACTCTGGGATATTTTGTGGTGGTCCCTCACTTCCTGCCCACCTGTATACCCAAAACCTTTGTGTTTTTCACAACTGGACTGAGAGGGTATTCATGCAAGTTTCCTCATGTCTTTCCCTATCTGCTTGCCTACATTGTTTCCTCACGGTATAAGGTAGGTGGTCCTTAATGAATTTCTTTTTTGATTCAAAGACCTCTATGCAGCCAGCCTCCTACATGGGTTCCAAGCAGAGCAGAAGAATCTTATAGGAAGCTGGTCTAGTTCTGAAGAGTCAGACAAACTTTCTGAGCCATCTCAGTCTTGACTGCTTTCCGTAATGCTGAAGCACAGGCTGTTGACCTCTGCCATCACCAGGCAGATCTTCAGATGCCGTGTATTGTAGGGGTATTTTGCTCATCAGTTGCTGTGATCCAGGGTGTTGCCTGGTCTTTCTGATGGAGACCATGTGACCTTGAATATTAATTTAGGTTGGTACCCTGAGGTTTAGCCTATAGTTTTTCCTATATGCAAGACTCTGACTGACCCCATGGGTCTGCCATATTCCCCCATATGGAAACATATCCTACTATAAATGTGAATTGTCTCATCTTTAAGCTGTTTTGACCTCAGTGCACAATGTCCATTCTTTGGCTTGCACTTGCCCGATCCTGGTTTGGTCTCTGGTTTTCAGTCTTTCTGGAGAGTAGGTGAATAGCCAGCGTATGGTGCCTGTACCATCCATCCATTAATTTCTTAACTTAATCTTCCATCTTGTGTAAGGAAGCACTAGAGACTACACCTGGGTTGTAAAGGTGCTGGGAGATAACAGGGTACTGAGGCAGACAGAGCCAGGAATGGAGCAGGTGTGTTCAGGAATTGTCATGCAGAGCAGCGATTTCCACAGCACTCCTAGTCATTGCCTTCTCATTACACTTCATTTGCACTGTGAAAAACCAAAAGCACTGGCTCTGGCTTTTACAGGTGCAGGTGTGGGTATGGTTCAATGGGTGTCCTTGATTATCTGGAGAGTACTAGAAAGAAGGATAGCAGGAAATTCTCTTATCTTATTTTTAGAGCTCCTTCCTAGTTCCAAGGTAGTGGTTTATGTTGATTTCTTATATTGTTGGTGGGATGAATGGGAATATAGCAGTTAGAGGTGTCATCTCCTAAAGTAAGGACAGACTAAATGTCATATCACTTGGGCCTGCTTATTTGATGAGTGATCATAAATGATTTGTCCTTGAGTGGCCACCGAGTGATAGAGAGTAAGGGCCCTCCCCCACCAGCATTCTTTCCATTCACTCTAACTCTGGAAATTATTTAGCAATGTCTTAGCTAGGTTCTCTCCAATCCAACGAGTCTACCACCGTGGTCCTTTCCCTCTTCGTGTAAATGGCATGGCAGCTTCACTACTGTCCCATAAGGCAGAGCTCTTCATTTCGTACTTTTTCTTCCTACCTTAAAACAAAGTCACTAAATCTAATTGATCTGATCGGAGCTACAGCTGTCAAGTCTCATCTCTCTTCCATTATCTTCATATTCTTTGCACTTGACCCTTAGTTCTGCATGATCCCTTCACTTGAACCATTGCAGTTGCATTTTTTTTCTTCACTCTCATCATGCAGCCAGCTCAGAATTCACCAGCCAGACCCACCAATTGGGTGCATCTTTGTTTCAAAGGCCCTCATCTCAAGTCTCCCAGGATTGTGATGCCTGAGAGTGTTGACGAAGATTTTTACTAAAAAAAAAGTAAAACCACCATTCATATTTACAGGAAGTTAACACAAAGAACAACAAAGCGGATATTGAAACTCTCTACAGTTTGGCTTTCCTGCCTATTTGAACAAAATCCATTTTAATGTAAGGCTTGTTTTACACACACATACCCACAGAGAACTACACACATATTTATGTTACCTATAGTCATACAGTGTCTTATGGCATTTCATGAGGCTGCAGATGGCATACAGAGCAGTGGCACTATAACATCATTTTATTTGGTGAGGTTGTAGCCATCTTTGTGTGCCTAATCATATTCTGTGTCATTGGCACAGTGACAATTATGAGGTTAATTAATGATGTATTTCTCAGAAAGAATCAGTTAAGTCAATCGTCTTATTTTAGTTTCTCAGGCCAGTGTAGTCAATGCTATAGAAGGGACCCTGAAGAACAGAACTTTACTTCTCACATTTTGAGGGGCCTGAGAGGAAGGTGTTAACCATCAAGATGGCTTTTCTTCCAAGGCTTCTTCTCTAGTAGATACCCCACGATGCTGTGTGTGCATATGGCCTCCACTCTGTGCAAATGAAAGGATGGGAAGGGGATAAAAGGGATGGGCAAAGGTCAAAGGAACAGAAGGAGAGAGGGGAAAGGGAGGGACGGAGGAAGACAAAAGAGCATGTAAAACATGTTCATCTTACAGAAATACAAACCCTGATATAAGGACCCAACCTCCAAGTCTTCATCAACCTAGTGGCTCCCAAGGTTCCACATGCTCATCCTATACCATGGAATATTAGTACTTCAACATCTAAGTGTGGAAGGGTACAGACACAGAGCCCTTGACATGTGCTGTCATATGTAGTAAGAATACGTGTGTGTGTGTGTGTGTGTGTGTGTGTGTGTGTGTGTGTGTTTGAACTGATTACATATGGAACATGAGTTTTCCTTCATGTTTGGAGGAATAGCTTTACTTTTTGAGTCATAGTCTTTCAAAGAAGTCTTGACCTTTCACCAGAAAGGTTCTTTAGGTGTGACTGCTAATATTTATCATACTTTCTATTATAATTTTGTGCTACATAGGCCCTAGATTCTATACACAAAGTTGAGAATCATTCTTCATTGAACTTGTTCTACTATTAAAGCAGAGGGAGGAAAGCTTGTCTAAAACTTGAATTAGGCAACAGGGGATCTTGGGCTTCAGAGTTTGGAATAGTATATGCTGAAAATTACAAGAGTGTTGAATTCATCAATGTAGAGTATTCCTGGAGTGATCTCGGTCATACACTGGGGTCATAGTCCTTAAGTCCATAGCAGATTTTATGTCCATTTTAGAAAGAAACCCTAAAGACAAGGTGGTTTTTCTTATATCACATATCACAGGGCCTGGCTTCCCTTCTCTGACCCGTGGCTCTAAATGTTACATTCTCAACAACCAGAAATGTTCACTGAATGGTGAAGAGAAGGATGAAATGGTACTCAATGTTGTGGATAGATGCAAAGGTGTGTGTGTGTGTGTGTGTGTGTGTGTGTGTGTGTGTGTGTGTGTGTGTGTGTGTGTAATAGTTTGCCAGGAAAAAGTATTGACGCAGTCAAATGCATCATGCAGTCAAAGTGTGTGCGATCACTGGCATTAAAAATCAGCCTCTTAAATGTTCCAAATGAATGGAAATGAAAATGCCTAGGAATTTGAATGAGATCCATGTGGGCCGACTGGGACAATCTAGAAAGATTTTATGGAGCAAATGACACTTAAATTTTTGCCTTTGGAGTCCAATAATTTATCTCATTCTTTTTACCTCCACCTCTTCTCGGCCCTGGATTCTGGATGATTTATAACACGAATTTTGCTTGGAGAGGCACACACTGGCTGGGTTAACAGAACCCTTCCAGCTACTGCATCACCCAAGTCCTTTTACTCAGTGCCTTGGCTTCCCTGAGAGCCAGATACAATCACCAGGTCCACTGTGGAGCCTTCTGCAGGACTCAGCTGTGGGGGACTGTGATTACATGTTTTTAACTATTCTTACTTAGTGAGTAATTTAATTCAAGGGAAGATGATCTATATTCTTTTAAGTTTCATTAAGTAGTCATTAGAAGGTTTAATCTCATGCATCTTTATTTTTCCCGTCTGAAGCTCTGCCATTAGTTTGGATGGCACTTATTAAATTTTAGCCCTGCCAAGCCACTCCAGCACCATGAGTTATGAAGTTTTGCTTCCTTGGCTTTTAAGCATAAGTGCTCTATCATGACACATATGTGGCCCCATGCTTTGCATATCTGGCTGTGTGAACATCCCAAATAAGTGCCTCCTTCTCTCTTGTTGCTTTGTGGTGGGCTGGAGTTTTTGCTCCCCATTGTCTTTAGTACTTCAATGGTGAATAGATGTGGTATAGCACTGGTGCCAGCAAAACCTACTTGAATGATGCAGGTGATACCCGAAGTGAGCATTGTGATGTTCTGAAAGAGTTCATTTGCCTTTTGGGACTGCAAAAAAACCCTTGCTATTATGGATTATTTTATTGCAAATACATCCTCATATAACAAGTGTCCCCAAAGGTTGACACAGTAGACAGTGCACAGTAATCTCAAATGACTTTGAGGGGTTCTTTATGGTTGTGTGAAGATGGAGATAAAATTCGTCAAGGTGAACTGAAAGGCATCTCAAGGGCTAGAGTTGGAGGTTGTGTGTTTTCCCTTACAGCACCTGGTGACAGGATTTGATACGGAACTCAAATCAGACAAGTGTATTCCTTATCCTCCTTGAGGTGTCTGTGATGTCCTTAGCTGAGAAAGAAAAGAAAGTTGGAGAGATGTTAAGGTTTGCCTCAAGTCACCTTTCCTTAGTGAGAAACTCAAATCCTTTAGGGCCCCCAGCTTACCCAGTACTGAATAGCAATGTCCCTTTTATATGTTTTATGTTAAAAACAATATATGTTTTCCTTTGGGTGATTTGGGATTTTAAAGATATATTATTTATTTTAAAAAGGCAGTTTTCATTCACTCTAAAGTTTACTGGCTAAAGGGCTTTGTCTTTTGTATTATCTTGAGATTCAGCATTCGTATTTCATTGCCAATGAATTTTGAAGCTGCGTAAGACTCAGAAAGGTGGAGATTGCTCTGTAGATGTGTGGTAAGTGGTCTGGACTAAGCTTCCACTGCCAGCCCAAGGAAGGGAGTTTGCAGCCTTGGCTTAGCTTCTGCTAGTTTATGGAGCCTGGTTGGTTGGTGAGGTTCCTGTGGCTTTTGACTGAAACTACTTCTTGAATGCTTTTATGAAAATTGCATTTCACTTTTACATTTTTTATCACAGTTGCTTCTCTATCTTATAGATGTTGCCAGGGTTTTGGAAAAACTGTTATCTAGTTTTAACTGAAAGTTCCAAGAATTCTATGTAGAGGCTTAGCAAATGTCAGG
This sequence comes from Peromyscus maniculatus bairdii, assembly GCF_049852395.1. Classification (NCBI taxonomy): domain Eukaryota; kingdom Metazoa; phylum Chordata; class Mammalia; order Rodentia; family Cricetidae; genus Peromyscus; species Peromyscus maniculatus. The sequence continues at coordinate 43,767,603 of NC_134868.1, forward strand.
TGTTGAAAGTCATCTTTCTCTAGACACTCCCTCCTATGTTGTAGAAGAGATGATTGTATGGCTAGTAATCACCAGAGAGCCAGTCACACTTTATGGGAGACTTTCCTGTCAGCATCACATGTGAATATATCAGTAAGCTCCACACTGATTTTTGGATCTGAAAACTTCATTGCAGTGATGATAAATGTTAAATAATGTGTAGCCGATCACCATGGGTGAAGGAACAGCTCAGGCCAGGCACATAGCCTCGGTGTGTGTGTGTGTGTGTGTGTGTGTGTGTGTGTGTGTGTGTGTGTGTGTGTGTTTAGTTAGTTGTTATTGTGGTGCTGGGGCACAGGCTAGCTAAGTGTGTTACACTGTTCTATATCCTCAGCCCCTATTCTTTTATTTTGGAGACAGTGTTGGTTTTACTGTCCCATGCCATATTAAAATATACATCTTCAGTATATGTCTCAGACGAGTGTTCCAATATAATATGGTAATTAGATCACATCATACCCTTAGGGTGCCAGGGTTACAGTGATGGAATAAAAATGAGACATGTTACTATACTCAGATAATTAAATATCCATTCATTTAATCTAAATAAATAAACAACTGACCGATGTCTGAGAGTTTTCTAGGGAAAGTGATCATTCAGCAAAGGCTACCAAAACTGACCCACATTTATGGTAAATAACATGGATTAAAAAACACAGCAGGAGTGTGTATGCTCTGTGCTTGTGCAAGGAAGAAGCAATGGAAGAGGTTGGATGTGCCAGCTGTAACTCAGCTATGGATTAACACTTTGTTTCTTTATTCTTCATGTCTTGGTTTCTTTATTAACAAAGCCATGGCTGTCACATACATGTTATATGTGATGATGAGAAAACAATTACAACATCATAGTAATATAGTCTTAGAAAAATAATTGATTAATTAGCTTTATTCCACAGGGTTTGGAAGAGGTTGTGCACACAGAACAAAGGCTCAGTGAAGACTGGGCTTAATGCTGTAAATGTGATGTCTATAACTGTACACATTCAGACACATCATGTCACACATGTCCTTATTCCAGTTTAACTGGGACATCAGATGTGATTTCACTGTCCGCTTTGACAGAGTCACCTCCCAGAAGGAGCTTTCTGATGTACACCTGTGTAGTGTGGAACATTTCTGCTTGTCCCCCAACATTTTCTGCTAGGTCATGAAATGCAAAGCTCTCAATCAAAGTTACAGATGGTAGGAGCTGTGGAAACCTTAACGGGGACAAAGAACAGAAAGAGGGGAACTGACCCACATTTACACAAGGTCCTTAGGAATAGCCAAGTGAAAGCTTCAGTGTATTTTTTTCCCACCCTTACCACAGCAGGGTGAAAAGAAAATATTTTCCCTGAAAAAAGAAATCTAGGTGCCTACTGTAATGTTCCCTGGTTTAGTATGACTCCAGGTTTTGCCTTTCTAGGACAAATGATAGCAGCCTGGCAGCAGTATGGGAAGGTTCACATGGGAAGGCTTTGGAAAGAATGGTACGTTACCTGGTGGGAACCCTTAGGAAGTACTGGTAAGGTTGAAGTAGGAAAGGAAGACCATATTGTCTCCTTGGTGTGTTGAAGACACACCCTAAGTGATATTCAGGGGATGCTGGTATTCAGTGGAAGGAGAACATAAGAGAAAGCTACTGCCCTACATAGATTCTGCACTGAATTTCTCATGGTTTTTCTATGAAACTTTAGAAACTTCATGTTCGCCTATCTGTTTAACCCCTAAACTCCCGAGGGCATGGGAATGAGTCCTTATATTTTAATTTCGAGTTTTTCATCTGACCCACTTTTCAGTGATGCAAGTGATAAATTGTTGATCTTCCCCAGTACAGAATTCTTTTCAATTTGTCCAAGCTGTCATTCCATCCACCAACTGTAGTAGCAACTGGTTAGATTCCTGCACCCCATGAAGCCCGTTTGCCTCCAGTCTTTCTATGGACACAGCATATCTGGTAGATAGGCCTCTACAAGTTGCTTTTGCTTCCAATCCCTCTTGCTGCTTCTTTCCAACAGATAGTAGCAGATGTGCTCTTCTGATGTAGGCTGAGAAATGAAGAGCGGGAATTCATCTTCCTAGTTGAGAAGTCTATAGTTTTACCATAACCTGCTCCCCGCCTCTGGTAGTTACTATGATGGATCACAAGACTTTTCTAATGCTAGGGCTAGTTAGGCAAGTGCTTTCCACTGAAGCTATGTCTACTGCTTCTGTTTTGCATCTTGGCTTGAGACAGGGTCTCCCTAAAGTTAACCAGGCTAGTCTTAAACTCACGATAATCCTATGCTAGTCTCCCAAGGAGTTGGATTGCAGGCCTGTGTCACGACATCTGGCTCACGATAACTTCTGGCAGAATCACATGCAGTGACAATTTTAGATTTGATTGTCATTGATTGCGTTGGTATCTCTTCTAAAATGATACCTAATCCATGTGGCATACTAATTTAGCAGGCACAGAATATTTATATGTAGTCAAAATTATGAGATTATTCTCCATTTGAAATCCTAACCTTCATGTCTAAATAATTATCTTTACTTTTTTTTCTCATGACTTTTTTCTTCAGTAAAAATTCCAAAAGGGGAAAAATATAAGGGTCTGTTGCCATGGGTTTTTGAGCCAGGTAACGCAAAATCTATCAAAGCAGCAAGTTCTGAATTTTAAAGATGAAATTCCAATAAAGGATTATTCACAATATTATCTAAGAAGAGAAATATGATGCATATTTCTAGAAGTACAAGTGCATATGTAGGCACACAGATGCATGCACATGCATATACATGCACACACATGCACATGCGCACATGCTAGTACAATCACATTTGAATGCATGTACCACAATTTGCATAAGGAAATCACTTATCTCATCTCTGAGAGCTTGCAAATCAATTGCTTGCCTTTGTAACAATACTACCTCATTTTTTTTTTTAACTGGAGGATTGAATGATTTCTTCTGTTATTTTTTTTTCCTTAAAGTGAGGCTCAGTGCTGTGAAAGGGGAATCGACTTAAAGCCCGAGAAGGGGGAAAAACTGCCAAGGTTGTATTTTTTGAAGAGCTATCGCAAGATTGTTAACCAAACTCCATCTGCACCAGGTGCACCAAAGCTCTGACCTATGAAAAATTGTTTGGATCCCCCCATTTATCTTGTTTGAGCAGTAAAGAAAATATAATTGAAGAAATGGCATTGAAGAGTTTCCTGGGTTATTTGTTATCAAAAGTGGCATGCAGGAGGCTTTCCACATTAAATTTAAACATAAGAAATGACTAAATCTAAGACTATGGGAAAGGCCGATTGGAGTTGACCTGTTTTTCTTTCTTATTTTTTTTTCCCAAAGACTTGATAGAAAATGATATAGATAGAGCTAGTCTGTGTGCACACTTTTTTCCTCTCCCTTCCTTCCTCCCTCCTCCCATTCCCTCCTTCTCTCCCTTCCTCTCTCCATGTGTCTGGTGTCTGTCTCTGTCTCTATGTCTGTCTCCCCATCTCTGTTTTCCCCTTAACCTGTTGTCTGAAGGTGCTGGTGAGGGAAATTGAAGCTTGAAGCGGGGCAGAGATTTGTATTGAGAGTGTGGACTAAAACATGACTATTGCAGTTTGTAGATGATGGATGGTGAGAAGGGAAGAATTTCCCCTCTGCTGGAGTGGAGCATCACATCTTTGAGTACCTATTAGAAATTCAAATTCCAGGTCCTCTAAACCCTTCTGATGTCCAGTGTTAGAATAATGTAACCAGAGCCCTTTTTTCTCTAAAGGAATTGCTTCTCCTAACCAAAGTGCTTGCATGTTGGTCAATGCTTCAAAGCTCTTTACAGTTGCATTAATGCTTCTGTATTAATGCAACTGTATTAATTGCATTAATTAACACAGGGGGACATACAGAGTGGAGATTCAATATGAGGAGCCTTTTATGAATGAGTTTGTCTGCTATGTGGCTGGTATTTGTTTAACATTGGAAAGCTCCTTCCCTGGCAGAACTACAGTTCTTGCTGTGTAGGACAAGCTACGTAGGTAGACACAATGATTGTATTGCCCATGTTAGTGAGTTCGTGGACTTAGAGGCCGTGCCTGAGATCTGGTGAGTATGCATCAAGAATTGAATAGTATTTTAATTATGACCCTAGGAGCTTCCCAGCTGGTTTTGTTTTTTTCTTGCTTTGTAACCAACACTGTTGATGGTAAGGATTAGAAGGCCAAAACTTCAGTCATCTTACTTCAATGCGGGCATCTGGTCTGTGATGTGTGGATATCCAGATGTGTGAAAGCTAGTCCAAGCTATCACAGTTCTAGCCTGCTGTTTTCCTAACTAGTCATTATCTTTTGTTTGTCTGATTTTGAATTGATGCAAGATTTGGTCCAGATGACTGTATTTGAGCTAAGTATCTTCAGAGGTAAAATTTGGGCAACAGCAAGGGAGTTAGCTTTTAGAGATGGAAAAATGTTGCTTTTAGTCAGAACACCTGAGGTTCCTTAGCTTAGTAAATTAATGCAACATTCTTGCCATGGCTGGGGAGTCTCTTAGAGTGGTCTTTTGTACTAAACCCATTTAAGATTACTCTGGTTGATTTTTATATTTCATGGACTTTTGAAAAGAGAACTGATTTGAGAATCATTACATGTAGGGAGTCGTGTCCTAGTAATTTTGAACTGGGTGGACACATGATTCTTAGTTTTCCACTTTGACTTTTAAATTAGAACAATTCATGGAAGTCTAAAAGTGTATAGACACTTGGGGTCTGCTGTTAGGCTTCTGACTGAAGGCCACATTCTACCTCCTTGTCTACTGGACTTGTAGCATTGTAGAGCTCGACATTATTCTTCATTGCCAATGATAAATAGCCTTTTCTTATGAGGTGCAAAAAGCTGGCTCATGGATCTTAAGGTTTTAAGGATCCGGTAAATCACCCAGGGGTCTTGATAAAGTGAAGTACGGGTAGAGGTTCTGTGTGTGTTAGAAGTTCAAGGATATGTAGATCCTACAGGTTCTGGTGTAAGCTTTGGGTAGTAAAGACCCCATCATGCTTTGTAGTTGGGCAAAGAACACCGCCCTGTGACCACAATTAATAAGAATCCTGGAGCCCACTGCTTAACCTCCTTCTTTCTACATTGTCCTCCTTTCTGTTTTATAATGCCCAGAAAATAATACTACAGCTTAACTAAACAACTTGTCTTCCCTTTTTTGGGCATGATTAAATACATACCACCAAGACTGAAAGCTACTTTGCAGTGTAAAAAGGATTCTCTGACCATAGTTCACCTGCTTAATGGAATTCTAGAAGTTACTGTTCTGACTGATAAAATAGTCAATCTTGTAGTATGCTATATAGAAGCAGTGAGAAGTAAAAGGAATGAGAAAGAATGTGTGTGTGTGTGTGTGTGTGTGTGTGTGTGTGTGTGTGTGTGTGTGTGTGTGTGGACTCTTCAGATGAACTTACCCACCTGGTCTTTGCCTACCAAGAGAGTGCCTGCTATAACTATGGGTTAAGAGAAGGAAAATGTAACTGAGTAAGTACTCTGTAAATTGTCGTCGCTGCCACTTATGACTGTTAGTGTTA